>NC_064655.1:1256768-1885153 GCF_001723175.1 Penicillium oxalicum
TCCCATTTTCCCCATTTCCTTTTCCATTGATTTCGTACGAGGCCCGACGAGGGGGGTCTTGAACTTAACTCAAAACCGTCCCGGCCTGCTCCTCTTGTCCCCTTCTCCATACACCCTGGTCGATCTCTTAGCTTATTTTACCTCTCCCTTCATCGACCTTTCGTGTGTCCACCTTTCGCCTGGTGCGCGCAACACTCTCGATGATCGTCCTGGCTCTACGATCTTGAGAACCACCCCTCCTCCCTCCCCCCCCCCAAAAGAAGAATCTGGGGTACAGACATACTCAGGGGCCTGGTCATCATCGATTCGGCACACACGCAAGGGAACGCTGATTAACTCTCGTCCTTCCCCCCGTGGAGGTGCTTCATCATTATCATTACCTCCACTACGACCGCTGCTACTTACTACTCCTCCTACTATTACTACCATCACCACTCTTCCACGACGACCACTGTTTCTCGTATCACGTTGTGCCGGCCTAGACTTGCATTTTCCATCTCCTTCCTCCCTCTTATCACTGCCAATCTCCTCCTCTCTCTCTCTCCCTCTCTTCCTCTCTCCGTCTGTCTCTCCCTCTTCCACAACGTGTAGTCTCACCAGCCCAGAGCCAGAGCGGGCCGCCAACACACCACCGACCAACGAGGACGGCGCTCTGTCGCGTGGGTGATTTACGATTTGGTTTCGTGGATCTCACCAAGCTCGTCCAGTCCGGTCCTGCGCAGCTTTTACGCCGTTCTCACATCCGAAAGTTAAAACTCCAAGCTTTCCTCTTTGCCCCCCCCTCTCTCTCTCTCCTCTCCTCTCCTCCCCCCGCCCTCCTCCGTCTCGCGTCACCGAGACCCTCGTTCTTCCTTCTCTCCAACCCCCGATTCCCGAGAGCCTCTTCGGTCCCGCAGGTGTCAGCTAGACCCTCATCCTCCCCGTGCCTGATCCTTTTCTCGTTTCCTCGCTTGGTCTGGACCTTCGAGAGAGAACATCCCCCTCCCCCCCCCCCTTCCCCTCCTCTCTTTCTCCTCCTGACCTCTTCTCTGACCCGTTCACTCTCCCTCGCCCTCACTCCTTCTCTCTCTCTCTCTCTCTCTCTTACATACACACTCTCACTGCCACCATGGTCAACGGGACGGCGGCAGTGCTCGAGCCCACATTCACGGGGTACGTGGCGACAACACAGGATGCCCTGATTTTATTCGAGGCCTGCTTGACGGGTGTCCTACATCATGTGCCGCGACGACCGCACGATCGCGAACGGAGTCACTTGGTGCGCAGCGGTAGCGTCTTCATCTACGAAGAAAACTCATCCGGCATCAAGCGCTGGACCGATGGCGTGACCTGGTCTCCGAGTCGCATTCTCGGCAACTTTCTAGTCTATCGCGAGTTGGAGAAACCTTTTCCCCCGGGCGAAAAGAAGCGGGCCATGAAGAAGGCCAACAGGCGACCGACGCCCGCCACGAGGCCCGGTGAACCATACCCGCGACCCGAGAGCACCGGGACCGGCTACTCCCCGACATCCCCCCCAGGCCCCTTTGGCGACACCCGGGCACCGCATCAGTCGGAGGTGGAACGGGCTTTGGTGGGGTCCCTGGTGGACTCGTATGGATTCAAGGAGTCGGGCTTGGTCAAGAAGACCATGAGCGTCACGGTCATGGGCATCACACATCATCTGGTCTCCTATTATAGTGTCGAGGACGTCATGCGCGGCGTTCTCAATCCACCCTCGATGGTGGAATCCCTGCGATATATTCGGCCTCGGGCGGAACTCACCCAGAAGCAGAGCTTCCGCGCCCCCATCGACGACATGGAGACCGGCGCCCTGGAGAACCCTCACGATCCCTCCCATGCCTCCCTCTACGGTATCGACCCCAGCAATTGATGCCTCCGCCCGGTGCCTTCAGCATGCCTACCCCGTCGCCCGACTTTTACATGCATCCGGGGCCCTACGCGACGGCCCATGCGCCTCCCCCGCATCAGCCCGGCCCCGTGGCCAGCTACTCCATGACGCCGGGCTCCCTCCCCAGCCAGTCGGCCCCCAATCCGTACCTGCCCTCCCCCGCCGCCGTGGCCGCCAACCCCATCGCCATGGGCGCCAAGAACGACGAATATCAGGCCTTCCGCGCCGGCCCCTACGGCGGCAGTATGGACAGTGTCAGCCACAGCGCGCTGTCCTCCAGCATCCCCGGCATGAGTACGGGGCTCGCCTCGTCCTATAGCGACCGCACGCGCTCCACCTCGGATCACAGTCCGTCCGCCTACCGCAACTCCTCCATCTCCTCACGCAGTGTCGCGACGGACGCGACCTCCCCCATGGATCCCGCCACCCCGGGCACCTATTCCCGCAGCAGCTTCAGCATCCCCGGCCACATGGACGGCAGCAATTCCAGCACTCCGATCGACTCGCGCGGGATTGGGCCGCTCGATCCCAATGTGCCGCGGCGCGATTCCAACCCCGTCCATCCGTCCTATTATACCTCCGATCGAAGCCAATATTACGTGCATGCGGCGGCGCCCGTCAATCACCCCCACTACGCGACCGCCCAACCGCTCTCCAATTGGGGCACCACGGCCCCCGCGCAGCCTCAGATTTGAGGTCCATTCGATCCCGTCCCCAGGACGAAGCTGGTGGGGGGTGTGACTGCATCGAATTTGAAACCCTCCGTGAGGGAAATGATCTCCCGCTTCGGTCACCGCCCATTTGACCTGCGTTGGGGAGACACTGCGATTGTCTTCTTCCCCCCCTTCCCCCTCCCCTCCCAGCTGTGTCTGTTGGACGCAGCCTTGGAGCCAGCGGGGGGGGGAAGTCGGCAACAACGCTGGGAACCTCTCTTTTTTCTTGTTTTGTTTGGTGAGGGTGCTGGGCACCATTCTTTTTTTTTTTTTTTTTTTTTGGATTCGTATCATGATTCCCTTTCCCTTTGTCATTTCTCTTCTCCTTGCGTGGGTGTTTTGTTTTTCTGTCTTTTTCTTTTCCCCGTTGTCCTCAGACGGGGGATCGCCATCTTCCCTCGCCGGTCTCATGATCTCTCATTCCCCCTTCCACCGGTACTCGACTCAGCTGGGGAGGGTCAACTTCTCCCGCCCCCAAATCGCTTCTGTTGCTCTGCCATTTTCTTTTCTATTCTTTTTCCCTCCCCTTGTTTCGGGAGGTCGCTTGGGTGTCGGACGGCTTTTTCATTTGGTTGGGCATGCGGGTGGAACCTCGCCTTTCGGGTGCTGTTCGTTGTATTGGTCTTTGGTGGTTTCATTCTCTTATGTG
This sequence comes from Penicillium oxalicum, assembly GCF_001723175.1. NCBI lineage: Eukaryota > Fungi > Ascomycota > Eurotiomycetes > Eurotiales > Aspergillaceae > Penicillium > Penicillium oxalicum. Next base: position 1,260,019 of record NC_064655.1, read on the forward strand.
TCGCGTATGAGTCTTTGCCTCGGTTCTGATTTTGTTTTTTCCTTTCCCACCCCCTTCCCTCTCCTCATGGCCGTTCACTTGATATCCTTATTCGTGGCTGTCTCATTCTCACCCCCTTTTTACATGCTCTCGTCCATCACTTTTCGGAGGTCATCTGTGCTGTGTCTGTTTATTCTTCTTTTCTGTCATCTGTTTTCAACTTGGCGATAGACTCTTGTCTGAGCTCTTCTGGTCTCCCATCATGGGAGAAGAAAAGCCCACATGAATAGTTGTTATGCTTCCATGAGACATGATTCGGTGTGGGTCCAGGTCCAGGTCCAGTACCATTCCCGGAAAATCTTTTTCAAATTTTCCTTGAATAAAAGGAGAAACAAGAAGTGAAAATGTATGGAATTGTCTGCTTTTTTTTTTCTCCCTTGGAGTGATTATACCTTGGGAGTAATGATGGATGTTTCTATTAGGTTTATTGATGTGTTGTGGGTTTGGGAAAAGCGGGGGGGGGTCTACTATTGATTTAACGGTGTCCAACTTTTGCGGATAGGTAGCGGGATGCGATGACATTAGTCTTGTTCCAATTCCTTTTCTCTTGTGGACATCCATCAAGATAAATAGTTGTAATCTTATGTATGGAGTTGATTCTTCTGTATATCATAAAGATCAAATGTTTGAATATTGGGAATCCACCCGACTAGGTAGGTATCACAGACTTTGGAAGTTGGTAGATGTCAAACCTTGGTGCCTTCCAATTAGATCAGTCTAGCCCTGTATCTAGAGACACAACGTCTTCCCGAAGAGAAGGTTCCGGGAAATTAGAAATTACCAAGTAGTTTCAGTGCGTCAACGTTGATCATGAGGTAGATCAGTAGTTTGAACTAGGTATACTATCTTATTATGATACTACTAGTGCAGTTGGGTGTGACCTACCTTCCAATGTATTTTCCTATATTTTGATTCTAGATCTAATTTTGCAGGGAATTACTACATATACTGATCTGATATGCACGCGCCATGCATTCGATGGGCTTTCGGGAAGCTCGAGTTGGTACTTGTACGTATCTTCCGCAATTTCCCTTTGCTTGTTTTTGTTACATATTTCTTGAGGGCCTTTCTGATATGTAAGCGAGTTCAGTTAAGTTCAGCCAAGCCACGACGCGTCATACCATCACTCTACTAAACCGTCTTCTTTGTTATTTTTTTTTAAAGAGACAAAAACACACTCTGCCAGTATTTCATCACTCGATCACAGATCCCCACATGACCCTGCCAACTGACAAACTTGTCCTCCAATTCACACGCCGTCCATCGAACTTGACTCCAAAAAGCCCTCTCCACATCCTCTTGGGCACTATACCGCTCCACCACGTCCTCCGGCAGCGTCCACGCCCGCGTATACTCCCCTTCATCCGTGAACGCCGGATTGACCTCGTGCGGATCAAATACAGTCGCCGGGTTGAATTTGGGGAAATTGGCGTGGATGAAGAAGAGATCGGGCGGAGTCGCGGCGTCCCCGTGGAGTCGGGAGATGCCCCGTTGAACGAGTTGATAGTCGTCGATCGGGTTGAATTGGCCCATGGCGGAGCCTGCGAAGCCGCCGGTTTGTTTGCTTTTGGGGTGACCTAGTGCGACGAGTCGTTCGCTTACCTGGTAGAATGGTTGCTGGGTGACGGTTGCGGCGGCGAGAAAGGTCTCTTTGTCGCCTTCGCCGGCAGCACCTTGGGACAGGAGTGGATAGTAGTACTCTGGTCCCCAGTAATTATAATATGTCACGAGGAGGAGAGTCCGGGCATGCGTCTTCTTGGAGAGCAGTAATTCACCTGATTCGGTGGATGCGCGAAGATTGAGCCGGGTGGTGGGAGGTCAATGATCTCGTAGAAGAGGGGGGATATGCTTGAGGCCCAAAAATCCGGCCAGGTGACCAGACCCGTGGAACGGAAAGGATCGGTCTCAAAGAGCACTTCCGGGTTGATGAGCGGGAAAGCATCCGCGTCTAGAAAGAGGATGTCTTGAAAGGAGGAGAAGAGCATGGCAAAAGGCTTGAATTGATATTTGGCAATTTCAGCCGGAGCGGATGCGAGAATGCGCGAGAGGACGACACATTGCGCATTGAGTGAAGGGAGGACCACGTCGCAGATGTGTGCTTCGTACTCATCCTCGTCCGCGAGGAAGACTTCCATCGGCAGCGTGGACCCTGTTCGTCGGAGCATTCGCAGGGAAATGACCAGAACGGGCAGATATGCGCCTCCTGCCGTGGAAACGATCCCCCTGGTATCTGGGCGATAGGGCAGACTTAGAGTCCCCTCGGCGCCGGTGATTGCCGCCACAAAGCCTGCGTGCGCGGTCTTGATCGCGGAGAGATCCTCCGAGTCCACGGCGGTAAGGTAGTTCTTCAGAGGACGCGAGTCATTTGGATCGAATCCTTCCGTGGGGGCCTTTTCATACTCAATGATCGGCATGGCCTGGGGGCCATGGGTTTCCAAAAGCTCATAGAAAGTGTGCCAGAACTTCCGGTGAGCCTCTTGAAGGTCTAAGACAGGATTCACCAGGCGAGAAGAATTATCATGGTTAGAGTAGTCTAAACTCCTAGCACGCCAGTTTGAAACGGACCAGACGATGATCGAAACGAGGAGAACTGCGAAAAGAAGGAAGCGCAGACGCAGATACTGTCGAGGAATCATGGGCATGGCGCGCACGCGCACGTGCGTGTCTGTAACGGGGGGTGCACAAAGGCACTCCCTATATGTCTCCGAATTGGCTTATGTCTGAGAGAGATAGAGAGAGGGGGAGCCGGATAGAACTCGCAACTTGCAAGTCAATCGTAGGTACACCAGACTGGGAGAATTGCCGGGCTTCTATCTTCTTCGCGATTGTGACCCGGCTTTAGACTCCTGCTGCATGAACCCTACTCCCTTGGCCCCGGTCAACCCCACCGGTTCCGAATGCTGTGAACTGGGATCTTCGATCTGGTCCTCTGCGTGGCGGCTGCCTGGCCCCGGCGCTAGTGGTGGAGATCCCGACCAGGGTGAAGTCTCCAAGCACAGTCCAGTCAGTACTGCAGTGTGTGTTGCAGGTTCCACTGGATGACTCGGGCAGTCCTTGAAGGCCAGAACTTCTCCTTGGCAGTTGTCCAATCCCTGTCGATCGACCGAGCCCCCTTGATATAGCAGCAAAACATTCACAGCGTATCGAATCAAGCGCCAAAAACAAACGACAGGGAAAAAGACACACAACAAAAGGAGGGGGGAGAGAGAGAGAGAGAGATGCAAGCAGTACCGTTACCACGATGCAGGCCTGACGGCACCCACAGATATGAATAGGGTTTGAACGAGAAACCTACACCGATTTGAAACAGTTTGGGAGGACAAGCCAAGTGGAGGGCCCCAAGATGGCGGGTTGGAAAAACGGACGGGCCGGGCACGGGACCAAAAGCATGACCGGCGATCACTCCGGGGCTTCTTTCCCCACCGTCATTCTGGACTCTCTAAGACTCTGCACTGCACAAGTTGAGCCGATAATGCTGGGTATCCTCCCCTGCTTTGCACGGGATAGCAGCCTCCGCATCAATGTGAGAGAAGCAGGAAACGGAAGATTCACAGGTGGAGATGATCCTGCAAGTCATCAAATTACATACCATGCAAGCTCGATACTCGATCGGGAGAGAACCTAGTCTGTCAGATCGTGAGTTCCTCTCGGAGTATTACATAAGACTTCCAGGCCCGGCGCTCACTCCTGCAAGTCTAACAGCCCTACTACACAGGGTACCCGCTTACATGCAGAAGCAGGCTGCAGCTAAGAATGAGTTTCCTCGTCAGCGTTGCTTTCAGAAGACTAGAGCTCGAGAGCTCGAGAGAGATCGAGAAGTCGTCCAACTGGAACTAATAACCCGAAAAAATTGAACCAGATTCTCTCGACCATTGACTAGTCTCTGAACGCACTCTTTGACCAAGTCAACATCAATCTGGGAAGATCAAGGCAACCTGTGCCACGACTCACCATGATGCAGACCGAAATTCGTTATGTATGGAGGGACAAATCAGACAAATGCAAATTCCTCTTTGACACAATGCGCTGGCTATCTATGGTGACGGGGGCGCCATTCCGCCCCATCTTTGTCTCTTTAACTAGCGATGAACGAAACAAAGAGCGACGACACAATTAATCAAAGAACAATGTTTCAAATCTATCTTTTTTCTTCAGAAAACAAAGTGTCACAAGTGACAATGCCCGCTAATTCAATTCCATCCTCCGATCCACCCGACAGAACGTCCTCAATATATAATGTCGAGTCCAGTTTGTGCCAGAACCCGAGATTCAAACTCATCGGCGATTGGTATTCCCTTCAATACCGCACTTGAGATTTGAAAAATAAGAAAAAAAGACACGTTCTCTGGTTCGATTACATCCTTCGCCACTCCCAAATCCTAGAATCTCCATTCAACCCCAATTCTTGATCTTCTTCAGCAGCAACCCTGCTTGTCTCCGTTGTCAGTGACGGAAGAGTGAGAAGAAAATGCCTTGGATTCGGCGCAGGAGCGTGGTAATGCAGCGTACCGAACCTGGATACATAGAGGTGCCGGCTCACCTGGTGCGGTGGATGCCTCACTTCTTCTGCATCGGTGATTGCGGGCCGGATTGTCCGGATAACAACCCTCAAAACCCGCCTATTCCACCATGGGTGGCGCGGGCTCGAGCCCAAGCCCAAGCACAAGCAGAAGCCAAGGCACAGCCCGAGGCACAGATACATGCAAAGGCAGAAACAGAGGCAGAGGTGCAGACAGAGACAAAGGCGCAAACCGAGGCACAAACAGAAGCGGAGGTGCAGACAGAAGTGAAGGCGCAAACTGATGCACAGGCGCAGTCTCAATCAAAGTCCAAAACTCGACCACCGGCGCAGTCGCAGTCCGGATCTCGGGCGCATTCTCTCTCCAAACCATCGTCTCCATTTCGGTGCCGGTGCGCATGCCATTGTCAGTACTGTGGGCGCCCAATAAAGGCTCTTCAACGCCTCTCTAACCGCGAAGAGCAGAAGAAAGAAGAGAAAGTATCTCGAACCATTGATCATACACCATCTCCCTCGGCCAGCACCATGCATGGGTGGATCAATGGTGGCAAGTATCACACACAGCAGTCAACCCGGAGCAATATGCCCTCTTTGCGCCGGGGCCAATGATCGAAATGAGCTTCTCCGAGTACTTCAAGGCTGACTGGGCTGATAGATGATCCATTTTGTGGGGTTGTTGATTGTTATTCTTCAGTTACTTTTCCCTCTCTCTTTCTTTTCGCGTTGTGACAGGCCATGTTCTATTTGCAGATTTCTAGATAATTTGGCGGATTTACAAAGGATCGAGAAAACTGACAATAGTCAAAGACGAAGTTGTGTTTTGCTCTCTTTTTGATATGCAGGCGGAAGATGAGGAAGCTTTTCTTTGTCAAATATTGGTGTGTTACAGAGAAAGCACCCTGAAGGGCTGGAGAAAAATAAATTGCTGGCTGGAGTATTTTATCTAGAGACTTTGTATAGAGATGCTATCAAAGGCATCATAATAAACAACAAGAAGAGACTGCTCGTCTTAGAACAGCGCTTATATTCAACGCTTCTTAATGCTGACATCAAGCTTGCCAACGGCCCAAATGCCCACAAAGACGGTGAGCAGACCCGCGAAGATGGTGAGAGGCTTGCGAAGTGCATCCGTAATAGTGTGGTCATAGACCACCTAGAAAATAGAACAAAAAAAAGGTTAGCTCAATAAAACTATCACACATATAGGAACGGGGAAGCCGTACAAGTAACTGCGAGTCGCGTGCCTCATCGGTGAGACTGTTGACCTCCAGGGTCAAGGTGGTCCGACCGAGAGTGTCCATGTAGGTCTTGAGCGACGACAGGGTGGCATTGATCTGGTTCCGACCGGGCAGACCGTTGCTGGCAGAGCCCTCGACAATCTCGTAACGCACATTGTGCGCACCTTCGGGAAGAATAACCCGGAGGATCACCCGCTCATACTGAATGCCCTCGGCCATTTTGGGTCCTTGAAGGAAAGGTGCTTTCAGGACGTAGGAGTCACCCCAGTGGCCTTGCGAAGGAAGGCAGAAAGGTTGTTGTTCCAGCCCAGCTTGAAGCTGTAATTCCAGCCTCCGAAAATAGGGTACCGGGGCTTGAACTCCAGGTTGGCGCCGGTCTTGGCGGTACCGGGGCGATAGCGGCTGGTCGAGACATTACCAATATCGTCAACGAAATAAGCATCGACGGAGCCGGGGAGTAGAGGGTAGTTGAGCTCCCGCACAGCGCAGGTTGGAGCCTTTTGGTAAGAGGCAAAGGTCCACTCCACGCGCGAGAATTGGTTGGTCAGCTGCGAAGCGTTGTTGCGCAACCAGTAACGTTCTTCTGTGGCCAAGTTGCCGCCCCAGTGTGAGACTTCCAGATCGCGCTCGAGCAGATTCACGGTAATCACCGGGTGAGTGTACTCGTAGCGCACGGTGACCGGGTACTCTGTACCAGGAGTCACCTTGGCAGTGTCATAAGGGCCATATGTGTAGGTGGCCCCCTTCCGCTCCGGGTCAGCACCAGACTTGAGACCTTCGGTGGTGGTGTAGTCGGGGATATCAGTGCTGGGGAACTTCAGCTTAGTCTTCTGGGTGACTGTCTGATAGGCCGAGGGCACGTAGGCGGAGAAGCGATAGGTCAGATATTGTTTGTCATTCTGGTCAATGGTGGCCGGCAGCGGGCTCAAAGAGGATAATAGGGAGTAGGAGATTCCAAGGGTCAGCTGGGACTTCGGAGCCAAAGGTTCGGGGAAGTGGACAACGAAGTATTGGGTTTCACTATGTATTCGAGTGTCCAGATCAGCTCAACTTTCGCTCAATACTTGTGGGATGCCGCGCATGCGCACACGACCAAAAATGCGACGACCGATGACGATCAATCGCACTGCACTCGAGACAGCTTACCTGGATGCGACAGGCTCTGTGACATCGACCTCAAAGCGGCCCTTGTTGGGCGCCTTTCTATCGCGCACCTCGAACCCTCCGACTCGCTCAAACAGATCTGCAGGGAATGGAACGTAATAGTCGCTCTCGGGCTGCTTGCCAATGTTCTCAACGACTACATTGACGGTCTCTCGTGCATAACCCTTTTCCAGGTTGGTGTTGCGGACCACATTTGTGTTCTTGAAGACTTGCGCAGGTTGAAAGTCGGATGGAAGAGCCACGCGGAATGGTGTGGTTGAATCGGCCGCGGCAGCCAAGCTGGGAGCAAGCAGCCCGAGCACGGTGGCGGTGAAGAACCTCATTGCAATTGAGGATATCGTGCCAGAGCACCAATTGGCCCCAAGCAGTCTATTGGAAGTCTTTTTTGGGGGGATTCTTCAACGAGGTTGTTGACGAATCGGGCTTGAGAGGGGGAAAAGGTCGACCTGACGAAGCTGATGAGGTGTCCCCATTGTATACGCAATACGGTGGGCGCAGCGGCCACGAGATGCACTCCGCTGCTCTTATCGCTCCGATAACAGCTTCTCCTCATTTCCGCCGCCTCCACTCTTTCATCTCCATCCCCCACTCATTTGGTCTGTGGAGAGTCATTCACTCCTTCTGCGTGTGTTTTGGCCAATTCCTCCTCCTGGTGATCATGTTCGTCTCCAGAGCAGCTGCTCGGCTTCAATGCCGAAGAGGCACTCATCTACCACACCTACGCTCCCTTCATGATCTCCAGAAGCACCCTCAGAGTAGGTTCCTGCAGGTTTCGGAAGAGGTGCGCGACGCTGTTGCAACTGGAAAGCCAGTTGTTGCACTGGAAACAACAATCTATACACACGGTCAGTAGCCACCAGAATCGTAGAAAATTGCTAGCAGATGGTATATGGCACAGATATGCCCACCTGAAAGCTGCGCAATTTCGCATGGGCTTGCTGACTTTGACTCATCCAACGCCAGGCTTTCCGTACCCCGAGAATGTTGCGCTTGCACAGCTTCTGGAATCAGTAGTGCGGAAGAATGGTGGTGTTCCCGCAACCATCGGTATTCTCGGGGGTGTGGCTCGGGTTGGAATGAGTCCCGACGAGATCGTCGAGTTGGCCTCGACTGTCGAGAACAAGAGTGCCATCAAAGTCTCTCGCAGGGATCTTGGGTACATTTGCGGCATGGTCAGTTGCATCGGGTGACCTTCATCACAGGCACAGCACTCACAAATCTCTAGGGTATGGCTGGGAAAAAGATTCATGGTGGTACCACCATTTCGGGCACAATGATTCTTTCTGAGCTCGCTGGCATTCGAATCTTTGGCACTGGAGGCCTTGGTAAGAACTTGAGTCAATCAATCCCGCCTCAAAAATCATGGATTAACAATCACTACAGGAGGCGTTCACCGTGGGGGTGAGAACACCATGGATGTTTCTGGTACGTTAAATCATGTTCATCTGCTTATATCCTGAATCATGTGAGACTAAAGTTCGATGTCAGCCGACTTGACTGAATTGGGTCGCACCCCGGTGACCGTCATCAGCTCTGGAAGCAAGAGTTTCTTGGATATTCCTCGCACTCTTGAATATCTCGAAACGGAGGGTGTCTGCGTGGGAACCTTTGCCGATGGCCGCACAGGTCCAGTGGATTTCCCCGCTTTCTACTCCAGAGATAGTGGGATTCGCAGCCCCAAGGTGATTCAAAATGAAGCCGAAGCCGCTGCAATTGTTTGTAAGTTTGGATGCATTTGCCATGATTCCTGACGCCCATCGAACTGACATGGTCAATAAGATGCGCAATCTCATCTTCCCGTCCGCTCGGGTCTCCTTTTCTGCAACCCCGTGCCTGAAGAAGCGTCGTTTGACAAATTGGAAATGGACCGTATTGTTGCGGAGGCAGTTCGTCTCGCTGAGGTCCAAGGCTACACAGGCAGTGATAACACTCCCTTCGTCTTGGCCAAGATCAAGGAACTTAGCGGGGGAAAGAGCGTTGTTGCAAACCGCGCCTTGATCGAGTCTAATGTCCAGCGGGCAACCCGAGTGGCCGTGGAGCTGGCTAAGCTGGAGAATGGCGACCGTGGAGTCAAGGCTGGGTGAGTCGGTCACGGCGCTTGGCTACGTACGACATGTATATTCGGTGCTAAAGTTGAAGACACGCTTCTCGATAGACATATGCCTGCCATCCCTAGTCCCACCAAATCTACCAACCTAGATCAGCCCAAATCTCACCAGACTGTTTCACCACCGTCTCAGTCTCACGCTCCAGAAAAAGCAGATCTCGTCGTAGCTGGCTCGCTCGCAATCGACCTGTCCTGTGACTACGCTCCCTTCACGCCAGAGAGCAGTCAAGACGCACCCGTACCGCACACCTCTAATCCTGCAGTCATCGGGCAGAGTTTGGGTGGCGTTGGTCACAATGTCGCCCTGGCTGCCCGGTACATCGGGAGCGAGGTGCTCTTCTGCAGTGTGGTTGCAGATGATTTGAGCGGACGAGCGGCTCTCTCAGCCCTTGAAACCGAAGGTCTTGACAATGCAGGCATTCAGATACTTCCCGCGAAATCAGGTACACGGACAGCACAGTATGTGGCCATCAACGATGCAAAGAAGGATCTCGTCGTTGCCATGGCAGATATGGGAATCGTGGAGCTTTCCGAGAAGGAGTTGGACTTTGACCAGTTCTGGGAACCATTGATGGCATCTGCGAAGCCGCACTGGGTAGTCGTCGACGCCAACTGGCGTCCAGAGGTCATTGCCAAGTGGACCTCGATGGCTCGCAAGCACGGCGCACGCGTAGCGTTCGAGCCAGTATCCAACGCCAAGTCTCGTCGCTTATTCCTTCGGGATCCCGCCAGCGGAGCCGATGCACCTATTGGACCGACTCAGACCGTTCCCAACCATGTCATCAGTCTCGCCTGTCCTAACCGATATGAATTATCAACCATGTACATGGCTGCCCGTGAAGCGCAGCTCTTCGATTCTCCAAGCTGGTGGGCCGCAATTGACGCCATGGGCCTTTCGCCCAGTGGTTCGCGCGAGCGCCTAGTCATGGCGACGTCAGCCAAGCTGGTCGATGAGGGTTTACCCCAGCAGTCCATTCAGCTTCTCCCTTTTATCCCATGCATTATCACAAAGCTTGGAGGGGCCGGTGCGCTATTAACTCAGCTCCTGCCACGTAATGATCCTCGATTGACGGACCCCGAGTCCGCGCCTTATATTCTGTCTCGCACCAGCTCCACCGATGTACCCTTCGGAGGGGTGTATATGCGTCTCTTCCCACCTGCCGCGATCTTGGCGGCCGATGAAGTGGTTAGCGTCAACGGTGCCGGCGATACTCTGCTGGGTGTCTTGGTTGCTGGGCTTGCAAAATATCCCACGCTGCGCGTGGAGAATGTTCTGCCTTTGGCCCAAGAGGCGAGCCGCAGGACGTTGATGAGTGCGGGTGGAGTGAGCAAAGACCTGGAAGGCCTCGTGGCCGAGTTTAAAGCAATTGCCCAATAAGACCATGTATATAGCCGGCTCTTTGAAAAAGTCTTACATGAGGCGTGTATCAATAGATGTCAAATTTTGTGGGGGGGAAAACAATAAGAAGAAAAAGAAAAAGAAGGTTCATTATAGTATCAATGCTCATCGTGCTGGCAAAGTTGGCTCGACACGGTAGCGCTCGTTCAGCTCTTCCAACGAGAAGGGCAAAAAAAAACAATTCTATTTCCTGCGGTCGAATTGGGGTACAAGATCTGGATCCAACAGCCCTGCTTGAACAAGTACATCGGCCTGGTCCCAGTAAAGAGTTTGATGAACGATGCGATCGGCAAAGAAGCTTGCCACGACGACAATGACCACTTGAATATCGCGATTCGTCGGCGGAACACGCGGAAGCAGCCAGGGAACTTCCTTGCTATGGCAGAAGGAGAATAAGACCTCATCCACAATACGATCTGCGCCCACCGTCCGGGATAGTAATCGAATATGCTGACTAGGCGGTCCATTGGGAATGAACACATCCATGAAGAATGTGCGGAGGTCATCCGGAGTCGAGCCTGAAGCGGAAAACACCTCTAGTCAGTCTCAGTTCACGCAACCCTTTCAATGTAAAATTGTCCAGGTATAGCCGAAAATCCAATCATCCATGATATGATGACCACGGGCAATTCTTTTCTTAACATACCTCCAGCCTTGGTCGGTGCACAAATCACTTTCGCATTCTGCTCATCGTGGGCGCTCGTTCCCCCCGTAGCTTGACAGATCAGATCATTTCCAGGCTTCAAGACAATCTCCATGGCCGAGCCATGAGGTGCCGGCTGCCCAGAAGCCATTTTAACCAGGTCCAACCCATCCATCAATCTTGCCCAATACTCTTCCCACACAGTCTCAATATCGGTAATAGGCCATGTGCTTCTTGCACCAAAGGCATGACGGAGACAGCCCAGCGCTCTGCTCCACGCCAGCTGAGCGCTGATGCGATCATCATCAACGGGTCCCTGGTCTTTGATACTGTAGTTGGAAGGTCGAGATTCTGCGAATCCTGCCCGCGCTTCCGGATAGCCGTACACATGACAGCGATGACGCTTCTTGTATGTGACGTCGCCTTCACTCGGACTGACGCTGATCCATGGCCAAACGGTACGGCTGCCCGGGTTGTTCCCGGGGAGGTGGATCTGGATGGGGAGGAATGAGGTCGGGGCACTAGGGTCGAAGATGGCACTCGTATCTCCGCAGGCGGGGGCACAGCACTCTTGCATGTTTTTGGGTGCATTGGTGAGGATTGGATCGTTTCCATCCAAGGGATAATATGCGATGAAGGCGCAGAGGCGAGGAAAAGGGTTGGTCGAGGTGTGGGAGAGATGGTGCGAGCCAAGGAGATAGTATGCGGGTCGATTGTATGCTACAAATTGTATTAGTCTCTCTTTGGCGGCTCATTTCTCTCCGTGGATTTGGTGTCTTGATAGGTCATCCTTGTCTCATGCAGTCATGACTGCAGACTATCACATACCGACAATAGCATATCTCTCGCCGGGTTCCAAGTCATCCTCTTTCTCATGAACCGCAAATTCCAACGCCTTCCGGTCCTTCTCCGCATCTTCGGTGCAGACAAACCCCAGGTAAGTGACGTCAAATCCCTCCGCCTCAAAGCGCTGGATAATGTGAGGATCGAACGTCGCATTATCCGAAATCAAGATCAAATGGCGTGGCGAAGGCTCTTCGACCGCAGCATGAGACCGACGCCTCCAAGAGCTTACACTCGTACTTCTCCGACGCTGGAAGTCGTGTGATTTGAATGCCGATCCTGACCGGGACCCTGAGCCCGATCCAGATGCAGCATGATTGCCATGTTCACGCGGGTTATGCGGATGATCACCCGTGCCGGTCGTTGCGCGTCTGACAAGGCGCTGAATGACATTCACCATGTTTGCGGGCGGATGATTGAAGCTTTGGTGGACAGCCCAGGAACCGGAAGTTTCGACCTTATACCTTCCATGGAATCCCGGCAGATCCGGGTTGAGACTTCCATACGGTGGAGTGACATGGGACAAGACTGTAACTCGACTGCCTGGCTGTGCCAATGCTTTGCATTTCTTGGTGTGACGTCGACGAGTGGTTTGCAATCAGCTGTTTCGGGCCGAACCACGTTCGTTGTATGTAACACCCCCAAATCACGAGATGAGCTGTCGACAGAACGAGAGAGAGGGGTCCAACTGTCAGGCTGACGATCATCTGAGAGAGCGAATTGTATATCAAAAAAGATGAATGAAGTACAAGGTCGCGTGGAGATGAAGCTTGTAAAGAGAGAAGTATGTGTAGTGAATCATGATGGTCTAGCTCAAGAAGTGGGGGGAGTTTGGATCTCCGCAACAAGAAAATTGAGAAAGGAAAAGCAAAGAACTAAAAAAAAGTATCACCGCTCAATATACCAAAATCTATACCCTCAAGAAATGAATTATTCCCAGGTCGTTCAAATCTTTACGCCCGCGCCATCAAAAGTCTCCAACCATTTTCGATCTGCACTGACTGGAGCCGACGACTTGCCGTCGTCCACGAGATATCGCCGATAAGCATCGCGAAGTAGGCTTTGTCGCGCAACCTCGCAGTCCACCCGAATATCCTCGATTAAAGCTTCGAGTGAGACATAGTCGTACTCAGGGCGGATGTATCCCAGAATCAAAAGATTGAGCTGTGTGCCATAAAAGTCGGGCATGCGGTGGAACTTCGGCTGAGGGACAGCTGTCGGCGACGGTTCTGTCAATTGAGACAGGATATGAATTTCCTGCACAGACATCATGTTGAGTCAACTCATAATCCTGTCAAACAAGGCGAAAGAGGCGAGAAAAAAAAACAAAAAGAAACACAAAAAGCGCAGTGATCAGAGCAAGGGGAGCTAGTACGTACCACCGATCGCACCGTGTTCTTGTAGAACGGATTGTATCCGATGCTTAACACGGCTGGCAAGATGGTCGCAGGCGCCGACTTCTCAGCGCCAGAATTCACACCATTCGCCTTCTCCTGCGACGGGCCCCGAGGGTCAAGCGCTACGACACCATAGTATACTCCGGTGCTCAGCTCAGGGTGCTCCTCGGACAGGTTATCGGCCGGGATATTCGCAGTGGGAATTCCGAGCTAGAGAGGTCAATCCGTGTGAGCACCGGTCCAGCCAAGAGCATGAATGGAGAAGTTGGCGGGTTCAACGAGAAACGTGCGCGCATACCTCCTTGCTGCCTCGGCCGAAGCCCTTGATGACGGGCCCTGATAATCGGATTGGATACGGGCTCTCTGGGCCTGCGTCAGGCCCAGCAACCGGATCACGAGACTTGTCGGGACGCATGTTGGATATTGGCCCTTTTTTTTTTCTGTTCGAAGACCAACTTGCGGAAAAGAAGCGCAAGAGAGATGGATCGCGGGGCAGTGGAACCGTTTGGACGAAAGGCCGTCAGACGGAGCGCGTGGGGCACTCGGGCCCTTCGGGGCTTCGGACGGAGAAAGTATGGGCGTGCTTGATAAGCAGAGAGATGGCAGGAGTAGTAATTTTATCAAACCAAGTCTCACCTGGATAGAGGAGATGGTTGGAAGATTGATGAGACTGTATGGTAAGATCAAAGGCTTTGGTGCCAATCTCTCTCTCTCTCTCTCTCTCTGTACAATTGTGTCAGAATGAGAGACCAGATGGAGAACACAGACTTCCAAAGTCGGTAAAATGTTCCCGGCCGATTGCAAGTGGACGTCGATGGAGGTCTCGTCAGCGGAACGGCACCAAATTTCACAACTACAAGGCAACTTTCAATCGACGCTGCTCCCAATCCGAAGACGTAAAGTTCATAATTGGCATATCGGTCTAATTTTTTTGAATAAATTGAGAGTCCAGAGTCCGGGAACTGGAGATTGTCGGTAAAAAGTTCAATATGTAGACGCACGCAGGGTCCCAATCTTCAGAGTTACAGATGCCATTTTTGAAAACCTTGCGGCGCCGAAAAAAAAAAAAGAAAGCGACAGCACATCAAAAAACAGAGAAAACCCACAGACGCCGGGCCAGACCCGTGTTCGGGACGACCAAAGCCCAAGTATATGTACTGTGCAGGCGAAAAAGACATGATAATGAGGCCCGGGAAGGCAAAATCAACCCGTCCTCCGGATCAGTGGGAGAATATATACGATCTCATAACGTAACAGGCGTGACGAAAACCTTGGGGTAAAGGTACAGAGCGTAGATCGGCAGGAGCGGAATAAATACTCTCGAGCGAGAAAAACGACGGTTGGGTATGAAGGCAAGAGCTGCGACAACCAAAAACAAATAAACAAGGAAACAAACGGAGAAACAGAGTGAAACAGGAAGAATGGACGAGAGAATTGGGCCAGGACAAGTCCGTAGACGTGACGCGTGGGAGGAACGATCAGATGCACGGTAGAAACTAGGAGGAAAAGTCGTTAGTTCAGATGATCTGCACGATAACCACTGAGCGAGGCACGGAAATCAACCCACATTCATCACAATGAGCATGGGAATATCGAAAACATCCCGCTTGACTGTCCAGCAGTACGCGCACTCGACTTTGCCATCTTTGGAGCCCAGTTGGTTCATGCCCGCTTCGCCGGCGATCCCGCCTTTGCGGATGTGGTTGTTCCACTTCCCATACTCATCCGAGGAGGCGCCCTCCACGTCCTCTTTTGTCTTGTACCGGAGCAGCTTGCATCGCGTCATAACACTACCGCGAGAGTCCCCAAACGCAAGGCGTGCAAAGTCCTCGTAGAACTCAACCACGCTATCATCATCCAGCAGCTCCGCCAGAAAGACCGGTTGAGGACGACCACTGTGCTGCCTTCAAGGGTTGAGCTCCGTGGTGTGAAACTGCCACGCGACGTCGTCCCGGACTGCGGGAGTGCCGAGCCACCGGTGTTGACGTTCAAGTTCGGTTCCTTACCCAGGAGAACATCCTTCTTCCAACCCGTCAGGATACTGAATTCTTTGCCGACGGCGGCAATTTCACCGGTGCGTCGGCACACAATGGTCGGGGTCCCGCATGCATTGATAAAGTCCTCATACTCGAACAATGTTCGCTGGAAGCATTTTTCCATGAAGATCAAGTCATCGCGGTTGAGAGTTTTGGTGGTCGCAATGAAGGACGGGCGGATCGAGGCCAGCGCTTTCGCAATTCGCAGGGTTTTCTGCGGGCTAAAGCGCCGTTGAATGAATGCGGTGAGGTTGTGAAAGCCACTGGTATACCCGTAGGGCTCCTTGACGCTCTCGTAGATCAACGACGGATTGCGGTGACGTCGACGAGGACCCACCTGCAGATCCCGATGCTTCAGGCTTGGGGTCGTGATCAGCGGCCGCGGCCCGTTGTTGTTTGGGGCCAGGCTGCTACTTGTCGGCTTGGAAGGGTTGTTGGAATTATGAGCAGAGGTGTCGTCGATGCCCGCGACCGTCACATGCGGACTTGCGGTTGCAGACCCAGGACTGGCAAAATTGGCCGGTCCGCTCTCGATGGCAAAGGCATGCGGCGCATCTGCTTTCATGTGCCCGTTGAGTCGACCGTTGGGTGCGTACACGCCGCTCACGTTCACATGCGCGGGGCCCGAGGCCTGACCTGCGGACCATTCATTCAGTAAGGGATCCCCAAACAGGAACGGTTGCTGATTGCCCGGGCTTTCGCTGAAACCCGCCGCAGGTGTTGAGAACTGGGCAGATCCACTGCGGCCGATCGACCCTCGCTGTCCCCCGGCTGAATCGGTCGGAGAGTCACCTGCCCCGGTAGCCATGTGACCCAGCATGCCAAATTCCAGGGCACCATAACGGTTCTCAAAGTTCATGCTTGAGAGGTCAAAGTTGAATAGCGCGGGGTCGCTCGGGTCAAAGAAAGGCCCCGCGAAAGGATTTTGCGATGTGTTGGCATCGCCCGAGAGGGCAGTGCCTGGGGTGGGTTGCTGGCCCAGCGTGGAAGACAGGCTAGCGTTTCTGCCATTGACGCCTGTCTTGAGGTTGAATGTGGGTGAAACCGGGGATTGCGTCGTGAACGGGCTTTGACTGAGCGTGGTATCCGTGAACACAGTGTACGGTGCCGCTTGCGGTTGCGATTGCGACTGAGGGGTGGGAAAGAAATTGGCGGTGGAGGTTTGCTGTGGCGGCTGTTGTTGCGGTGTCGAGGAGGAACCGCTCCGAGATATTGATGGCAAATTTGTCGTGACCCCGGTGCCGCTGCCGTTGCTGAAGAAATTGGCTCCGACGCCAGGCATCAGAGCTCCATCCGGGGCATCGTGAAGATACTTGGCTTTTTTGCGGATGCCATCGTGGCACGCGTCCTGCAGACCGCGCTTGATACAGCGTTGGCAAGGTCGCTCGTCGCCTAGGATGGAAATAAAAACATTTGAGAGTTAGCCCCAGTTTTCAAGCTGCAGATTGGGAAACACGCGCACGCATCCCGCACACCCCCGCGACGATCACATAAATCATACCGCATGTCAGATGAGCTCGCTGGCAGGCAAAACAGGCTCTGCGGGCCTTCTTCCGCCGCGGACGCGAGGGGTCCTTTGCGCTCGTAACTTTTCGAGCATTTTCATTTATACCGTCATCACCTCCATTGACTCTATCAGCCAGCGAATCCATTTGCTCTGAGTGCTCGGTCGCGTCCGCAGAATCGCGGTCGCCGCCACTCTGATTCATGGGAGACTGGGAGCTTGCTTTGGGTTCCATCTTCATTTCGTCATGTACTTGCCCCCCGACACCGGAGAGAGAGAGAGAGAGAGAGAGAGAGAGAGAGAGAGGGCGACCTTCGGGGATCTCGTGTCCGAGTCTGCGGAGAATATCTATAATTCGAATTTTTCACGTCACCGGAAAAATTCCCGTCAACAATTCTCGTGATCCCTGTCACTTGGTTTCGATTCTTTGCGGTGAGAGGACCATTGGCGCATCACTGAGTCTGTTCCCGAGGCGTGGTCATCGGTCACCGAGCGTGGGCGGCCGGCGCAAAGGCGCAAAACTCCACCCTTGTGAAAACGAGGGTTGCAGCTCCGGTGCACCGCGGGGTGTTTTATTCACTTTCGCGTTTCCTAGTTCGAGAATCCACGTTTTCTGGTCAATTGCCCGTATCAGATCGCTGCTCCTATTGCCGCGCGCTTGCGACTAAGGCTGGTGAACGCTCAAGGAATAAATATCGCAGTGAGTCACGGGTGTAACGGGGTACAATCAAGGCGAGGTGAGACGGAGTCGCAAATTTCAAACCCATTGAATGACCGCTTGAGCCGATATGATGAACGGTGAATGTTGATTTGAAAACTCCAGAATGGTACTTTGACCAGTCCAAAAAAAGGGAAAACAAGAGTCGCAACGAGTATTTGATCCAGCTGGGATTTGGGGGAGTGGAGAGTGAAGAGCGGCAGCGGCCAGCGGGCAAAGTCCTGGTCGGCTGCGGGGAAGGCGGGAGCTGATCTCGAGGCGTCGGGCAAATGGGCACTTGGAAGCAGCAGGTCTATGACTGAGTGTTATGTCGGCGGTTCACGCGTGTTTGTAGAGTCCATTCGAGACTGAGAACGTGAGAGTGAACGTTAGATGGGTCGGTAGGACAAGAAAATGCTTGTCAGACCATGCTGCATCGGCGAAGCAAGGGCGTTGACCGGAGGAAGTCTGCGCGATTAATATTTCCCGGGGCCAGCTGGGATGGTGCCTTGATGGGTTTCACTTTGCGATCGGACAGTTCCCGTGACTTGCGCCCGTCCAGAGCTGTCCATTCAAGTCTACGGTCCTGACTCTCCTAACGAGTACAGTCCACGCTACATGCTGCATGTGTCATTGTATTATAGAAGAAGACAACTCTGCCTGAGAGGTTCAAATTGCAAAGGAATATGCAGAGGGATATCCTTGGAAGTGACCTGTGTCTCCTCCCCGTTCCGATCGCATTATCATATCATCATCCTCAGATTTTCAAGTGTGAGATGGATATTCGCCATGGGGGGCTCCCTTGACTCCTTGACTGAATCACAAACATTTTGAAGGATCGTACAGCTCAGCCCTTGAACCTCCTTCTGGATGAAATCTCCTCGTCTTGAACCTCGTGTGAATCCCAAAAAATCGGATTTCATGCCATGTACTACCATTCAAATCGTCCTGCCAAGACGAGCTGGGTCCAAGTATTGAGCTTTGACTTGTTTCCGTCCACCAATCCTTCGCTTAGGGAATCAGGAATGGCTGCGTCTTTGAGTGGGAGTTGGGAGGCTTTGAATCACGTAATACAAAAGGCCTGTTCTTTTTTTTTCTTTTCTTTTTTTGGCAACGAGCCATGCAGATGGCGCCTTGAGCGCCCCAGACTCCAAATGCATCAGCAGAGTTTCGACTGCCAAGATGTGCCATTCTCCTCCCAAACTTGGTGTCTATGGTTGAAAATTTGATACATAACCAATGTCTATCCTTGATGCTGACGGGATCATTCATATGGAAAAAGAGTGCACGCGGGGCTACTCCAGGTTGCAGGTCTTGTGTTTCCTTCATATCCAGCCTCGGAGTGGTGTTTGAGTATTTCCCCCAAATGTCACATGCGTTCTCAGCTTGGTGTGGAGCCGAAGAGCCAGACATCGCGCTTAGAGTGGATATTTTCCTTGTCGGATGGCCCGAGTCTTTTACTAGAGACCAAAGACTCGTGAGTCAGGTCAATGCGCGTCGAGGTACTGCGGTGATGGGTTTCGAATGGATGATCGTACTGTAAAATAACACAATTGATCGTGTTCAAGTGTATCGACGGCGGAAATACATGCTGTCCCACGTGGCATCCAGTGCCAAGTCTGAATTTCCACGACGGACAACGCCTGGAGGGCGCTCTGATGCAGCATCCTGCATGCACAACCAACATGCAGTCGAGATACAGCACTACCAAGGGGGGCCAAGTACCTGATACTGGAAATCGCGCACGTGTGGTTTTATCCTGGACGAGTCCACCTATCAAATACGACGACGGGGTGATCAACGTTTACAGTCTGAACACTCAAACCTGGGAGCTCTCTGCCCCAGTCCGCTGATAACTACATCCGTTGTCCAGCTCACACTGACAGTATACTTGATAGTTCCATCCCGACTGGCCATCAACACATGTCCAGCTGCCTGATACCTCCATCTATAGGTAATCCCCCCCCCCTTTACTAATGACCTTGTTCCTAGGTACCAGTCTGTGACTAGAATCAATTTGATGTCCACATGCACGATATCTAGTACATGCCCCGCCGTACCCGCCCGACCGACAACCCAAAATCTGGACGTGATGCATTTATTCACGACCCAACCGGCCTCGGAAGACAACCCTAGGCACCTGACCATCCAGCCATCTACCGTACCATCACAACAGGTCAAGGTGCACACGGCTAAGCGCTCATGCTGACAGCTTACTTGATGCATGTGTCCGCGGCGTTCGGAGGCCCAGTTCGGCTCTGTTCCATCTGTCCCGAGGCTATGAAGAATTAGCCCTACCTCGGCATGCTCGACCGGATACTCGAGTAGCCTGTCTGGCCGGGCACCTCGTGGGAGGACCGGGCAGGAGTGCACGGCACGACTTTGATATGACTGGGCGTTCCATTGCAGCATCCCTCAAAATTAGCGTGCATCTCTATGTGTACGTCTGTGTAGGGGATTCATTAACCCGATTCTTCCACCTTGGAGGAAAGGCTGCGAGCGCGGTTTAGATTTGCTCCTAGGCCAATCTCAACCTGTAGATCTCACCAGAAGATATCAGTGAGCGAAAGAAGAACGTCGCACTTCGTCTCATAAATTAAAAAGTCTTGAAAGTTGAGAGTGGATTGTATGAATTGAAGTAATCTCAGTTTAATATCATTGTCCACTGCAGATCGATCGTGCCATCACAAGTTGGATCGACGGGATGGTTGATTATGTGCTCCGTGAACAAACTTTAAAGATCAACAAGTCAGCCGGGCCCGTATTGATCCCTGGAGTACTCTTACCCAGGATTGCCAAGGAAGGGTTTCATCGCCATCAACATTCCGTAGTCTAGGACCTATCATGTATGCATTGAATAATGGTCTGAATCGAAGGACTACGCCTCTAGGTCTTCGAGCCTACACTGCAGAAGAAAAACCAATACTCAAACATGATTTCATTATACATAAAGAAGTAATTAGCGTGTCAGTCACCGGCTAGGTGACAGACACAACATCGCCTGGAGCCATTCTACTCAGATCGGCGTTCGAATGGCTTGGGCCCGATGAAAGTGACACCGGGGGATTTTTGACCATCCGGGCTGGATTCGCGCGCGCTGGACTGGCGCGGCAGACTTGACTCCGTTCGGACGGGGTCGGCAGTTGGCGGCGATGGCTGGGTCACCGCATCGGACCGACGTGGGCTGGGCAGCCGGGGAGACTTTGGCTTTGCCCAAGGCTGTCGTGGGGCTCCCTTGAATGGCTGGAGAATGATTAGAGACTAGTACTGCTTCTTTCTAGCACGATCGTCGTGATGAGGGCTTACCTTCATGGTCCCCGATGCCTGAGCGGGAGAGGCCCATCGGCTACTTGCCAAGCCTTTGGGAGCGGTGGGAGGCTTCTCGTCAGTCGGAGATGCCCATCGGCTCTGTGCCAAACCTCCAGAGACAGCCGAGGGTTTCTTGTCGGGCTGGGCTGCCCACTTGCTGCCCGCTAACCCTCCGGAACCAGCGGCAGACGTCTTCTCGGGCTGGGTCGCCCATCGGCTATTCGACAAATCTCCAGAGATGGCAGGAGATTTCTTACCAGGCTGCGGCGCCCACTTGCTACCCGCAGGACCTCCAGAAACAGCGGCAGGCTTGCTCTCAGCCTGAGGTGCCCACATGCTCTTCGCCAAAGCTCCCGAGACGGCTTCGGGCTTCTTTTCGGTCTGGGCGCGTGGCGGCACCCGTGGGGCCGAAGGTTCCTTTGGGACGTTTAGGCTGCCTTGCGCCAAGGACAGCCGCTTCGACTTGTACGAAGCCGCAGGTGGGGATCCGGATCGGAGATCGTCTCGGCGACCTCGAGGCGCTCGCGAGGGGTGCTCCTGGGGAAACTTGTCAAGCTAGATATCGTCAGCCTTCGTCTGTTCGTAGACCCGATTAAGACATAAAGTCATGGTGCGCTCTGTAGTCTAAGCACATCCCCGTCACGTCCATTTAAGTTCACAAAGAGGGATGAATAGCGTGAGGACATACCATGGAGCCTTTTCCCTCGCGCATCTTCTTTGCGAAAAGATCGTTCTCTTCGCGAGCCTTGAGAGGCAGCCGTGGGGCCCGAGGCAGCTCTCCCGAGAAAACCTTGTCGAGCTAGATGAATATCGTCAGCATTCCCTCGTCATGGCTTTGTGAGATCGGAACACGGATAGGCGCAGAGGAGCCGGGCCATATCATCATCAAGTGTGATGAATCGCATAGGAGGTGAGGAAAAGTTCGTAACGTACCATCGAGCCTTTGTCCTCGTGCAACTTCTCCGGGAAAAGATCATCCTCGGCAGAAGCTGTGCGAGATCCCCGAGCCACCGGCAGGTTCTCCTTCTTTTCAAGCTAAACATCGTCAGCTTTCATTCGTGATGAACTCGAAGAAGTTCATCAAACGTGTGATGGTGTGTCCGAGCAGCTCGGACGCGCTTTCACAACGTCTGGTAAATGCAAAGGAGAGTGGGAAAGAAGAGGAGGAGGAACTTCAAAAGACGCGGGGGACAACTTGGGTCACGAACCTTAGAGGCCTTGTCCTCACGCATATTTGGCGCAAACAAATCATCCTTGGCAGAGTCCATACCCCACGACGCCCACATAGGGTGAGGAACATCCTCCTTGAACAGATTTTGACCTCGACCCTTGCCCTCATTGGACCCGGTAACGTCCTTTTCTTCACCAACTGTCTCACCTTCACTGACCTTCAGCGATTGGAATGCCTCCGTGGATATTCCTGAGGGGCTTCGTGCGGGCTTGGTGGGCGACAGAATGGATGCATCTACCCTGCGGTGCTGTTTCTCGGCGGATGAATCGGTGACAGTGCCCGATGAGTCCACACGGCGAGGAGACCGATAACGGTCAAAACTTCCACTATCATTGCTGACCTGATGAGCCCGTCCTGAACGATCTTCTCCAGACGAAACCTGAGCCATGGGCCGCATTTCTAAGTCAAGCAGTTGATCTGTAACCGTGGAAAGAGCCTCTCGCTGGATGGGCGAGCCTGGAGCTGTGGAATAGCCTTCGTGTTCAAAAGCGGAAGCTGAAGCCGTGGAATGAGTATCAAGTTCAACAAGTGAACCTGGAGCTGCAAGATGAGTTTTACCAAAAGGATGTAGGGCTGAATCTGCGGAATCAGTGCTAAATCCAAGAGGGGGTGCTGAAGTTGTGGAATGTTTTTCCAGCCAACGCGAAAATGTTTTCTTCACGAAGGCGCCAATGTCACGTTCACTTGTGGAATCGATGTTTGCTTTCATCGTCACGAGGGGAGTGTGGGGGGACAGACGTTGACCACGCAGGCCTGCGTCGTCTTGATACTCATGTGATCCCTCACCAAAGACTGAAACCAGCTCTTTCGCAACAAACGCTACTGCAGGTAAGCTTGACGAATAAACAAAAGACATAAAGGTTGTGGCTGTCTTACCTATGGCCTCAAGCGGGTTGACACGCTCCGGACTATCCATCTTGGCTTTTTCATCCGTGGGGAAAACAATACCAGCGAGATCCAACAGGCCCGAAGAGACCATAACATTAGAAGAACGAGGCCGAGTTCGGGGCCGAACTGGGAAGCGAATGTCCTCTTCATCCGAAGACAGAAGGAAGAGACGAGCAGAGTCCTTCTCATTCCGGGATTGTTTCTCGGTTCTCTGCCGGGCATGTAGATCCTCCGATTGCTGGCCCAGACCCTGCTCTGCTTGTGCCGGCTCCGGAAGATTGGATATCATTCCTCCCTCCCGGCTCGGGCTGCGTGATGGGCTTCGGCTAGGGGACTGGCTTGGGCTTCGTGGCGGGCTCCGATGGGCAAACTGACGATAGAATCGAGGAGGTGGGTTCGGCACCTTACGAGCCCGAGTGGCAGTTCCAGAAGCGACAGTGCTATTGACTCTGGCTGTCGAGGGGGCGCTAGACACCGTGGCATGCATGGACGCAGCGACATCCACGGACAATGATGGGAGCCGAGGAGTCGTGAGTCTTTCCGCAGCATTCGGGACTGGTATCTTGGGCAAGTTGGGGGGAATGCCGAATGCTCGACCGGCCGATGCCATGAAAGCCTCTTGGGAAGTCAAGCGGCCTTGAACCCAACGTTCACTGATTTATGATGCTAGGGTCAGCGCCTCTCTGCAAAACATGTGCTGTCAATGGTCCACTTACGTGAACTCCAAGCTACGGGGACTGGCTTCCCGCGATCGAATATTGGGGACCGACTGGCTCTCTCTGACATTGCGTCCCCCTGCGCGTGTATCTTCTTCACGAGAGGTAGAAGCACGAGATCGGGTGTTTCTGACATTCGGAGCAGAGCCGCGGCCTGGAAAATTAGAAGGACTGGAGTCTCGAATGCCTGGAAGACTGCTACCCCGTCCTCGAGTACCAATGACACCTCCACCACGACCAATGGAGCGCAACCCCATAGAATGGTTTCCAATTCCTCGATTGAAAGACGCATGCGAAGACCGGGACGAGGGCTCGGAGCCATGAAGGGATGCAGTCAGTCTGAGTCTGTGAGATTGGCCATTTTCGAGTTGGTTCAGCTCTTCCAAGTGGTCAGTGTCGTCGGCAATTTTGTGGAAGTCTATGGGCATGGTCAGCTACCAAGAGCTAGAATACATTTCGGAGGGCTCAAGGGTTGAGATACCGTTCCATTCTCTCAACGCTTGACGGTTCCGCTGCGCCGCCTGATACTCAGGAGTGCCAACAACGTTTGACCTTCGGAGCCGCTCAAGTTCATCCTGGTTCACTTGGACATAGGCGCTTTCGTCAGTGGTGCTGACGTACTCCCGACGAGCGGTACCAAGATCAGCCTGCTTTACGGGACGGGTAAGCAAGTCATCAATAAGAAGATCACAAGATGCCCGGAGGTTCTCACCATCTGAACACGATTGAGGCGTGCCTCAGAGTCGGGACTCAAACGTCTGCCGGGAGGCAATGCCATGTTGGAGAAGGCTGGCGATGGATGAGAGGGAACAAGAAAGGTAAATAAAGGCGCTGTGTTATCTGGTATTGAAGAAAAGTTTCTGATATGATGAGAAGTCGCAGGAGCGGCAAGATGGAGAAGATGTGGGGAGATGAGGTTTTGAGGAAAAGGAAAGAGAAAGAAATGACAGTGCAATGCTTTGTATCGCAAGGCGGGTCCATGAAGGACGTGCGTTGACGCCGAATTGGTCGAGTCACACGGTGCTGCTGGCGGGTCTCGCGATACTCGCGATTGCCTAAGAAATCTACGTCCGCAATTGATATGTTGACGCCGAGGAAACGTCGAGCAAGCGTTGAACAATCGTTGCGCGAAAGTTGAGCAGGCGGGTGCCAACGGCGTGAGGCCGGAGTTGGAGTTTTTCAATCATGCAACAATCCTTCTGCATGGCTAGGGTACTTCAGCAGAGATGCGGCTTTCAGAAAGAAGGATAGACGCTATGTGGGAAGTTCTTTTTGGTTATTGAATAGCACTAAGCACTACATGATCCACCTTCAACATCATCTGTGCGAAATTGTTAGTTTGGAGAGCAACACAGAAGATATGTGGTGATCCCGTTCTACTCACTCCGGATTAATTTAGCGGTTGCTTGTACCACACTGACACCCATGACGACGAGTCCAAAAGTGACGCATGCATAGGCCGGGACTTTCTCTCGCCACGAGGCGCTGCTGAGTTTGATATAGCACAGGGGAGGAAAGATGTACGCAAGAGCCGCTGCGCTAGTAGCGCCAATCAGTTCAAAGACACTGCCAAGGTCGCACGTAATCAATGCCATGGCCATCGATGTCAAAATCAAAGCGGTGGTAAATATCAGGTGCCGATGTGGGTTGAAGGGTTCGTCCGGAAAGTAGTAGGTCGTCATGACCGAGCGGCAGACGAAAGCCTCGAGGGGGAGAGTGGTCAACATATTCAGACCAAAGCAGCTGGCTTCTTGTCAGCAAATCTAGCACTCATCAGGAATAAAATTATGATGGCAGTGCCTTACAATCGGGCAATGTTGACCATGATATTATTCGATGGAAAGTTGTTGAGCACGTTTCCCTGCGTCTTTGAACCGAAAGACAGGAATCCTGCTATACCCATCGCCAGACACATGATCAGTGACACCCCTGTTGAATAATGCGTTACGGTTGCGAATCGATCGAGGGTTGGCTTTTTCAGCGACCCGTATATCAGCAAGCTGTTGTGGTCTTGAGTTCATATTATCAGCCAGGCGCGAGTCCATTTCAAGTCGGTCGGGAGGAACTTACGGCAGACAAAAGCTGTAAGAATATGATTATTAGCGAATAGCGAACACCACAGAGATCAGACCAAGAAGCTTACCAAACGAAATCACGCCCACTGCCTGAAAAAACCCGGAGTCTATAATCAAGTGACCCCTGATATCTCCTCGTGACTCTGCTGGAACGCGAAAGCCTTGTGTGATGACAGTGATAACGATGATGACCATACTGATCAACGCCAATGCGGATGCTTTGGCCAACTATCGAATCAATTAGGCATATAGTTCCAATTCTGGATTGATGGTCGCTGATCAAACCTTGGCAATGTCTCTGTACAAAGACAGGGGGTAGGAAACGCCGAGGACAAACAGCACAATCACAGCGCGACGGTCGGTCAGCAACCACAGAAAAGTCATTTCCCGAAGTGATGGAAAGAGGGCACTGAGAACATGTGGAATTGTATCCCCGACAATGATACAAAAGGCCACCATACCACCAAAGGCGAATGCCCACTGTGCAACTGAGATAGCAATCAATCCACTTCTCCCAAAGCAATGCTGCATGGTAGCTTGGAAAGAATCTGCGCCGCTCATCTTGGAATTGATGACAATGAGACGGATGGTCCAGTCCACGGTCACGGTCAAGACCGTGAGCAACAGTATCCCCGTGGCCAATCCAGCTTGTCGCAGTGCGTATGGTTGCCCAATGATCCCGGCCCCAATGATACTGTTGGCCATATTCATGAAGGCCATGTTCAATCCGCTCCTTGGACGGGCGCTTTCCAGATGATCCTCAGGGAAAAAGTCCTCAGAAGTTGCCAATGTCACACTTGGGGCCTCGATGTCGGTGAGTAGCGGAATTGTCTGCCCTGAGTTGCGCACGCCTGATCTTCCTTGATCGCTGAGCTCATAATCGTCGTCGTCCAGCCATAACGCATCGTCGTCCGAGCTACGAGCGCGGCCGTTTGCGATAGAATCATCGTCATGGCCCTCAAGGTCTAAATCAAAATGCACTCTATTTGTTGTCCGTGGAGTACGACGTTGCCCCTCGGTAGGAGGACGAACTATGGAAGACTGGCGTTGCGGAGATGGGCGATTGTCGGATGCAGGACGGTTCGGGGTCGAGATAGTTGCAGGCGGATAGGGTAGGATCTGGTCAGTATCCTCTGAGGGCGAGAGCAACGGAGACTGCGATTCGTCCCTAAGCTGCGCATCCCGGTTACTCATTAGATCATATTCCTTTTCATTTTCGGGCATTGTTGATCTCACTGCTTTGACTACAGTATCCCGGAAACGCCGAGAGGCCAGCAGCATATGGGACCACACGTGATGCTTATCGATAAGAGCTCTTTGTCCCGGCCCCACTTGGACTCCGTCCGGTTCCAAAAGCTCATCGCGGTGGCGTTTTGGGTGCCACAGAAAACATGAAACCCTCGAGTAGCAGGCCACATAGAAGAAAGAGCGATCCTCTCCCGAAAGTGAAACAAGTGAGAGGATATCTACCGAAGAGAAACCCGCCACCGCTATTATACAGTGCAGAATGCCGATTACAGGGAAACAGGATCACCACTCATTCATGCCTCAGGCCATGTCATACACATCTAGAAGGTCCCAATGAGTTAAGCAGTCTTGAATGAATATTGCAGATGGGCCTTAAGAAAGCTTCCAGTCATTTGAAAACGTTTGTTCAAAAATACCAAGAGCCCACTCATCTATTTTTACCGAGGGCAAGTTTTAGAAGATAGCGAAGGACGGCACATTGTGTTCTTGTTCAGTATGTACAGCCGACATTGCCAAAGAGATATGTGGTCGTGGTCCCATGACTGCAGTTTTCGTGGATCATGTGCTCGCCGAGCACCTCAGGCGTTTTCACCGAAGAGCCATTCGTACCTCGAGGGACTTCCGAATGGATTGCTGATCTCAATGGCCAGTACGCTACGTAAGACTTAACGGTGAAGCGTCCAGTCCGAGTTTTTTTCACGGCATGACGCAGCTGATTGATCTCGGTAATGTTGTGGCTCAAGATGCGAGGTCGGAAATTCAGATGACGGTGAAGGCATTCGTCGAGCTTCTGTCAAACTCGAACCAAGCAGCACTGATCCCTCCCACGAAAATTAGCCACTGGAGAGACCTTCAATTGCTGTGGACAAGAGAAGCTCCGGAACTCGAGCTCCGGCTGTTTGTTGAGTTTGGTCTTGAATTCGAAGAAAACCAAAATCACACACTCAGAGCTGTGACCGAAAGTGTCAGTAGCTCAAAGGTTAGTCATCTGACATCGCTTGATTGATGATTGAATTTTGGTCTGATTTGGGAGAGTTGGAGACAGGTCTTCCCCAGTTTGGGGTTCACCACCGTCATCAAGAATTGCCAAAGACTTCATATGATGCCGCGAACATACCAAATAATCTTCGGCCTTTGCAGAGAAAACCGACAATTTACGAGCCCCACCAACCGAAGCCTTCCAATGGCCTTGAAACACGCCTCAGAAGCCCGTGTCCCTGACAAGATTTCTTGTGTGTGCATAAAATCCATCGACTTGCGCATCTATTATTCCAAGAGTGATGCTGTTCGACCTCCAAAGCATGACATCCAAAAAGTGGACGATTTTTGTCTTGGGAAGATAGGACCCAAATGGTGTTCCTATCAAGGAGAGGTCGAGCCGTCGAACAACGAAGAAGAATATGACACACGCGAGACCAGCGACATGGCGGATGTATCCGTGTCCTCGAATTGTGGCGCCAGTCACAAAAAGTCCAACGAACTGCCCCTCAAGAGACAGATGAATCTGAATACCAACGACAGCGACTTGCCACGTCTGCTTGAGCTGCTTGAGTTTGGTCTGTGGGCCGTTTTTCTTCCAGAGGCTCGTAAAAGCCAACATATCCACGCAGATAGCAAGGAGAAGATCCAGAATCTGTCATTTCTTATACCCGCCGTATTCAACCTAAAGTATCGTCAAGTCAGTACGTGTCAACATGAAGTATCAGAGAATGCGGCTAATTGATATCAAGGAAATGAATCAACGCGCTGTGTCACTCTCAACAGTCAGCCGGTCTCTTGTGCCTATGCTTGAGAGAAGCAAAAATCATTCAATTCAGCAAAAATTGGCATCACTCATCGGTCGAGAGGAGCAAACATTGGGGCAGTCGCAGAAAGAGAGATTGAGCTCCGCATTGAACTCATCGCTCTGGACAATGGCGCAGCTTGGAATATCTAGAAAAAAGAACAATTCCAATACCACTGGAGCAACCTCTCTTTCCAAACGTGTACCAGAGAAAAGATATCTCCAGTCGGACGATGACATTATTTTTCCCGCATCTTCAGAGCCGTTTCTTCCAGACAGCGAGACTTTTACCATAACAGACCCTGCTTGTCGAGTCCCCTGCCTGGAAAACTCCACCACCTTTCATGAACTGCTATCTGAAGGCAGTAGCATGCTTGGTGGGGGAGACTGTTGCTCCCCTGGGCAGACAAATATGACAACCCAGGCCGTGCAAGATCTCGCTGACAATTTTTCCTTGGCATCGGACTGCTTGCTTTGTGACTGGAGCGATCTTCCAGAACCCTCTGTCTCGGATAGTATGTTGACGGATGAGCCACTGGATTACTATGCTATTCTCGAGGAGACTGATTCCCGCTCAACATCGGCTACTGACGACACAGCTTATTTCGAGGACCAGCTATGGTCCAAACAGCTTGACCAACTTCCAAGCAATTTTCTTTCTGGCCATGGGGAATTCGACGAGATGCTTTGCGAAGTTGAAGCTCAAACCGCTGGCGTTGAATAGTCCCAAACTTAAAACATAATTTTAGAACACTCAAACGGAGAAGCACTGCCTGAACTTTGCACTGTCACTGGGAAACTACAAGACCTTGATAAGAACCTCAACTATGTAAATTATTTCAAGGTTGGCTCATTGAGCGGACAGAGGAACATTATTAGTCATTTGTCCAGGATGTAGGGTAATTCAGGGGACTGCAGCCCCCCGAGTATGGCTTTTCGCCTCCCTTAGAATCAAACTTTTTGTGAAAAATAGATGTATTCCCTCAAACTCGAAAATCCAGGACCTCTTCAAATCTGCTTCACAATTAGACTAGGTGGAAAACCCCCAAAGACGCAATACATCTCAAGAAGAACAAAAGTAGATTTGAAGGAGCGCAAATGCATAACTTACCTCAATTTAATACTCTCTGACTTCATGCCAGATAATTAGGGCTCCGCAATCGTGGCCGATATTAGTGTGGCCATGTCATTCATTTGAGCAGTGAGAACAGTCTTGATTAATTGATGGTAAATCTAATTACTATTCCATGCCATACTATTCGGAATCTTGTTTTGTAGCTGAACAGTGCTTGGTGTATCCATTCAATGAATAGGCTGTCCCCAAGGGAGTGTCCGTTTCGTCTGATGTTCTGAAATCCCAATCTCATTCTGAATTGGCGTACCGCTGATTTCACAAAAAAGATAAAAAGTCGGTGAGATCATCATTGTTCATTTGGATTATTGCTGGTTGTCAATCATCCAACATGGTTTGTATACAGAGCACCCGCTGAAAGCTTCTCGCCTTGCTTTACGTGCAGAAGCCGATTCCATGAATACCAACATGAGATTGAAGGACGCTGACAAGGGCGATGTAACAGATTGCTGAAAGCTGATCAATATTCTATAGTTCTGCAAAGTTACCAGTCAACTCTCGCTAGACGATAGGAGCGACCTGCACTTGACACGGCAGAGAGAAAGCATCGAGCCCAAAACAATGATCTTGAAAAGATGCGTCGAGCGCTTCAATGAACCTGGACTAGTGAGACCACGAGGCCAGATGTCTCTTTATAAAATAGGTTGGCCGTTTGACATCACCCGCAGCTAGTCGGTGTCCACACCAAGCCCGAACATTTTGATCGAGTTGTTCCATGCCCTGGAAATGAGGTCAGTTGACAAAGTTTCTGGCGAGATGGATGGACCGAACGGTGGATCTTACGCCTCGCAGACTTCTTCTACGGTAATTCCCTTCACTGATGCGATGACGTGCGCGACACGGGCAATAGCAACGGGCTCATTCCTTCCCTTGACCATTAATCCTTTCTGCCACTTCTCCTTTTTCACTGATTTGGGTAGGTCTGGAACTCCGTCCAGATGTTTGGCCGAGGCATGGGAAGGCCGAATCTCACACTAGATCAGAGATAAGAGAGTTAGTGTCGAGGCCGGAATTTGCCGCCTGATCAAGGTATACGCACCCAAGGTCCATCGGTCTCGATCTGTAATCTCTCCAGTGGAATGGCCTTGACCACCTCCAGATTCTCCTCTGTCTTCATGCTGCAGCCGTTGACGCCGATATCGAGACCCAATGCCACCAGCCGCTGCATTTCTTCCATTGTGCCGGTGAAGCTGTGCACGAGACCCCCCTTCGGTAGTCGATCGAGTCTTGAACTCAGCAGTCTCTCAAAGTCTTCGCTTGCAGCGCGAGAGTGCAGGAACAAGGGAAGTCCAACCTCGATGGCGAGATCCAATTGGGCTTCAAAGTACTTGAGCTGCGGCTCCTTTTTGCTCAGGAACAGTCGATCATAGTCAAGGCCAATCTCACCAAACGCGACGGTGAACCCAGCTTCCTTGGACTCGATGGCCAATTGTCGCAACTCCTCGAGCATTTTGGACGGACCTCCGGGGTACTCATCGAAGAGCTTTGCCTGACAAGGGTGTACACCCACGGTTGCGTAGCAGAACCCAGCTAGAGAAACCACGTCAGTCAGGCGATTTCCTCCCTCTCTCACATGTAGGTAAACCTGGATAGACTTACGGTAATCACGAGCTATTTGCACAGCCGCTTGGGACTCGACCAAATCTGAACCAGTGACCATGAATTTGGCGCATCCGACATCCTTTGCTCGCTGAACGACATCGTCCAAGTCATCATCGTGGGCTTTCTTACCGTGATAATGACCACGGAACATGGGATCGCTCAGGTTGATGCCGATCTAAACCCCAGCACAAGTCAGATTTTCAACTTTCGACTTGCGCGCCGCCTTTCGGGGCTTCAAAAACTCATCAACCTACATCCACATATCGAAGGGGCTTCCTTGACTCCTCCATTGTGACTTCAGTGTTTGTCTCCGAGAGGGACATTCTGTTTATTGCACTAAAGGATCTTCTTGAAGACAAGAAAGGAAAAATAGAACGACGTTGTCCCAAACAATCTGTGTGTACTGTGCGCTTATCAGTCCTGTTTAATGTCCACGGTTTCGATTGCAATGCCAGGCTCCAAAAAGTCCTCCAGCCGCCGCAGTTTCAAAGGTCATCATCGTATACGGTGAGTCAGAGCAAATGTTTCAGGCAAAGCTACGTAAGTACATCGGGCTCACTGTACCTTGTCGGTTAGGACCCTTTCCGGGCTGAGACTGATGGCCACCTGCAAGATACCACCGAGAGCAGCTCTTCGAGACCCCGATCGCTTGTGATTTTCTCACACAAGAGCCAAGACTGTCGAAGGTGGTCCAAGCTCTGCTACCAATCCGCAGACTTTGCATGAGACGGTGACGAGCCTGGTATTGACTCCCCGATGCGCTATGTACTTGATGGGCCTGATGAAGTCACTGTTTCGCTTGTTCAATGCTTTTTCGAGTGCCCGCTTCAAGTCACTCCTCAAAAGCGCTCCTGAGTCACTATCGTGGCTGGAGAGTGGCGCAGTAAGTTCCTGCGTCACGGGCTCCGTGAACGGCAGGGGCAGTGCGTTGATTATGTAAGCATGGGTGCCGCCGCCCCGTACTGCCTCCCTGTGCCGCCTTCTGGGCGAATGGACAACGGGGCGGAACGGAATATTAATTGTCCACAGGACCTCCATCTCTCGCGCGGGGGGCGGTCCCATCTGCACATGGCACATCAAGCTCCTCACAAAAAGATGGGAGCAAAGACGATTCTTTATGGATCACAGTCCACAATATCTCCGTAGGGACTGTCCAGAATTGTGCGCAAAAATGACAAAAATCCAGCGAGACCTCCACGAGGGATTAATTTAGTACATCACTCGTCAAGCTCTTGTAGTTGTCATGCGGGGAAAGTCCATGCCGATCTTTCAACGCCAAAAACCAGTACATGTCTATTGCGAGTCATGACTGGCCGCATCGGGAACGATTATCCCGAGATGCCTCTCGCCCGATAACTTTGATTCGAGGCAGATCCAAATAGTAGTGGATGTGGGGATCGTGGAAGCTGCTCTCCCTTCAGCGGGATGATTACCACTGGGTAGTGGGCATCGTCTCACTTGTTCTTGCTCGTTTTCAACATTTGACGATTTGCTATTTGAAAGTTTCATCATCTTTATTGTTAGACCCTCGGAGTAAAGTCCGGATAGTGGAGACTTGAGTCCTCGCTGTCTGTTGTGTGGTCGGAACATTTCCGTGCATGGGGGAGGGGTTCGATATCGACTTGAAGAGGATATAATTTCCACATGAGAACTCTAGAAGCTTTATCTTTTGGTTCTGTGGTCATTGGCTTCATTTCATTCAGCCTACATCTTGATGTGCAGTCAAGCTCGACTCGGACAGCCTTCAAACCCTCGGTGTTTACCCCCACGCGGAATCAAGCTCGGATTCAGAAGCGATTTGATTGTGTGACGTCTATGCCTCCTATCTACTTCTTTTGCTCGGGATAGGTTACAAAAGCAAAAATCTTTGTAATGGCACAAAGGAAACGAATCTCCACAAGTCAGGTCTCTGAGCACCGGACGGCGCAGGATTGCTGGATTGTGGTGGACAAGCAAGTATGGGATGTCACCAGCTTCCTCGATGAACACCCCGGCGGGCCCAGCAGTAGGAACCCCGTCTCTCCAAGTGTCACTTTTACTGAACTGCACAAACTCACGAACGCATCTTGACAGTTATTCTCAAGTATGGCGGCCGTGACGCCACTGCAGCTTACTCCGAAGTACATGCCCCAAGTGTCCTGGGGTCGAATCTGGCACCGAGCATGCTAAAGGGCCAACTCGATGAGTCTACGATTGATGAAGAATGGCTCAAGCCCCCACCAAGCAAGAACCCACAAGTCGTGATGGATCATGAGAAACCACCTTTAGAGACTCTGATCAATTCTCATGACTTTGAAGTGGTCGCTTCGAAGACGGCGAGCGCCAAAACCTGGGCCTTTTATTCTAGTGCAGCGACGGATTTGATCACCAGAGATGCTAACAAGTCATGCTTTGACCGGATATGGTTTCGGCCTCGGGTACTGAGGAACGTTCGGTCTGTGGACACACGCACAACGGTGTTGGGCAATCATTGCAGGCTCCCACTGTTTGTGAGCCCGGCAGCCATGGCGAAGCTGATTCACCCCGATGGGGAGTGCGCCATTGCACGGGCATGCGAGAGTAGAGGGGTCCTCCAGGGGGTGAGTGTATTGAAAGAGAAGCGGCGGGACAAAATTTGCTGACATCTTGACTCTTTTTTTATTTTCTGCTCTATGCTTGCAGATCTCCAACAACTCCTCGTACACGTCGGAGGAATTGCGTTCGGCAGCGCCCACGGCCAGCTTTTTCTTCCAGCTGTATGTGAACCGTGACCGAGCCAAGTCCGCCGCGCTACTTCGTCAGTGCTCGGAGAATCCGAACATCAAGGCCATCTTTGTGACGGTAGACGCGGCCTGGCCTGGGAAACGAGAGGCCGACGAACGGGTCAAAGCCGACGAGAGCTTATCGGTGCCCATGTCGCCGTCCAAGGCACAGAATGACAAGAAGGGCGGCGGTCTCGGGCGGGTCATGGCCGGATTCATCGATCCCGGCCTGACGTGGGAGGATCTCCGATGGGTTCGCCAGCACACGCATAAGCCCGTATGTCTCAAAGGAGTGATGTCGGCAGATGATGCGATGCTTGCTCTCAAGGCGGGCCTGGATGGAATTCTCTTGAGTAATCACGGTGGGCGTAACTTGGATACGAGTCCACCGTCAATTATTACCTTGCTGGAGATTCAGAAGCGGTGCCCAGAAGTATTGGAACATCTGGAGGTCTATATCGACAGTGGCATTCGACGTGGTACAGATATCCTCAAAGCCATCTGTTTGGGGGCCACGGCCGTAGGCATGGGTCGAAGCATGTTATTCGCGACGAATTATGGACAGGAGGGCGTGGAGCATCTCATCGACAGTAAGTTGTGGTCCGCGTGGACTCGTGCGTGTCTTCTTTTTTTTTCTTCGCCCCCTATCTCACATTCTCGTACATTTTTAGTCATGCAAGATGAGTTGGAAACGGCGATGCGCAACGTCGGTATTACTTCTTTGGAGGAAGCCCATCCGGGCCTAGTTCACACGGGTGATGTGGACCATCTGGTGCCGGCATCTCGAGCTCATCCCTATGCTCACGCCATTGCCAAAGGTCGACGGGTGAGCTCACGCCTATAGATGAAGGTCTTGCCGGATATGTTGCAAAGCCACTGTTGATGCTGTGGTTTACCTTTGAGTTGTGACACCATGTGATATTTGCACGTTATCAATATTCTGTGTGACTGGTCGATTTGTAGGCCAGAGAGGCCTCCCAGTCTGGGCTTTATACAAGCATCATATCCTGGGTCAGGGTTGCATGTACGTGAACACTGTCTGTTCCAGTCCTGAATTGACCACTCATCTCACGTGAA
The DNA here is from genome assembly GCF_001723175.1 of Penicillium oxalicum. NCBI lineage: Eukaryota > Fungi > Ascomycota > Eurotiomycetes > Eurotiales > Aspergillaceae > Penicillium > Penicillium oxalicum. Next base: position 1,295,407 of record NC_064655.1, read on the forward strand.
GAACTGCCCGAGTCGTAAAACAAGGCCAGACGGGTCGTCAGTCGGGTGATGTGAAGCACTGGCTCTCTGCCAGACTGAGAAACCCAACCCTACAGTCAAGTAGGTACTAAGTATGCTTGGGTGGTCGGGTCTACATGTACACGCCCTTAGTTCTGTGCATATGGGTGTTTCCGGAATATGAGCCGTTCCTGAGGTCATGCAGGGGAAAATGAGGATCTCTAGAGACAGAATACAAGCTCTCGCCTAGTAAGAAGGTTATGGTTTATTCCTCTTACGATCCTCCTGAACTCTCTGGAAGTACGTAGGACGCAAATCAGTGTCTGTTGGTTTCCCGGGATTCGATTGTGAAAAACGACGGGACGCTGCAATGACAATCTACACGTCGAGGGGGACAGCGGTGTCGAATTGCTGGTGCCTGGATGGCCCAGCCCGAGGAGAGTACTCGGCCATGAAACCAACGAGACGCGCGGTGATTCAACTTTGCAGCATGCCACCCCTGATGGATCGTTAATCAAACCGGAAACCCAAGAGGGAATGAACAGCTGGCGCCATCTCATATGCCGCGCTACAAGCCCAGTACGTTGGAGAACACCGGCTTGCGTAACCGTCGTCGCGCACAGACTGATCGACCACCATGGATGTGCTGTCGTGTGTTGTGCAGTATACATCTTGTCCGGTCGGAGGAGCTCTTGCTGTAGTGTACTACTGCCGGCTGAGTGTTGCGATCTACTATAGGAGTCTGCACCTTGAAGAGGAAAAAGGGATCATCATATCCAGGACGTTTACATGTACAGGTAGTTTGGACTCTGTCGAAGAGGCTGCTGCTGCTCTTTCTACCGAAATCATATGGTCGTTATGAGATACCCAGAAAGACGGGAAAAGTCACCATGCACACTTTCCCCCGGTTGATTTCTGGATCGTGTGTGAACTTTGGTTTCAAGCGTTTCTCACCGCTAGTGTCAGCTCGGCAGGGCGAGTCTCACAGGGGAGGTCATGGGACTTTGCTGACACGGTACGTTCGAGTTCCCCGGGCGCTCCCGTCGCTCCCGTCGAGGTAACTGTTACTTGAACCGGGCCAGGCCGACTGCCATGTACCGGACTTTTGGGGAAGACTCGGCAGGTCTGGCTTCAGCCTGGGTGAGAGGAGGTACCTATCTCCTGACGGTTGGGATTAGCATGGTGAGCACTGAAACGGTGAGCACTGAAGCCGTATGGGGTGTTGCAACTTTCCTGGATCGTCTTTCAGATGGGCAAGGGACTATGGACTGTAGTCTCTGGGTTGTAGATACGCCGCAGCTGTGATCTGGAGAATTGAAGCATACGACTACCGACTTTGATTCTCGACTCCGTCAGGGAGTAGTAGTACTGCTCGATGGAATTGTACCTCTCCCTTGTACTCTTGTCCCGACCGATCAGTCAACGCATCGTCGAACGCCACGACATGTATTATCCCCTCCCTATAGCGAGACCACGTGTCATGGGACTTGAGAGGGGGGAGGGGGGGTCAACCTCCCCGTTGACTTTGAGTTTGACCATTGGCCAGCTGATGATGCTTTTTGTGGATGCAAAAACATGAGCTTTGAGGGGTTCTCGAGGTTCCCCGGATTTTGGAGCGGGAGAGGTCTGAGAACACCGTCTCAGACCACGCGAGAGAATACTAGATCCAAATATGAATTTATCGTGCACTGGTGCCGTCTGTACAGATTCCAGATCCTCCGTCGGAGGACACTGCGATCTGATACCAATGATGTGGAGGGTGCGTGTGATCAGCCACGAGAATGGAGGATGATCACCAGAGTCACCACTCATCCCCCTTTACCCCTTAATCCGATCGCTCGTACGCTGGTGACTTGCTCAGCACGAGTCTGAAGATTGGGTACTCAGATCGCGCGGGGAGGAAGATCAGCACTCCGGCGAGCCGTCAAAATCAGGCCATGAAAGAGTTGAGGAGAAGCCGACAGCATGCAGTGATGTTCAGCGGGGGAGTGGAAAATTGATCAGAACTGAGTAAGAATGCACCCGGTTCCCCGGTTTCTCTGCATCCCCCAAAGGACATACTCTCGCGTGCACGGTAGAGAGAGGACCAGTGCCGGTCTGGCGGTGATTGTTGAGGGACTGGGGGGGTACTGGGTACTTTTGGGTCTGTGGATGCCGGACGCTGTGATCCATTATACCGCGTCGGACGAGATGGACGCCCTTGAGTCCCTTTCGCTGAATCGTTGGCCAACGGTTGAGAGGATTGTCCCACATGGACGAAGATCCCTTGATCAATTGTCCGAAACCCCAAAGATCCCTCTCGATAGTTGCAGAGGGCTGCTACTGACAACCGCCGCTGATCAGCATCGACAGCATTGCCAGGCCGCGTCCAGTCTCTTGACCATCAACTCCGTCCAGCCCACGTAATCGACGTCAATCCGTCGCGGCGTGGATCGTGGAACCCTTCGGCAGTCCAGAAAGTTCCCAGTGGTGCGGACTCCACCCGGGCGGATCAAGAGGAGGGTCACGGGGCCAGATCTTCATCCCCAGGAACTGACTCCTTACGACGGAGCTTTTTGTCTACCGACCGTACACATCATGGCCAGTCCCCGGGGACCTGGATCGACATGAATGCAGGCTAGTGAAGCTGGGCATGGCTCCCACCTCTCTCGTCTGCTGTTGTGCCTCGTTCTTCGCCCACCGAATATTGGAGACTGGAGGTCGTCAGAGGTCCACCACGGGGGCCCAGGCTATTTCGAGAGACTGGACCATCTCGAATCGCTCCGTTGCTAGAGAGCCGCCGGTCATGTCGTTGATCTATTTTTATTGTTCATTTTGACCTCGATTTCATCATTCACTTTCCCTGGACGGACCCGGGATAAGCTTGCAAGTAGAGGACGTCAGGACCAGCAGCGTTGCAGTGGCTCCAAGACGATCGCACTGTGGGTCCCCCTTTAATCGATAACGCCAAGAGGGTCCATAGCTCTCCCCAACGATTTTCCCGGTCGACCGACTCCTCTCGATGTACCCTCTGAGGGCGGAGTGGTACTCGATATACTTGTGACGATTGAGCACGAAAGACTGACGACTCACCATACCTCCACTCCCCCCCCAATCTTAACGGTGTACCGAAGTATAAAGCTCCTCTCGTAGAACTCCCTGCCCGCCAAGTCAACCATCTTTTTCCTCTTGATTCTTCTTCCCCATTTCCCTGGCCACGCCCTCGTCCTTTTAGATCCTCACGAGAGCCCTTCATCCTCCCAAAGCTTATAATTACATAGACCTCCCCTTGCGGTCTACATCTCATACATTCCAAAGCTTCATCGCCAATTCCCAACCTTGACTCTTCACGGCGCCAGACTCCTTCCTCCCCTTGGGATCACGCCCTTCATATCTTGTCGGCTCCTCGGATCACTCTCTTCCCAGTACTGGCCTTCTCGCATCTCCTACCTCCTCTCAATTACCATCTCTTCACACATCATGACGGCCCCCCGCTCCACGTCCCTCCGTGCTCTCCGTCAGATTGCCCAGCACCCCCGGGCAATCCCAGTCACTCGCCGTAGCCTTCACATGACCGGTGTGCAATCTGCGCAGCCTGCCAATCCGGCCGACAAGGCCTCTCTGTACGCTGCTCGTACCCTGCCCGATTTGAAGCAGGAGTGCCAGCGTCGCTCGCTTCGTGCTGCTGGCAGCAAGTCCGAGGTCTGTCTGAATTGCCCCCCCCCCCCCCCCCCCCCCCCCGGCCGCAACGCTGGAAGAATACTTTGATGTCATTCCTCGACAAGGAAAATGTGCAGAGCTAACCCGGCCTGTCATTACTAGCTGATTGAGCGTCTTTCCAACCACGATGTCCTTCAGAGCCGTGCATTCAGCATCGCCATGCGCAGAATCAACAGTAATGCTTTTGCTGAGTACGTCTCGCCTGCCCCATGATTCAATTTCGATGCTCTCTTTCATCTGTCCCGTTCCCTCCACGTCACATAATCTAGACGTCTTGTCATCACCGAAACTAACGATTTGTCTCGAAATCTCAGTCCCGCCGTTCGCACCTTCAATACCTCTCGCTCCCACAAGGCTGTGGGCGATACTTCCACGGTCGACTTTATTCACTTGCCCAACATGTCCACTCTGGATGCTCCGTCCTCTCGTCCCGCCGGTCCTCGCGTTCCGGTCCTCCCCGATTTATATTCGCACCATGACAGCCCCTCCGTCCCCGGTGCCCCACCCATGAAGCCCCAGATCTACAGTGTTTCTGGCGGTGACATCAGTGCCCCCTCTCCCATGAGCGAGGTGGTCGATAACCACGCCGTGGATATTGACCCCTTCTCCTTGACCGAGGCTGTAGGCCGCAGTCGGATCGGAGAGGAGATGGCTCGCTCCAATGGGTCAAGGAAAGAGCCTAGTCTGGTGAAGGAACTCTGGTCGGGGTTCCTGGACGATGTGCTCGGTCCGAAGCAGACCGCGGCTCGGAATTAAGGTTGTCTGTCACTTGGAGTTCATCAATATGAGCTCTGATTTGTGATTCGCCGCTGTTTGCCTTATCCCTCCCCCTAAGACCTTTCTCTTCTGCTCCAAGAATAATCGAGCGATTCCTTTTTTATTTTACGGTGATTCGGTGCTAGTATTTATCAAAGTAGTCGTCTAGCTGAGAATCCAGTCTAGGTTGTATGTTCAGATTTGCGTACCTACGTGTCATATCTTTCTCTCCTCGTCGTCAAATGAAGCCATTGCCTGCACATTCTCGATACCTGTTTGAATCTTGACCTGATTCAATTCTCATCCAATCCATATATTAGCATCACAATTGCTCTGAGCCGATCCGCCACAGCCGGGTACCTACTTGTGAGTCTCGACATCCAGTGCCACATCAGCGTCATTTTCCAGAACAAAGGCCTCTCTCCGCTGTTCCATCCGACAAGACGACCGACTGGGGTGACTTTGTATCTGGGACTCTTCCCCGATTCCGGCCCCGACCCCGTTGTGCCGAGGTCCAGCAGAACCATCGGGCCTCTCTTGTAAGATTGGCTTTCTTTTCTCTTTTTTCTTTCTTTTTTCCAACTCCACTTTCATACTGATGCCATGTTGAATTTATACTAAGCTACTATATGGGACGAGGAGTCTTCCCCAAGCTAGCTGGAGGGGATATCAGGCCCGGCCATTTTATGTTTGAGAAACCAGGGCCCTTCGGATAGGAAGAGGGGAAAAACACTGAGAAGAGGAATAAATTGAAAGAATAAACCGGACTAAATGTAAATGGAGATTGATTGAATTAGAAAAAGGTTGGCATGGCGGGTCCCGAATTCACAAAAAAGAAAGATTTACACGGAGATTGACCGGACGGAGATCTGGATGTACGAAAGTAAACGGGTTTTCGGTACTGCCTCCATGTGCCGAGATTCCAGATTCTATAGATCTGTCTATCTTCAAGGGTGATACGGACGTAATGTTGTAAGAGAGCATCCATGATGACCGACTCAGCCCTGTGATCAAACCCGTGTGTTCATCCAAGTGTGACCAGTAGGTAACATCCTTTACTATATGCATTCAACCCCCCCACGTCACTGGGATTTCACTGAAAGCCATGACAACGAGAAAACGAACAAAAAAAGAACGAGCACCTTGTTTTCATCTCTTGACGAGATATCCAACATGAATCAGGCCGAGGACCTAGCTTCGTCGGGTTTGGAGGACGATTTTGAAAGCCACAAGGACAAGGAATGGCCGGACAGGGCTGTTCTGGCTCCACTGGACCGGGGCCCGGCGCGTGGAACTGCCAGAGCTTGAAGGCTACCGAGTATGCTGGGCTTGGGTGAAGCAGCATTCTCTAGAAAGGAGAAGATCTTAGCCTATATCCTATGGGGAGGGAGGGAGGGATGGATGGTTTTATCGGTGGCTAGAGCCGATGGGTTTGTGGTCTGCCGGGCAAGGTTGGTGAATCTTCAAGATGATGGGGAGAAGATGGTTGCAGAAATGTAATGATTTGTATGGTGAGTTTCATTCTTCCCAAAGATTACTACCCGGTCGGGATATTGGAAGCGGGGGGCGAGGTGCAGTGATTGCGCCAGGCTAGGCAGGAAAAATTGATTCAAAATCCAAACCTTCGTCCATGTATATCTGGCGCAGGAGGTGGATGTCATAGAACATATCGATTATCCATGTCATCTGCGACTGGCTATGTCGAATACTATACTGCAGGAGGCAAAAGTTTGACTACGGGAGTGGTTTTCTGCCTCGATTCTCTGGTACAAGACAACCTGGATGCCCATTTATGATAGGAGAAAGCACAATAGTCATCGTATCGAATTATTCATTTTGCCTGGAGTGTTTTTGACGCACCGAGGAGACTACTAGTGATTCAATACATCAATATGCTGGAATAAGGACGGTAGCATCTAGAGTCTACCGAGAGCGACTGGTGAACACCACGACTGAACAGGGATCACAGGACCACGGTCGAGACAAGTCGACGTCGCAACAAAGGCTTGACGCTAAGGAGTCCAGGCCTGCCGAGAAACATGATGAGATGTCTCTCCCTGACTGCGAGGGAGAGCCAGTCACAATGTGCGCAGCCGAGGCAAGACCTGCCACCACGGCTGGACGATCACCGACCAGCCGGCGCTCCGTGCACCAGTCGGAAAAAGGAAAAAGGAAAACAAAGAGGCCTGGGGAACGGAACCGTGGACGGCGTTGATTCAGTCTCAGCCCGCCCCAAGAGGCAGTCAATCCAGCTGGGTTCCGGTGGGCAACGACGCGGTATGCACACCAGCTATGTGTAGGTAGGTACAGTAGTAGCAGCCCTGGCTAGTGGCCAGTGGCTACTGTCTCGTGTATTCTACTAGAAAGCGACAGCAGGCAACTATTCCAGTATGACTATGAGCAAGCTCGAATCTCAAGAGAATATCTTCCTCCGTCGATCAAACACCCTAAAATTTCATCCGTATACTCACTTCTTGCAGTTCCCCCACTTCCTTGATTTCTTTTTCTCCGGACTTTCAAGGTCTCCATTGAAGATGACCAGTCCACCACTCAAAGGGCTTCACCCGAAGAGGTCGCTGGCACTAGCGTTCCGCTAGTCTCGACCGGCCAGGCCGATCGCAGCCCCGAGCAGCCGTGGAGTGGATCACAAGGAAACCATTGAGGCAATCAGATCCGTTAAAGGGGATGGAACCTTTTTCCCAGAATACTTTAAGCCACACGGTCCACGGGTTTCTCTCTCAGGGGCAATGGGAAACCACTGAACAAGAGAGCTCGATGTTCTGTCTATCTGGAGATAGTACTTGGTACGCTTGGCAGAGCAGTACAAGCACCAAAAGTGACCAGTATAATATAGTTCATGAGTGGTGAGAGCCACATTGACTGCAGTACACTGCAGATAGATTAGATCCAGATGCAGAAAACTGTGAGCCCACAGGTCTGAGAGGAGTAGACAAGTCGGGAATCTCATGCAGCGCCTCAACAAAGTACAGTATCGTAAGAATACCAAAGTGCTGAAGCTGGGTGTAACCACCCAAGAGATCGACTTCCACCAGTTCCTGTCGCACCGCGAGCCAAGTAAAGCAGAACATGAGGTACCTTTCAAGTCCACAAAATTGCGCTGCAAGATCGGCATACCATGCAGTAATAGATCATAGACAGCATACAGGACAATGTACTACAGTGAGTTCAGACTGTACTCTCTACAAACTCCCGTGATGCACGACGGGCACAAGTGGACCCCCCCCCCCCCCCGAAGAAACTAAGGGACCAGCCCGCCTCCCCTCACGTCCATCGCCCTACGCAGCTTTCTCTTCGTTTTACCACTTTCCAACCTCTTGGTCGAGGTCAGCCATTTTTTTTTCTCTCTTAATCTGGGGGCAAATTGCCACATTCCTGTCTATCATTCATCTTTCTTCTCTTTTCTGTTTCTGCTGTGGTCATTTAGCCTTCTTTAATACCTCTAATTAGGGAGATCTCTGCCGACGAATCTTTGCATTTATTCTCGATTTGGACCGGTTTGACCACCAACAATCTCCTCCACCCCTGAACTCGATTCGCACAACGTTCTCAACCACATCAATTGGGAACCTCTCTCACTATCTTTCTCATATTGACAACTATCTCCTTCTCGAAAAACAAAACATTTTCTCAGCAACCTGTTGACTGCATCCAAAAAACAAAACCATCCTGCCTCAATCGCCCCTTTTCATCCTGGATCCATGCTGATCTAATCACTGTCCATCCGCCAATCCCGTGCATTCCGCCGCTGGATCATGCGGTACTCACCCATTCTGCTCATTGCGAGCATCGCACCCAGTGTCCACGCCTTCTATCCATATGAAATTAAAGTCAGCCCATCGCTTGAGATCTCCGCCGAGCCCAAGGCGCATCGCCGCTTCTTCCCGTGGAAATTGGTTGATGAAGGCTCCGCCGACGATGCCTCGCTCGCCCAACCATTCACTCTCGACATCAAAAAGGGTCCCGCTCGTCGCGGCGACACCTATGCGATTGTCAAGTCCAACACACCAACCCTGAAGAACAGTGCTGCCCTGGATCAGGACGGAGAGGACTTTTCATACTTTGCCGTGGTGGATGTGGGCTCACAGAAGCAAGAGATGTGGATGGCTCTGGACACTGGATCGCCCAGCAGCTGGGTCTTCAGCTCTCTCTGCACAGACAGTGTGTGTCAGCGTCACCATAAATTCGACAAGTCCGCCTCAAGCTCCTACAGCTCGTCAAACTCCATCTTCACCATTGGCTACGGCAGTGGGACAGTGCGGGGGTCCCTTGGAACGGACACCTTCAGCCTCGCGGACATGGATGTGACCTTGACATTCGGCACGGCCACTTCGGCAAACGACACCTTTGCCAGCTACCCGTTTGACGGAATTCTTGGACTGGGCCGGTCGCGTACCGGTGGCTGGGGGATCTCGTCGTTCATGGATGTCGTCGCCGAAAAGAAACTGCTTCCGGCCAACATTGTCGGCTTCAGTCTCTCCCGCGCCAAGGACGACAAGAAGGACGGAGAGGTCAATTTTGGAGGAGTCGATACGACCAGATTTGACGGTAACATATCATACATCGCCACTAATGCGGAGACCTGGACGATCCCGATGGACGACGCCTATGTCAATGGCAAAGCGTTGGGGCTCACAAATCGAGCCGCGACAATCGACACGGGCACAACCTACATCCTCATCCCTCCTGCCGACGCGGCTGCCCTGTTCGCTCATGTCCCCAATTCGTATCGCTCTGGTGAAAACTTCATCATTCCTTGCAACTCGACGGCAACCATCGAGTTTGCCTTTGCGGGCATCAAGTACTCCATCCTCCCTGAAGACTACATTGGTGCATCCAGTACCGGGGGTTGCGTGGCGACCATTGTCGGCCACGAGTCCTCCGGGCCAAACGACTGGCTTGTGGGCGACGTGTTCCTCAAAAATGTGTACTCCGTCTTTGATTTCGACAACGGCCAGATTGGATTTGGAACTCTCGCTTCCCCCAACTCCACTGGCAACGGTACTGCGGAGATTCCCCCCGTGTCATCGTCCACTGTCTCCGCCGCTACCACCGCTGCCGACTCTCCCAGCACCCCTTCGACGACTCGAACCGCCGCCACGCCCACGATCGACACCGTGATGCACACGGGTGCTGCAACCCGCCTCTCGCAGAGTGTCGGGCTCTCTCTCATTGCGACTCTCACTGGCATGTTCTTCATCTAGAAGCTCGAGGCTTCCGCAGATCTTTTTCGCTCTCCCTGTGATTCAAACAATTCCTCTTCTTTCTGTGCCTCCCTTTCTTACCAAGAACTGCGCACCGCCGTGCTTCTCAAATCAGCGCCGACCCACCACCGACTCCATGATTTCATCCTCAGATCACCTCGCGCCAGCCGCATTTTGCCCTTTCATCGGTTGCATTATTACCAGTGCATATTATTACCCTTCATGCATTCTTCATCTCTCCCTTTCGATCTTTCATTTCGGCGTTACGCTTTTGGACATGCTGATTGTTATTCCCGGCTTCCATCTACATATCGCCACCGGACCGGATTTCTTTTCTCTCCTATTATTTTTTTCTTCTCTCCTTCTTTTCTACGTTGAACGATACCCCTCTTCGCACGTACTTTTCGTTTAATCTCTGCAACGGGGATGACACATGTCGTCAATATTTTCATTTCTTGCATCCGGGGCTGCTGTCTCTGTCGCACTTATCATGTTTACCCCGCCCCCTTTTTTTCTTCTCTTCATTTTAATTCTTTTGTCGAGAACTCGACTGCCTGTACACTTAGCAAACGATCTGCATCCTCGTGCTGACGATGAAGTCCATCTGGCTTTTCCTCCATTGTGAATCCCTAGTCATTGATATATATACTCGGGAATAAGACAATATTCTTACAGAGACAACCGCCTCCTGAGCACTCAAAGTAATTAGTCTATCGCGAGGATTCAAAGAAGTTTGGTTCGGGGTCGAGCCTGTAAGCTCCTTTGAGAATCGAACGTGTCCCAGGAACTGATCACGGCCCTGTAAAAGCAGAACAAGCTTCGATTCTGTGGAGATCGAACGTACACTAAGAAGGACTAAACACCAGATTGAGATGGTCCACCCGTCCATGAAACGTCTCCTGACCCCCGGGGAGCAGACTGACGACTTCAGCCGGATAATCGAGTCGCAGTTCAATCAGAGTCAAATCACCATTTCCAGGGTGCCAATCCACATAAGCCATATTTTCATGCCCCAGAGCAATCCTCGTCTCAATCATCGACTCGCTCAATTGCACCCGGGGGCTGAATCTGATCCTGGAGCAACCCGGACCCACCGGACATACACCCGCGATTTCAGTACAAAATTCATATATCGGCACGCTGCCCCAAGCATGGCAGTCTGACCGTTGACGCACGTCATCTTCTTCCCACGTCGACAGATTATTCGCCAGCATCCCATGCCACGGCTTGATCATCGCGTCCCAGAATTTTTCATAGAGCTGTCCGCCTGCTTGGGATAGAGCACGGAAGGCGTAGAATCGCATCATATACGAGCATTTGGAAAAGCGCGGCTTCGTAAAGCTCTCGGTGAGTAAATGTCTTGCTTGTTCTGGGGATGTTGCCCCGCATAGCACGGCGAAGATCTGACAGTGTTGAGAATAGGATTGTTGATCCGCGATATCAGCGGTCGAGTCGGTGAAGAATTCGCCATCGAAGCAGTGGGTGCGAATGGAATCGATGAGTCGCAGGGCCCGGTCCTCGTATTCGGTGGCGTTTCCCGGCCGGCCGACGTGTCGCACGAGTGCGGCAGCTTTACGAAGCACAAACGCATATAACATGCTAAAGTAGGTGTGGCGATTGGACGTTCGACCGGAGGTGGGAACACCTTTGTCTGGATGCTCGTCTGTGGCGCCCCATGTCGTCACCCAGTCCACATACTGCCAGATTTCTTCTGGGATGCCGCTGACAAGACCCAGGGAGTCGATGTGTGATTCGAAGAATTCCAAGACTCCGTCGATGCGGGGCACAAAGCTGCGGGCGAAATGCGAGTCGCCGAAGAAGAGGAAATGGTCGCAGACTTGGAGGACCCAGTAGAGCGAGAAGCCTGCGATGATCTGCGGTGCGTGAGAAGGAAATCGAGATTGGGTGAGACCACATGGTGTTACTGAGGATGCGAACGTGGTGATGGCTTGTCGCATCAACCTGTCGTCGCCGGACAACAGGTAGTGGAAGAGTCCCACGGAGCGGGTGTCTCCTGAATATCTATGTTTCCAGGTCGATTCACGTCAGTTGTACCGCTCAGTGCAGTTTGAGAGGAGGAAGAGAAACACGGAGGGGTCCAAGAGGACGTAGTATGGGGAATCGGAAATCTCAGAAACCTACTGAAGTTGCTCGTAGAAAGGACAGTCGGAGTACCCATCAAACATGCAATTCCTCATTGTGCGAATTGAGACCTCCCAAATCTTTGAGCTGTGCATTTGGCCCGGTTCTTTCCATGCTGCTTTAACGGCCATTGGATAGTTGGTCTGAGTGGCCTCGAACGAGGTGAGTTGAACAGGTTGGTCCCCGAGCACCGTGAATGCCATGCGAAGGATGCGGAATGTACGAAACCAAAAGGGCTCGTACGAGCTTCCGGTTTTAGATACATTCAACACAACATCATCGTAGGGTCCAATTATATGGCCGTTCTCTGCATCCAGACGGTCTGCTTTGGAACGGAAGAAAGGATACGAGCGAGGCTCATGCTCGTATCCCTCGGAATAAGTCACTTTGAGTTTGACTTGGGTAGGCTTCTGTGGAGCGTCGAATGTCCACTTCACAAAGGCCGTGGAGTGACAATCGGCCTGGACCTCGAGAACATGAGACGATCCGGCAGGAAGCATGATCGGTTGGCGGCTTTGGAAGAATGCAGTCCAGGCATCGGCGTCAAGCCCGCTACTGTTGCATGACCTGACTTTCTTGACGATGGCGGGAGTAGATTCTGGCAAAGGAATAGATCGGGGCTGAAGAGCCCAAGGAGCAATGTCCCCATTGCAGGTTCTAATATTGTACTGAAGCGGATCCGCCTTCTGGATAGGCTCGGATAAAGTGACACGCTCGCTGATCTGTAACACTCGTCAGCACATCTCGTCCAGCTCGACGCCAGAGGGGCGGCAACGGGAGTCATCATGTTTCTCACATGAAGAAAAACATCGTCCACAAGTCCCGACGGAAACTGGACGGTATCATCTCGGTACGCTTTCCAACCCTGGCGAGTACTAATCTCAATCGTTCTATGCCCGGTCTGCACCTCGCCAACAACAGTCAAACCCGGCAGCGCCGTTCGTTCGAAGCACATTGCGCCCCGCGAACTAGCAAAGTAGCGCAGCACGATAAAGTGAAGTTCATTTCTTCCGACTTGCAAGTATGGTGCAATGTCGAGAGAATCATAGTACCAGGTCAGAGGGCTGCCTCTGGCCGGGCCCACCGCGACTCGAGTACCGTTGACGAACAACTTATAGCGCGTGTCCGCAGAGAAATGCAATCTGGCAGACTTTGCCGGTGCGGTCAGGTCGAATTCATGCACAAAGTGGACAATTTTTCCGACGGTATTGGAACTCGACGAATCAATCCAATCAGGGATCCAGACCCAGTTTGCTCGAAGAGCCTTGATCGTCTTATGATTGCCGTCCTCGGTTTCTTGTTAGCGAGCCGATGACTTCAAGGGCCTATACTCCTGGTGGAAGCTTTTCTTCTCCCTACCTGTTTTTCTTCATCGGTGATCATTTTCTGGGTTTACTGCTTCGGTAAAGACTTCTGTTTCTTGTTTGCGGGGGAGTCTGGCGATGTCTGTTGATGTATGATTTAGTCTCGCGGTCTTTCGGGTGATCTCAACCCGACAACTCTCCCGGCAGCCATCCAAAGGTGCGAGCAAGTCGCCTTGATGTTGAAGAATGATATTCAATGGCTCAGACGGGTAATTTACTTGCTGTGGTATTCCATTCACTCTGGGATAGTATCAACTCGCAAGAGAATCAACCTTGGCCATTCATTAGCACACATGCGATGCTCCTTTCTCGCCGACTCTCTGCCTGTTTTTTCTTTCTTTTTTGGCTTTATTACATGGACGATCAGATAAAAAGAAGGTTACTTTGAAGCTAGATTGACCTTCAGACTTGCAAGTGCACGTTTATGTACTTCAGGGGGGGCCCGTCCGGCCAAGATAATGATCCAGCGGCAGTCAATTTGTGTAGACGTTTGACGGTATGCATTGGATACCGTCGGAAGCACTCAGTCCAAGTGATAAATTACTCAAAAACCTGTGATACAGTGCCTGAAAAATTCTATTTTCAGCAGCCTCGGGCATTACGTGAAATAAACTCGGCAGCCATGAAAATGATTAAGCTCTGATCTTCTTTCCTTGAGCGAGCAGAGCATGGAGGATTTTGGTTGTATAGGACTATCCTCCCACTAGATACATTGTGAGTGCTCATGGAAAAAAGCCATGACTGGTTTCAACACAATAAAACCTATCAGCGTGATCGTCTGATAGAAAACTAACAATACAACAGACTCGAATGAGTGCTCCAAGCATCTCTAATCCAAAGAACCGTCCTCCCCACGTTCCGGTTCTCGGGCCTGTTTGTCTGTCGGCAAACGCGCCCGAGAATCTCCGGGACGAGCCGCTAGCCGAATGAGGCCAGTCTCTCTCTTTCTTTCGAGCACGCGCTCAACATTGACATCGTAGCAGTTTCATTGCTTAGCCAAGACGGATTTTCTAGGCAAGCTACGATCGAAGCCCGACTCGTGAATAACATCAAGCAAAATGAATCCCAGTAAATTGCCCAGCCTTGCGGGAAGGGGCTTCTTGGCGGCTCGGTCAAGATCCCTGACGCGCGCTTCGCTGCCGTGCCCTCTTGCACCAGCGACTCTACTCTCTCGCGATACGGCGAGAGATTTTCGCACAACCGCGAATCAGGCGGTCTCAAGGGAGACGTGGATGCCCATGCGAGTGAAAACGCCATGGATCGAAGCATTAACTCAAAGCCGTGATGCCGCACGCAATGCCGAGGATGGTGCGCAACCCACATCATCTGTCAAGCCGGACCTCACCCCCAAAAAGATGTCAGATAGCTATTACAGTGCGGTGAGTCTTTTGCGAAATTTGACAAAACTACAGCTACGCGAATAAGATCTGACTTTTATGCCTTAGATCTTACCTTTGGCTCAGGATAAATGGCTCCTCGATACTTATCTCAATGCTTCGGGGCATATTCGGTATTCAGCAGCCCCATTCCCCCGATTTGAGTGATCAATGCGTAAGTGCTGACATTTTTTATACAGGCTGGGCTCTCTCGTCATGGACCTGGATGCGTTGGCGGGGATCATTGCCTACCGCCACACCGGTGAAGGAGTGAGCACGGTCACTGCGGCCGTGGATCGAATCACCATCGAACATCCTCTGATGGAAATTTGCGATCTCGAGCTGAGTGGCCAGGTCACGTATGCCACCGGGCGTTCGAGTATGGAAGTTTCTGTACAAGTCTGCAAAGCACGACCGGAAGGCCAGCCTGCTCAGCCGGACGATGTCTTGATCACTTGCGCCTTCACAATGGTTTCCTTGGACCCAGCCACGAAGAAGTAAGTTACTCACGGATCTCTATCCTTCCATCTTCCTTTGGTACTATTTTGTTTCAAAGAAGGGTTCACTTTCTTTTTCCGCTGGCAAACACGCTGACATTGGCATCTAGGCCCGTGCCAGTGGCAGCTCTCACAGTCGAGACAGAGGAAGAGATGGCCTTGTTCAAAAAGGGGGAAGAAAACTACCTCGCCAAGAAGGCTCTTCGTAAACGCAGTCTGCTCCAAAAGGCCCCCGATGCAGAGGAATCTAATTTGATCCATTCCATGTGGGCCAAAGAGATATCATACATCAGTCAGTATCTGATGCTCATCTTGCTACTCGAGAACCCATTGATGCTGACAGCGTGCTATGCAGATCCCCAAAATCCGGCCAGCCGCCCTGCCAATCAAATCCCCATGAGTGACACTGTCCTCAAATCCGCCATGATCATGCAACCACAGGACCGTAATAGGCATAATTTCATGATCTTCGGTGGGTTTCTTCTCAAACAAACCTTTGAGCTGGCTTTCTGCTGTGCGGCGGCATTCTCTCACGCTCGGCCAAATTTCCTGGCGCTGGATCCCTCTACTTTTGAAAACCCCGTGCCGGTTGGAAGTGTACTGTATCTTCGCGCTACGGTATCCTACACCGAGGCGGAAGAACGTGAAGAGGGCCATGGGAAATACACCAGAGTCCAGGTGCGCGTCGATTCCAAAGTACGGGATGTGGAACATGGCACGAAAAAGTCCACTGGCATGTTCAACTACACCTTCCTTGTGGAAAAGGACATTCACGTCATGCCCAAGACCTACGGCGAGTTTATGCTTTGGACTGATGCTCGGCGCCGGGCGCACAACTCGGCTGCTATTGTCGCCCACAAGACAAGTGCATTGCGAAGTATTCAGGACAGTGTTACTGAGTAGTTGATTATGTTCATACAATACACGAAATGTTTGGTGCCAAACGAAGCATAAACAAGAGGGAACGCCAAAACCGTTTTATGCCAAATGCCACGTCTGCCAGGATGTACATCGCAGTACCCTTTGGGTCCGAGGATGTGATGAACCAAATTGAATCCGCCATGAGCTTCAAATTCATTGCCCTTGGACGAGACCATCACAATCAAGCCACGTCCATCAAGAGAAACACCGCTCAGCAACCCCCACCGCAAGGAACTTGAAGGTTGACCCGGGTTGTGTCCATGGAAAGCACCAGGCACCTGGGAAATGAATAAGTTGAATCACGTTCTTCCAAAATGTCACTCGTCGACTTTCTTCTCGGCCCTGAGATATCCTCAGCTTACACTTGGGCATCAGACCACCACAGGTCGACGTCAACCTCTACCTTACTCACAGAGGTTTTTTTTATTAGCGCCTGTATAGAGAAATCAGCGAAGTCTTGAAGAAGGTGATGCTTTATACCCAGTAGATCCGTCGCTGTATCACTCAAGAAGCCCAGTCAAGGGATGGCCATGAACACAAATTTGACGTAGGATGGACTTTCCCCTTCACGTAGAACTGTGTTCACGGCGTAAAGGCGGGTAGAAAAAGCTCTGCTTCTCGACTTGTATTGGTCTTGATATCTGAGAGATAATCTCTCCGAAAGATCTAGATGAAATCATGAAATTATGACCGAAAAGGGAGGCTAGCTCTTGAAGACGAATGACATTGTTGGACCAACAAAGTTGTGATCCCATTATTGTTCGAATGACCTTATACACGCTCAATTTGTACATTCCAATGGCAGTTCACACTCAATCAAACTCTGGGAGCCTTTTCCACCAGTCCAAATCTTGTTGATCCTGAGACCAACCCTTGTCTCGATGAGCTGACTCCAAGCTGTAGATGTACGCTCTTGGGCAGACATAAGGGTCAGCATGACCATGTCGAGCGCTGTGGCTTCCCAGTAGGCAGCTGTCTCTGGTATCACATGCTCATGGATCAATAGCCTGCTATATCCATGCTTCATGGCAGCCTTGACTTGCGCAAGAATGCTTTCACATACTCCATCTGGCCAGTTATGCAGACAATTGTGTAAATAGTAAGCTCGGGCGCCTGCCAGAGGAGTGTGAGTATGTCATTTTCACACTAGAAGAAACCTGGCGGGTGGGTGCTATATGAGCCTTACCAATGATGGGTTGTTTCGTGTGAAAGTCGTACTCCATGCGGAGAATCGACGATTCTAGATCCTGGATTTGGCCTATGACCACGGGCAGATCTTGGAGAATTAGCTTCCCGGGAGCATCGGGATGAAATTGGCGAAACATTTCCAAGTCATGGCCCACATTTCCGCCAATGTCGACGAGAAATGGAGCCTCAGGATCTGTGTCAGCGCCTTTGACCAACCTCTCTTGCACTGGGTAGAAGCTGGGAGCCATCCAAGGTACAAAGCCCATAGCGTAACCACTCATGTGGTCATTGAAGTGTGAACCATAGCCTAGCGATTGTTGCCATGTGAAAGTATCCATGTCTGTTCCGTAGGCATACATCATGGCGGTATCCTTTGCGTCGGTGGGGTTCACCCAACCTCGTTTTCTGGAGAATTCGTGGAATCTCATAGGACCGGCGCTTGTGCAGGAGAGCCTGAAGGTGTGAGCGACTGAATCTCAAAGCAACTGGGCGGAAAGGCTTTTTGCTTACATGGCGAGATAGCTATTTCCGATCGCGGGAATGCTCATTGCCTTCGTGAAGTTGGTCAATCTGTACTCGTCCGGCCCAATTTCGATGAGATAGCCCACGGCACCAAGATGTCGCATCAGCCGGCCTCGTAGGATGTCAGTGAGCTTGTTCGGCGGGGTGAACGTGGAACATACTCAGAAGCACATGGTCGATCCCCAGCTTCTCTGCCAAGTCGCCCACCTTTTGGGGCTTGTCACCGTTTTGCGCCATGAGATGCCACAAGCCCGAATCCACGCCGAAGTTCAGGCCAGCCATTGCACCAGTCTGTTCATCAGTTAATGTCGTCGATTTCTACATGGTGCTGGCGGCAGATCACTTGCATTGGCCCAACAGTGATAGATCATGGTCTCCCGGGGAGTCTCCAGAGCGCGCACCAAAGTGCGACACTTGACTAGCAAGTCTTCTCGTCCTGTATTGCTCGCCGTGAAGACCCCGAAATCTTTTGTTATCTCCTCGAGCAGTGTGGATATCGCGTCCATGTCATTCGGCTGGGTCGCGACGGAGACATCGATCTGGGGGAGGCCTTGCTCTGTTTTTGGGGCCGGCATATTGCTCCTGTGACACAGGAAGCGTGAGGCCCGGGCAAAATGAGTAGCAACGTGCTACACGGGCCTCGGTAGATATACCGCTGTCGAAGTGGAAGAATCTGTTGTCAGGATACCCAAAGTGTTCTGGTCAAATACATTCGATGATGGTTGATAGGTATCCAACCTTCCCTCTCCAAACAACGATAACAACCAACTGTCGAGGCTACTACTCCTTGAGCTCGGGTCTGAGTGATGATCCCAATGCAAGTGGAGCTTGGCTCGTGTTAATACAAGCTGCATATCACAGTTCTTGAATCTCATATCTGATCACCGTGCAGGACAAAGCCCCGAGTTGGGTGATTTGACCTTCTCAAAAACGACAAAAAAGAAGGAGATGAACTTTCGCGTAACCACTCGCCGTGGCTCCGCAGTCACAATTTGATCGCGTACGCATCCTCACCGACTGATCACTCGGCTTGACGATATCCAAATGATCAAGATCTGAGTGATCATGTCGCCACCTCCATGGCCACGATCCCCAAGTTCAGGAAGATGTACGAGTCTACCGGACGCCGCATAAAGCTTATGTACTCATTGGATCGATGCGCGGACCGTGGCCCCCAGCCACTGAAGAGTCGGTGAAGGTCTTTGAGGAGTATGAACCATTCCACTCAAATTCCCTGACCATTTCAGCGCTGTAGAGCTGGCCGTCATGAGACCTTCCAGACTCCAGAATTCAGGGACGCTGCTGTGTAACCTCGCAAGGTTTTCGACTCATGCAGTCCACACCGCTGGAAGACTGGGGGTTTTGTTTTCTCATGAGAAGGGGCTCAACTGATCGCTTCAAGAAATCGATCAGATGAGCTGGGATTGCCCAATCAATTGGATTGAAGTATTGCCCAGGCATAATCAATCAGAGCTTCCTGTGGGTTTGATGCAAGTTACACTTGGAGAACACCTCTTCGGAAAGCATTAACGGCAAAAAAGAAAGCTTCCTCCAGATCGGATCGCCAAGGAGTGAGACCTGTAGCTCAAGATGGGGGACAAGGTCTCTTGCCTCCCCGGGTTACTGGTAGGCAAGGATCAATGAAGTATTCGCCTGTTGATTCCTGTGGCCCGAGGTCTCCCGTCGAGACCGTTGAACAAAATTGAATCGAGTTGATCGTCCTTGCCCTAGACGTCTACTACTGGGTGATGTGATGAGACCATCAAGTCAATCAGACTCAATCTGCGACGGTCTCTGCTTCCTCAGCTGATCGCGCCCAGACACTCGCAAACAGAATGGCCTTGCACGGTTCTTTTCACCGAGCATCAGCCCAGCACCGCAATGTCCTGAGAAAAGGCCTCACGACTGAGGGAAGATGGTCCCATTGGTCTTGCAACAATCGTGCTTTTACGTGCTCGGGCTCGTCTTTTGGCTGGAGGCAGTTGGACGTTGCCGTCGTGGGAGGCGGAATCGGAGGCATGTCCGCGGCAACCGCTCTGCGCCGCGCCGGACACAAAGTGTCGATTTACGAACGGACCAATTTTATCGGTCAGGCCGGGGCTTCGATCTCATGCGCCGCGAATGGAACGCGCTGGTTGCACGAATGGGGTGTAGACGTCGCTCAGGGCGATGGGGTCATTCTACGAAAGCTCATCAGTCGCGATTGGACGACAGGGAAGATCCTCACTGAGTACGAGCTGGAAGACTATGAGAAGCGATGGGGATATGTGTACTACATGTTCCAACGGCAGTCTATGCACAAAATGCTCGAGAATGCAGCATTGGGGGAGGGAGCCGGGGTGCCAGTACAGCTCTTCTTGAGTCACAAGGTAACCGGTCATGTCCTCCATGCCCATCTCCGGGACTCGGTCCAGGCCACAGCGAGTCTAACACTTTCTATTAGTGCAAGAATATCGACCTCAAGACTGGTCAGATTGAGTTTGAGAATGGATCTTTGGTCAATCATGATCTCATTGTCGGCGCGGATGGCATTGGATCTGCCGTTCGTGGTATTCTCGGTATCTGGCCGGAGAGGCGACCTGCTGAGTCTAGCTGCCTGCATGCAAACGTCATTACTGAAGATGCCATCGCCGCTGGTCTGCCGGATTTCTCGCAAGATGATGCCCTGCAGTTCTGGGGCGGCCATGGCCAGAGCTGGGACAAGATAGTTCTCTCTCCATGTCGAGGGGGCAAACTACTTTCCTACTATTGCTTTTTCCCAAGGGAGAAAGGCGACTATACGAATCATTCCTGGGGTGAACCGGATCGGACAGTGGAAGAATTGCTGGCGCCGTATCCCGAGCTCGATGTGCAGGTCCGCGGGCATTTAGCACTGGGGAAAGAGATCCAGCCATGGCGTTTATGGATGCAGTGAGTAGAGCCCTAATTTGCCCTTGGATGACAGTGTGTTGATAGACCTCCTTTGCACCAGCGACCCGTATCCATATATCACAAGGAACATGGTCTGCTTGCTAGGTGACGCGGCTCACCCTGTAAGGCCCACAGTCTGATTCCGCCACTTGGGGTCAATCATGATCACTGACAAACATCAAATCCAGATGATGCCTCACCAAAGCCAAGCCGCCTGTATGGCACTTGAGGATGCGGCCGCCTTGGGCATTCTTTTTGGCAAGAACTATTTCACTGGAGATGTTTGCGACTCCGTCTCTACTTATGAGTTGATTCGTTTACCCAGAGCAACCAAGGTTCAAGCAGCAGCGGCACGAGCCTCGCAGAATATCAACGAGCGAATTGGTGAGTGGCCACCACCTAATATTCTTTCTCCCTGATGTACTTCCACTGATGTTCTTCCAGGTTTCTCCAGCAACATTGACAATCCAGTCTACACAGTGAAGAGCGAGCAGGCGAAATTGACCATCGAGGAGATGAATGCGTGAGTTTCAATATCTCATCATCGTGGTCCATTCTGATACCTAGTGATAGTTACGATATGCACATGCATATTGATGAGATGGTCTGCAGACGCAAGGGCAAAGCGTCTTCTCGCCGATATATTGGGGGTTTGCCGATAGGGTTACAACTGTCAAATGGATATACTGTTGGGAGTACAGATTGGTCTCCCGGCTCATGAGTGTCCCTGACGGGAGTTAGACTTGAGCATGTTACTATCCTTTCCTTTCTCCACTATCTTTCAATCTTGTTTAGATTCTGGACTCGTAAGTTTTGATTTTAACTCCGTATGGAAGGTTGACGAAGGTTCTTCGCCGGTCTAAATTGGCTCTTTGGCCTGCAGGCCGACTCTGGCGTGCCAACACGCTGGCTTCACGCCGTCGGCTCGCAGGATCTGTCAAAGTATTGCTGAGCGGTACATTTCTACTCGTCGCCACTCCGGCCTCATTCGGTGTTTCTAATGTGCCGTCACCGCTTTCTCCATCAGTCCACTTCCCTTTCAGGGAAGAGCTGCACCTTCCGAGGGCCTGTTCGCACCGCCTCTCTTCCTTGCGTCTCCCTGGATATGTCTTCTTCGGCCTATCCTACCTCTGGGGAGAAGTGAAATGGCAATTTGTCTCCAAGATTTGCCTTGCGGAGTATTCACCGCTTTCATGCAACGCGTGCTCTACGATGATTGAATACGCTGTGAGACGTCTGAAATGGTGCAGATTATCCTTTGCAGAATCGAGTCAAGGATCAGTGCATTCAGATCGACATGATGCGTTATCTCGCTCGAGGTTAAACCCGACCTGCGGGATTCCACAGTCGGGACTCTCCAGGTATCCACTGTCGCTTTGCTTCCATCCCACTTTCAATTCGACGTAATCCATCGATCAGATTTTTCCGCGGGAGAGCAAATGTGATTCTGAACCAGCCTGGTTCTTCACTCATGAACCTGGAGCCGGCACCCACGGCCACTCCTGCTGCAGTCAGCTTTTTGGAAAGTTCCGCGTCTGTGTCCGTGGTTGCTAGCTCGCCCCCGATCCGTGCCCATATGACACAGCCAGCAACCGGTGAATAAAATGAAACCTGATGGAAAGACAGAAAGTCTTCTACTATCTCCGCGGCTTTGCGTAGGCGCGACTTGTTGCGCTCTAGTAAATTTTCGACCGTCTGCAGGTTGGAAAAGAGAGACGCAATCGCTATCGATGCCGCATTGCACACCTTGTACCTGTTGAGGGCCATGAGTGCACGGCGAAGCTCGGGATTCGACTGCGTGATGAGATAACCCTACGGATGTGTCAGTGTTGAGGCCTGCAAGAGTGTCCTCTTTTGGAATGCCGACGAACCAGTCGAACTCCGCTGCTCCCCAAATCCTTGCTGATACTGTAAGCCACATGGACACGAGCGCGGTCGACACCCAGCGATTTCAGGTCGATCGACAAAATCGACGTAAACTTTGTTTCCAACCCAATCACAATGCCCGGAGTGGCATGTTGAGGGCGCTTTGTCGTCCCAAAGTTTGAGAGAGCGTATATCTCGTCCGAGATGAAGTGGATGTCGTGCGCTTGGCAAAATTGAAGCAGCGCCTCTAACCACGAAGTGGGATAAATCTGACCCCGAGGGTTGTGGGGATTGCAAATGACAAGACCTCGAATAGGACACTCTGCACTTTTGACCGCTTCGCTGTAGTGCTGGATGAGATCGGTTGCATTGGTTGGTCGTGTCGAGCACCTCACGGGAACTATCTGCACCCTATTCCTCAGCGCCGACGTTACAGAAAAGCCATCCCACATGGGGGTTTCCAATAATATGCCATCTCCAGGATCGCAAATTGAGAAAATCGTGGTTTCAATCGCCGATGAACAGCCTGTGCTCGTCACGATGTGCTCGGGCAAAATGACCGTTCGAGGCGAGAAGAAGTGATTGAAAAAGGATGCTGATACACGCAAAAGGGCCGGGGATCCCCCCAGTTCGTGAGAATATGAAAGATCTTGCTGGGTCAAGTCTGATGACAACGCCTCTTTGATCAATGGAAGTAAATCCGGTCGAATAAGCCAATTCTCCGCCATATCCATTTCCAATGCGCCCTCTGGGGGGCTTGTGCCGGCGGGGGCATGATCAGAAAGCCACGATAAACTTTGCTTCATGCGGCCAGAGAGCATGATTTTCAAGGAGCAACTGAATAGGGAGAGGGCTCACATGCGGAGGTGTGGCGTGTGAGACCTTCGATCTGCGACCCAGAGTCTGGACAGCTTTATATCTTGGGTACCATGCCTCACCATACATCAGTCAGTACAGCTCAACTCACCGCTGTTTTGCTATCAAGCAACATGCATGGATTCAACAAGTCTGCGAGTCCGCCAAAGCAAGTACAGGATATGACATCCGTCGATTTCAATCACCTGCCATGTTCTCACAGACTTTACCACATGAAAGAAATCGCTCTAGGTTTGATGGTTGCTGCGCTAAGAGCATCAGAATCAGGTGGGTTATTCCGTCAGACATCAAGAGCTCGCTCTTCAACGATGAGCGACGGTGAAGCGATCGCCAGCGAGGAACTCAAGGAAGCGAGTAATCATTGTGGAAGGAGGAGTCGAGGATCGCGATAGTCATGACCTCGCTGTGGCTACTGGAAGGTGTCCGCGAATCCAATACTACCTTTGCGATACTCGCTTCTGTCCGTCATCGACAATGTTGACCACATGAGCAAGTCCCAATGCACCTCGCAATTCCATCCTGTCACTCTAATGATGGATATGCATGGAGGCCCATCATCACGACAAATTGGCATGTCGAGTGGATCTTTCTGGCACCCAGGACTTGGTCAAGCCCTCGTGTAACGCACGCTCCAAGAAATGCAGCCAAGAACTCGGGCATGTGCCCCTCTCGGGGCGCAGTATTGTAGTCTTAAGATTGCCCAAAGAGCCATGAATCTTCTGCTTTTCAATCTTGTCTAGCATTGACCTTCAGAACAGTGCCGTGTCTTCTGGGTTCGAGATCCACAGATGTGAGTTCACACGCGAGCTGAAAACGAAGGAAAAATCCTTCGGATGTAGGCATGGCCGACTTATACTGAAACCAAGAGGAAAAACAGTACTTGGCCATCGATAATCTCCTCAAATACCTCTGAGAATGCTTTGGGAGTCTCTGGACAAGCCAAAGCCACTGGCTGTGCTAATTTTTGGTATCACCACCCTCCTGGTTTGGCACATCTATCGTACATACGCACGATTGCGGCATTTTCCTGGCCCATTCATCGCAAAATTCACCAACTTTCATCGCTTTCTTCTTGCGCGTCATGGCCGCCTTCATTTATATCAAGATCGTGCTCATCAACAGTATGGCTCTGCTGTTCGGTTCGGTCCTAACCTCGTCTGCATCTGTGATCCCGAGGCCATTCCAACCATTTTCAACCTACGAGGTGGATTTCCCAAGGTCTGTGAACTTTATCAACATTAGCTATCTCTATCTTCATTCGAATAGATGCTAACATCTTCCAACTGATACAGAGCAATATGTACCGTGCTTTCCGGCCCTGGACCACGGATGGTCTCCTTCTTTCCGTCTTCACTGCAGAAGACGATGCGACCAATCGAGAGATGAAACAACACATTTCTGTGTATTACTCGCTCTCTTATGCTGTGTCTTCCTTTGAACCGAGAATGGACCGAGCCTCGCGAATGCTCTTTGACAAGCTCGACCGTCGGTTTTTGCACCCAGGTGCACAGATGGACATGACCCAGTGGATGAAATTTCTCTCCTACGATACCATGGGCTTGATGACGTTCTCAGAGCCCTATGGCTACATTCAGCATGGAAAGGACTTGCACGGCATCATGGCCGATGTGAAGAGAGCAAACATGGTGATCGGGCCGGTAAGCGATCCCTGACGGAGTACTTTAGGACGGGAAGAAAGACTCAACCATTTGCAGATGACGCAGATCCCAGGGATTGATTGGCTCTTACACAAGAACTGGGTAGCAAATCTCTTCAAACGTGAAGCCATTGCTCCTCTTCTGGACTACGTCTTGGCGCGTATTGCTGAGCGCCGGGAAGAACGTCGGAACAACCCCAAGTCGCCCGCCAATGCGAAGATCGACGGGCCCATTGCCGAGGGCGACTTCCTCGGATATTATCTCAATGCTCAGGAGAGAAAGGACAATGTGCCCCTTCGATTCGTGTCAACCTGGGCTTTTGCCAACATTCTTGGCGGAGCCGACTCCACAGCTTCGATGCTTCGATCGGTCGTCTGTTTTCTAGCCGAACACCCCGACGCACTGGAAACGGTACGGACCGAGCTGCGGGATAAGCAACAAACTGCTACCGGGCTCACTCTGCCTTTCCCACAATGGCATGAGCTGCAGGATCTCCCCTTCCTAGACGCCTGTATTAAAGAGTGCCTCCGGCTGGACGCTCCATTCGCTATGCCTCTTGAACGGGTGGTTCCTGCGTCGGGAGCCACCATCTGCGGTCACTTTTACCCCGGAGGCACTGTGGTTGGCATGAGTCCATACATTACTAACCGTTATAAACCGACTTGGGGTGATGATGCAGATCAGTGGCGTCCCCGTCGCTGGCTGGATGGCGAACCGTCGCGTATCAGGAAGCTTGAAGCTAGTCTGCTCACAGTAAGTCAAGTTCAGCCGACGGGCCTGGTGTGTCCAATGTCTGATTGTAGTAGTTCGGAGCCGGAACACGAGGTTGCCTGGGGCAGCACGTTGCTTTATTTGAAATCAAGAAATTTGTCACGGCGCTCTTCATGAACTATGATGTGAGACCTCCTGACCAAGTGTTCACCAATTCATACTGACGATTTAGGTCGATCTTGTCGAGCCTCGAGCAAATTCTAATCCTTACTACTGGGTCGTATATCCAGAGAGCGTGCGGGTGATAGTGAGAAAACGCGAGTCTAAATATTAGAGAGCTATCCTCCAGAGAAATGGCTACAGACACCAGACTTCGCGTCTCTGGATTGATTTAGAATTGAATGGACACTATCTGGTGAAATTGGTCTATCACACAGCCTACCATCTCACCGATTCTGCTCAGTCTTGCAAGATACTTTGGGCTCGTGAAATTGCTGGTGCCCGGAGGGCCTGAAGCAACGGAAACTGGACTTCTGCTTCTTCTTCGAAGCTGGAATATACTGGATCATAGTAAATATAATATATTTTGGCCTGAGTATAACCAGTGACATCTGACATTTTCGAGTAGAGTTTATATCACAGAAGTGGCGACGAAGTTTCGCAAGGTTTGCCGAGCCCTTTCGCTGACGACAAATATACGAGCATAACCACGACGAGGAATGCCTCGGCGTCCTCCCTTGATTTTGAACACAATGAAAGAGTTCTACTTTTGATAAACATCACTAGAATATCTCATGTACAGTTTCGCCCCAATTGTAGGCTCGACCGGGCATCGAGGTAGAACTGGAGAACAGATCAAAGGCAACTCAAAAGCACGCATGACACGAGGGCGGGTACCAGGACATGCACATGTCCTTGAACCCGCCAGCTGGGCACACACCCTTTCGCTAGTTCCACAAGATTCCATAGAATTGCATCAATTCATTCCACAAACGAGTGCGAAGTTCGAGAACTCCATGTAGTGACGGGCTCGGTGCTAGACTAGCGGCCTTGGACGAGAATCAACAAGACGGACTAAACGGCAAGGAACCTTCGGAAAGTGATTATTGATATGCCCTTTTTTTCCTTTCCCTATTTCCTTTTTCATAAAAAGATGATCTAGCTGTTCACCTGCTACAGTGCGTTGCTTATGTGATAGTGCTCACATGAATGATTCTGGGTACTACCTACGTAACATGGTATGTAGACAATATAGTTGAACAGGAAAAATGAGATCAAAATTGACTCAAGTGCGTCATTTCATTGGCTCTTTTTCGAATGTTTGTGCTAGACCTTTTTCTTCCTTTCCATCAACAGTCAAGTATGCGACTTGACCTCTCTTAGACGACACAGGCTAATTCGGTGGATGGTATCGTGAGATCGTACGACATCAATTCAATTCAGAAAAATCAAGGTGTGGGCCTGCTTGTAGCTATCGCGCTCTGTGTTTAACCAAAGGGAAAGACAGTCCTATCAAACATCAAACACGACCAAGTCACAGCCTGAATCAAGTCGTGACCGGTCTCTTTATTCATTTGCATGGTTTCTGAATGTCACTGTCACTCTCCTAACTAGATATGTTTGTGGAATCCATTTATCCCCCTAACTAGTACCTCCGGTGGTACTAGATCAGTTTCGAGGAATGGATAATATCCCCAGATATACTGCAGGATTCGAAGCATATGCGTGCTTTTTGAGCCTGAATCGCAGAAGCTGGGGGAAAGGAGAAGGGGGGGGGGGGGGGGAAACTGGTCACTTTCTTCCTGACTCAGCAGTTATGTACATCGATATCAATGCTTTGATAAACCTCCCCCCCCCCCCCCCCCCCCCCCAACAAACAGCGCCACGGGTCCAGAGCTTCAAACAACCTGGCTGAACTCCTGATAGTGCGCTAATTTCCTGCCTGAATGGTAGAGTTCGGGAGACCAGGAGCGAAAGGTGACCATTTCCCACCATCTACAGTCCCGAGATTTGGCCAATTCTCTCGCTCGGTGGCAGCACGAATGGTCAGGTAATTTGTCGAGTCAATAACCCCCAAGGTACAAAGACTCGTAAGAGGCACCCAAGCTCGAGAATATGCTCCTTTGAGTCATACAGGTGTAGTCATCCGTCAAAGCATCCGGAGAGGCCTTGGCAGATCAGGTTTGGAATTGCGAGGCCGAGTGGTCCTTTTCAAAGGAACATGGTGTGTCCATTGCATTCGGCATCACTCTTCGCGCAGCACTTCGTCAATAATATTGGTAGATTGGGATCCCGTCCTCTGCGGCCCAGATACACTTTGGGACTTGTCTCGTGGCTCAGGCGGCTGTTCTTCTTTCATGCACGCGTTTTCGAGAATATTGGTCCACTTGCCACTGCTCCCTGCGTGGCTATGCTTCAAATGCTGGCGGAAGTGATCAGCACGGAAGAATTTTTTCGCATTGTTGCACTCGCCAAACTTGTGCAGGGCTGTTAGGTGTTCAAATCGCTGGTCCCAGTCTGGTTGTGGGAAATTAGAGAACTCTTTACCGCAATACCCGCACGAGTCGTGTGACGGGCCGGCACTGGTTTGGCAAGACGGCGAGGACGAAGCATGAAAAGCAGCCTGGAAGCTTGGAAGAGCAGCACAGGACCATGAATAGCGGCGCAAATGCAGGGAATTCTGATGTCGTTCTGCCTCGTTCTTGTTCTTGAAGCGATTGTTGCAATATTGGCAAGAGTACTGCTTTTCCATTTCATGAGAGCTGCCGGCAAAAAAAAGGATTAGCACGTGGGGCGGAGAAACAGATATCGATCAGTCTGAAATCAGCAAACATACCGAAGATCATCCGGATTGTCAAACTTCTTTGGCTTCTTGGGACAACACTCGCAAATGTACAGACCACTCATTCTTGAGCCATGAGTGATTTTGGGTACGCTCAGCGGCAAGGACACTTTCCCTGTTGAGTCGACGGCCGGGGGCTCCAAGGTGCTTGAGGGATGGATGGATCTGGGAACTGCGTGAAGCATCGGTGCAGAGGGATTGGCATTCAATATTGATTTTTCGTGGTATGTGTCGAGGTCAGAGCAAGGGGATAAACCCCCAGGTGATGGCCGATCGTACGGAGACAGGCTGGTCATACTGCTACCCCCAATGGACAGGGTAGAAGAGTATGAACCGGAGGTGCGGATGCTCAGTGATGATGATGCGGAAAGAGCCCGGCGGTTTGAGGAGTAGTTGGTGTTCACTGAGAGAGTATTGGCGAAGGGTTGTCCACTGGTTCGCCGCTGCGATAAGTCCCCATTGCTGGTCGTCAGATGTAGTGGTCCGCCCATTAGTTCTCGTGGCGGCGAGGACGCCCGTCGCTTCATGCCTTGCTTGGATCCATCGGGATAGGGTGGCGTGGGCTCCCGCAGAACGAATTGACGTGGGCGCGCAAGATCATCCGCCGGAGGAAGTTCACTGTCAATGTCTGAGAAGACGCCTAGGTCGTAGCTCCCGCGATGAGAGCGGCTCGGCAGACTAATGCTGTCCTCTCTCGAGGGCGTCGCCCCCTGGTATCGCCGTCGGCCACCATCTCGTATGCTGTCATGGTCGAAGATAACAGAAGGCGTATTGCTGTCTTCGCTTGGGCTACGGCCCTCGATGTAATCCGGCCATCGGGCCTTGCTCCTCGGGGAGACAGCATCTGCTTGGGGACTATTGAACCATCTCATTTCGATCGTGGAGCCTGCATCAGAGACCCCGGAGAAGGTAAATTGCTGGATGCACGAGACGAGATCGATGGAACTGTCAATGCGGAAATTGATCCTCGATGGTCGGATGCTTGACTGATCGAGGTGCGTGGTGAAAGGGAATTGCCAATCTTGGAAAGTAGGTGTTGATCATACGCGTTCGAAGAATCTTTGACACTTCGAAGCGAAAAGTTCTGCTCGCCTTTCAGACTATACATGCATGTTAGTCTCGTTGCTCTTTAATTGAAATGGGAACGTGGCGTGCGCCATGGCTTGCGCCGGCAACGCCATGAGCCACAACCGGCTCATCCAACTTACACAGGACCTGTCGAGCTGATTGAGATGGAATTCGGAAACCCTTCATCTCTGGAAGGTGGGGGCTGGACTCTGATCTGGGCCTCTGAGCTGTGAGACGACAATCTGTTGTGCCGACCCTCCAACTCATCCAGCGCCATTGGATCACCGCGGGGCATAGCTTCAGGCCGCCGATGACCACCAAAAAGACTTGAATTGGGATTGATTGGAGGTAGATTAGTGGCAGCACGAGAGGGGTTGGCGTACAACCACGCCGCGTCGTAGCCCCCCTCCAGATCGCGGATATGCGATGGTGGAGGCAAAGGTGGCGGAGCCGTGTGCGTGACTGGCCGAGAAGGGATAGGCAGCGGTCCCAGCGAAGTGAAAGGTGAACTCGGCATCATATGGACGCTATCAAAGCGACGATCGCGTTGATCCGAAAAGGCAGGAGAATGCGGCGAGGAAGTCCTCCGGTCCATGCTCCTCTGGTGAAGATTTAGCGTGAATGGGAATAATGCAAAGTCGTCATGAAGAAGCGAAAGACCGAATGAAAAGACCGGGGCGAATTCAAATAGCGCAGCGCTATACCAGCCTCGACGCAGACCAGCGGCAGATGATGATCGAAGCTCAAGATCGCTCGATTGCTGATATCGAGTTAAGGGTTAAGGGGTTCCGGAAGTTGGATTGGGTGACGAGGATGAAACGGGAATTTGCAGGCGATACCTGAAGATCCAATCCGGTTGGATAGCGAGCGTCGTGACACCGGCTATGAAATGTTCAGAGAAGCGCGCTGATCGGACACTCTTCCCGGTGACTTGAACTTTGAATAAGAGATCCAGCTTACGTCCGCTTCGCAAGGGAGGGGGTGCGACGATGCGAGGTGCCTTCAGAGCACTAGTTACAGAGTGGCAAAGGGTCCAGGGCTCCAGCGATCATCCACCCGCAGGGAAAAAAAAGATGGGAGCTGGTGAAGTGGTCAGAACGATCACACCCAAGAGCCACGACGAGAACAAATCTTTGAAACGAGTGAAAAGAAAAAAAAACAAAAGAGAAAAAGATATCCCTACACGCTGCGCTTGCTCCTAGAGATCAGGAACAATGTAAGACGTGAATGGTGAAGCACAAACAGGCTGGTAAAATCATCGGCCGCGAAAACCGGCGATGCCAGATGCCCTCTGTTCAATTGTAGACAGATGGAAGGGCAGGACGAAAACACCAACAGCATCAAAAAGAAAAAGTAAAAAAAAAAAAGGAGAACAAATGAAATATAGCAGAGCTGAGTGACAGAATGACCAGGACGAAAACACGCGAGCGCAAGGCGTAGGGCTGAGTAGTTGATGACTTACATGGTGGGCGATTCGCCTCATGGGATGAAACGTTTGCCGCACGAGTGACAAGCACAGCCTAATTCCGGGAGCCGAAGTGTGTTCCATGGACCCTCGAATCAGTCAAGTAGAACAGAGAACACGACCGCGCATGCTTCTCTGGATCGTTGCGTGGGCGAGTCCTAATGCCTCCTTTTCAGCATGCAGGACTGCGTCAAGATGCAATGTCACAAAAGGCCGAGGAATGAGAAAAGGAGGGGAGCAAAGAAAAGAGTACGCAGAAGACTCGATTCTGGTCGATGGAGGTGCACGCGGCGGAGTCGATGGATTGGCGCTCCACTCTCTCTCTCTCTGTCTGTTTTGATAAGAATTGAAGAGGAAACAATCTAATTAGACGCTGTGGTGGAAAACCCAACGTCGTTAATTATTGCGGTGTCTTTGCCGCTGAGTTCAGCGAGGGTCGAGACAACTGGCGTCTTCAGCCGCGACGAGAGGCGAAAAGAATGTACGAGGCTGAACCACGGGGCACCGATGTACAGACAACCGGTCTCCACTTCCACTTCACAAGTTCGCAGCGGTTCCGAACCACGGTCGAGCCCGTAAAATGGACAGGGTAATGGAAACCCCGAGACCAGGAGAATGGCACAAAGCACGAGAATGGAGAAGCCGGTAGGGCAGTATCAGGTAGAGAATTTGGGTAAATCCTCAACACAACAGACGCGGGCAGAGGTGGAGTGTAGACAGACGGGTGCACGCGCAAGAGTCTAGAAAGCACGAGCCAACACAGTAATTAAGACCGAGGGTGAATTCATCGTCTCCCGAGTCAAAAACTATCGTGGATGAAGAGTCTTGTGAGACAGAGCAGTCGCAGATCGAGCTGGACCAGGATAGCGGTCACGGAGAGTTGAACACGCCGTGGATTGAGGAAATGGACCTTCGGCGAAAAGCGAAGCGGCGGACTCCCAGAGACGGGGAAATTCTGGAAAACGTCGACGGCGAGGGGCAAAAAAAAAATTAAAAACGGTAATCTTGAGGGGGAAAATTGATAATAATAATAATATTCATGGTTTAGAAAAAAGGGTTCATAGGGACGATTTGAAAGGGGAAAGTGAGCTGGGAAAAAAAAGGATCAATGTTTAATGTGACCCAGAAGGACAAGGAGAGGTCCAATTTGAATGTTCTGTATTACCGTATGTATGGTGCTGTAAGTAAACGCTGTTTCTTGTATCCTGCATGTATCGTCCTGCCCATCAACCTTAGTCCACCAAGGCTTTGACACATTCCTGCCCAAGATATGAATGATCAACGTATCGTGAGAACAACATACACGACCCCTCATCAGAGTATGGAATGACAGGCCTAGGTGCAATTGCCAGGATGTAGAGGCTAAGGTCCAAGGTAACAGGTATTCATGTAGTCTTTGTTTGCACAATTGTCCGCAGTCCACACAAATATGTGTCTGCATGCAGATACCTACATGACACAAATACTACATACAGTACAGTACATTGAAGAATTCTACAAGTCTGGCTGGCGGATTGAGCCCTCCCTTCACCTTTTACATCCTCAGGTACCATTGATATAACCTCTTTCATGTTTGAGTGAAGTTTGTCTATAGCCCAAAGATCCTTGTTTTATTGAGGCACCAGTGCCTTATAGTAATAAGGTGAACCCGTACGGTGGTATATGTCGTCCCACTTTCTTGCAGTGCCGAATGGGGGTACTTTCTTATCAATTGTGGTGGAACCCACGTCGCAATGCCGACACTCTGCTTCGAAGGTCGTACTGAACCAGAAGTCTCGGAAGTTTGAGTAACTTGTTTCTGGCGCTTATTTTCCCAAATCCTTTATTATTTTGTCCGGCCGCCTCGGCACCTTCTGCCTAACGTCCACATATACATCAGCATGGCTTGATTATTCAAAGTCAGAAGAATAATCACTTCTTGGTCAGACGTTAGGGCAGAAGGCGTGGGAACAACCGGATGGGGCCCAATTAAACTCTTTTTCCACCACTGACATGAACGTTGTGGCCCCAAGGGAACACGCTCAATACTGCTTAGCCGGGGTCACCCTATGGAGTAGCCTTGCAGTAGCCGCGATTGGCAGCGACTAGTCATCCTCTGTGCGAATGCCTAGGATCGTATCATCGTGCATGATCCCGATCTTGGTTGAGCCCTTGGTAGTGCTTAGTCTAAGGCTAAAATCAGCGAGGGGACTGTCAAATGACATAGTCATACTAGACACTTAAACAGTCCACTGTGTACCCGACCTGTCACAAAGTATTCCTTAATCTAGGTTCTTTTCTATGTCATTCAGCACGAGCAACACTTGACAGGAGACTTGAAGGCAGCAATCAAGCGCACGTGTGGATTCAAGCTCCTCAATAATGGAATTATCATCAAACATACACGAAGCTAAAATCGCCGCCCTTGATCGCGCGATCAACGAGGCTTTCGGCGGGCCACGGGCGGACCAGACGCACCGTAGCCTTACGTCGGTGCCAGGTTGACATAGAAACTCAGTTCCTCGCAAGCCCAAGCGAAAAAAAAAAAAAAAAAAAAAAAAAAAAAAAAAAAAAAAAAAGGAAAAAGAGAAAAGGTCAGCGGATAGAATGATACCGGGCTGGCGCCTCGGTCTCCCTGTTCCTGGACAGGGTCCACGTTGTCTCGAAGGCAGAACGTATATACGCGGCTGACAGCCCCGCGGATTTTCCGTGCTGTGGTGGATAATCTTGCTGCAGGGTGAATCTTCATGGACACCCATAGAGAACGGTCGAACAAAGATACATTCTCTACAAAGGGGGCAATCTTTAAAGAGCAACGGCGATATCCAAATTCCACACATACTGTAATATACTGTATATTTGTATACACTTGTATAGTACAATACTGCATGTGTGTATGCCAAGGCTCTACTGTGCATGGTTGAAAGTGAAGGCAAAACAGTCATGTATTGTAAAGAGCGTGCACGGCGTTAGTGTGCAATGGATGGATAGGAAGACCAGAGGAAGAAAGAAGCAGATAGAAAAAGACGAGAAAAATGGGAATGTGATTCTATTTGCCTCACTTCCTCGAGACAAACACGATTCGTGAGAGATTGAAAGATGACCCACTGAGTCCTAGTGCGCTCCACTTGGTGCTCAATCTTGCATGCACTGCCTCACTGGCGGTCCGCATCATATTCGAGGATGGGAACAACAGACACCGTGAAATCTACGAGGTGCACCTCCATGATTTAATACTTTTTTTTCTCTTTTCCTGCCTGGAGATTTACGTGACACTCGCTTGGCACTTTCCGATGATTTAGAGGGGGCTACACAGCATGTGGAAATCGCTGAATGAGCTTGTCAATTTGTCAATCTTTTGTGATCCAGAAGCATAGAACTTAAAAAGGGGGGGGGGGGGGGGGGGTTTGAAAAGGTATGTACCTACCTAAGTAGGTTACAGACTAAGTTAGAAACGGTTGTGCAACGGCTACTGTCAATCATAGCTATCCTGAATTGAGTTATCGGACATGCTCACTGCCCACGACTACCAGCCCTATGGAATGTTTGAATGTCCAAGATTGGATTAGTCCACGCGTAAGAAACTAGAAAAGAGGACCATTTTTTAAATGCTATATCGTCACTTTCACTCTCTGTCCATACTGTCATAATGAATCATAAATTGATAAATTGTTATATTCTAGTTCAGAGCAATTTCAGAATCAGATTTTTAGCTCCTCTAGCAAAGGACGGAATACGAGGTACTTTTGCATGTACATGTCTGACTTACTCAATCTGATGCATACATCTGAAAGTGGCCTGCCTAGCAAAGTGAGAGTTGGACTGGAGTTTTACCACAACTTTTTAACACCCAGCTAACATTCTACTTTTGCCTCTCGTGTGATTTCAAGATACTGTAGTCCTGTCAAACAAACTCGGACCAAGGGATTGGTCGTCGCTGGGTCGCCTTCCATGAATCAGCTGCCCACTAGGCGGTGCATCGACAGGACTTGACATTCATGGCTGAAACTGCAGTGGTGTGGTCCGGTCCACAGATTGCGCCAGGTTAAACGCCAGCCGAACGCCATCAAATAGTTCTCCAAGAACAGCAAGTTAGCAGCCCTGCCGCACCACAGGGATCAACATACGTCAGTGGCCAGGCATATCGCCTTGCAATTCGTAGAACCCGTGCCACGGAGTCCCGTTGCATCCTACTTTCGAATCCAGCTACATCCCTATCCAGATTGCGCATGACCACTAGAAGATCTATGTCTTGTGCTCAGAAGTCCATCAGCAGTACCTTATGTATCAACATATGTGTACACACTACAGCACTTACTTGATGTACTCTGATCAAGAACGTTCAGTGCCGACTTTCAGGGCCCTCTGGTGGCTCACTGTACCCAGTGAAACTATCTGCATATCGCAGTCCCGACTCAAACTTCAATACTGATCAGTCGCGCCTGACATTTCCTCCGACCGAATTCCGGATCTTTAAACTCAAGTCAATGGCCAGTCTGCCAATTTCATCGGGCCCAGACTCATCAAGGAAGCTTGTTAAGAATTGACCAAGACCCCCCACAATCGCCCGGGGCACTATGTAATCACGGAGCAAGGCATGAACTCCAATCAAATTGACAGAAGCCCGCTCTCCTTCGAGATTCAGACAGCCAGTCCGCGGACTACGAACTCCGGAGGGTACGCTACATGGCAAAACCCCCTCTCGAGAAATTCAGTCTGGATCTGGATTGGCTATTCTGGTCCATCTCATGCTCCGTCGAACCTACGGTGGTGGCAAGTTGCGTACAGCCCATGTGTACTGTACAATCTGCACGAATCCAAGACTGGAAGAGCTGAATGACCTTATTTTTCTCAGTCTTATTGGTGGGAACCACGGTGGCCCGGCATGGCTGATCGTGTGGGTAAAAAGTTCCAAGCTTGAACTGAGCTATGCCTTGCTATGGCAAGTCTACGCAGCCCTAATCCACTTCAAGCAGCCTCACATGCGCGCAGTTCCAAACACCTAGCAGCTGTCGTTCTCACACATAGCAATGTGTGTGAGGACTTGGTAGTTGGCAGTTGGCACGCGTCCTTGTACTTTATCTTTAATGGCAAAATGGCGTTGTTGAGTGGGAACGGCCCATTTCACCGGACGGGCTCACCGGCGTGTTTCTTGCCACATCAACGGGATATCACCCCAGCAGCGGGCAAATATCATCTTGAATTCAGCTGGAGATGTTTGCAAAGAATCAGGATTACTGTATTTCGGTACGGAGACTGTAGAATTTATACCGCAACTGGTGCAGCGTATCACTATACTGGAAATGTTCCACTTGCTTGCGGGAACACTTATAGTAGTTTTGAGCCTGAGGCATCAACGACGGACAAGGCTCGGTCACCTGAGAGATCTGACCCTTACCCTACTTACCACTTTAGGTCCTCCAGAATTTATGGAGACCGAGGCAGGTTGAAGGGAAATCTCCGCCTTCTTGATTGGGAGTTTACATCAACCGCTAAATGTACTTTGATCGACGCATTTCATACTCTTAGATTTGGAGAAAAAAAAGACCTTTGGATATTGGATTGAAAATACGCACTGAATATACTCAAACTCGGAGAATATATCACACGCTGAGAAGTAGCGCCGCAAAGATGGCCATGAATCAGATTCCCGGCCACAATATCTACATTGGGGGGTAAGCATGCATCCCTCACTTTGGAGATTTCAATGCAACATCTGGGGAAGGGGTAATTGTATTAAAAAGTGGGCCTTGAGGTCGACATTTTTATGCTTCGTTACTGAATTGTCATCACGTTGATGAACTGACTTGATGCTTCTTCTGTTTTAGAATCTTTTGCCTCAAGAACAAAGCCGCTCTAGCCAAAGCAGACATTAGCCATGTTCTGTCTGTGTTACGGCTGAACCCTGCCGAGGACACCTTTGCCTCTTTTCAACATCTGGCCATCGATGCTGATGATGTCGAGGATGAAAATCTCTTGGAGCATTTCCCTGCTGCGATCCGGTTTATTCAGGCTGGATTGGATAGCGGTGGTGGTGTATTGGTACACTGGTAAGAGTTTTTCTTTGCATTTCACCCTACTTTTCCCCTCTGTGACACTTGATGAACAATCGAGTGTTATTCCCAT
The DNA here is from genome assembly GCF_001723175.1 of Penicillium oxalicum. NCBI lineage: Eukaryota > Fungi > Ascomycota > Eurotiomycetes > Eurotiales > Aspergillaceae > Penicillium > Penicillium oxalicum. The sequence continues at coordinate 1,332,592 of NC_064655.1, forward strand.
ATCTACCATAATGTGTCCCATTCACGGGTGAGCATGTGGCTGTTGGAAAAATGCTACGCATCTATGCTACACGCTCTCCAGGCTGGACGATGATTTCCAGTTTTGGGGGTCAATCCTCTTGCGAACATATACAACCAATCATCCCTACAGGCACAGTTCAATTTGACCCGTCATCTGCCTCAGCCAGAATCTAACATGGTCGCTCTAGTGCCATGGGCAAATCTCGATCCGCAGCAATATGTATTGCCTATCTCATGCATCAGCAGCCCGGTGCGCTCACACCACAAGCCGCTCTGGATATCATCAGGCAATCTCGACCGCTCTGTGAGCCGAATGATGGCTTTATGAGACAGCTAGAGCTCTACCATGAGATGGGCTGCCCCGATACGGTGTCAGATAACCCCATCTACCAACGCTGGCTATACCACCGAGATGTGGAGGAGAGCGTGGCATGTGGGCGTGCTCCTGAGTTGAAATCAGTGCGCTTCGAGGATGAGTTACCGGTGCAACCCGCGCAGAACGATAGTGGCCGCTCTATGGAGATCAAATGCCGCAAGTGCCGGTACGTATTAACCCTCTTTGCTTTTTCGAACGGGGAGGGAAAGCCTGCCTTCCTTTCTGGCCATGTCTGGCCATCTTAACCCGTCACTGATTCTCACCCCCCTCAGACGCACTCTTGCAACCACCTCATTCATCATCAACCATGAGAGAGACACGCAGCGACGCTCCCGAACGGCGCCGAACGCGGAATGCGCACATGTCTTTCTCCATCCGCTCAAATGGATGCGGCCCAGTTTGTTCCCATCTTCGGTGCAAGAAGGCTGCGATCCGGACGCAGACTCCACGTACGACGACTACTCCGTCGACGCTCCTTTGTCCGGTCGTCTCACGTGTCCCAACGCGGGCTGTGGGGCCAACATTGGGAAATTCGCCTGGCAGGGTATGCAGTGCAGCTGTGGTGGATGGGTGGTGCCTGCGATCGGGCTGGCGAAAGCTCGCGTGGATATTGCCCAGCGAGTGAATCCCGCCGCACGTGGCTCTGGCGGTCCGGCGACGGGAATTCGGTTGCCTCCAGGGATGCGGTCCGAGGGCAGTGAGCCTGGCTCTGGACGTGGGAATTTGTGATGACGCGGCTGGGTTACGAGGCAATTGGAGTTTATGGAGATGTATCATCGAGTTTGTCATCTGCGCGTGATTCTCAAAGTCTATTCACCCTGGAGTTTGACTTGAATTTTTTTTTTCCTTTTTTGTTTTGCCTGTAGACAATCAAACTAGCTCATGGCACTGGCTTGGCCTGCGCCCATGCCAAGCCTTGACGACTGCCGATGTACATAAATCAATGTACCAGTGTTCACTGTTCACTCCTGAGCCTATGACTGTAGGTACATGTCTGTATGTTGCTTTCACAAAGACAATATGAATCACAATGTGATGAAAGCCATATCGATATTACAAATACTCCTACATGGCAGTATGCCTTGAGCGACTTGAAACAACACACGAATCTCGAGCCTCGACAAGGACTACTCTCCCGCCTTCAAGCCCGTTGCCGACATTTGTGCCTTGCGCACGGCCCAGGCCTCGAAAGAGTCCCAAAGTACAACCTTTTATGTTGTGGTAGCCCTGTGCCTCTCGAATTTCAATCCAGACAATTTGTTTGACTGTTTTTATGTGTAAGGTTGGACAGTTTCCGATTGCCTGGGTCCGGGAAAGCTGTGTTCGCTGAGTTGTATGTATGCCCTCGAGCATAAGTGTGGTCAATCAGCATGGACGCAGCATGAAGGTCCGCTTCGCCACGACATCATGTGGATATAAAAGGGAGCTTTGACAGCACCATCCGGCATTTACCTCCACTACGACAACCGGTGAGTACCGTCGACCGTGGAATTGATTGAATCCATTTAGACTCACCTCTCCAGTCCGTGCGCGCCTTCAAAAAAAAAAGGCTCACTCCATCGAGGCTGTCCAACGGCACCCAGTCATGCTTGATTCCTGCAGCCACTTTGGGGGTTCAGAGTGGGACTTTCTATCACGAGGGTCGTGTGTTGATTGGTGCGACGAGCTGCAGATATCCTCGAGTCCGACAGTCCAATCACACGCAACATTGATGTAACAAATATGGTTACCCGCACTCTAAACCGTTTCAACTTCCGAGCCTTGAGCAAACAACAGAGATTTATCAGGTTCTACAATTTCCTGGGTAGACTGGCGGCGGGTTCAACGACTCGGAAGTATCCATGCACCAGTTGTTGTTGTTTTTCCCCAATCAGAGTACAGGCATTGACCGAATGACCATTGAGATAGGGCCCCGGTTTACCTGGGAGGACTGAAGGACCCGGCCGTGACACCCATTGTCAGATTTTCAAGAATAGAGCGCGTCACTCGTATACAATACTCAATTCTGATGGAGCTTCTCCACACACAGGAGGTGATCGCATGATTTGGACAAATCCAACCAGCCTCTATGACGGAGATGTCTTCCAGGGTCGAGCTGTTCCCTCTGTTGAAGCTAAACGGACGGGCTTCCCAGGGCCGACTTTGCGGAAAATTCAATAGATGTTCGCCATGACTACTCTTGTCCCGCAATTGCAAGGGACAGCTGATCTGGGCTTTCCTCCTTTTGAAGAAGAATACGAGCATGGCCATGAGGGGAGGGGAGGGCATGTCATCGTCGCGTCGCTGTTCGTCGAGAGCTTGTGTGTGTGTCGCCTCCACTCCGAGGTCCACCCGTCGACCCAATGCCACGGGGTCGTCGACGTGGGCCGTGCGGTCCATGATCAACCGGACACGACATGGAACAGGAACCAACACTCCATCAGCGGGCTAAACTCTATTACCGTCGAAGAACCCCCTACAATGGCACACCTACTGGAGAGTCAAGGGCACAAAGTACATTTGTACTGCCGGTAGGCGTCTGTGAGTGATCCGGCAATCAAAGGCGGAGAACAGCGGTCCTCATCCTGCGAGCTTGACAAGAAGATGCTATTGACGACCAAAAATGCTGAGCGATACTGGTTATCGTGAGGTGGTTCTTATTGATGGAGGTCCGTTCGTGTCCTTGTCTCATTCATTATATCGGGCAGACTTGTCTTAATTGTTTGTCAACCCCTGCCAGACTCTATGTGTGCTTCATGATTCCCCCGTGGGATGACCCTTTGTTTTTTTTTTGTGGTGATGGTTGCAGACAGAGACCAAGTACAGTAAGACTCTTCTCTCCGTACAGGGCGAGATCCACCCCACAACCGCCAAACGCGCCGTCAGCCCGCCACGGAGGAGATGGGGAAAAACTCGAGCGTGTAGCTTGTCTCGGGTAGATTTCTTTGTCCAGTGGACACTGGAGGACTGCATTTGATGACCGACATACACCCGCTGATCTGGTCCGAGCAGCAAGGACATTCACTACTCACATGCTAAGAGCCTGGTCCGTAAAAATCCATCCCAGCAGGTCTGTACATGGCGACTATGACAATCCACCAGACCGCCTATGATGTGTAATGGTGACTCAAAAGAGTAAGCATGGCCTTAGCTTCAAAAGTGCCCACCACCTGAACCCTACAGGGCTCACACCATCCTGCACGAGCAATGATGTACTGTCCATCCCCCGAAAGGAAAAAAAAAATTAAGAATCAAACGTGTTCTTTCGACGCCAATGACGCTGACCAGGGAGACGCAGCTCTGATTTGCCCCTCCCTTGTCTTTCAGGGAGGTGAGCTTCTTTCCTTTTTCCCTCTTTTGTCGAGGCAAAAACCAGGACGAAGCAACGTTTGGGTCAAATGATGGGAGACGCACTGGGAGTGAAGGAGGCTGTGCAAAGCGGGTCCCTTTCCTGCATTCTCCGATTGGTCGTTGCGGATGCCGGTGGTGTGTATCACGTTGTATGTGTATTACCATACTTGATCGAGATTACATTACAATACATGACTGTCTTGTAATGGTCAGATACAGCGCCTGGTATAGAGCATGTGCAGGACATCTTGATGGGCTTGATTGTACACATCTACAACATCATTTTTAAATCGATGATCCATATTCAGAAGATACTTTGCTCTCGTGAATCTCTGCTCTCTGCTCAGAAAATCTGTGCACTTTATACATATTAATATATATAGAGTACTTATTAAGCCTAGTAACAACTTAGTCTATACGCATTTAATCCTCTACACCTTATATAAGATGGCATACTATCTGATCCCACCTCCTTGAGAAAACTCTCCCTTCACCCCGGACCCTGGCAGCCGACAAGTTGGACTCCCATCTCCGGAGATAATGTACTTGTTACTTGAATTCCTTTCTGATTATTCATCCTGAAACACCTTAGACTGGACACTGTTCACCGTACAGTGCACATTCCCCTCTGATATCCATTCCCGGAATCCCCCTCGAATATTGACGCCGACACTAAACACTGAAACACTGACCCAAGTCCCGAGGGCTTGCAGCTTGTCCACTATCCGTCAAAGTTAACCCTCACACGTGCCGCGTAACCATCCACCGTGTTCCCGTCTCTGCCTGACAGGGGCCAGGCTGACAGCCCTATTCTTTCGAGAGGCGCCCTCGCCTCATTTAGTCCAGAGATGGATCCGCGGATGAAAACGTTTGCTGCCGGGGCGGGGCCAGGGTGCGAGAGGGCAGTGCACAGTTTACCTTGCAAGGCTTGCAGGGAGAATGGGGGGGGCTTGCAGTGTGGAAATGTAGCCTTGCAGGGCGAGGACGGAATCCGGCTGTTGATTGATGTGGATGGTACGGTAGCATATAAAGTACCTTTGTATATTCATACTGTACGCTTGTATAGTGTACAGATGTATTGCACTAGACTATGTGGGATAGCGCTGTATTTTCAAGGTGTACTGCGTGCATTTGGTGGGTTGTACTGATGGGCACCTCTTATGCTATAAAGAGGATAGATTCTAGGTCGTCTTGAGGTATGTAGATGTTTTGCCAGTCTTCCTGTTCTTTTTTTTTCTAGAAAGAAAAGCAAGGTTTATCATGTCGCGGTACGAGCATTGGAGCGATATTGGTTTGGTTTCTATAGAGACTCGCTTCCAAATGGGTAATGGATAAGAGTGTTCTCGAATTAGTCCCGCCTTAGCTATATCAGATCATCAGGTGCTTCTGATATCGTGAGCCCTTGATTATTTGTGAGAGGCGGGACTGCTTCCATATTCCATTTGTGGACTCGCAAGACACGAGCTTCATCAATACATTCTCAATGCAATAGACCTATCATTGATCTCACAGCCAAGTCAAGATTAAATCGAAGGGGCCAGACGAGGGTTAACCTGTGGTTTTGAAAGGGGAATGAAAGGTGTAGGAGATTGAGAGATCGTAGCTTTGTGTTTTTTTCCGGTCACATGTCCAAGGTATACGGCGACATCCATATTAAGCGGCTCTCACAGGTGGAGTACTGTCATCAAGAGTATCGTCCACGGGTACTCGATTCGTCCCACGAGCTTGTGATCATCAAGAAGCGATTCAAACAAAAAATCAAACAGTCCGTTCAAGCCACGGGCGAATCCAGACTGAATGGCACTCACGGGTATCAGCGAAAGCTGTAGATGTGTCTGAAATATCACGTTCAACCGAATTCCTTCATCGAGCTGGTTGGGTCCACAAAATGTCATATGATCCGATGCATGGTATGCCTCGGTTTCTGCCTACTCGCTTTCCATGAGCTCTGCCTTTCGGATTCAAACATTTAGTATATCAACCTCAGAGCTGAGGAATTCAAGTCAAGCCCCGAGACTCAGGATATACTAGGCTGACCCTAATCGGTCCTGACTCTTGTGGGAGGAGTGGACCATCTCGTAGTAGATAGCAGTGTAAACATAAAGAACGAGACCTTGCCACGAGCACACTTGTGTCATAATAGATCGGTTCAAGTGCCCATTCAAAGAAAGACGACGGTGTGATTCTCACTTCCCAGCTATCGTCCAGTCTGCATGGTTATCCATCGTGTCGCAGGCAGAAACATAGATTCCCTGGCTCCTTACCATTTGTGACCTGGGCACGAGATCGAATCTGCCGGATTGTGGGTATCGACAGCACAGACATGATGAATAAACAATAAGAGGAGAAATCTAATTTTCCAAACGAGATCATCCAGATTGCTTCGAATGAGCACACTCGAGCCGAGTAAACTCCAGTCGATCGACAGGCTCCAGCGATACCGCACAGGTGCACAGCCACCGGGGACCTGGAATCACAATAGACTTCTCATCCTCAGTGCTTACGAATCCACAAGTCCAAAAAAATTGGAAATAAGAAAATTGGACCGAGACAGGAGGGGATGGATCCGCCTGTCTCGCGCCGCGCTTATCTTACCACGCCTAGAGTACCTACTACGTATACTACCTGGGATGAAGGAGGTCTCATTGCATCTGCCTGGCGCTCGTGTATGTACGCTCGGAAGCAATTGCTGAAGACGATACATCAGGATCCGAAGCATGGTGGAATGGAAAGGACTGGTAAGAAAGACACAGGCATGCGCAACCTTCCAATACGCTTGAGGTAGTCCAAGGATTTCCAAGGAAGATGAGATGAATGCACGGGCGGTGATTTTTCATCCTCGATTCAGGAGGCTTGTACTGTGACTACGAATAATATATATTTTTTTCATTCGAGTTGTGATTCAGGACTCAGTTCTTCGACATGCTCGGAAGTGTACAGTGACAGCCCAGGCCGCCGCTTTTCGCAGTCTTGCTCTCCCAGCCACAAGCCATTCCATTTCTTGAATTAGTTGAATACAACAACAGCCAGCAGGCTCTTAGTCCCTAGAGGGCCTGGCTGATTCCTCTGCTAGGCAGCCCAAATGGCTTATGCTCAGGATTACTCAGACGTTGTCATCTGGTATGTCATGCGTCTGCGAATCTGGGCGCGGTGATCAAATGGGCAAGGTTCATCGAACGCGACATGTTCTATTGTACTTTGTTCCACATCTCGATCGCAGGAAGAGAAAAGTTGACATGATGGCCCCAAAAGACTGGGGGCACAATGTACTCAAAGGAGAGACACGTACTGTAACAAATCGCGGTGCTGCCGAAGCATCTGCAGGGGAGGTCCTGCTGAAGAGTGATAACATCCTCGAAGCAGAGCCCAATACGCGACTGTTGGCCAGTCCCGTTTATAATAGACCGACGGGCTTCATTTAGAATTCGGGGGCTCTGTTCCAGATCGACATGCCGGCCGCGTCTCGTATTGCAGTCCGACTCGACAGCTCAGAAGATCAGAGATCATTCGAAGGTACAGATGGAAACAAGGACGGGTTTTTCATCCGTTCTTGGTTACGTTTGGCCATCTCGATACTCTTCAGCCTATCGATTCGCATTTGGTAGAATGTCCTGTGACCTTATCAGCAAAAGAAAAACAACTCATCGGGTGGATTAACTTCGACCTACTTGTGAAGTGCAAAAACGCGTTGACTGTCATCAGGCTTCGTTTCGTTCCCTTTTTTGATGGCATCAATCTAGGAGACAGGTAGATTAGATGGGCCGAATTGGATGACGAGTCTGTCTAGCTTGTGAAGCTCACCTTTTCATCTCGTTCCTTTTCTTCACTGGCCTTGGCGTCTTTAGAGTCTTTGTTGTCCTTTTCTTTGGAACCACCTTTATCGTCCTTTTTGGACTCCTTCTCACGCTCCTTTTTGCGCTTCTGCTTCTCTTCATACTCTTTCTTGACGCGCTCGATTTCCGCGGCCATCTTCTGCTCCTTTAGTCGTGCTGCTTCTTTCTCGGCATCAACAATAGGCGAGCAGAAATGCCGATCTTGAAGATGTATTGGGCACACATAGAAAAAATCCTTTGTTGTCAATAACCTTAGTAAGCTAAACATGTAGCATGAAGCCGTCGTAAATGTCTTCGCGAATTACATTAATTGGATGCAGGTTTCTCTACCTTGTTGTCGGGTGTGATCAACACACTGGTCGATGGTTTAAAACAGATTAAACATGCCTTGGCCGACGTGTCCGCGACACGACGCAAGTGATAGACATTGGTCAGGGATACCATTGTAGAGAAAGGAGGCTTCTGAGATGAGACAGTCACCAACGGCATGACTCACAATAAACGACCTGCATCAACTGTCTGGTGGGATATGAGGTTATTCCCGCAGCTACGATCATGTGACCTACGCGCGGCGCTAAGAAAACGGAGGAGGGGAAATTCTCGGGCATGAAACGAAGCAAGTTCACTCCAAGCAACACCCTCTTCAGTCCGGCAATTCTTTCCAAAGGAAATCATTAAAGGGTATTCATATTCGATACAGAACGCCAAACCATGCACTAGTAGTCTTCTTGGAGACCCAACACCTCGGGCCGAGAAAGGGGGAAAGCAAAGATTCCGAACCACCACTCGAATCGCCGGAAAATTGTCCAAAAACGTAAAACGAGGTCAAAGGTTATAAAAACAATTCGTCTTCCTCCATACCAGCTGCCTCTCTCGCTAAGCGGAGGTCCTTCCCAGTCACGCCGACGTCGCGAAGGTAAGGCTTAAACGCTTCAAGAAGATCCCGCAACCCACTCTGCAAGGTATTGAGAATTAACTCGATCTCAGGAACCTTCCGCGCCTCGGCTTGTGCCTCCGGATTGCTTGAGGGCGGGAATTCAATGTCCGTCCAGTGTGCATCCAAGCCTCCCTGGTAGACAAAAGCGTCGAGGGTCATGAGTGTTTGGGTGAATAGGTTGATCACCGACGGGACATCCGCCTGCACCTTGCCGTACTGGTCCTCGTTGAGACTAGCAATCAGCAAGCGCGTCAAAGAATCAACGGCGTCTACAATTGAGCTGAGGGAGGAATCCGGAGTTCCGCAAACGATGCTTGTTGCCCGTCGGGCATACGTTTGTCTCAGCGGCTGACACCAATGCAGAAGTTGGACGATGATCGGGTGCACATCCTCGGGTTTGTAGGTGGTAGACGGACCACCAGTAAGTCGTTTCAGCTCTTGAGTCGAGGCAAGAAGCTTTTGCTTACGCTCTGGACTGAGCATTGCGGTCGAGGCCCTGTCAAATACATCACGGGCACGAGCCCGAGCGGTAGGTGTCCAGTCCGGTGACTGACCGTACGCCTTGGCGGTCGAGCCCAGAGCTTCCCCGAACTTTTCATGGCGAGAGGTCGCCTTGGGGGCAGTCGCAAAGATATTTTGATCCTTGGGGGCGTCTGCCAAGCGAGGCAAGGTACGCAATTCTGGCTGGGGGTCATTCTTCCCGGCCACAGGCAGGGAGGCGGATTTGGGTGCCTTGTACTCCTCGATCCGCTTGGTGATACCCATAATCTCTTCCTGGGCGCAACCAAGAATCTGATGCCACGTCGAGCCACCTTCGCGGTCGATCTCGCTGAAAATTGCCTTTCGGCGATCTGGCTGACGCTGACTGATGAGACCCAATTCCCATAAAGCGAAGGACTTGACAATGTGCTTCTTGGCCTTGAGGCCTGATAGTAAGCTTGCGTTAGGGTCTTTCGCATCGGCCGTGAGCGGCTGGCCACGCTTCAGTGGCTCCTTGCCCAAGAAAATAGAGAAGAACAGGTTGGCGGACTGCCAGCTGAGACACAACAGGAAACCCGAGACGAAAGACCGGAGAATAAGAGCACCAAAAGCTGGGGGAAAGAACGTATCGGGTTGCGCGGCCGAGCGAGAGAAACTCCAGAACAGTTTCGCAAAGTACAGCGACAAGCTCCAAGCAGTCTGGCGCAAGAAGAGAAGATACAGAAATGGGGTCGCAATAGCGACCATGGTAGTGTATCCGATGGCATTTTGAATCTTTTGAGGGAACGCGCTTCGGATGTACTTAGAGGTCGGAACCACTTGGTGTGTACGCTCGTCGGTGGGGTCGGTAGATCGTAGTCTGACGGGGACAGAGATTTGATCGTAGTCGAAGACAAGGTGGAAGAAAGCTTGGGCGCATGCCAGCAGCAGGTGAAAGGCATGGATGTAAATTGGCCTCTCATTCAGAACTGGCCGCTCGTGTGATCTGATTCCAATATTAGTAGCAGTTCCCCAGCAGACCGAGTCGCTCGGAAGCTCATACCGGCCGCGTTTCACAATATCCAGTTGCGCCTCCTTGGAAGATGACCATAGATAGAGCTCAGTAAACCACCAAGCCGAAAAAAGGTAACAACAGAATGTGTAGGCGATTTGAAGAGGAAAGAGGTTTCTGGCAGTGCTGAGCGGAGACGGTGTCGTCCTCGAGCCGAGATGCATCTGACTGACTCGAAGCACGAAAATGAGCAGGGCCGAAAGAAAAATCATGACGGCACGGAGCCCACAGGGTCCTATGGGAAACCATGTCCAGAACACTAACACGAAGCGTGGATTAGCCCAGCTATTTCGAGGTGCAACAGCTGAAGGTAGCTCAGAGTTGTGGGAAATCGAACAGGCCACCTACACGATGTTTTGTCGCCAATGACGATCGAGATAAAATAACAGACAAGAAGCGAGAGCGCAGAGGCGTGGACGAATCGCCTATGCAGCGCGGAGGTCAAAATCCGCCTGTAAGGCCGGACTTGTGTTGCGACGGCCATTTTCTGAGCTTCGGTGTAATGAGGAACAAGTGAGAGACAAAGATGGGGATCTCAGAGCACTTCAAGGGCGAGCATTTCAAGAAAGTCCAGATCGGCAATGATATGGCGCCTCAATTGAATATTTCGGGAGATTGCCGGATCCGATCGCGCTTTGGTAGGCTGAAGTTGTACCTCTTGCGACTAACCTGGAATCATGATGGAATATTTTGAGCATCAAAACACACCAGCCACGTTGTGTCACGTGATAATCGATGGCTCAGCTCACCCAATCTGTGGCTGGTGCACCCTCGCAGTTGAGTCTCAGCACCCGGCCGGCAGTACGTCATGTGAGGAGGTGTTTGGGGCTTTCCGCAGATGCATCTCTGCCTGTCGTCCCCGCACAACAAGGGTCCGCGATAGCAACCTCCGGCCCAGTTTCTGAGATTTCGAGAAGGATACTCGCTCGCTATGTCTTTCGACCGATTAAACTCACTAGAGGCGCAGCCTACTGATATGCGCCGGTCCGATGACCCGCAGTATCGTGATGACCCTGGCTTCGATCATTTAGCTGAATCGCTGTCCGATCAACTGTTCACGTTGACTTCCAACATCTCGCGTCTTTCCAACCAGATTGCACTTCTCGGCACAAAGAGAGATACGGAACGTGTGCGCGAACGTGTACACAACCTTCTGGACGAGACACGGACAGGGTTCAAAGACGTTGGCGATGGGCTGAAGAAGATCCAGCAATGGGAGGACGTCAATGTGAGTTGGCGGCAATTTGACATCTACAAATCGGCTTGGCTGACGATATCTTTAAGCCATCACAAAAATGGACCCAGCAAAAATTGTCATCCGAATTCAAAGCCAGCCTTGATGAATTCCAAACGGTGCAGCGTCGAGCTTTGGAAAAACAGCGAGCTTCGGCAGTTGCAGCGCGTTCAGCTATCGAGGATGGGGAACATGCATCAGATGAGGCTGGAGTGCAACTCCAGCAACAACAGCAGCTGGAACAATCCCGAATGGCGAACCAAAGCGAGGTGGATTTCCAAGAATCTCTCATCATTGAGCGGGAGAACGAAATTCGCAACATTGAGCAATCGGTTGGTGAATTGAACGAGCTATTCCGAGACGTTGCCCATATTGTTCACGAGCAAGGCGGACAACTCGATATCATCAGCGAGAACGTCCAGAACGTTGTTCGAGACACAGGGGGCGCCAATACCGAGCTACGCAGTGCTAGTCGATATCAGAAAAACGCCCGCAACAAGGCCTGCTGCTTGCTGATCATCCTTGCGGTTATCTTGACCATCATCGTTTTAGCGGTTGTTCTGGGTTAACCGGTGTTTCCGCTTTCCTTTCTCAGTTTGCCTGGTCTGTCATTTCCTTGGTCTTTTATTGTTTACTATGGGGCGCCGCCGTCTCCACTACTAAGTTCACGCACGATATCCCCCGATGTATCCCTTGCACTTTGCCTAATTTTTTTTTCTGGTCCGATAATTGTCTTTGACTCTATACTATTGTTGCAGTATAAAGAATCGTGATTGTCTTCATGGATTATTTGGCCAGCTCTTCCAGATGCAACGTTGATATCGTACATAGATGTGATTGCCTTACGTGACTAATTTACAATGCCGGCTTCCCGGTCTACTCGGACCGACGCTCGACCAGTCTTGACCGATTCGACGATCAGAAACCGACAAACTTGTTGAATCTCATCCTCCAGCCCTCATAGGTGTTCAGTTTCGGCCGTACATCTAGATAGAAGCTGAGTTTGCCCGAGGCGGCGTTTGCGGAAAGGCCATCTGGCTTGTCGCCACCGGCATTTGTTTTGCCTTGATAAAAATCGATCACGTACTCAACTCGCTCGCCGCCGCAGCGCTCAACTACCCAGTCATGCCGATCAAACGGATGCTGGTACCCCAGCCACCCGTTGATACGGGCGCGTGGACTTAGAAATTGAGGATCAACTCCGAGACCCCGGAACGAATATAATTTGGGACCCCCGCATTTCTTACTGCCGGGATCCGTGGACGGCGCTTTGTTTTCCCAGTCGAGGATTTGCTGCCATGCCCGCTCGTTGACTGCATTGTGAATGGGAATGATGGAGGCGACGGAGGTCGCCAGTTCAGAGGGGGATGACGTTGACCCTGGTGTGTTGCCTTTGCGCATCAGGGCTTCGAAGAACTGTTTTTCAGAGGGATATATCCAGTTGCCCGAGGCCTGGTCGTGACCCGTCTCGGCTTCGGCGTTGGAGGGAGCCCCGTGCGAAGCAGCGTATGGAGATGATTCGTAAGGCGATGGGGATCCCTTCTTTGCCTCCGGACAAGTGCCGGCGGCGGACGGAGCGCCAGCTCGAGGTATGCTGCTAATCTCCCGATCTGTGGATAAAGGTCGTTGTAATTTGGAAGGGGGCTGTTCTCCTTCTTGCGCCGGCGCAGAGGAAGCGGGATGCGGCGCTTTGCCACCATTCTGTTGCAACCAGACTTCACGGGTCTTGTGATCGACAGGACATGTTGCCGCAGAAGGTTCTGCAGGTGCAGAGGGAGTACTGGCGCCGGCTCCCATGAGGAAGTGCAAATGCTTTAAAATATCAGGGACTGGCAGGGTTCCACTAAAAGCGTCGGTGGACGATGTGATCGTCGAGGCAGAGTTTCTCCGGCGACTCATTATTTTGCCTTCACCGCCTGGCCCACATTATAAGCGTCGCCTTCCCAAGAAGGCAATCCACCCCCTATTGCTGCATTGTGGACGAAGAATCGATCAAGAGCTTCAATTCAGCTTCTTACTCTACACGTGAATCAAGATGGCGTCTTCCACTCAATCGCCTGTCTACCGGGCAACCACCACCGCCCCTGTCAACATTGCCGTCATCAAGTATGAGACTCACTAAAAACTTACCCCTCCACCCGTGATGTTTGTTCCTGGTGATTGCATGCTGACTGACCTCTTTCTCTTGACAGGTACTGGGGCAAGCGTGATACGACTCTCAACCTTCCCACCAATTCGTCACTCTCTGTGACCCTCTCACAACAATCTCTGCGCACTTTGACCACCGCTTCCGCGAGCGCAGACTACCCCGCCGAGGATACCTTGACCCTGAACGGCAAACCTCAAGATATCCAGTCCTCTAAGCGTACTCTGGCCTGTCTATCAAGTCTGCGTTCTCTCCGCAAGTCTCTCGAAGATGCCGACGCGTCACTCCCCAAACTGTCCACCTTCCCTCTCCGAATCGTCTCCGAGAACAACTTCCCCACGGCTGCTGGTTTGGCCAGTTCCGCTGCTGGGTTCGCTGCCCTTGTCCGCGCAGTCGCCAACCTCTATGAGCTCCCCCAGTCGCCCCGGGAGCTGAGCCGTATTGCCCGTCAAGGCTCAGGCTCCGCCTGTCGTTCGCTCATGGGCGGCTACGTTGCCTGGCGCACAGGCGAGCAAGCCGACGGCAGCGACAGCCTGGCAGAGGAGGTGGCTCCGGCATCCCACTGGCCGGAGATGCGGGCCCTGGTCCTTGTGGTCAGCGCGGAGAAGAAGGACGTTCCTAGCACCGAGGGCATGCAAACCACTGTTGCGACTTCGGACCTGTTTGCTACCCGCGCTCAAACAGTTGTCCCCGAGCGTATGGATGCCATTGAGGCCGCCATCCGTGACCGGGACTTCCCCAAGTTCGCCGAGATCACCATGCGTGACTCGAACACCTTCCACGCCACATGCTTGGACTCCTGGCCCCCGATTTTCTACATGAATGATGTTTCCCGCGCTGCAGTCCGCCTGGTCCACGACATCAACCGTGCAGTTGGCCGCACCGTAGCCGCCTACACCTTCGATGCGGGCCCCAACGCTGTCATCTACTACGAGGAGAAGGATTCTGAGCTAGTTGCCGGCACTGTCAAGGCCATTCTCGGCTCGAGCGCCAGCGGCTGGGAGGGTCCCTTCTACGAGAACCTGGCTCACCTGAGCGCCCCCGGTGTCTCTCTTGACCAGATCGACACTCGTGTCCTGGATGTGCTCAAGGGTGGCGTGAGCCGAGTCATCCTGACCGGGGTCGGCGAGGGCCCCGTGGCCGTTGAGGATCATCTCGTGACTGAACGCGGAGAAGCCATCATCAACTAGGATTTTATACACCTTAACACCTAATAATACATACCCATAGTTCGCAAATTGAGCAGAAAGATACCCTGGCCTGCCTCTTACCTGACTGGCAGTTCGAACCTGAACTACCTTGTCGAGCATGTTTGCCTCTTGATCTTTCACAACAGTCGCCGAATAGCTAGCCCGCTTGGAACGTAATTATTGTGCCTGCTGCCCGCTCGACGGAGAGACTCTTTGGGCGGACCCCAATACTCGCCAGCGAATTACTCCATCAATGAAGCCATCAGTCCCAGAACCGCCCCAGCAAGGGGAAAACAACCTCGAATCAGATTGAGAGTAGACCACCTTTCAAGCAACCCCATCGTCTCCGTCTGAGACGTTTCCACCGCAGACTGGGCTTGGCGCTGTAGGCTGTTGTTGGTACCCGCCATTGCGGCGAAGGTAAAAGGCACAATGCCCAGCGTCATCGCCGCCGCGGCCGAGAAAAGACCCGAGCGCGAAAGCGCCGCGTGGCTGGAGACAGGTTTCCCTGATGGTGCAGACCAAGCGAGATAGACGAACGCGGCCGCGACGGCCACCGCGATGGGAGGGTTTTGGGCCTTGCCCTTGGCATACATGTTTCGCCACTGCTTGGCGAGGATCGCCAGAGAGACATTATCTTCACGATGCGATTGTAAAAGAGCTGATGTGGTAATGATACTGAGAGCAATGATGTTGCCTATGTTCCGGGGTTAGTAGCTGTCTGCATCCCGAGACAGTTGGTCTTTTGAAGCATTGCACCAGTCGTGTGATCCATTGAGGAAAGACGCCGTCAAGAGGAAACTAGTACAAAGGGAGGATGAGTATACCTGATAACCACGCTGCACCGGAAGTGCCAATTGCTTGGGCCAACCCCAGACCGAGAGTCCCAGAGGACGCCATTATTCGTACGGACCGACGATGCAAGTTCGACTCGAATGCTGTAAAGCTGCTTGATTTGGAAACCTCAGGACTCAACGAGTTGGAAATAGAAACCAGTTGAAGAACGATAGAAGGTCCAAGCCAAAAAGTACTACGTACTTATAGACGGTATTCATTCACCTGACCCGATCCGCTCACTGCAGGATAAACCAACTTTAAGCTTTTTGCGCACAAGGCAGGCATTTTGCCGTGGAACTCGTAGAGGAATGTGCATTAACTAGACAGGATACAGTAGGACTACTAGATAGTAAGAGTCGGTATGTCCCCTTGATTAGGTACCAGACGTCATGACTCATGATTCCACCACGCACCTCAACCAAGGAATCTCCCGACAGAGTCGGTGTTTCGGAAAACGAGCCTGGAGCAATGGATTCTCGGGGAGTTTATTGGACATGTCTTGGGAGAAAAACAAAAGAAATGGAACGCGCCAGTTTGGAGGTTCTGCGCAGGTCGGACATGGTCGGTGTTTGGGGGACGCAAATAAGGCCGAGCTGAGGCGGGTCTTTGCGGGTTTTGTCGCACTTCGTCGGCTTTGGCAGTGTCGGAAGGGATTGAATTGTCCGAGATGTCGGGTATGATCCGATGTGGTTTCTCGGTAGATTCGGGTTTTTTTTTCTTCATTTGGTAATGAATTGAGAGGTGAAGAAGAAGGTATCATTATGTTGGTCACATTTCAAGTAGGAAATTGTGGGAAAATTATATACATACCTAGTCACTCCAAGGAAGCTGACTTGAATTCTAGAGAGAAGCCCCCATGGAAGTTGTATAACAGACGACTCTCTAACTCTCTTTCATTCTGCGAACACTACACCTGCCTCGAAAGCTACGACTCCAGAGTAATTGAACATGCCAGGATCATAAAAAAAAAGAAAGAGGAATTGCATTAGCACTTTTTGAAACATTAACCTTCTCTGCTCAATTTTAAATCCGAGTAACATAATTCCATTTTTGCGACCTTTCACTTTGCTCGCCCAAAACTCAACACTTGACCGATGGGCGGTAGACTGACGAGTCGAGACTTTGGGTCGGGGCCTCAACATCTGGTTTGAACGCATTTTGGCTGTACCATTCCTGCACCGCGGCCTGGACATACTCGCGGAACTTCTCCAGTTCGCCCGGCGGCGCATAAGCTTCAACGATAATGCGAATGAGCTGGTCCGCATCCACCAAGCGTATGCCGCTGTCGCGGATGTCTTGTAGCTCTTCCGGAGTTGGGAATGTATAGTAGGCACTGGTTTCAGTGTCCTGGGGGGTTTTAGACAGCTGCTGGCCCCGGGAGATCTTGTCGACGGCGTCTCGTGCCATCTGCACCCCTATACCGTACACATCGGCCATGTAGCCAAGCATGGACTTGGAATAGTCAATGGGGTGCTTGCGGATTTCAATCACGTCGCCCGCGTCCCAGTTCTCGTCAATGTCGTGGAGAGAGTAGCCAAAGTGCGTTTCTCTATTTTTCATCGCGCGAACGGTGGTCATCACGCCGCGGTAGGCGGGTAGGGTTCCCGGGTGGAGGTTCAGGAGGCGTCGGGGTTGCGAGAAATATTGAATGATGTCAGTTTTGAATCTCTGGTAGCATCGAATCGAGAGACCAATGCTAATGTGGTGTTTGGCCAGTGAGTCAATGAAAGAGAGGTTGTTGATGTTGGGGACATCTTCAACCAAAATTCCGTACATCTTTCGGATTTGATCAACTGTCTGGTGTGCTCCACCAGTGGAGACTGGTTTGTCCTGGAAGTATGGACGAACATACTGCTGCAGCAACTCTCGCTCAAAGAAGGCAAGCTCTCGAAGCTCGAATGGAGAGGCCGTCGCCTTTGCCCGGTGCTTGGGCAGATAAATGAAGGGGACATGGCCATCCGCGAGAATTTGCGGCACCAACTTGCTGACCATCAGCTGAGAGAATAGATCCGATCCGCAGAAGATCGCCACATGCAATGATCGGGGAACCGGCTGTTTCGTCAGGGCGCAGGAGATACGAGCCGCGTGCGCGGCAATTCGGTCGATGGCGCTCACGTAAAAGTGAGTGCCGCGAGTGAGCGAGCCGATGGCGTAGAGGCCCGGTGCTGCGCTCAGAGTGTCCAGATCAACGGCGATGCCACCGTGACGCTGAGCCTTGAACAGATTCTTCTTGAGTGCCGACTGGATTAAGGGAGCACTGATGTGATCGAGACCACACTCCTGTCCCGTTGCTTCTACAACATGGTCAACCTCAATGATTCCGTCCGAGGTATCTGCGCGGAAGCGGCCACCCTCCCACTGGACTAGACTGCCCCGGACAACGCGTAGCTGGGAGCTTTGCATCATGTGGAGGATCTTTTTGGCATTCTGCACCGGCATTGCATGGCGGAATCTCATCCACATGGAGTAGAACTCCTTCATGAAAAGGTCCTGACTTGCTGGAGAGATAGACGCCCAATATCGCTCTATGACCGGTGCTGTGCCTCGAAGGACTGACTGCCATTGGACTTGACCTGTCTGTGCCGCATTGATATCATGTTCGAGCTGCTTGAGCGGTGACAGGTCATCGATCAGCCAACTCCAGTCACCATCAGTGGCCCGTGACAGCTCCACCATCAGGGCTCGCATAATCTGAAGCAGGGCATCGTTGGGGTCGGATTCGACTTGTGCTGCAAGATCGTGGAGCACATAACGACGAGAGTACGGCTCATTTGGTCCTTGCACTTTTGGCAAGCAGCCACTGCGGGACATCAAAGTGATGGTCCCTCGGTGGCCATTCTCGTTGAGGAAAGTTGCTGCGTCGATTGCCGATAACCGCGAGCCCACAATCAGAACCGGGGCATCGCTGGGGATCATCTTCAATTTGGACAGTGGCCATGGGCTCGGGTAGAAGCCACGAAGCCCGATAAGTTGAGAATTGATAGTCGCGGTGAAGTTGCCGAGGGCCAACACCGCAGATTGCGTGACAAGTCGGTTTCCACTTTCGACTTTGAGCTCGAATCTGCCGTCGTCCAATCGCTCAATGTCGTGTACCTCTTCGTTGATAACATCAATGCCTAGCCCAATCTGTCGGGCTTGTTGGATGGCCTGAGACCAAGTGGCTTGCAGGTACTGCCCGTATTCCTCTCGCGAGGGAAAATCACCTCCTGTGAGAGTACTTCGCCATTGTGTGAAGTGTTTGGGCTTAGCCTGGTAGAGGCCCATGGTATCGGTGTGCATGTTGAGAATGGTGCCTTGACATGATGATGAATAGGCCAGCCCGGGACCGGCCAGGGCACTCTTCTCAAACACGACGATCTTGGAAAACAGGTTGCCTTCTTGGCCCTTCTCAATCAAGTGAAGGAGAATGGCAAGGGCACTCGCACCGCCACCAACAATTGCCACATCCGCCGTTTGACAAGTCTGAGATTGGGGTTCAATCGGTGCCATTGTGGCTAGAAAGTATGCTCACCCGATGGCCTGGGTTGTAATTTGAGTGAATAGAACAAAAGTCTCTCGACTCGGGCTTCTTTTTATATTCATTAGCCAGAAGAAATTGAAGCTCAAGACGAAAATAGAGCACCCCCTCTTATGACGCGGCCAAAACACTCCAGATCAGCACGATTCCTCGTTGGTCTGACCAGTTTTTGCAGATCTCGATATTTAGCCAGATGCAAAATGATCCTAGCATCTCCAAATCTCTCACGCAGATGTACTTCTCAGATCATTGGAAGAAGGCCATCTCCTCCAGTGGCGCCAGGATGTCCAGCTCTGACACCATGTAGAATAAAAATTCGAATTCAATTATTATACCTCCAATAGGCAAGAATCTCGATCGTCCCCTGCCTCCTATACGCTGTGGGCCGATGCAATGCAGCACATCAAAATTCCGGGCGAAAGGAAGGAAGATCTTTCAAGGTCCTTCAGCAAGATGCCTTCCAGGCTTGTATGCAGCGCAATACAAGTTTGGCAATTGGAGTGTTTCGGCTGGGTGAACTAGTTCCAAAGAAAGAAAATGTGGAGGTTCACGAATCGAAACAATTATCACATGCATCAAATTACATCATCCAGCCCTGTAAAAAGGTACCCTGGATCCACATAGGATAGCAGTACCAATGGATCGATCTCTTGAAATAATACCAGATCAAGGCCACTGTTACGCTTCACCATAAATTTCTGGGGCTAGCGTGTTTGAAATTCTCTTCATCAGGAGATTATCAATATTTCAGTCGTTTGCCCGTTTTTTTTTTCGCTTGTTGGACATCCAAAGCTCAAGTTAACTTACTTCAAGCGCCAACAGTATCAAACTTGTCCTCGATATTAAAAACAATAGCCCCAGAGGAGTAATCGTCAAGAAAGTCCGAAAAACAGAAAAACAGAAAAATCAAACAAATAAAAGCCAACTGTCCAGTCATAACCATCTCACCTTAAGAACCACACCCATGGCCCTATTCTGGGAAGTCTCCCCTCTCACTCTAATTGTGGAAATCTTCTCACCTTTGCCTGACATATCAAACAGCGATGGTATTGATGAAGAAGATCTGCACCGAAACGCCGAGCAAGGTGAGATGATCCTACCTCAGCAATTACCTGGAGTAGACAACGAACGTCGATCTCTCAAAAAATAGAAACAAAGAAAACAATGACCTCCACCAGCCAGAACATCCGTGCCAGGATCCTGACTCGCGATGAGGTCCACCAGCCTAATAACCCAAGCCATCATATTGAGTCCGCTTGTCAGAAAGGCTCGAGACCTGGACCAGGATCTCGTCTAATGCAGATGAATACTAGGTCAAGTTAGACCTTCTATTGTCCATAGGCTAATGTCTGGCAGTGGAACGTGCTTGTGGGTCCGCTTCCTTTAGTAGATTTAGCGGCGTCGAATACGACACTACTCGCGTAGCCCTGCCTAATCTGAGCACGGACATGAGCCCCGGGAATACGAGGAACGTTGGAGTCGAGTCGGGTGCATTTAAAAAATACGATTCTAGTCTTTTTGTTCATTCATGAGCTTTATTATGGCATCAAAAGCATTTTCGTTTGTCATACATATTGGCAATGTGCAGAGTTTTCCCATGTCTAGACCTTCTTGGAAAACTGCCTATTGGCCAGAAATTGCAATTCGTGGACGAGACAATGCATCTATAGGTATTTTGTTCTATTTCTAGAGAGCCGGCATAGTCACAGCCCTAGTCATGATACGACGGTGGATCTAGACATTGGTCCCATTTTTTTATAGAGTAGTGATCCTCGAAACGTTTTGGCAAAGTTGATGCTACGTGTAGCTTTATGAACGCTTCAAGGAGAGCGATTCTACGCCGTTTCAACAGATCTCGGACATGTCCAGTCCTCCACACAGGTATGTCCTCTAGCCATTCGTAGTGGGCCGCAACTTTTCCATATCTGAGTGATCAAGGTTGGCAATGCTGAGCGCCCAATAAAAAATAGGAAAGAGTTGCATCCAATGAGGCCCCAACTCTCAGCAACAAAGTAAGATGACGGGAAAAAAACAAGAAAAAGAATAAAGAGAAAAGTAAAAAGAGTGAGAGCAGCTCAACCCCATTGCCGGTGGCGTTCTAGGCAACCGCAAGTCTACTTGGAAAGATTCATGACTCGAAAATTTGCCAAGGCTGCAGCAGGGGGAAAGAGAGAATGACAAGGTTTGATATCCGTTTCTAGCCACGGATTATTGATCATCAAGTGTGCTACAAGTAGCCCCAAAGGTACATCCAAACTGTCGCAGCGGACCTTTCGAGGCTCGAATATATCAATTCATTGTCTGACTCCCTGTTCGAATTAGTAAGGCAGTAAAATATATACATTCTCGAGGGCACACAGAGTGAAGGCCAGCCTCGACTTGAATCGACGGGCTTCTGCGATGCCTAGAAGTCCCATAATCTTGGTTGGCCCTACTACTGAAAACTTTTCTCCCCGTGCAAAGTGAACCTGTCAGAGCACGAAGCGGGAGCGGAGAAAACAAAAACAAAAAGAAAAAATTCGCATCCCGCCAGCCTCTCGACCAGCGGTTGCGATGGGCCTGACCACACGGCCACGTGTGTCCAAAAGGAACCCTCGTGGAGCCATGCAGAGGGGTCAGGGTGGATGCCCTCACACCTTGACCTTCATGCTCTTTCCAGTCTTCAAATATCGTGCAAGAACAAGGATGGCAGCGCCCAGCGCAAACGACAGCCCGCCCCAGATCTGCGCGCCAATGTAACCATGCGCCTTCGCTATGAGAGCGCCGCCCAGTGGAGGGCCCGTCAAGCAAGCCAAGCTTACTACCGTAAATCCCATGCCAATGCGGATTCCCGTCTTACTCAAGTCCGAGGTCAAGCTGGATAGGGTTGAAGGCCAGAGACCTTGGACGCCATTGGAAAAAATACCATACAAGATGGCAAAGGCGTAGAGCCCCCCTGTCGAGTGGACTGCCGCCCAGCAGAACATCATCAGACTGGCTCCCAGGCTCAACGGAATGATCGTGTTGAGTGGACCAAAGTAACGATCGGCCAGGTAAGCGGGAATCAGACGGCCGAACACGCCAGCGCCGTTGGTCACAATGATCAGATTGGTAGAATCCGAATAGGTCAGACCAATGTTCGTGCGTCCAAAGGCCCCCACGTAGTAAAAGGCGAAATAGAGACCCCAGAAGTTGAGAAACATGCCAAGAATGAAGAGGACGTAGGTGGGTTCTTTGAAGGAGATCCAGTCCACCAAAGGTCCCGATCGACGCGGGGGCAATCGCGGCCGCAGCAACAAGACGGCGGGAACGCTTGCCGCCAACATAACAAATCCCAGCACGCGAATCGTCCACGCCAATCCGATCGCAGGTATGAGGCATTTTACCAGCCCGGGGAACAGCATGCCTCCGGTGCTACTCCCCACCAGGCAGAAAGCCAAGGCAAAGACCCGCCGGCTGGAAAAATAGGTGGCCACCAGCCCCATCACGGGGCAGAACTGCAGGCCACTTCCCAAGCCGGTGCAGACTCCCTGCGCGAGGAGGATCTGCCAGTAACGAGTGGCGAGGGAGGTCATGAAGACCCCCAGTAGCTGGAGCAACACCCCAATGTAGAAAGTCTGGCGGAAAAGACCAGCATCCAATGCGCGGCCTGAAAAGGTCCCCACAAAGAAGATGAGAAAGACTTGCAACGATCCGACCCAAGAGATTGCCGAGGAAGAGACGCCCAGGTTGGATTGATAGTATGCTTGGAAAACACCAAAGCTCGCGATGTATCCCCAAGTATTGAACGCCACCAGGTGGCCCATCACGGCCTGTGTCCATGCAGTTAATCCCCCATCTGGAGGGTCGGGCACCGCCGCTGACGATGCTTCCATCGTCTCGGGGATTTCCGATTCCGATTCTTTCTGGGCCATTGAGGGCGATGCGGGATACTTGCTTTGGGGGGGGGAGGGGTCTCCAAGAAATGCAGACAAACGAGGGGGCCAGGCGTGGAAACGATGCGCTGATGGAGAAAAATGAATGGAGGGAAGACGCGTTGGAATGTGTCTGTGTTCTTGTGGGAAGAAGGGTTTTCCTCGTTTGCGGGAGGCTGAACTCCGGATTTCGAATCCTTGCCCCGTTCTTTGGACAGTTGTGATCATGCAAAGTCCACCGGCCGGTGGACTTTGCATCCGAGCAAAAAGTGGTCGATCGCTGCCCCTGGACCCTGTAGGGCGTAGGCAGAGAGATGCCAAGCCCTCGGAGGGTCCCGCGCGGTGGGGATTCTCGCTCCGGGCCGCTGGACGTTTCCTTGAATTTTGATCCGCGTCCAAAGGCCCATACACACTCACTCCACTTGAGACACTAGCGAAAGGGTGAGATTTCATGTTGCATGGTGCATGACCAACCACAGTTTTGTCCAGGGCACGCAATCCACATTGTATTTGAGACTGGCTCCAAACCGCCCCATGGGTCATCAAATCTCTGCAGAGCTACCGACTGTCATCCCCCACTCAGTCCTGCAGAGTCATAGGGTGAACCCCGAATGCAGGTCCATTATGCAAGCGGATGCGTCCATTGCATCTGAAGGATCCGCCCCCATGACCCAAATGAGGCAGGTCAGCGGTGTATTTACTGGCCTGTGTGCGATCGGAGGTCTACAGAATATCGAAAGCAGAGGTGAAGGGTCTGCAACATGCACGGATCGTGCCATTCAGCTCTTTGCTTCGGGAGCAAATTAACAACGCCAACAAGTGGAGCTCGTCTCGGTTAGGTATTGCAAGGCATGCTTCAAAAATGAGAGAATTGGCCTACCATCTCTTGAAAGGGGGATCATGGACCCAGGTAAGCTGACAAGTTGTGGAAGGATCGTCGGCCGGTGTTTTTGTCGCTACTCGGCGGTTAGTCTTTTTTTTTCTCTTGACGAATCTTGGGTTCGTTTCACCGGTCCACAAAAGATCTACATCGCTGTGCAGGGAGACTCTGTCGTACTTACGAAGAAGAAATCGCCAATGTGTCGATTCCAAGGTTGGTGCTGGCACTCACGAACACACTTCCTATCACGTGCATGGGGTATGGATGGATTCCGTGACTCTGGAGAGCAACTCGTACGAATTGTATGAGGAGCTTCCCTGCTGTTTGCACCATCTTGTTGAACATGAATGCCTTACCATATTGATGACGCCATTCAATCAAGGGCTTTTTCTGACAAATTTCTGACTGTCCGGTCCAAAATCTGGCTGGCGTTGCATCGAGTTCTCTCAGAGTGGTCTGGGCATGCTGCTGCCCCTCCACGTTCCGTCTTGGCAGTCCCGCCTTGGTCATCACGACTATTTTCGTCCATCTTCATCAGCGGTGGCGTAACATTCGATGGAGAAGACGCCAGGTGGAGTTATGCTCACGCCATTTTACGAGCTTCGTAAAAGCGGGTCCCGAGGAGCTCATGTCGGGTCTGAGCATTGGTTGGGCTCTGCCATGAGTGATTTGCAGAAGCCAACAAGACATAACCCCACCCGCTTCGTGAGCTTGGTGGGAGCCCCATCTGAGCTGAAGTCTGATTCGGACTGATCAAATACAATTTTCGCTTGCTCGGGAAATCTTTCAAATCAAGTGGATTCATGGATCGTTTCATCTATGGCACATCGAAAGCAAGAAAAGCTTATCATTGACGGTTCTGTCTTTTCGCACAAAGGAAGTGATCACGCCTGATGGGTGTTCGCCAAGAAGCAGCATGCGAGTAGTGCTTCCCACTCAGTCTCTCTGGTTACCGAGGACATATGCACGCAGCCTAAGGCAGAGACAAGAACAGCTTCTTCATCTTGGGATAGTCTGGGGTTCCGAGTCCAGTGGCGGGGTCCCAGCCTTCGATGGCGGCAAATCCGTAGGTGCCACACCCCGCGTTGGTCCCGTTCTTGATGTCGTGGAGAACATGAGGATGCTCATACAGAACTGGGTTGACGAAACCGACTGGACCCTTGCCAATCGCAAGACGCTCCTCGTTGATCTAGGAATGTAGGATGAGTGAGGGGGATCTAAGGACGAAGCAGAAGAAAAAAAGAAGGCGTATCACGTGGAAGACATACCAGGTTGAGAACCGAAGCGAACAGGGGCGAGGCAAGACTGGCGCCATAGTAGTGGAGGGCGGCCCCATTAGTATAAGCGGGAAATCGAGCGCCGTTGGCCGCAACGTCGGGATAGGCACGACCGATACGGTTGTACAGTCCCTTGGTGGTGTTGAGATCGACCTCGAACTCAGAATAGTAGGGGTAGTCCAACTTGGACTTCTTGAAATACTTCTCAATCGTGCGCTTCTGGTACTCCGGTTGGGGGAAGTAGTTGGAGAATCCGCCCGAACTGCTAAAGTTGGTTGCGGTGCCACCAAGATTGACGTGCATCACGCTCTCGGCGTCGTCAACGGACTGGTCGGGATACAACATGGTACCGCCCACAGAGGTCACGTAAGGGCAGTTTGATGGATACTGCGGATTGAAGATCTTTTGCTCGGGACCCAAGCAGCCATTGGCACTGCCGTCTCCGGCAAAGGAGGCGACACCGTAGTCACCAGAAGCAAAGAGGATGGAGTGACCCTGCAGGCCGAGTTTCATGAATTCATTGCATTGACGCTTGGTGTAGTTGGGGGGCAGGTCAGCCTCAGCCTGACCATAGGAAGCACTGATGACGTTTGTGGGCTTGTAAACACCGCATTGCAGTTTGCCTGTTGGAGAATAGTTAGCAATCGATTTGAGTAATCTCTTATCTCCGCTCCGGAGGGCTTTACCCTTATAACCACCTGGCCGGTTGTCGGGGTAGACTGGATCAATTTTGGGGTCGTTGCCGGTTTCTCCATATGCGCTGTAGGTGCAGTATGACTAATTTGAATCAGCATTATTGAATCGAAGGCTCAGTGCGGCGGTACTCACGCCATCGAGCGCATCCAGGAAAGTGTTGAACAGGTTGGTGGTAGCAACCTCCTCCGGCTCATAGAGCTGGTCGTCGACTTGGTAGAGAGTGACAGTCTGAGGATAGATGAGGGCAGTACTTGAGAGACGAATGGTGAGCTGGTAGCCAATCTCCATGTTTCACACTCAAGGTGGTCACTCACGCCAAGTCAATATCAATGTCCGACTCTCCCGCATTGAGTGAGCTACTAGGAGGCACCGAGAAGTTGGCTCCGTCAATCAATGCAGGGATGGGGTAGGTACCCTGAGGCACCCACGGAGCATACTGCTTGTAGAACAGATCCAGGTCGGCCTTGGCAAAGTAGTCACCCTGCTCATATAGACCCAAGGAGTTCTGCTTGTTGGCCTTGCTCGCATCGGGGATCTTGTAGAGTGCTTTGATGCAAGCAGGAGTCATGTTTTGTCCGCAACTCTGCAGGTTCGGAGGGAGATTCTTTGCCTTGTCCGAGATCTGGACATCGTGGGCCTCGGATGCGATTGAAGCCGCATTGGGCTTGGATTTGCCCAACTGGGAAGCCCGCTTAGCCTTCTGATGTTTCTTCAGCACCGGAGTGAGCTTGACCCCCGGAGTGACATAATCGACGTGATCCCGAAGATGCTCAGGCAGATGGTATCTGAATCAGAGATTAGAAAGGAGGGAAGTCGAATAATAGATTCAAGACAGAGCCTCACTGGTCACAACCAATCTTGGTGCTCTCACTGCTCATGTGGTTGTGCTCATAGAACTCCGTCATAAAGAGCTTCTCCGCCTCGTGGGCATAGGCATCGAATGCGAGCCAGCCCTTGTTGTCGGAGTGGACGATGCGGGACCGATCAATTCCAGCAGCGTGGAGCCAATCTCGGACAGCGTCGACGGCCTCTGCCGATGGAGCAAAGGCATCGTGGACCTCTTCGGCCGTCCAGTACTTACCATACTTCTCGGAGCTTGGGTGGGACCTTGATTATAGGGTTAAATCGGCACCAGAGCTCACAGTTCTCCAACAATGTACATACACTTCCATCAAGTAGTCATAACCCTTGTCCAAGTTGTTCTGGGAGAGTCCAATGCGAACGGGTAACACGGAATCCCTCTCGACACGACTGCCCTTGACCCAGTCACGGGCAGCCTGGTCTCGCTTTTCGTGCAAGACATGCTTGATAGGCGCCGGTACGGCCTCGGAGAGGGTGGCAATTGCCAATGCAAGATACACCTGTCGCAGCAACATGGTTCGATCTCGCCGCAGAACAAGGGATGCTGAGAATCAGCAACCCAGACCGGGGCATTGTGCGCTTGAAATAGGACGTCTGCGGGACGACCGGCATTTCGTCGATAGGCGAGAGCATTGTATCGGGGCACATCAGCGTATAAGCATGTTGATCCACTTGCCCAGAAGGGGGGAAGGAAGGGAGAGATCTAATCTCACGATCCTCGAGTTGATTGGCCTTCATTTCGGAGTGGCCAGCGCGGGCCCCTCGTATCACCTGAGAAGACAAACTGATATCGGCAGCATCTCGCCAATGCAGCACTAGCGCGTGGCGTATCGCTTGAACGGTTCAAGCTCCTCTTGACCATTTGTCTGCGGGGGCACGCTTTCTCCAAAATCCTGACTCCACTCGAAAAGTGGATTGTCTTGAACAGAAGCGGGTCGTCAGCATTGAAGGTGTCTGCCATGGTCATCTGCTCCAGCAAGACAAAAACAAAGCTGTGTCAGTCAGTTGGACTCTTGAGATCCAACCAACGGTTGACAATTGCCCGCTGAGAGTCCCGCCGGTACAATGACAGATGCGGGGCTTGCCTTCGTCGTCCCTGCTTTGCTTCTGTCCGTGGTAATTGTTATCGGAGAGAAGAGAGAGGGGAAAAGAGGGCTTGCACCATGGCGGCACTAAACCCGGACAGCCGGCACAAGCCCAGACGGAAGCCCGACGGAATAACGAATCCGCGGACACGGACGCTTCATTGCTCGTCTGTTCCTGGTTCCTGTCGAGAGCTTTGGTCACGCTGGAATGACTGGCTTCTACCGACCCAGCTTACCCAAGGCTTCGACCGAGCCGACGAGGAAATTCACAGTCACTCGTCCTTCTCCATCCTCCGTAGGTTCAAAAAGGGCAAACTTGGATTCCCTCGGGCGCTGGAATTATTATCTGGTTGTCAATCGCCCTTGGGCCTCCACAGGAGAGTGTTCCCCGCATGAACCGACAAAGTTTCTCAGGTACAAGAATGGACCATCTCTCCCGTCTCAGGCACAGTCGCGCAATCTCAGGTTACATCATGATTGAGCCGAGTTTGGGGTACCTTGGGGAGTTTGAATGAGTGACTGTCTGAAGTTCTGTGCTCGTTAAACATCCAATCACTTCCCTGGTGATGCATGGAGACCAACAAATTCAGACCACCACCTCCCTCGTGCCATGCTCAACCAAGACTGAAGGGATCTTGATGAGGGCGCTTTTGAAGCGATACTAACCAGGGGATTCCCGATGGCAAGGTGGGGATGGATATCAGTGCTCAATCATCTCTAGGGACTAGGTAACATCATGAATGTACCATGCCTGGAACACGACATATGACCTGTGAATGGGCGTGGGGGAAAGACACCGAGGGAGACTGGGATTCGGGAAATTGAACGCTTGGAGGCAGACAGGTTCAGAAGTACGATCGAATGGGGCAGAAAGTGGGGGAAATCCATTACACTCAAAACGAGCGATGAAGGGTCAGCAGTGCGTAAAGAGGCCGTCGGATAGAAAAGGGGAAGGCTAGAGGCATGGTACAATTGAGATTTTGTGTGGATGAATGAGAGGAGGCACCACGATCGACGAACCCTTCCAGGAACCGCCAAGGGACTGTGTCCCGAGGAAGAGGTCCACGCCGCCACACGCTCAGCCATGCCAGAAAAGAAAGGAAAAAAACAAACAACTCCGCCTGTTCCAGAGATACCAACGGCCTCTTGAAACATCGGAAGATTTAATGCTTCGGATCGGATCAACAGCGAGGTGCTGTTGCTGTCCCTATTTACTTCAGGTTACGGCCCAAGAGGCAAAGAAAAATAGTAGTCAATTGAAACAAAAACAGCTTCCATCATGGACCTGTGAACTACCCGATGTGGAGGAGCTAAACCAGAAGGGAAGACTTGCTCATGGATTTGACCACGGGCGGTTCCTTCATACGTCCAGCTCCACCCAGC
The DNA here is from genome assembly GCF_001723175.1 of Penicillium oxalicum. NCBI lineage: Eukaryota > Fungi > Ascomycota > Eurotiomycetes > Eurotiales > Aspergillaceae > Penicillium > Penicillium oxalicum. Next base: position 1,361,618 of record NC_064655.1, read on the forward strand.
GTGATTCCAATGCTTTCGGCCAGAACGGCCGAGCCCCCGGTCGGTCGCGGCAGGTTGGCCTCTTCCGGGGTCAGATCGTCCATCTCGTTGTTTCTTCCGGGGACAGTCGGAGCAACCTCAAAGACATCGTCACGACAATCCGCGCACATGGTCACCACATCGGCAAGGGCTTTTTCAACGGCGGCAGCGCGCTCGCGCATGCCACGTCGGAGGAGGGCGTCAACCAAGGCCTCAGCCTCGGACACGGTCGAATTGACACGGTCGATGAGACGTCGGATGCTGTTGACAAGATATTCCTCCTCGTAGACTGTGCCCTTCTTACCCTTGGCACGCTTCCGTTCCTCGCGCCGACGGGTGCGCGAAGTCACGCGGGAGGAGGATGTCTTGCCAGTATACCGAGTAAACATGGTGCGGCCCGCCAACGTGGTCGCCTCGGTGGGGGCAAGAGAGACATTATCAGGAATGTCCACGCCGCCTTCGCCTCCTGTGGGATCACCTCCGAAAAAGGCCAGTGGATCGGCCGCACGAAGCTGTCTGAGCTCACGAACACGAGGTACCTGTGCATTGAGCTGAGCCTTACAGTCGGCAAGAAGATCAGTCATTGAGCCCATGGCCTCGGCGAGGCCGGAGTCGACAATCTCTTCGACCAGGTCCTTTTTACCGTGGAGGGTCAAGAGCCGGGCCGCATCGGCGAATTTTGACCCGCGACACAGGAGCTGGGCAGCTGTGACAACGTCGTGCAGGTGCTCTGCGTAGATCGTAGCGGCTGCGACGTAGTCCCGGGCCTCGTCAACCTGGGTGGTAGCCAACTCGTTGATGAACGCCGTAAGCTCGTCCTCGGGCAACGAAGCCATCATGGCACAATACAAAGACTCGCGCCACAGGTGCGCAAGATTGTAACACTTGTAGGCCTCGTCGTAGATGCCAAGTGATTCATAGGCTGACAAAAGTGTCAGTGATGCATTCGCATTGGATTGCCCTCGGAAATGTCAACTCACCGATCGCAGCATCTTTATGCTTTGAATCGTTCTGGAGATAGTCGGCATAGATTCGGGTGACTTCGCGCAGCTGTTCGGGTGAATACTTGTAAACTTCCAGGGCTTCTTTGTACAAGCTGTGACGAATGGTGTACGCTTGGATTTCGTCGTGGGCGCCCAACGCAAACAAATGTTTGAGGGCCTTGTCGAAGCGGGAAAGGTGATTGTCAATTTCAAAGCAACGCCGTGTCTCTGGCAAATTTTGCAATTTTCGAAGGAATGGAAGATACTCCCGCGGATCCTAATCAAGTTCAGTGAAAATTCGGTTGACAAAGGCAATTGCAACAAGTCTCACCATTTGGGCTTGTTGAGCGACCAAAAGGGTAAGCTCCAGGTCGTACAAGCCGAGAGCGTGGGAGTACAGACGATTCGCATCAGTCAAGAAGCACATATGCTCAATGGCATCCTGGGCTTGCTCTGGGTTTTGCGCTGTTTTCGGTAATTAGCATTCAGACGCTTCAATGGGGGGTTTTTTCACAGGCTAGACCTACTCCGAAGATTCGCGACGAGTTTTAAGCCGGCTTCAAGGTCGGGAGGATCCTTGCAAACATGCGCCGTCACCAGGTTTTGCAAGTTAGTGTCGAGCCGAGTCTGCAGGACCTGAAGAAATCCATCACAAATCGCATTGACCTTGCTAGCTTTGCCCGCAGAACGAGACGTAGGTAGCGAAGTATTGCCAGCGTGGGCGGTGGCTGTTGACTCTGGCTCGGAGATCTTGAGTGTATCCTTGTAAAGCGTCTGCGAGACGTCCTCTTCCCTTCAAGCCAGATGAGTTTATTTTCCATCAAACAAACGCTGCATGGAGAAAACTTACTTGAGTCGTGAAAGAAAGTCGTCGATGAATTCTACCTTCTTGACCTGCTCAATGAACAACTGAATGTTCTCCATGAACTGCCCGGGGGCATAGTCATGAAGAATGTTCATGTCGACCATCTGACTGCGGCACGCCAGGAAAGCCGATCGATAATTCTTTCGATCAATGAAGGTCCGAATGCCAGCCAGTACCAGTGCCCGCGGGAAGATTGTTTCGATGTTGCCTCTAGGTGCTTGGAGGACAACGGCAAAGATCGATGGCATCACACAGACCAACTTGGATCCACGCTCGATGCTTCTACATCTTTCGTCGGTCTCGGGCGTGTCCTCAGGGACCTCCATATCTGAAAGATGCAATAAGCGTCGAACGAAAAGGAATATGACCGGCACAACATACCTTCAGCGTGTTTCAAATGTACGAATTTCAGCAGGTGCTGAGAAGTGGTGAAAAGCAGATGGGTGGGCGTAACCAGGAAGGAAGTGCAATTCTTCGCAAGCAACCGCTTGTTGGCGTATAAGGCGCCTGTCCTTGTAAGAGAGATCAGGAGACACTGTGGCTATCGGTCAGTTAGATGCTCACAAGTACAGAAGACTTCATCGACCGACCTCCTCAGAAGGCAGAGATATAGCCCGGGCCCAGTGAGTCTCAACCGCAGGGCTTTCTGTCCAATGACCAACTTCTACGCTCTTCTGAGCTTCAATATTCAGTTTGGAGTAGCTCAAAGATGATCCGTGCTTCGAGCAATGAGAGAACCAGAGAGCCTGGTGACCCAAGCCAGCAAAGATAGTGTGCAGCACTTCGGCTTCCTGTGTCTGGTATACAACCTGAGTTTCTCGTGTCTCAAGAGACGTGCGCTCGATGAGGCTGGCTCCAGGGCCGTTCTGCAGAACAAAGACCTCGGTCTCATTGAGAAGGGCAATTTGTCGTGGCCGACTCATCGTAGCATCCGAGAGCGGATGGCTGGATTCCAGAATGGGCACTGGAACAGGGCGGGTTTTCAAAGACCACAGGAAAACAGAGAATCTATTGTCCATCAAAACTGCCATTCGTGTGCCGGATTTACTGAATGCCACGTCAATCACGTTCGAATCCAGCTCAAGCTCATTGTGTGCCATAGGGGGTGGAACACCCGCGAGACGAAGCGGAGTTAGCTTCAACGTCTTTCCATCTATGACGGCGACGGCGCCAACGTCGTCGGGTATCGCAGTGGAACCATGGTGGACATCAAAGACGTAGTCAATGTCCACAAGAGACAGTTGAGTCCCCACCACCAAGCGTAGCGATTTTTCCTGGTGCCATCTGAAGGCTATTGGAACGGGCAACGCAGGATCAATTGACAGAGGAATCTCCTGCTTGAGATAGTAGTGGTAGTTGCCTGTCGTCCACAACTGGACCCTGTCGGCAAATCGTACAGCAAGAACGGTAGAATCAATGTTCCACGAAAGGTGAATCTCCGAGGCCCAGGTCTCCCGCTCCTCTGGCGTTAACCGTAAAGCAAACTGGCCATGGCGCAACCCGTTTCTTTCGAAAAAGACAACGTCGATTCGGTCATCCAGTCGTTGAATTCCAGCAATGAGATTTCCGTACGGACGCCAACTCAATGCTCCTTCAAGGCCATCGACAGGTTCGCTCACACTGTCGAGAGTACCCTCCCGAGAGTACACACGAATGACACGGCGAATGCCTTCATCGACAGTGTTCACTGCGACGTAGGCACCATCGCCTCGCCACGTGATAGTTGTCCGGCCATCATCATGGCTGCTCAGCTTGCCCTCATCCACCTTCTCTGGAACAGTTGGGTCTCGCATGGCCTTGGCTCGTTTGCCTTGGAATTGAGTCTCCCTTTTCCCCCAACCGACAGACACATGTTGAGAAGCCTTGAGATCCTCCGCAGAAAAGGTAATCTCGGCCACGTTCTCAAATTCACGTGTCATGTACAGGAAGGTTTGAGCTCTAGTCGTGATAGCCAAAAGTTCTTCATCCGGTGACCAGGCAGCTGCCGTGATCCCGACATCAACTGAGCCAAGGATCTCGATCTTGTCCTCTCCGGGGAGGGGTTCCTCGCGGACAATAATGATATCACCACCTTCCAGCACTAGACACGCTGTCAAATTATCGGCAAAGTATTGCAACGAAAGCACTCGATCTGATGAAAGATCGGGCAGGGGACACGGAGCATCCCAAGACGCGATGCAATCCAGCGCATCACGGCTCAACGGCAGTGTGGAAGTGTCTTCAGGGCGCTTCCTCCGCAGCTCAATGATCGGATTTTGCGCCGTTGGACCGAAGGTGCATATGATTGAGTCGGACGTAGTATCCCATGCAGTCGCCGTCAAGGGAAGATCACTGTCGATGCGCGTCTCCAGGAGCCGCACATTCTTGAGGTTGCGCATCTTGAACGGCAAGTACCAACGTCTCTTTTTTTTTTTAACCAAGCGCGCAGTCCCTACCCCGCCATGTAATGTTGAGCTCCGTTCACGAGACTTTCCACACGAGGGGACTAAGAATGTGGATAAGGAAAAGAGATTTATCGCATTAGTGAATGAAAAGTTGACACCCGATAAAGAGCACGGGGTGGTGGTTCCGCAAAGCTGTGGAATTGTGCCTCAATGTACCAAAGATTTTTGATTTTCCGCAGCCCGCTCGGCCAATGACTTCATCCAGATTTCAACATTTTCGAATCATACGCATTATTTGTCGTTATGACTACACAGAAACAAAATTCGGAATTGGAATGAAAATTTAGAATTGTCCTCTAGCTTTGTACATAATATTTCACAAGCAGCAAGCCGCAATCGCAAGTTTCCGTTGAAACCCTCAATGCTCGGCGGACCGCAAGACCAACCAGGGAGGTCGGCGAGGAAACTTATTTGGTCTTGTAGGTCTGCCAGACTGGAGGAGGTTATCTTGTTAGAAGTAGGTTCATGCATGTTTGGATTGAAAGAGAGCCTACCAGCGATAGCGAAGGGGGCACCGAATCCGGTAACTAGGAAGGGGTTTACGTTAGTCCTGACATGAGCTGCTGTGCTAATTACCAGACAGGCAGTGGAGGACAAACCCATGAAAGCCCAGTAGCGCCAGAAGAAGTGCTTGGTCAGAGGGTTGAAGGGGATGTTGGAGCGAGGACCCTCAGCGTAGTGGTAGGGGCTGCCGAGCTGAGTGCGAGTGGTGGAGAAGCCACGACGGGCGACAACGTTGCCCAGACGGGCGCGGACAGCGGAAGAGGCGTACATCTTTGAATGAGCAGATTAGAAATGAAACCATGTAGAGTTATCCACGACGAAGGGCAATGGCACTTACCTTGAGGTACAGACGTAGTGGGTGGACAATCGGGAATGGACGGTCGAAGCCAAAAGCCATCGTAAGGTGCGGCCTGGATCGGATGAGATCACGTGATGTTAAAGAATCACATGAGGATGTGCTGCACCGTTGGTGGGCTTGGAAGTTTCCACATACACCGCCTGCCTGACTGGGCAACGAGTTTTCCGGATCAAAAAAAAGTCCAGGCTAGCATCCAATTTCGATTCGACCTCATTGGGCCCGCTGTCCTTTTTCAACAGAGGTGATGGACGAGCTTTTCGACGTGTTCGATGACCCGCCCCAGGCTGGTGCGCCTTTGGGTGGACTTCCAAAGCGCATCAGGAAGGATAAAAAGGACAAGAACAAAAAGCGTGCAGCCAACGGTGATGTCAAGCAAAACGGAGACACGACGGAACCCATGGAGGACGTGAGCATGTCTGAACCGTCTGCTGTCGAGAATGCACCTCAAGCACCTGCGTCGCCTCCTGCCGACAAGGAACAGCCCGATACCAAACGTCTTCGTCTTGATGAAGCGCCGCAGCCCGTCGTAGCCGACTCCTTCGAAACGGAACAAGAGCAGGAAATCGCCGCCTCCGCTGGCCTTCAAGGTAGCCAAGATGCGACTTCGATCAAGGTGTCCCACCAAGTGCGCCATCAAGTGGCGATTCCACCAGACTACCCATACGTGCCTCTTTCACAACACAAGCCGCCAGCGGAACCGGCGAAAAAATGGTCCTTCACACTCGATCCATTCCAGCAGCTTGCTGTCAGCGCAATTCAGCGTGAGGAGAGTGTGTTGGTTTCAGCACATACCAGTGCCGGTAAGACGGTTGTCGCAGAATACGCGATTGCGCAAAGCTTGAAAAAGAACCAGCGAGTCATTTACACCAGTCCGATCAAGGCCCTGAGCAACCAAAAATATCGTGAATTTGCGGCCGAATTTGGTGACGTGGGTCTCATGACGGGTGATGTTACCATCAATCCAACGGCTACATGTCTCGTCATGACAACCGAAATTCTGCGATCAATGTTGTATCGAGGATCAGAGATTATGCGTGAAGTTGGATGGGTCATCTTCGACGAGATTCACTACATGCGTGACTTGAATCGTGGAGTCGTCTGGGAAGAGACCATTATTCTCCTTCCTGACAAGGTCCGATATGTTTTCCTTTCGGCAACAATCCCCAACGCCATGCAATTTGCCGAATGGGTTGTTAAAATGCACAATCAGCCATGTCACGTCGTCTACACCAATTACCGTCCCACTCCCCTCCAACACTACTTCCATCCGGCTGGTGCCGACGGCATCCATCTTGTTGTTGACGAGAATGGCGTCTTCCGCGAAGAAAATTTCCAGAACGCCATGAGCTCTATCGCTGACAAAAAGGGCGACGACCCCGCCAATGCCTTGGCCAAACGAAAGGGAAAAGGCAAAGACAAATCAATCAATAAGGGTGGAGAGAAGGGACCTTCTGATATTTTCAAGATTGTACGAATGATCATAATGAAGAAGCTCAATCCAGTCATTGTCTTCAGCTTCAGCAAGAGAGAATGCGAGAGCGGCGCTCTCCAATTGAAGAACATGGCCTTCAACGATGACTCCGAGAAGGAAATGGTACAAAAGGTCTTCGACAGTGCTATGGAAATGTTGTCGCCAGAAGATCGAATGTTACCTCAGATCGGCAACCTCCTGCCCCTGCTTCGCAGAGGCGTCGGCGTCCATCACTCCGGTCTGCTTCCAATTCTCAAAGAAACGATCGAGATCCTTTTCCAAGAAGGTCTCATTAAGGTTTTGTTTGCTACGGAGACGTTCTCGATCGGTCTGAACATGCCTGCAAAGACTGTGGTCTTCACAAGCGTTCGCAAGTTCGACGGCACCAGTCAACGCTGGGTAACCCCATCAGAATTCATCCAGATGTCAGGGCGCGCGGGTCGTCGAGGTCTCGACGATCGAGGTATTGTCATTATGATGGTTGGCGAAGAGATGGACCCGGCGGTTGCGAAGGAAATCGTTCGTGGTGAGCAAGACCGGTTGAACTCGGCCTTCCATCTTGGATACAACATGATTCTCAATCTCATGAGAGTGGAAGGCATTTCTCCTGAGTTCATGCTTGAAAGATGCTTCAAGCAATTCCAGAACACAGGAGACGTTGCTTCTTTAGAGGCTTCTCTTCGGGAAATGGAAGTCAAGAAGACACAGATGGTCATCCCGGACGAAGGTACCATTCGGGAATATTACGACCTTCGCACCCAACTCGACACCTTCGCCGATGATGTCCGTGCTGTCTTCACCCATCCCGACCACTGTCGTCCCTACATGAAGCCCGGCCGTCTCATTCACATCAAGCATCAAGGCCGCGATTTTGGATGGGGTGTTGTGGTCAAAATATCGCAACGAAAGCCGGCCAGCAATTCCAAGGAACCAATTGAGCCTCATAAGGAGTGGGTTGTTGATGTTCTGTTGAACATCGCTGCGGGTCAGTCAGTCGGCACAAAGTCTTCCCAGGACATGCCCCCTGGTGTCCACCCCGCTCAGCCGGGGGAACCTAATCGTCACGAAATTGTTCCCGTTGTGCTTTCTTGCATTCACAACATTTCTTCCGCCTGCTTCAAGATCCCTCACGACATGAAGAATACCGATTCTAAAAACTCCGTCGGAAAAACTCTGGCCGAAGTCCAACGGCGCTTCCCCGATGGTGTGCCTCCTCTGGATCCTGTTGAGGACATGGGGATCAAAGATGATTCCTTCAAGAAGTTGTTACGAGTAAGTCTAGTCTCTATCTTTATTCTCCGTCTTTTGGTGCCCCCTCTGTGGCCACGTCAAAATGTCTTGAAACTAACCTATCGTAGAAAATTGAAGTGCTTGAGTCCCGCCTCTTGGGAAATCCCCTCCACCACTCTCCTCGACTGCCAGAATTATACAATCAGTATGTGGTCAAGGTCAACCTGACGAATGAGATCAAGTCAGTCAAGAAGAAAATCAGCGAGGCTATGTCGATCATGCAACTCGACGAGTTGAAGTGCCGTAAACGTGTGCTTCGCCGCTTTGGCTTCATCAATGAGGCGGAAGTCGTTCAAATGAAGGCTCGTGTTGCGTGTGAGATTAGTACTGGCGATGAGCTCATGCTGGCCGAGTTGCTTTTCAACGGCTTCTTCAACAACCTCACTCCCGAGCAGGTGGCAGCCGTGATTAGTGTGTTCGTATTTGAGGAGAAAGTCAAGGAAGCCCCACCCTTGAGTAAGGACGAGCTTTCAAAGCCCCTGAAAGAGATTCAGTCTCAAGCCCGCATCATCGCCAAGGTGTCTCAAGAGTCAAAAATGGCTGTGAATGAAGACGAGTATGTCCAGAGCTTCCACTGGGAGCTGATGGAAGTGGTGTACGCGTGGTCACATGGAAAGTCTTTTGCGGAGATTTGGTAAGCTTTCGCCACCGCCTGATCTTTGGCAATCTTCTAAGCTAAGGGCTAACATTTTCCTAGTAAAATGACGGAAGTCTACGAAGGTAGCTTGATCCGTGTCTTCCGTCGATTGGAAGAATGTCTGCGTCAAATGGCGCAGGCCGCCAAGGTGATGGGCAGCGAGGACTTGGAGAGCAAGTTCGAAGAGGCGCTGACCAAGGTCCGCCGTGACATTGTGGCCGCTCAGTCCCTCTATCTGTAGATATGACATTCATCGGCGTTGCTTTCATTATTTTATTGTTTGGAGTATCATGAAAGGATGAAAGCGGAGCATTGTACGAACAACCATTATTCCCCCTTCATGTGGTTTCATTTTGTTTTTGAGTGCTGTTTCCGCGAATGGTCGACCTCAGTAGGCTATATTGTGGTCTTATGGACTTGGTGGAAGCTTGAGAGGCTTCGGAGGACACCGAACATGTAGATAAAGTAGTACTCAGGTGGTACCTGTGGTTCAGTAATTTACCCAGTACTCTTGGTAGTTGCCCAAGTACCTAAATGTATCTGTGCTCAGGTTTCAACTTGAAGGTACTGAGGCGACGAACACCGGAAATTGCTCACCTGACTGTTCTAGTAGCGTAGGGCGAACGCAAAGAGAATCACATCTTTTCTGGACGAAACTACCCTCCATTCATTTGTCGACGTTTGAAGGATTTTTTTTTCATGCATTATCGATCAAATCAGATTTATCAAACTTCTTCAACTCAAGTGCGGTACAAATACGAAAAGTACCGTTGAGGAGTCATTTCAAAAATCCTGCGCAGCAGGACGGCGTTGCCGCCCGCAACGACCTTTCTTTCTCCACCGCTTCTCTGACTTCTCTACCCTTCTTTCTCCCCACTTCTAATCCCTGTTAAGACTTCCCGATTCTACCTCTTTCACTACGCTTTTGTTCTCCGTGGGCGGTTTTTGTCAATTCTTTGCCTTCCTAGAACCTGATAGCCCGGGTCTCTCTCTTGTCGCCATCCGGCTGTCACCATGAACAGTCTGGTGGCCACGCCTCCTCTCCCTCCTCACTTCTATGAGAACCCTCGATTCTCGCCCTCTCGTATAAGTACGCCAGTTCCCTTGGCCTCGCCACCGAACATGGGCGGTCGTTTTGCACAACGTCTCAGAGAAACTTTTACTGATTTGCAAGTGTAGTGTCTACCCCATCTTCCTCCTACACCAGCCGAAAGCGGAAAGCCGACGACGACAGTCATGATCACGATGGACGCATGTCCGCCTCACCTACCAACTCGCCCGCCTTCACGCCTCGTCAGCTTCCCTCGTTCCGTAACATCAAGCGATCCCGACCCAACGTCTCTGGCAGACCGCTCTCTTTGCCTCGACTTTTAGAGACTCTTGATACCGACGCCTTGCGGACAGTCTTGCGGACCATGTGCGAACGCCACCCTCAACTTACCGATGAGGTCGCCCACACCTCTCCTCGACCTAGTGTCTCTTCCACCCTCCAGGTCTTGCGAAACTATCAAGCGGCGCTACAGTCCTCCTTTCCTCTGGGTGGTAACACTGAGTCTGACTATGCCTATAATCGAGTTCGGCAGCCGCTCACAAACCTCCTGGAAGCCTTGAGCGACTTCACACCCACATTCTTACCGCCCAACGAAACACAACCCTCTGTCTCCCTGAGCTACTTGGATGGGGCGACTGATATCATCCATGCTCTTCCTCGCTGGAGCTCGCCGCAAAACAATATAGAACGTGATTCCGCATACGATGAGATTTGCAAGGCCTGGATCCTGGTGATCCGTGAGGCTGCCAAACGAGGTGGTGGTATTCAACTGCAGTACGGCGGCTGGGACCAAAAACTAGCCAAACACAACCACAATTCTGAAGGGAAGATGCAGGCAGCGGTTAACGAACTCGGACTGAGTCTCGGATGGATGAACGGGCCGGACTCCCCGGCACATCATGGATCCGGGGGTGCCAACAGTGAAATGGGATCTATTCGCGACCAACTTTTATCTGGAACATATGGCCTGGGCGCACCTGTCAAAGTTGGCCCATGGTGAACCGTTCCGGGATCCGAAAATGTCCCCCCGCCGAGTCTCCTCAGCTTTGGAGGGTCTGCTGTGGTTCCGCCGAATTATGCCAACTCTTGACGATCCTTCACCGGCATTTTTGCAACACCATAATCACGAGACGCGCGTCAGCTGCGTCGTCCCTAGCTACGTTGAGCCTCAAGCTCCGCTCCGCGCTACATCGATGAAACCCAGTTGCTTCCCTGCTTGCATCGAGACCAACGTATGCCATGATCACGAATCTTATTGCATGACCTATAGAGAATCAGCCAGGTCTTCAAATGGCGTTTTATTCACTACAAAGTTTGGAAAGGCGAATTTCACTCTTCTTTGACGCTTTTTCTGGTCTTTTTATTTCTGGGTTTCCTTCATTGCTCGACATTTTCTGGAGAATTCCGGGATGTCGGCTGCAGTGGATCTGCTCACTCTTGTCTCGTCTGGCCCGATCTGGTGGGTTAGGGTCACGACCAACTGTCTTTCAGACGGGAATGCAGCAGAACGGACCAAGTTTATGGTCTTTAGCGTGCCTTCTCCTAGTCACCTCGTCACCTCTTCCTTCCCTGTCAATTTTTATTTCTTTTTCCTATCGTATTGAACTATCCTATGCACTCTGCTTACCCTCCACCTTGCCTCTCTTTTACCCTCGAACTTGTCGACTTTCATGTCCAATTTTCATTTGTCTATCTTACTGATCTCCTGAAAGGCGCCTTTTGTTCACCCTTGCGTCGCTGTTTTAGAGTTGTGTATATCCTTCTCGTGTCTGTTCAAATGTCCCCCTTTCTTACTCTCAGTCTTGCCCTATCATTTCTTGTTCGGTCTGAGCTTTGCATGTGCTTTTCTGTTTCAGAAAATCTATTACGATTAGGTCTTGTCTTTCTTACGGTTTCCGGCACTCCGAGTGGCGATTGCCGCGAGGTATCTTTGACAAGCTTTTAACCGCCCTGTCCAAACTCAATATGGAATTAAAAATTCAGTATGCATTTTTTTTTTTGAAACAAAGCTTTATAACCGAAGACGAAAGAGCAACACAACGCAAGGCCACTCAGCGCGAAGCGAATGTTATGCCACAGGCTAGGTTCGGGAAGCTAGTGATCAGCTTTCGATTCGAAGATTCAAGGCCCCGTCCCACCTGACCTTCGGAGATACATGACAGAGCTCCTGTCATTGAATTCTCACCAAGTAAGATTGATGGATCTCCTATTCTCTGGGCCCCGACCAACATGGGGCCCAGCCATGGGTGCACGAGGAAAATTTGATCATCCAGATCATTGACCGCGTCAAGAATCTGCCAGAGACAAGGTCTTGATCCCGTCTCTTGTGCATCATATCAAGGCCCGTTTCATCACTCTCATAAGCCACCCTGCGTCCTCCCAGCCTCCTTGAGCACCGGGTTCCTCAACACTAATGACGGATTCTCCGTCCGAATGGCCGAGGACCTCTTCTGGATCTTCCTCGGCAGCAGTGAACGATGATGTCTTGCCTGCGCGAGTGGGTCCTTCACCGGGAACGACGGCGGTTTCTGCGAAGGTGACGTTTGTAGACGTGGTAGTTGAGCCGATGCGAGTTTCATGTGCTGCAGCTGTTGTCGCCGGAGCTGGCCAATCCTCTACCCCGAACAGGGTCCATTCGACCAATCGATCGACCCAACTACCCAGTCCGAACCCGCGTTCACGGGTGAGCCGCTGAAGATCGGCCTCGTCAAATTCATCGGGGAGATCATCTGAGAGCGAGTCACATTCGGAGTCGTAGTCATCGTCCGCATCCCAGCGCTCGAGCTCATCATCCCGGAGCCCCCTGTTGGCCTGCAACGAGGCCATTTCGGCTCGAATCCTCTCGTCCACAAAATCGGGGACCAGCCCCGCGCCTTTCCCTCCCGCGACGGGACTCATTGTGCCGGCGCTTGGGCTGGCCAGCTTGGAAGCCGATGAGAGCGGAGGCATACTTGTCATGGTCAGCCCGACCCGGCTTCCCCGGCGGCTGGTTGCCCGCGAACGCGAGCTATGTCGCGAGTACGCTGCTGGTGTCGAGGCACCCGAGCGAGACTTGCGGGACGAGGCGCCTGATTTTGTGCGGTGGTGATGGCGATGAGCGTGTGGAGTGGTGTCGTCGGCGAGCGGCAGGTCGACGAGACTGGTTGAACTCTCGCGCTTGGCGAGCCAGCTCTGACCTTTTTCTTCGCGAGTGGACGAGGCCAGTGCAATGCCTGCTCGGAGCATCCATTCCGCGTCGGACTTGGAGGATGCCGAAGTGGCAGCATCGCCAAAATGACGTCGCACCTGTGAGCTTTGAGGCTTCTTGTGTGCAGCCGGATGATGATGCAATGCGAGAGCGACATCTTTACTGTGGAGGTTGGTGTCGCTCAATGGGCCGGCTCGGGTGGAGCTCTTGCTTCGTACATGGCGGGTACGAGAGGAGCTGCGTGAGTGCGAGAGGATGGGCGGAGTACTCGGTACTGAGACGCTGGAGAGATAGGAAGTGCGTGGCGGAGTTCTGGTCCCGCTGCTGGCGTGGTGATCAGATCTGTGATCGCTTCGTCCGTAGCGATTGTTGAAGTAGTCCTCCGGCTCGACGTCGTCGCCGTCGTCGTCAATGGGGAACCGAGGTGTAAGTGGAGCCAGGGAAATGTGATTAAGATTGGGGTGAGAACGCCGGGAAGGAAACCCGCCCGAACTGGTAAACTGCAATGAAATCACTGTCAGACGAGCCTCTCTATTTCTCAATCGAGGGGTCATGAGGGATTTGGCTGAGAGAGTAACAACTCACATCCATGGCAGATTGGATGACTTCCACGAAGGTTGCGGAATCAACAAGTCCAACGAACGAGAGAGATAAACCTCCCAGTGCGGACTGCGGAGTCACCCGCAACGGGGTTCGTTGGGTGGGGCGACATGTGAAAGCAACCGCCGTGGGCGGTGACCGGACGGAGAATCCGTCAAACTGCCATTTGTCTTCGAGGCCTCCGGTCACGGAGACTCGATGGTTCAATACTGTACGCGGACAGTTGTGGATCGTATTGATGCATTATGGATGTACCTTATTCACGTGTGAGGATTCAAGGGTAAACAACATCCCGGTATGAACTCACATGCCAGTCTCATGGTTGTTTTCTCCCTTGAGCGGTAGGTAATGACTGGTACAAGGAAGTAGCAGCTCAGCAGAGGCTTTTGAAAGACTTCTCTGATGCTGTTCTCATATTTATGTATCCTTTGTACCTCAAAATCAATAGGTGGGCCGCTAAAGGTTTTTTTTCTGGCAAGACAAGTCTCTAGAATCAACATATAACGAATCCACGCCCCTCTCATCCCCCTTCATCCATGGAAGTGCCTGGATGGAAAAAAAAAAGCTCATGTTCGTTTCAATTGATACTGTCACAGTCAAATCATAGAGTCCGGATCAACGGTGTCCCCCTCTCTCTGCAGTGGAGTGGTGGAGTGTAAGGTCTCGTAGAGTCACTGCCTAGTAATTATTCTCGGAAGAACCTGGAAAAGTAGATGTACATATCCAGCTTGAGGTCGGGAGCTGGATTGAAAGTCGATCATGTTTCAATCTCCGCGTTGGCACAAATATGTCTTGCCGTGCATGCCTCAATCCCAACGTATACTAGTACGGATTAATTCAGGTCCTGGGTAGGTCTCTGTTGGCACTTATTACTTGCGTCAGTCCTAGTATTCAAGCCAATGTAATCTTACCTAGTCTCAGACGACTACTGAAGGTAAGTGTACACAAGCTCAGTACTAAGAGGTCAAACGTACAGAAAGACTGTGACAGTATCAGGTGACGTAGCCAGATAGGTCCTCCCGTCAGTTGGGATCCCCCCCCGCCATGTCCAGTCGAGTGGCGCTTTCTGTCCAATCACAGCCTGCCTTTCATCCCGCATTCCTCTACTCTAAAGAGCTCGGCCAGTCGCAACCGAGGCCGGGAGCTGTCGTTCCGTGGACCCCTCTGCGCTAATTACTCGTTGACTGGCAACTTTACAGCGGCAGCTATATGATTATGTCGTAGTAACCTGACTAAGTAGTCTTATACCGTGCCTGAGTAAACCACCTTGGCAGTGGATACTGGGAGGTGCTGGTACTAGAAGCAATCAATAAGTGACCCTCGCTAAAGATCATGATCAGGCCTTGGAAGCTTCACCCTATGATGGGTCACTTCAATTGAAAGGATGTACGGTCGCTTCCGTGTGAAAACCGTTGTGGACGAGCATCTGTCCCGTCTCAATTTTTGTTCTATTCCATACACTGTTGTCAATCTTATTTCCTAGAAATGAGTCAGATAAATATGTATTGACATCACCGCTGAAGCTATGCGCCATATCACGTTGAAAAATTACCTCCAGGTTACTTATGGACGCCACCGAGAATCAAAAGAGCTTTTCCCAAACTATGTCCCATTCTGAATCTTCCCCTTTACTCCACAATCTTGCCCTTGTTCACAACAAATGCTTCCAAGGCGGCAATCGCGGCCCACAGGCGGTTCTCGGCTTCGGGGAAGACCAAGGAGCGCGGGCTGTAAAAGACCTCATCGTTGACTTCCTCGGGGTGTCGAGGCAGGCAGTGCATGAACTTCCAACCTTCCTTGGCACCACCCCGCTGAGCCAGCTCATTGGTGATCTGGAAGCCTTCAAAGGCCTTCATGCGCTGCTTGGCCTCTTCCTCCTGGCCCATGGATACCCAAGTGTCGGTGACCAGGATGTCGGCGTCCTTGACCGCCTCTTCGGGAACGTTGGTTTGCGTGAGTTTCCCGGGGGTTGTGACGCCCTCGCCAGCACGCTGAATGATGTCCAGCATCTCGCTGGGAATTTCATAGCCCTGGGGCGTGGCGACAGCCATGTCAACGCCCATCTTGGTTGCGCCGATAGCCAGATCAAAGAGAACGTTATTGGCATCACCCACCCACGCAATCTTCAGACCCTCAAGGCCTAGGCTGGACAAGCCATGTGCCTTGGGGGTGAAGCTTTCATAGATGGTGAGGAAGTCGGCAATGATTTGCAGAGGGTGGAATGAGTCACACAGCGCATTGATTACGGGGACTGAGGAGTGCTTGGCCAGATCGGCCACATCGGAGTGCTTGGCGACTCGCGCGACAATGCACGAAACCATGGACGAAATGACCACGGAGGTATCATAGACCGACTCATTCACCCCGAGCTGAATATCGTCCTTGCCCAAGAACATGGGGTGGCCGCCCATCTGGACAGTAGCCGCCTCGGTGGACACGCGAGTACGAGTGCTTCGCTTGTTGAACATCATAGCGACGGTCTTCCCCGACATAGATCCCAGCAGGCTTTGCGGAATAGCGCCTGACTTGATGGCCCGCTTGTGTGACGCGGCATTGCGGACCAGGGTCGCAAATTCCGCGGGGGTCAAGTCGGCAATGGAGAGAAGATGACGGGGAGCAAATGGCGAAGTAGGAGGCATCGTTTGGCTCTGGTGGGCAAATCGTCGGAGACCATTAGCCTGCAGTGTTCGACTCATGGAGGAGGTGGAGCCAGCCAACTGAATTACACTTTGGGCGCCATAGCGGGTGGCAGCTTTGAAACTGCTTGCCATTGTGAATTGAAACGGGGAGATTGGGGAAAGAGGTGGATGGGTTAATGAGGCAAATTGGGAGAAGATTTGGGATCACGCAGTGGTGAGCAAAGCAAGTGACGTGCAATGCAAAAAGACAAAAGATGGAAAAGAAAGTTAATAAGAGGCCGGCGATCGGAGCCCTAAATGAGTGGAGGCTGCCATGACTCAACTCAAACATGAGTAGGCCGGCGATAAGTCGATAACCGCCAAGTCACGGGAGCGTCGATCGTCTCAGGGAGTGGACGCGTAAGGCATCCACTGCTTCTGGAGGGAATGACAGCCTGAAGGATTGGGTGTCCATCTCCAACATCCGGATTCTCCACTTCCTCGTTATCGTCGGCTTATCGTCATCGTCATTGCCTCTCTTCCCCTCTCATCTCCTCACACATCCTCTCTCTCTCTCTCTAGACAGCTCTGCAGAAAATTGAGAGCTATTTGATTATCGATCCTGTGTTATCATTACACTTCTTTGCTCTCTAGCCGCTATGGCTGATGAGCAGAACCGGCCACTTCTGGAAGAGGAAGCCAGATCCTCCTCTCCAGGGCCGTCGGATACCACCATACGTCCGCATCAGCCTCGACGGTCCTTCGAGCTATATTCCGAGTCAACACCTCTACTTCATCATCGTAGCGATGACATCCCCAGCTATGGAGCTGAAGAGCAGCCATCCGACTTGCAATATCCGGATGAAGATACTCCGAAAAAGCGCAGTCATGTGCCATGGCCAACAATTATATCTTTGGCGGTGTTGACTACTGCAGTCCTGGCCATCTTGGTCTTCGCCTTCGCTGCGCCGGCCATAGTCAAGGAATATGCCCGAGAAGCTGCAGTCTTCAAGCCCACTGCTCTGTCAATAGATTCAACAACTCCAGATGGTGTACGAGCCAGAGTCCAGGGCGACTTTGTCATGGACGCCCGTCGCGTGAACAAGAAGCCTATGCGCGATATCGGTCGCTTCATGACTTGGATAGCTCACGAAGTGGAGTCTGGAGAATCAGATGTGAAAGTATACATACCGGAGTACGGCAATATACTAGTGGGGAATGTCCGCTTGCCCTCTATCAAGGTGAATATACGCAACGGGCACGAGACCCACATCGACTTTTTGGCCGATTTGACAGCAGGCGATATCAAAGGGCTACATAATATTGCTCGTGACTGGATCGATGGAAGGCTGGGAAGCCTGAGTGTCCGGGGCAAAGCGACTGTTCATCCGCGGTCAGGCATTATTGGTCTCGGGACCCAAACCCTAATAGACACAGTAACATTCGATGGTATGAGCGCAGTTGACTCTCTCTCTCTCTCTCTCACCAACGATCAAACTAACTTTCGTCGTAGAGAGCAATCTCCCCCCTCTCCCAAAGGTTGATATTACTCAAATGGACGTGCGTGACACTGCCAATGGCGCGCTATCTGTCGATGTTCAAGCATCAGCAAACATCGATTCGCCAGTGGCACTGATGATTCCTGCCTTGGAATTCTCCATTTATGTACCAAACTGCTCGCCAGACGACCCGTATATCCTCGTTGCTGACGCCAAAACCGCCGAAATCAATGTCCGTCCGGGCAGCCCAACCGCAGTTGGCGCACAAGGCCTGGTCAAGCAGTTGCCGGATGAACTGATCACTGCTTGTCCAAGCGGAGATGGGTCACCGCTAGATCTTTTGGTCTCCAATTACGTGCAGGGCCGTCCATCCACCATTTACGTCCGGGGTGCAGAGTCGCCGTCAAGTGAAACCCCAACGTGGATAGCCGATCTTCTTCGAAGCGTGACTGTCCCGCTGCCGTTCGAAGGAGACCTTTTGGACGATATGATGAAGAACTTTACCATGACCGACACTCATGTCTCACTGCCCGACCCATTTGCCGAACCAGGCGCTCCGGACGCGCAACCCACGGTCTCTGCCCTTGTGAAAGTGTTTATCGGCCTACCGGCCAACGTCAATATCTCGGTTGACATTCCAAGCGTTCGAGCCCACACCAACGTCTTCTATCACGGCAAACAGTTGGGTATCATGAACATTGAAAAGTGGCAGAACGCCAAGTCAACGAGAGTGGAGCTCGAGGATGGGTCCGGGGCATTGCTGGTGGAGTTCTCCATCAAAAACGTGCCCTTGCAAGTGACCGACAATGACTTGCTGTCACAAGTTGTCCAGCAAATGCTGTTTGGTAAGAAGGGGGTAGTACTGCATGTCACTGCGACCGTAGATGCAAAGGTTGCAACAGGCTTGGGTCGCTTTGCGGTGCATGGGATCCCTGGGGAGGGAGATGTCCCCGTGAACAGTATGTTTTCACTATGATCATGAAGTAGAATAGAGTCAATCGAGGAAGCATACCTATTTTCGAGAGTCCACATGGTTGACATACTCCTAGTTCCCGCGGGACAATCAATCGGCCATCTGAATCCTACTGTCGCGTCGATGGAATTGGGCGAAACCACCAAGACGTCGCTGGGCGTTAATGTTCTGGTCAACTTGACAAATCCGACCGATCACTCTGCAACTATTCCCTTTTTTGATGTCAAGATGATATACAACAATACGGCTATTGGCCACTTGATTGTTCGAAATGCGTCAATAGTTCCTGGGAATAACACTCGTGTTCCCGTCCAGATGCTGTGGGCTCCATACGATGAAAGCGGGCCCTCCGGAGTCGAGCTCGGACGGAAATTCGTCTCTTCTTATATATCTGGTGAGTGATTGTGTATGGAGCGTGTGCGGAATGCATGATGACTGAATTCTATCCCAGGGGCCAATTTGACCCTCCAGATCCAGACCCATGAAGGAACTTTTCCGACTCTTCCAGATCTTGGAAAGGCACTCTCCGCAATTCCTTTCAATGTACCAGTACCTCACATGTCCATACCGCGAGCACCCGGTGACGACGGTGATGAAGATGGGAAACCTCCACGCTTTATTCAAGACGCAACAGTATGTGCCATGCTTCTTCTCCCCCGAAACACACCCAGTCCTGCCGATCATGCGCAGTGACAGGCTCAGCAGTCAGGACTGATGGTCTCTAGCTTCATCTTTTTTCCTCGACAGTTGAATTCGCGGTTTATTCACCCATGGTAGACACGAATATTACCGTCACCTCGATGGACTCGACAGCATTCTACGAAGGTGAACCGCTCGGCCGCATCGAGTACGATGAGCCCTTCAATGTTCCACCCGGCAACTCACATTCACCTCGCTTACCGGTCGAGGTTGACTTGGGAGGTGTCGGGTACGACGCTTTGCGAAAGGCTCTGGGCCAGGAGCTCATGTTGGACGCTGTGGCTGAAGTTGGCATGCGGGTGAAGAATTACGAGGATATTGTACATTACCGTACGAAGGGCATCGCGGCCAGAGTCCGGTTTTGAAAACAAAAACAAAATGATAATCATAATGATGATTCTGTACAGGGTTAGTGATGACATGTATCGCATGCTGTATGCGATGTGAACCTCTCCAATCAAGGTGAATTCTGCCACACGGGCGTTGAGGCGTTTGGAGGAGGGTTGAATTCATTTACGTTAACGAAAATTGTTTTTTGAGGCAAGGCACTTCCAGGGGCCTGATTTTTCGCAGGCTCGGATCATTACGCAG
Organism: Penicillium oxalicum; assembly: GCF_001723175.1. NCBI lineage: Eukaryota > Fungi > Ascomycota > Eurotiomycetes > Eurotiales > Aspergillaceae > Penicillium > Penicillium oxalicum. Next base: position 1,381,406 of record NC_064655.1, read on the forward strand.
ATCCGGTGACGTCGTAATCGGTTGACTAGTCATTGCACATTGTAGAGTAAAATTGGGCTTTCTATCTTGAACAAGTCCTCATTTTTATTAGTCTGGACAGAAGCGAGTACGTTTTACATGGAAAGACGCGATAATGAGAAAGTCGTCAACAAAGCAGGTCATTGGAGCAGAGGTTCTCCAGATCACGAAGAGAGGATGCGATCACAGCAAAGCAAATTAGCCAAAATATCATTGGGTATTTTTATTTTCGAATTTTGGACACAAGGTAGGATGTTTAGCCTGGGGGCAGAGTGCTGGCATCGACGACGTCGGCTGCGTCCTTCTCAATCTCCTCGCTCTGCTCCGACAGAGGGGAGCGAGGCAGGGCCATGAGACCGGTTCGAGTGGACTCGAGAATGCCAAAGGGACCAATCAGCTTCAGGAATGAGTCGATACGGCTGGGCTTAGCGGAACTGCAGAAAGGCAACTCGTCAGTACAAGAGAAGGGGCAGATCACGGCAGAAGAAGGGGAAAGAACATACACTTCGACGATGCAGTTGTTGTTGCTGATGTCCAAAACCTTACCACCGAACTGGTGGGCCAGACGGGTGATGGCATCCAGGTGCTCATGCTTGTGGCGCAGAGCCTGGCTGGGGGGCAAGTTGCGAGGGTGGTATTCAATCTCCTGAATGTTGTGACTCTGGCCCTCCTTCAGAGAGTCGGCGGGTGTGGTGATCTCGCGGTGGTGCTGGAGCAGCTCTTCAAAGAACTCGGGCCCCAGGATAGAGACCTTGGCGAGCAGCAGTTCCCGCTGGACAAGAGCGGAATCTGTGTAGTCCAGGACCGCCCAGACGGGGACGAGGTCGTCCAGCTGGCGGCGCGCCTGCTCCACGACACCGTCCTGGCCCTGCAGCACGATTGTCATGCGAGACAGGTCATCAACCTCAGTCTTGCACACCACCAGACTGTCAATGTTGAAGCCACGAGCAGCCAGAATTCCTGAGACGCGAGAGAGCACACCAGGCTCGTTCTGAACCAGGCAGTTCAGGACATGGCGCTTGGGAGGATTGCTCGGAGGCACGGGAGTCTCATACAAGATGGACGAGACCGCAGTCGGCGCATCCCACTGAGATGAGGCGTCGGAGACGGGGAGAGGAAGAGGGGAGCGGCGGTGCAATGCCTTGTAGGCGAGAGCAGAGGTTGAGCTGCTGGAGGCGCGGACAGCATTGAACTGAGAAGAGATGGTAGCGCGAGACCGAGCAACGGCAGTCGACTGCCGCAGCAGTGACACCGACGCAGATGATAGCGTCAATGGGTGTCTGAAAGCCATCGCAGGATTCCAGGAGCACCGAGAGATGAGCAATGAATCACTCTGAGCGCTCTGGATTCTTTTTCGTTGATGACCGGGGCTGCGCTTCCGACCTCGGGGCAGCTGACTCACTGCCCGCTAGCCGTATTGGGACTAGCGGGGCCCAAGTGTGGATGACCTTACATGAGGAGTCAACATGCACTTTGAAAAGAGTTGATCAGTTCCGCCCGGTCAGATCTCACCGCAGGTTGATGCCGATTTGCGTGGACTACAAAATGACCATGGAAGTATGTCGCTCTTGACCATGGACTGGGTATATACCTGTCATCCATGTGCACTCTAATTGACCCTTTGATTCTCATGATTTCAAACCCCTCATGGGATTTGCATCAAACATATTCATTCCAAAGTCAACCTGAGAAAACCACCGTTGACCTGGGGAATAATATAGTATCCTCTTAAATGGTCATCCACCGTTCATGTATGGAGAGCTCAATCTCCACTACCTTCAATATTTTCTCGGCGTGATTGAATCCTTCGTGAAAGGCCAAAAAAACCATAGCTTAGCACTGGGTACTTAAGGGACCGAGGCATATGTACTTCGACATAGTACCGGGTTATATGTTAGTACCTATGCGCAGACGGGCGCCTTCAGGTAAACGAAGATATCTTTATGACCAATTTTGTTAATTTTGCCGCCTCCTCTACAACTGCTATACAGCCCCAGGCCACCACATTTCAAACTACACATAAGCATTTAGTACTGTCTTCTGTGGATGGATTTTCCATGTCATCCCCGGGTCCATCTCTTTTGGTGGTGGGCTAGACTTGCATACCCCGAGAGTCTACAGACATTGGATTCCTCCTGCTTTGGGACTAGTGGCATAAAAGCACACGTGATTTGGAGCATATTGTTCCATGCTTTTTTTGATTAGCCGAATTGATTGTGAACAGTTCATATCTTTTTTGTTCTTAAAAAGAAGAAGCTCTCTACGATCAAACTTTGGAACTTGCCAGAGTCGTCCAGCCTTCAGCGGGGCCCATTTTTCCATCCATCTCAGCGTCAAGTGGTTCTTGAACTCCGTATTGACTCCACCACCTCCGCCTCCCTTGGCCTATCCTTCCCGCGTTTGATATTCATCTTTTTCCCGCTCACTCTGCCGACTTTCCACCTCAATTCTCCGCTGCTTCGCCGGCACTGAACACCATGGCAGACGATGATCGCCGAGCAAAGCGCTCGCGCTTTGATCAGACTGACCCAGAACCCCGTCGCTCTCGTTTCGACCGCCGTTCCCGATCCCCGTCCGCCCGACAGTCCGATTCTGTACGCACTCGCAGCCCGTTGAGTCGCGAGCCTCGAAGCCCCACCAGAGAGTCTTCAAGCAAGCCAGACCCAGCAGCCGCAGCAGGTAAGTGTTGAAATGATTTGTTCGCAATACCAGAGAGGCGCGCATTGCTGACACGTTTGGGTGACTTTCCACAGCTGCGGCCGCGGCGAAGATCAATGCGCAACTCCAGGCCAAGAAGGGTATTCAGCATATCGACGTCCCTCCAATCCGCTCGGTAAAGACCGCCATATTGACACCTCAACACTTCATTGAAAACTGACGCATCTTCCAGACCGATAGCCCGGGAGCGCAATCGGAAGATGGCAAGCCCAAGACCGAAGTGTATGTTGCCGACGGAGACTACATCAAAGACATTGAGATCAACGATTTGCGCAATCGGTACACTTTGACCAAGGGCTCTACTCAGAAAATGGTAATTTTCCCCTGCAGGTGTTGTTGGCTGATAACTCAGATCGTCCCTGCCTGTTCTAGTGGCCATATTTGGCTCTGCCCCTGTTTCTCCCCCGACCATTTGACCTGACATACATGATGTGTGGCTGGATGAAGCTTACTCAACTGAACTAAACATAGCCTGTGACAACCCCTCTGTGGCATCTGCTGACCTCAACTACCTGAATATAGATCAAAGATGAAACCGGCGCCGGTACGCCCTCTATTCGTGGACTCTTATGGATATTCGGACATAGCGCTTACTCGTTCTCAAGATGTGACCACCCGTGGAAATTACTACCCGGATAAGAACATGGCGACTGCTTCTGTAAGTGCTCGTGCGATGAGAACTTCCATTGCCGAATCGAATTGCTGATTTGACCGATGCAGAATCCTCCGCTGTATCTCCACGTTACCAGCACCAGCAAGGAAGGCCTCGACAAGGCAGTGCAGATCATCGATGATCTCATGAAGAAAGAGCTTCCAAATCTTGTCGACGAACGACGATTCCGTCGACGGGAGCCTGAGCAGCAGGTCGAGCGGGACGAATTTGGGCGCGTACGTTCCCTTTTGTTTACCTCTGCGACACGGGACTTTGAAGGGGTTGAACCTGGCTAACTTGTCCCAGCGTAAATGGCCCGACGAGCGGATCCCAATCGATCTCGAACCCATTCCTGGATTCAATCTCCGTGCTCAGGTTGTTGGTCAAGGTGGCGCCTACGTGAAGCACATTCAGCAGAAGACACGTTGTCGTGTGCAGATCAAGGGACGTGGTTCCGGTTTTATCGAATCAAGCACCGGCCGGGAGAGCGATGAACCGATGTTTTTGCATGTTGCGTGAGTTTTACAATCACCCTTAACTGGCTCTGACCCATGCTGATCGTTTTTTTCTCTCTACGTTAGGGGCCCAGATCCGAATGACGTGCAGGCCGCCAAGGAGCTTTGCGAGGATTTGCTTGCTAATGTTCGGGAACAATACCAAAACTTCAAGGACAACCCCCCTCAGCACAGCTATGGAGGCTATGGCCGCGGTGGCGGTGGAGATCGCTATCACGGTGGAGACCGAGGCGGCGGTGGCTACCGAGACCGATACAACGACCGTCATCAACATCACCAACATCAGTCCCCGGCGCCTTCTGCCAGTCCTGTTGATCCGGCTGCCTCAGCCGCCGGTGGTGCCGACTACAGCGCCTACGCCCAGTACTATGGATCCGCCGACCCTTACGCTGCCTATGGGGGATACCAAAACTATGTGGCCTACTACCAATACTACCAGCAAGCCGCCGCCGCTCAGCAGCAACAACAACAAGCTACTGATGACCAAAGTCCTCCACCACCACCACCCCCTCCTTCCAACGAGGCGCCGCCGCCTCCTCCCCCGGGCTCTGAAGCTCCTCCTCCACCTCCGGGTGCCAGTGGCTATAGTGCAGTACGTTCTCCTTTCCCGAAACTTGATGCTGAATGCGTCTAATGATTGCTGCGATTTAGGTTCCGCCCCCTCCTGGCTTGTAATTTCGGTGTTGGCTCTCTCATTCTGCATGAAACACCTCCCAACATGGATGTGGTTTCTTATGCGCAGGGGAATATCTAGCAAAGGTTCGATCTGACAGTGCAAAGACGGGGTTTCATAAATCTTTAGCAACCCAAAAGAGCGCCCAAGTTGCTCTCCGTAATCTCTGTGTTCTGAAAGGAAATTCAAAAGTCTCCCAATGCTGTATCAACCTCCACATTTTTGTTTTTTTTTTCTTTGGACAACTGCTCTTCTAAGCTATGAAGCCGTGTAGCAGAGTAAACTTCGTATCGCTGGGATACATTCACGACTCCCACTTGGATATTCTGTCATGCGAAAAGTCAAGACAAGCCGCATGGCTCTTACCAGGGCATTGCAAGACAGTGAATACTTCCAGGGATGGACACGGTGGGAAAACACACGCGTCATAAACATTAACAGTAATTGCTTGACATTCCTATCATGAATTCAAAGAGCGCATGGCCAACATCCATCTGACTCTTGCGTCGTGCCAAAGCCGAAGGTCCCTCTTTACAAAAGTCACAAGCAAAGTCGCAAGGAGAAGACGCATGGTCCAGTCCTTCAGGCCTATTGCCCCCGTAAGCCGGCAGCGGTTGCTGCGAGCCCATCTCTTCCAACTCATAATCTCCGAATAAATCCTTGATGAGCGCATGCCGACATTTACTGACAGACTCACAATAGCGGACCACTTTTTCGTAGCTCTCACGCCGCGCCATCTGATTTTTGAGGAGTCCGGCTACAAAGGCCTTGGATCCGCCTCGATTGCGCACATTCTCCGCATCGCGGCTGAGGCGTTCGGCAATACGATCGCGTTCCTGGATGTTGTAGTAGACGATTGAAGCTGCTGCCCGGCCATCACGGCCTGCTCGGCCGGACTCTTGCACAAACCCCTCGAAGCTGCGTGGCGGCGTCCAATGGACGACGAACCGGACGTGTGAATTGTCGATGCCCATGCCGAATGCGTTTGTGGCTACGATGATCGAAAATGTTGGGGGTGGTTTTCCGTCTCGGCTCTGCGATTGAGGCTGTGGTGCGGTCCACATCGCCTGGATGCGCGTGCGATCTTGAGGGTTGAGCCCGGCATGGTATGCCACCGCCGAGATGCATTCGTCCGAATCTAGTCGGTGGGCGAGCTCTTCGGAGGTTGCGCGCAGTCCGACATATATAATTCCAGACATGGGAGCGCGCGGAGCCGTCGCCGACGGTGTGCCGATGCGAGCCTCTTGGCGGTTTTTGATGGACTTCAGCCATGCAAGCAGGTCTTTGACACGGAGGTCTTCGGGCGAGAAGTCGTCGTCATCATCGTAGTTTGCCAGGTATCGTACTTCGTAGTGAATGTTGGGTCGTGCCGAGGGGGTATTGAAGAGTTTTAACCTGGCAAAGTTGAGACCCAAGACATTAATGATGTCAGAGCGCACTCGAGGTGTTGCGGTTGCTGTGACCGCTGTGATGGGGACAACAGGGTTGTCCAGATTCTTTCGAAACCAGCTTAATTCCTGGTAGGCTGGACGGAAATCATGACCCCATTCGCTGATGCAATGGGCCTCGTCAATAGCAACACGGGTCAACTGACCCTGCTGGTGCACGATGGAAAGATTGCGTCGGAAACTGTCAGTCTGACAGAGCTCCGGGGTCACATAGAGGAGGCGCGTGCGAGGATGGCCCGACAGCATGTCCGCCATGATCATCCGTCTCTCAGCCAAAGGCGTGCTGGAATTGATCGTCTGGACGGGGACACCGATAGCTTGTAAGGCATTGACCTGGTCCGTCTGTAACAATCGTGAGTTTATGGCCATCAACAATCAATGACAGGACCCAGCGCCAACTCACCATCAAAGCCAGCAATGGACAGATGACGATCGTGACTTGTAGAATCCCCATCTATGTCAGTACGAAGTCCTATCCATGCAAAGGATAAATCTGCGAGTCATCCTGACTTACGCCCATTACTGATTACAGCCGGTAATTGAAAGCACAAGCTTTTTCCAAACGAAGTCGACGCTTGCAGAAACACATCATGACCTTCGACCGCTGCGGTGATAACCTCTCGCTGAAGCGGGCTAATCCTCGGATTCCAAATCAGTCAGTGTACGTCATTCGCGTTTTGCAGGCTGTGGAGTTGCTGACCGGAATGATTTTTTACGGAACACACGATGCAGGTAGAAGTCCAGGTCTGGCTTCCGCTGCAGCAGGGCTCCCCCGCTAGCCATTTGGCAGCATATCAAACAAATGCAGGCACGGAAGTGGTAGGCTTGGGTGACCTGAACTTTGTTGGCTTGAGATGTTTCTTCTCGACGCGCTTGCTGAGCGCGGCGGAGTCAACGCGAAATCACGTGTCTTTATATCGATTCTTGCGGCGCCCTTGGATTAAAGACTTGAGATGTAACATACCTGGGACCAAACTTTTTTTATGTTTGCAATCGTCTAGATTTCCATTTGGGATGAGATGAAGACCTCAACAACGGACATCGTAAGACTCCAGCCACATTGGGCAATTGTGGCGATCAATATTTACTGTGGGTAGGCCCCAGAGCTGCCCCTGCTTAAGGCTTCTGCCGTAGAAGAATCACTATGTGGATGTGAATGTGCACAGCTCAGAATCAGGTCACAGTACAAGACAATCTGATCTGTTAGACCTCTACATGATACAAGGACCGTGGAGTATTCAACGATGAATTCGCGTCAATAGATAGGTATATTGCAGGGTTGTGTAGTATAATCACATAATGTACAGGTATCAGTAACAATTCACTTCTTTCTCCGCGGTTTGTGTTGTTACAGGGCAGGACGCGGTCCGCGAGACATCTGCTTGTCAAGCTCTTCCTTGACAGCTATCACATCGGCTGCCTTGCGATGGTGTGGATGCCAGAGGCGTTCCAACTGTAGCCAAGCCTCCATGACCTCCTTAGGACCATAGCAGGCACCAAAGGCGCGCAGAATCACCACGACCATCTTGCGGCCGACAAATACACCATTCTCCAGATGCCTATCAAGATCGTCGTGGTGTTGCAGACCGAGACTGATCGGAACAGGCCTATCAACGTCAGAGAAAGACGTAATCTCAGGAGGCACTCCATGGGATGCACTGGCAGTGTTATTGGCGTTTGGCCGTTCGGAGGATTCAGATTCCCCGTCTTTCATGTCAAGATTTTGCTTCACGACACAGTCCACAGCATCATGGCTTGTTGACTCAGAAGCAGCCAAAGGGTCGGGCGCTGTCTGGTCACCCGCCGATGGAAGATGGGTGTAAAATTCATCCGTACTACTGGCCACTGCGGCATCCAGCTCATCCTCCAAATGCATGGCTTTGGCCAAAGGATTCTCCCACTCCATCTTGCGCGGAACTCGGTGTCGTTGTTGGGCGTCCAGCCTTGCCTTCGATGCACGCAAAGCTCGCAGATAAGCATGCCAGACGTGACGAAGACGCTCAGGCGACCATTCATTTTTGTGATGGCCATGGATAGCGAACCCCTCAAAAAGCATCATGTAGACAATTTGATTTGGAGGAACGTCGAAAGCGTGCTCCATATCCCGGAGGACCATCGCAACTTTGTCAAACTGTCCACTCTGGCGGGCATAATACCGGAGAAAGATGTAAAAAGTGCGAGTATCCGGAGTCATGGGGATGGAATCCTGCAAAGCCTGGTGATGTTTTGGGGATCGGTGCATGAGGGCCTGCGAACGCTTGAGGAAGTCACCTAATGCGCGGCTGCTCGTGCGGTATTTGGAGAATACGGAAGAGAGGGAATGTTCGAAGACGACTCGATTGGCACTGGTGGTCAGTGAACGATTCGGGCTCTTCTTCGCTCTCTGCGCATCAATCATGCGACTGTACAGCTGCTCTGCGGCCGCGGGGTCACCTGCTCTGATGAATGCAGAGCACAGGCTGTTCAAAACGACGGTGTCAACAAGGTCTCCTGCCTGGATGAATTTCTGGAAATGTTCTGAGATTCCGTCCAAATCTCGCCGCACGCCGGCGGAATAGATTTTGGCAACCAGGCCGAATCGAGTGAACTTCAAATTGCGCCTCGTCATTTCATGTTCGAGTCTGTCGGCGACGGTAAACTGGCCAGCCTTGATAGCTGCATCGTACAAGATGTTGAATACTACGTCGTCGGCTTCAATTCCCGCCACATGCTCCATTTGCTGCCACACGCCGATGGCGCGCACCAGATCACGCTTGAGGACCTTTCCACCCCCACGACTGGCGAAATGTACCGCAGAAGTCCACATTGATCGAGACATGCTTTTATCTGAAGCAATCATATCTTGCACGAGAGCGAGGTAGCGCCGAGCATCGGCCCATCGCCGGTTCGGAGCTCTGGCGAAAACGCGCAGTAGTTGTCCACGGACCTTGCGCGGTAGACTTGCAATCCCCGGCGCGGGAATATCTCTGTAGAGTCGAAACAGATAAGCAGTCGAAGGAGATTTCTCGTGATGAAGCACATGAATCAACTTCGCGACCGACAGTCTGTGCGACCCGACTTCGTTCTCCGGAAGCTCCTTTTCTTCTCGCTTGGCCTGTACTTGGTCTTTGGGAAAGACGACATCCATCGGCTCTGCCCATTCGTAATCGTCACCCAGGATTCGACGGTATAGATTGGAATTCATACGGTGCCTCCTTTCATCAAATGAGAGACCTGCTTCACTTTCAGAGGCTGACAGAACCTCTGAGTTCCCAGAAAGAGCGATTGGAGAGAGGTCCTTGTTATGGCCAGCTGTGTTTCCCGATTCCAATATCGAGTCAAGCATCTGAGGCCATTTGTGGGGGTGAAATACCTCATCAGACATGCTCCTTGAACGGTGTCCGGCGATCTCACAACCCACCCCTTTTTGCTTTGCACGGGGGGATTCCCCAAGATCGTGCGACTGATTGTCTTCGTTTGCAGGCAGCAAAGCAGTACTGATCCAGGATCGAGATCGCGACGGCTGCATCGTGGACCCCAAATGCTCCCAGCGTTGTCCAGTAGCAAGCTGCCTATTTTCGTGACCTGCCACACCCTTTCCACGCAACCTTTGCAAGTGTGGACCGGAAGCTCTCAATGACACCGTAGAGAGTTTGCGACGTTGTGGTGCATGTTCGTTGCAAAATCCTGCGAGGACGAGCGATCCAACGAAAATGTCTGCTATTGACGCGACGGAAGGCCGTATGCGGTGGGAGGTAAATCGGCAGGGGGATACATGGTAACGAGACGATTTTGACTGAGACATGGACGATTGAGAAGAGATACGCTCGCCTGAGAACTGCTTTGGAGGATCGCGCAGGCTCGGCGAGCTGGGGAACCTATTGGGAGGAGGCATGAGAGAGCAGACATCGTGGCATTGGCTTAGCCATGCATGTCCAGTGCAATATGGAACCGATCGCAGAAAGTAGTCTCCGCAACTGCTCCGGCCAGAAATCAGATGAGTGCCCCAGCAGGGGAGGAGAGAGTGAGCCAGAGGGGAAGCAATTCCGTCAGGATCCCGTTGGGTACAGCAAGTGTCGTCGTAGTGAAGCTGGGGTGTTTTTCTCGACGAGCGGCCGGGCTTTCTGGCTTTGCAGCGGGACCCGCTTCGGCCAATCGGAGTCGTCCTCTGGCCCCAGGGCCATCTTTTTCGCTCCCGCAGCAGTCGCAAGAGCAACATCTGAGACTCTCTCAAGTCATCGCCGACCTGATAGCCCCTCTGTCTGAACGCTTCTCCAAGCGACTTATTGCCGCTCGCTTCACTGCTTGAGCATTGAAACTTCACAGGTCATAGAAACGTTGACGGCTCATCCGTCGACCCCTTGCTACGATGGGCAAGATCAACCTGACCGCGCTCCGCGTGCGCAAGACGGCGCTCAACCAATTCGCCAGCGGAAAGATCAACAAGCTTCCTCAATGGGTCGACGTTGTGGGAGATATTCCACCATCAGAGACCTTGATCCGAAGACCCACTCCTCAGCACCAGCTTGTTCGCCAACGGCTGAAGACTGTTGCCGGATCGTCGAAGCCGCAGGTCGTCTTCGAGGTCCAGGAGAAGCCTCGCAAGTCCAAGAAGCCCAGTCGACTTTTCCAGCCTGTCGAGTTGAAGTATGAGGAGGATGAATTGCGGCACAACTTTTTCCGAGACCACCCATGGGAGCTTGCTCGACCTCGTGTGCTCCTCGAGAGCACTGGCAAGGACCACGAGAATTATGACTGGAGTCGGATTACACAGCCTGGGAAGCGACTAGATGGAGAAAGGTTGGTGCCCTCTCAGCCTGTGATTTCCAAGAATACCATTGGTTCTCAGGTTCAACCATGCATTCGTGGCCCTCAAAGAACATTGCTGACACTTATATTTCATCTGCCGCTAGTGTTGTCCAGCGTCAGCTTTGGCTCCTGAACAATGTCCCCGATATGACCAAGAGCCACGCATATGACATTGCACGACGTGAATTTTACCGTCTGCGGCTGCAGGAGGATATTCAGCGACGGGTTGCTGCCGAGGAGGCTGAAGCGACTGGTGCTCAGTTCGGTCCGTCCTACCTGGAAATCGGCATGGACTTGGAGAACCAGCAGTACGAGAAATGGAAGGCATGGGCCAAAACAGAAGCCCAGCTGTTTGATCAGCGTACGGCAGCACTGTCTGGCGCCCCTGAGGTTGCGCTTGAGCAGCAGAGCCAAACGGAGGAGACCTTTACGGAGCTGACAGACCCAGTTACCGTTTAGGTCGACTGTTTGTAAGTTGACGGTGCCTGTGATGGGCATCAGAGTAGTGTGGCGTGGACTTCTAGACTCGGGTAATCCTGAGACTCTCTTCTTTTTGCTGGACATGTACATTATTTTCCGAGCTCGAGTTCGTTTTACAGTCGAGGCTTATTGTGTCTATTTGCGAGTATGCCATGTTGACCCTCAAATCAAATCAAATAACGCTTCTTGGCTATCATATTCCAACACTCACCTGCCACGAGGGGAAGCAAAAACACACACAACACTTTGGCTATGCTGGCCGCCTATCCTCATTTCGCGTCTCTAGAAGCACTCTTCATTCTCGAGGGCCAAGCTCATACCTGAGTCCCGTCCGGGTCACGGGAAAGCCCGCTTGAGTGGAGTAGGCGGTGGTCATAGTCATGCAGCATTCCCTTTGTCTCTGCATCTACTGAGTCTCGACCAAAAATGAAATCAATTGCATCTTTCACAATGTGGTAAATGCATTCTTTGGTCTCAGAGATTGCTCGGGTGGATGATTTCAAGCTGCCTTGCATAAATCTCAACATTGACCCCAGCTCCCTGACGGCGGTGGGCCTTGGCGTGGTTTCACCTTCGGACCTTTTACTCGCGCGGCCAGACTCCCCGTTTCCAACGACCAACTAGTCTTGACGTTGATCTACTCAATCTTAGCTCGGCTAAGCCGCACCTCGTCTCAACAGAACGCTCTCTGTCGGTTTGATCTCCACTGCTAAATTGGAAGTGGTCGCTGGACTCGGCATCTGCAGTCTTCGTCAACTTCAATCCGCCAGACCAACTAGCCCATTCTCCCTTGATTCCAGCGGCTCCAACATTTTTGGGCACCGAGTGGCCGCCCTCCGCATCGGTCTCCTCCCCCGCGATCTTCGCCGCGCGAGCCGTGTCCAGCTTTTCGGCCGCCTCTTAGGAGATTGCTTGCAGTGCTGTTCTGTTCCAATACTCTCTCGCGCTTTGATAGGGAACACAACGCAGATCCGACAGGCTTCCGTATTCGACCGTCCCACTCCAGCTGCTGCGCCCAGCCGTCATTCCGTCGACACCAGCTGCGCATCCTGCGCCCCCAAACGACCGAACAGTTGCCATTCATTTTGCCCGATCACAAAAGATTAGACAATGTTTAGTCTATACCGGATGGACAGATTGAACTGGTAGAGGTCGAACCTTCGAGCATCTTCGCCATTCGACTGTGAACTCAACTATTGGCGGAGCACGCGCTCATTGTTAAAATCACCATAAGTGCTCGATGACAGTGAATAGTAGTCTTTTCGAGCATGATTCCTAGCACAATTCGACCGGACGATACCATGCGAGGGCCGCGCGCGCCCTGGGGCGTTACCGAGGAGGACGAAGCAGAAATGGGATCCACTGACTCCCTTATACCACCACCGTTGTCCCACAATGATGGATCGTCGCACACGGAAGAAGATGCATCCAGACCAGGCACAGCCATGAGCGATTACCCGAGCGGTAGCAGCAAACATTCATCCAGCTCAAAGCATTTGACAGCCGAGGAAACGATCGAACTTGCCCGGTACGCGGTGGAGAGTGGCATTCAGGAAACGAAGCGCTCTTTAGCGGGCAGTGAGGCTGTCACCGATGTGGTGAAGCCGAAGCTCACCATTGATTTAGGGCATTCCCATATTGTGAGGATACCAGAACCGGTTGTGGATATTATCAAAGATGAAGTGGAGAGGTCTGTCGGCATGAGCCGCTCTGTTTCAGAACACTCTGGTCACAGGAAACAAACTGACCTGATCATGTTCGCGTATCCTTTAGGCTTTCGCTGTCTAATAATCACCTCTTCCATATTCCTTATCGCTTCGCGGAGTGCTCCCATCTGCGATACCTAAACATACGGGCGAACCATTTCCGTGAATTCCCGAAAGGAGTATGTGTAAAGGGTGAATCGAATCATCCTGTGGTACGACGGAAACTAACATTGTGCAGATCTACAAATTACCTCTCTTGGAAATCCTGGACCTGAGTCGAAACAAAATCTCCATCCTGCCAGATGAAGTCAGCAAATTAAAAACATTGCGTGTATTATCAATTATGCAAAATCGCTTGGACGATCTACCCATGGGATTGTCCAGCATGAACAAACTTCAGATTCTCAAAATCGCGGGCAATCCCCTTCGGTATCCCCTCCGGCGTGTACTTGAGGCATCGGAGGCCGAGGTGGCGCACGCTATGACCGATAATGAAAAGGAAGTGGCGGTGACTGCGGAATTGAAGCGATTTTTGAAAACACGGCAGCAAGCTACAACCCCGGAGCTGGAGAGCAGCAGCGATATGAGGTTTGTCATGACTCCAGGGACCGCAGTAAATGGTATTGACACAAATTTCGCGTTTTACCAGTGACATTAAGTTTGACGCACCGAAGCCCGTTCCGGTGAAAAGAAAATTAAGCAGCCGTTTCCCCGTCATTCCAAGCACTGGAGATAGCTCTGCATCTTCATCTCGTTCTCCTTCAATATCCAGGCCTCCGCATGCCCCATCCAAGTCACATTTTCGCATGGCATCAGGCCAACAACCAGCCGGCTATCATATGCCAGGCCTCCAGCGGCCTGGGGCAGCGCCTCACTCGATCAATGAACGGAACCGAAGTAACAGTGAGGGCATCATTCAAGCATCTTATTCTGCCCGGAACAAGCGAATGGGCCTTGTCACGCGCAAGAACACCGACCTTGGCACATTAGATGAAACTCGACCCTACCGGAATAGTCATCTGCGTGGTCTGAGTCATGGCTCTGTGCTTCGTACACACGCTGCTATGCCGCCCCCCGTGAGTAGCAGCAGTTCCTCAAGTCCTAGCAGCCCGCGAGAGCGTCGACGACCGCGGGATGGATGGGTGAACCGGATGTCGAGCCTGCCAGAGCATAAAGGTGAAAAAAGCAGTGATGGGCCAATAATGGAGAGTGCCAAAAGTATTCTGTTCGCGTTAGTCCAAGTCCACAGTCACATTTCAACACTGATAAATGTGATTCATCACGATGACACGCGGCGCCAGAGCCTTGAGCTTGTTTTCTACAATGCCTCTACACACGTTGACCGTCTCAACGAAGCTTTGGAGAAGGCCGAAGCTTCCTCGACAGGTGATGCTGTGTCCGTGCGGCTCAACACTGAAAATGTGAAGCGTGAATGCGAGACTTGCGTTGTGGCCTATACCCATGTCGGCACACAACTTCGCAATAGTGCCGCCAAAATTGTCGCAAATGGGGACTCGCGATACGTGCGCTCGTTGATGCTGATGATGTATGGCAGCCTTGTGGAATTGAGGAACGCCTGTGCCGCTCTCAGCATTCTCATGGGCCCTCCTCAGAGAGACTTTTCTCTTCCAAAGCCAGCTGCTCCAGAGATGATGAAGCCTCCTCTTTCTGACCGACCCCAAAGACGGAATGTCACGCCGACTCGCGAAACGACGTCCCAGACGCGGCGGTTCAGAAGTGATACCACAATTAAACATCCTCAGTCGGGGCCGGCTCCTCTCTTATCCCTGAATGTCTCGAGTCACTCGGGCGTTAGCTCACCGGGTTACATGACGCCTTCCTTCAATTATTCTCGAAGTCGATCAAGCAGTCGGTCAAATCTCATCCATGCTGCTGTGTTGCCCTCCTCGGCAACCCCTCGATCGGGCGAGGCGTTTCCCCCGATTCCTGTCTCCAACGGTGGCCCGCGCATCAATCCATTGACTGGTCTTGACGAGGTCGAGGAAGACAGAATATTTGAGAAAATCTTCCACCAGCTCACTTCCGCATACAGCTCCGCTCTTCAAGCCCTTCCTCTTGCTCGACGTCAGTTCAGCCGATGCCTTGAAGTCGCAGAGCAATCCCGTGAGTCAGAAGGAATCCAAATTCTCTGGAATAACCTGATCCGCCGTTGCCGCTTCTGCCATGAAGTGTCCGAAGCTTTGGGAATGCGCCTATCGAACATGAGAGTCAAAGAACCGGGTGGCGGGCTCCGGAATCAGCGCGAATTCTGGCAACTTTGCAAAACCTTTATGCAATCTTTCGTCGATCTGGTGACGGACATGAGAGAAGTTCGCAGCATGCAATTGCTTCCCGGAGACGTGATTATTATCTTGCGCCCCGTTCAAAAAGCCAGTCGGGAAGCTGGCCGACTCATCGAGGCATCTCCATGGTCATATCTCGCCGACATGGCCCCAACAAGTACGCCCAGCAACCTGTATGGACCGCCACTACAACTCCCCCACCCGCATCCTCAGCACCAAGCATCAGTGTCGACCCCGGCCATTGGATCCCACTCGAATTCCTTCGGCATTGCGGCAAATATGTCCCCGCAATCAATTACTATGCCTGCGACCCCGCTCAGCGCTGCGCTTGGGCCTGCTGCGCAGGCGACTGTACCATCAACTCCAGCCAGTGCCTACAGCGACAAATTTTTCGAAGGGGATGTTTTCCAACGGGCAGACTCACTCCTTTCCATGCCGAATCAGGCGCCTTTCTTCAGCCGTCGGTAGGGTGTTCTGGGAGACAATCTCAATTTAACCGCCATTATTTGGGCGCAGGCATGGGTGTGTCATGTTCACGATGAAGGTTGAGCGCTTGGCTCAGCTTTGCGGAAGAAGAAGGCACAGTCCACGAGAAGGTGTGTATGTGTATTCAAAGCGTCCATGTCAGGACCCAGCGCGTGGACAGTGCAAGATCTCGAGTGACTCCCTCGCCTTTCCCTTTACTTCTGCCTCGCATTTCATATGCAGTGTCGTTTTTCTATGGGGAAGCTTATGTGCTATGAATGTCATGTGTGGGGTTTTGATTACAATTGATATCATTATAGCGTCTAGACGACTGAATTTGAATTTGCCAGCTGGTCTCAAATTAATTCTGAATAATCCCAGTGTCCTTTCGAAATATGAAGTACCAATTTATTCGAGCTTGTGCTTCATTTTTGAAGAGGCATTTGCAGATTACAGACGATGAGTGGTTGCATCTCGGCGCGTCTACCAGCATCCCGGCAAAGCAGTAATCAGTAGCTGGCACATCGACGGACAAGGATTGGGAATCAGGGTACCTTTGTCACCTCACTCGACTGAATGATTGTTTCGTCCTTGTCCATTGTGCGTGTCAATCTACTTGCCCGAAAAGCCAGATTCCTATCTCATACCACCTAGTGGGCCAGTCCTTGCTAAGCTATCGAAACCACCGAAAAGACGAGCTCAAAAAACCAAGTCGAATGCCTTCTAGCATCCGCAATGTATTTTCTGCTCTATAGACCAAGTTGATGTTGATCCTAGAGTGCACAATCTTACTCATAGCTGGAGCGAATGATGCAGGATTTAAATAACGTGAAAGTTTACGCCCTGGACCGGATGTTACTCAAAGTTCCTTCTCTCCAACAACCACGTCACGGACAAAAGCGAACATCTCACGAGGTTTGTTCGCAAAGACACTATGCCCAGCACCTTTGAAAAGATGATACGAAACGCCTCGCTCTTGGCCCCAGAATCCAACCACTTTATTCTCCCCTCGAGTCTCCCCGGTGTGCCCGGGCTGAGTGACAGGCATTGGATCGTCGCCAAAGAATGGACGTTTCGGCTCGGTAGAAAATCCCTGGGCACCGCGCCATGTCATGTTCTGTATCGCTAGCTCGGTGCCGATGTGGTTCAACAACATGTCCCACTCTCCGTTATAGATGTGCAAAGAGATGTTGTGCTGGGTGACTAGATCGGGTAAAATGGTGTATGCCGGGGGCACTACGGATGGTGCACCGAGCAACGTGCTGAGGATCGTGGAGTTGCAGGCACTGTAAGTTCCACGCCCGCTGACATGGAGAGCGTCCTGAACGTCGGTGCGGCTGAAAAATGAAGTCATCAAGTTCATTGTCTGGATCGTGCCGCAATCGTGGTGGATATCATAGACGTCGAAACAAGGAATGCCCGAGCCGTCGGCAGATGCGGTGTCCATGTAATCCATGACGGTAGAATATGTGGCGCATGGACCATAACAAGTCGAGTTAAAAATCGACATGTTGACATCACCGACTGTTCTGGGCGTTATGCTGCACGTTGAATTCCAAACATCGGTCATGTCCCGGCGACGGCGGCGACGATAATTGAAGTTTTCCGGATTTTCCGGGATGGTGAATTTGCCCTCAGGGGGATAGATCTTGGCTTGGGCGAGCATGTCTGCGAAACCGCAAACCTGATCCGCGGCAGCGAAAGCACCAAGAATATCTGTTGGTATTTTCACCATTGCTGCTTGCGATTGTACATATGCTCCGATTCCAACGGAGGACATGGCTGCTGCGTTCCCCCAAGATCCGTCTCCGATGGACATGGAACGGATATTGAGCGGGGTCCAGGTATTGCTCTGGAGCAAAGCCTCGGTGAAGTATGGTATGTAGATGCCCGCATAGGATTCCCCCATCAGGTGGATCTTCTTCGATGACAGATGCGGAAAGAGTGTGAGGAATCCGTTCAGCCAAGCCACAAAGTCCGCCACGACCATCTCATTGTTGCGAACTGGGTACGGATTGCTCGCCGTGGAGAAGCCTGCGCCGACCGGCTGATCTATGTAAAGAACATTACCCAGCCGCGTCCATGAGTACGGGTTGCGTTCGAGTGAGGTTGAATTGTCAATGAATGAGATAGGTCCGTTGCCGCCAAGTAGCCCTACGAGGGAGGAACAACCTGGTCCACCATTGAGCCAGACTGAGAGACAGATTGGGATGTGGTCAGCAATTGACGAGTATGATTTGCACTGGTCAGCCTTTTTTAGAACTAGGAGACTCACTAATTAGGTTCTCATCATGCGTAGGGGTTTCTGATTCGAATAGCCAGAAGAAGATTTCATCTCCTACTTTACGTCCCGGCACAGGCAAACGACCGGCCCAGTTGATCGGCAAGGAAGGAGTATCCGGTAATGATCGAACCAGATATTGAGTATTCCGAGTCGACACGTGAAGCAATTGACTCGTCATTGACCACCACAGTTGGATGAGAAAGAGGGCTCCAGTCCATCCCATCGTGACGCTCCCGCGAAGAAGAACAAGCAAGAATCCTGGTCGTTCAAGGGAAAGCCCTCAGATCTGACACTTGATGGTCACCTCGGAGTACGATAGGGAGATGACCAAGGCGCATGTCATTACAAGACTACAGAGCAAGAGCAAGGGGTAATCTAATTTGAACTCTTCATGGGCAACATGACCTGCTGGCTACGAGATGGAAGCGCGAGGCCATATTTCCTAATTAGGATCTGAATAGAGCGGGAGAGGCTTGCCATGCTCGCAAGGTGACAGGCTGGAACGACCAGGCATGGACTAGAAAAGCGCCGCCCGAAACAAACTGCTGAGTTGAGAAATGGTACAACCGCTGGAACTGTTCCGCTCTCTCTGAGTCTTCTGTCTTGAGTTCTGTGAATATCTCCGAAGACGTCCAAGTGAACCCGAGACAGAAAGGGCGTTCACCAATCGCCCGGTAATCATTCGGTCGTGGACTGAGGTCATCCACCACTGGTTGAATGACCACAATAGATGGGCTGGTCACATGACGCCTCGAGCGTCTCTTTGCAGTCACCCAACTCCAAGCAGTCGGGTGCAGATCCTTTGGCCTGAATAACACGGCCCCCAATAACCGTCGTCAAAACCTTTGAATGCCTGATTTCCAAGGCCTGCACAAGATCCACCTCTCAAAACTTCAGGCACTCAGGCATTCAACTCTATCGGCCGCATTCGACCACAGCCCCACTTGGAGTTCTCGTCGCAAATTCACATTCCCCAAAGTGGAGCTTGGAAGCTTTCTCAGTTCCACTTTGGCGGTAGTTGACTCCATACTTCGTATCTACTGTCGTCCCTGATTCTGGCGTCACATTCGAAGGACTGGCTGGTCGTCCGTCCCAGATCCGTCATGTCGCCCATCGCTACACTGTGGTCTCACGGTCACGTCTGATGGGTCTCCCAAAGAAAAAGGAAACCCCCCAAAAGTTGGTGTGGGCAAAGTCCTGCACTACGCATGGCCAGTGCGCCGCAAAGTGAGGCGTGAAAGGGGGTTCCAGACCTGCTACAAATCAACAGCGAAGGGAAGGAGACCTTGAAAGTCGGTCAGCCCACCCCCTTCATATTCAGAAATCTCATGCGAAAAGGGGCATCAGGAGAGAACGAGAGAAGATTGGAAAGCGATGCATCTCAGCACGATCGACGATCCTCACGATCGGGAAACGGAAAGGAGATGCGCCTCGATAGCGAGGAACCATCTTGAGGCAAGTCTGTAGTGGTTCTCGAAAGCGCACTACACTAGAAACGGGTACCAGCAGTCTCCCTGGAACGACCGGAATGTGCGCCCTGAACCACTACTTGTCATAGTGTCCTCAGCCATGGCGACTCGTTCGGATTCTCTCTCCGAATCGACGAGGGTACCGTCAAAACTCTATCTCCCGTGGAGTCGTGGTGTCTTGGATGCTTTCGTTGTCCCCGAATTCAGTCATTCGAAAACGTCTGTTCAGGAAGACCTGTTCACAACGGTCACATCGAAGATCCTTCGTGATGATCCGACTATATCAGGTCCATTTGGTCGCTTTCTCAATCCTTCTTAGTCTTTTTGCCCTTTTGCTCTCCTTACCGTGCCCTTTTCACAATTCTCTTCCATTTCAAACCCGGACCTGACCAATCCATTTCTCCCGGTCTCGTGTCTGGCGCCTCAGTGAAATCGTGCTACACTCTCATCAACTTGGCTGTCGGTGCCAGTGTTCCGAGGATTTGATCGCATCGTGACCGGAATCTCTACAAGCTAGCTACAAAACTTGCCCTACCTTGCTGGGCTTGAATTCAATTGTGGAATCTGGACTCAAATCGAGACTGTCTCAAGTGCATCCGAGAAGGATCGAGCACATCCCTGCCCTCAACCATTATCAACCCCACGAGTCTAGTCGCCTGCAGATTCCAGGATAAACCGGTGGCTCCACCTGATTTGACAGCTCATTTGCATCACTTTTGGTTGGCAACCTAGGATTGGCTGCCTGCCTGAGGCAAACAGGGGGGCGTGTGGAAAGGTTCAAAGCATACAGGTCAGTCATCACGAGCACATCGTGGGCGGGATTTCTTCTTATTCATCTTGACCTCGGTCCCTGAGTTGTAATTGCCCTTTTCTGGAGCTACTGGTGCGCGCCAGCTGGGATACCCCGACCATCATATTGAGGAAAAGAGGATGTTGGCATCGGGCTGCGATTTGCCATGCCTGGCTAGAGCTCTTGTTTCATCACACCACACAGAAATGATTTTGATCTAACATTTGGGGCCCATGAGTACTAGAATCGAACAGACAGAGAGAGAGAGCAATTGATCGTATAGCAGATTCTGCTCTAAGCCATGGATCTTCAAGGAACCAAAGAGGCTCGAACGCAGGAAGACGGCAACGACGGCTCGTTGGATAGCTACAATGCGGGTAATGGCCGCGCCACCGAATTTCGCCAAACTGAAAGACGCGAGTCTCATGGTCATGAGAAATCGTCGACTGTGAGCTCACTGCGTCGCGCACGTCCACCTTTCGAATATCCGCCCAGCACCAGTCGACTCCACGCAGCCGCGCGTCCGGAATCGCGATCGATTTCCAGCGCGACCTCTCATCCTCGAGATTCCTCGCCCTCTGCGGAGGCGATCAATATTCCACATGTCTTAGGACTCGGTTCACGCGACCAGAAGCTTCTCTGCAAAGCTCGCCGCCACCCTCCGGTCACCAAACGAACATTGAGCGAGCTCGACCTACCCTGCATCATGAGCAATATCAATCTTCGCATGGATGCCAATTTCGACCGTGATTTACATTTCAAACCCGATCTGGAGGGCGAAAAAGGCAAGCGCAAAAGAAGAGAGGCTACAGAATACTGGGATGCCATGGCCCTCGAGATAGCCATTTATGCGTACCAAGCCGCGAATCCCGATATCGACATGGATGAGTCTCATTCGGGGCAAACCAGCACCACGCACACATTCGAGCCCCGACTGCCCTTGATGTTTGAGACCCTGCAAGAAGTCATCAAGACGCTAGTACCCGAACGGGACCATCCGAGTGTCATGGAGAACCTCGAGGTACCCTTGCTCATGCAGCAGGTACGCAAGGGAGTCCTTGACATGGTCATTCTAGCCAAGTGGATGGCAGCTTTGCTTAAGACGCATTGCGCACCGATGCGCGACGAGTGGGCAGACCGCATGGTGGAACAGATCACTGAAGGCTCCCAGTCGCAAAACCCGAAGAAGGTTGTCAATGGGCTGCAGACGCTGTTCGCTATTCTAGAAGCAATGAAGCTCGTGAGTCATTCCCTTTCCACTAGACGATAGATTTGTTTCCCGTTATACTGACAGAACCTACAGGATGTGGCGAATCATCAAATTCGTACCTTCCGTGTCTTACTGATTGAGGACACAGTGCCTTTCTTGCAAGAGTACCTTGAAGGCAAGATCAGCCGCGGAGGTTTCCAAGTCGAACCCGCGAAGCTGTGGTATGCCGAGGCACGAGAACGCGCGCAAAGAGAAGACGAAGCTCAAGGCTCAACTTCGGCGCAGTCAGACGTAGCTTTGAAGCCTCTCGAGGCTCTTTTTAAGGGAATCACGGACCAGTTGCTTCAGTTCCACCCACCTTCAGACTATCCCGAGACGTTTCTCTTCGACACGGATCGGCTGTGGCAGTTGCGCTCGACGATTCATAATCTGATCAATCTGGAGATTGCATGGTACATCTTCGAATCCTATGTCCACACGCAGAAGAGATACCTGTCTGCTCGCGATGAGACATACTCGACCTTCCGCACGCGGATTTGGTCGCTTATGGAGGACGAAATGAGTCCCGACGAGCGAGACTGTTGTGAGAATGACGACTCGGATACTCGAGGTGGCCAACGCTGGATGGCAAAGATGCGATCGATCGCACTGGAAATTGCCCGATTTGCCTGTGCCGCATGCTGTCTAGACACTCTTGTCGCCGACGAAGTCATCGCTCCGATCGAGGAGGCGCTTCTATGGCATCTGTCGAATGAGTCGGAGCTCTTCCGCTACTTTCAAAATACGATGCGCGAGAAAGTGCTCACTGCGACCATGGCATCTGCAAAGAAGTTCCTCCCTCTTTCACCATTGGCCATTTGTGAGTCCCAACGGACGATGCTCGCACAGTCTAACGGAAATGAGTCCACCCCCAATGCCCCCTTGACGGCCGCGGACGCGACACCGCAAGTTCTCGGGGCTTCCCAGTCGCCGCAATCAATCTCTGCCCAACAATACGACATTGAGCGTATTGGTATGCGTCTTGCTCATATCGGCGTCCTACACTGGCGAGTCTGGGCTCCTCTACTCTACTTGAGAGAGGAGACTTCTCGGTCGACTGTTGAACATCCAGGACCACTGTAATCTCCAGTGTCTTGAGTTTTTTTTTTTTTCCTCTCTTGACCAGATTGCTTGCTATACTTGGTTTACTATCCTCTGGACAGCTTTACTGGCGTTCTTTGCTTTTCTAGAAAGCTGCTTTTGCTCTTGTTGGTGTTCTTTCAATCTTCTGTGACCTGCTCTCTAGCGCTTTTGCATGGTTGTGTGTACGGCGTCTCTCTATCCTTGGTCTTTTCTCTTGTGTCTGTTTTTCTTCTCTTTTCTTTACTTTTTTTTCTTTGGTCGTCAGCTTGAGCGTCATCACCAAGGACGGAGTTTGTTAGAGTCGTCGGGGATGAAGCGTTATATGTGGCCCGTCCGGTCATCTTTGGGAAATAGACTCTGGCGTTGTCTTTTGTTTTAATCTTTTCCCCTTCCCCGTTTATTTTCGCTATTCTTGCTCGATGCAGTCGAAAGTGTCTATTCGAGTTTGAATTGAGAATACTTCTTCCCGCACGATATTCAGTGTGATCAATCAAAACAAGACCTTTGTTTCTCTATCTCTATATTTCCGCCTAGTTACAACCTACGACCAATCCCCATTAAATATGCACCGATACAGAAACCAATGCCTTCCAAATAATTATCTTTTTTTTATAAGGAAACCCCCCCCCCCATCTTCAAGAATCAGACATTGCCGTGTTACAATCCACCGGATGCGGTCAAATTCGGCCCGTCGACTGGTCCGCCCTCATTCCCCTGATCGAATTTCCAAAACTCCCCATTCCGATCGTTCAACGGCCAAGTACGATTTCTCTTTGCGCTGCATAGTACAAGCGGATTCACCCGACGATAGTGAATCTACTTGCTGGCTATAGGCTACACGTGATATTCACACCTCACACCTCATTACTCTGTGTACAAACCACAAACCCGGCAAAAGTTTTCCGGACCAGCCACTCCCTTCCTGAAACTATTCAAACCACGTCTGGTCGGACTTGATTGTCCGGAAGAGGAAGAAACAACACAGCCTCTTAAAATATCCTGGGTAAATTGGGGGAGGGGGTTGAACAAGCAAACCTCCAACGACACGGCATCTACCAAAATCTCTTTCTCGCTTGAACCGAGCGACGCAATCAGATACAAGCCGGAAGGCCCGAGGCTGGGGCCCAGTTAGAAAAAAAAGGGAAAAAGAAGAAAAAAAACACGAGCAGAATGAAGCAATGCGTCCTTCATCGATCCTATACGCGTCCCGACCATTTCCATGGATCGCAGAATTAAAAGCGGTGCAACTTCAGCGCGTGGCGCGCGCAACGGGGATTCAGTCATCCGGCACAAAAGATGTGCTTGGCGGCCGGATTGAAACCATCCTGTCTGATCAGCTGCGGCGTGTCCCGGCGGGTGAGAAACAGCGTCGTGATTGGAGCGTGCTGAGTATTGATATGGGGATTCAGAATCTGGCATTTGCTCATCTGCATGTTCCGCGGGTATTACCTGATTTGGAGATGGAAGCGAGACAAGGGCCGTCGAAGCCGATTCTGACGGCGTGGCATCGGCTGAAAGTCTCTGAGATTGACAGGTTAGACTTGAAGGGGAGTTTGGAAGATGGAAAGGGCGAGGCAGAGGACTCTGGCGCAGCGTCGATGACGGGGACAGAAGCGTCGTTGTTTGGAGTACTCGGCGCCTCTGAAAGTGCGGCTTCCGCGTCTGTGACGGAGCTAAAAGAATCATTTGCGCCGCATGTTTATGCCGAACTGGCGTATACATTGGTCACGGCCCTCTTGTCGGCATATAAACCTACCCATGTTCTCATTGAGCGGCAGCGTTTTCGATCTGGTGGAGGGAGCGCGGTGCAAGAGTGGACACTGCGAGTTGGCGTCTTTGAAGGTATGTTGTATGCTGTATTAAATGCGCTCAAGCGGGAGCGCGGATTCGAGCTGGATGGATTAGAGGTGCATGGGATTGAACCGAAGCGGGTAGTGCGATACTGGGAGGATCTGGATCTGGATCTCGTTCCTTGTCCTGGTCTTGGTCCTGATACGGTCGAGTCTGGAAAGAAAGAAAGAGAGCGGGAAGAAGCGTCTATATTATCACCACAACGAACAGCGGATGATGTCAAAACTAAGAGCAGAGTCAATGCGCGGCAAGTCAAACAGGCCAAGATTGACCTGGTCGGACACTGGATTGCAGGGTCTCTCCCCGTGGAAGATATCACGACACCGGCTGTTCCTCGTGAACGGCAGCTTGAACGACTTGATGCTGCGGTTCAAAGCAAGATTTGTCTGGCGGCGCATCGTCCAAGTGTACACCAGACTGCGCAGGCTTACCTGCAGAAATGGCGCAAACCGGTCCAGAAAACTTCCAAGAACAAGACACCATCGTCGCCTGCAATAGGCAAACTCGATGATCTGGCAGACTGCCTCTTGCAGGGTGTGACTTGGTTAGAATGGCAGACCATGCGAGAAAGACTTGCCCGGGAAGGAGTCGAAGCCCTGCAGTTGACAAAGAAATGACTGCACGAGGAACTCGGAGCTGTGAGGCACATCTTGTATTATTCACATCAATCACATTTGTAGCGAGGTGTAATGGCTCTGTTCATGTTCCATACGGAAATTACGAATTACGAGAGGCAGTTAGCAGATTTAGAGCTACACCAGCACCCACGGCCATCCTGCTATTCTTGGTCGACCTATAATTGAGGGAGAAAGAACTTCTATGTCTGATCTTGTGGCCAATTCACTATCTTAGCAAGAGCACAGCCGTTTTAACCCCTCCCCCCCCCCCCCCCTTTTTTTTTTTCCCCAGGAAAATTGAGAGGTCAATCCTGCCATCTCTCGTGCTCAGTGCCGGTGCAATTTCAGGGGGAAAAAGTCCCGTGAGCTCTATGGGAGTCTCAAAATTTAGAACATCGGTAGAGACCCAGTCGAGAACTTCAGTCGGTCACACTGGTAGTCTGTGCTACAGAGTACAGACAAGTTATGGAGCAGGTCTTTCATCTCGACTTGGTTTTTCCTTGTGAAATGAGACAGGGCTGTTTCTCTGGCTGGTTGATCGGGACTCTTCAAGTTTCGTAACCTTTTTCACTGCTTGCTTTTTCTTTATTTTTATTTTTATTTTATTTTTCAAAAAAAAATTTTGAACAATATTTGTTATGAGAAAGCCAACGAGGATGCGACGTGCGAGTGCCAGTGCGAATACTTTACTCCGTCCACTGGGCTGTCCAAAATGTACGCGGTACACGGCACGGGCAGTGTAATGAGGGTCTCATCCTCTGGTCGTCTACACATCCTGTCCTGTCTCTGGATCTCTCATCTTATCATTCTCATCTTATTTCATTACGCAAGACCTCCGCCTGGGTAAATAACCTTCTCACTTTCTACCAATCAGTCCGCATTTCCGCAAATGAAACCCGCAAAAGTGACTTTGATGGATGCAAGATTAATTGCAGGTGGAGAAGAGAAAGTGTAGCCCTGTGGTGCGATAATACACTTCAAGGTTCTTCTTTTTATTTGTTCCTGAACTATACGCGTCCATGGTAAATAGCATCAACAGCACTCCACCTGTCACTTAAGCGTGACGATTCAGTCAGCCGCACTGGATGAGACGATGGCCTCAGGCAGTTTAGGTGAAACGGTGGCGTAGCTGTGGTCGACAGGGGGGGGGGGGACAACTCTGTTTTTTCGGTCTTTTCGGTGGCATCGAAACTGAATGTGGATCCGAGACGCTCAGTTTAGCAAGGATGAGACGGTTGCACCACACACATCGGTTGTGTCTACAAATGTACAGTTGATGAGGTCGAGTTAGGTTGAGAGCCCATTTTTCATCCAAAGCTCATATAGAACCATTGTATATCGGATCAGACAGGAGTTGAATTCACTTTTTTTTTTTGGTACACTAATAACTTATAGTTGACCTTGTCGAGCATATACACTTTCATGGTAACATGCCTGGGAAATGGAGATGTTCTTGTCTCTGGACATTGCCCTCTCTTCAGCATGCCAGTCCATTCTCTCCTATCACTCGACGAGTCGACAGAGTACAGTTGACACCCCGAAGAGAGTAGCCGACACGGGAACTGCGCCCCCTTCCTTGACCCGTGGGCGCGGGTGCTCCACTCGGACCGAGATTGGCCTGCTGGTCCGTCGCCGTCCAGGTACATTTGGATCCCCCGTCTACAATGTACAATCTACACCAAGGACAATACCGTGAGTGCTGTCGTACTGTCTGTCTTCAAACCCCATGGAATGCAACGAAAAATGGCGGCGAGTATTAGTCCTGATCGTTGAGCAGCTGCATAGATCCACACAGGCCTTGTCCCACTCCATTCTCTGCAGCGAGTGTCCAGAGCTGAAGTCATGTCCGGTTGGAGGGCGATGCGGTTCATCATTGATTGCGATACACTCAACGCTGGGCGCATTGTGTGGCTGGCCATCATCATCGGGTGGGAGCCGCCACAAACTGGCGAATCGAGACGATACCTTAAGAGGCCATCGATCCGAGTCCATGACTTCATGCTCGCATCCTCATCACGGGTGAAACTGATTTTCTTTCTCTTGGGCTCGTGCAGGTGGCCCAGCCCGTTGGCAGTGCTGCTCCGTGGGCCTTTTCGGCGAACAGACGACTTGATTGGCTTTCAGGCCCCAAGCGCATCACGGGGACCGAGCAATTTCCCGGAACGAAGGGAAACCAGTCAACGGCTGGTGCCTGACCCGGAAAAAGGTGGATGGACAGGGCAGGATTCTGTACCGAGAGGTAGACACATTGTCGCGATTCTCTCGGGAAGAGTGAGGAAGGATCGAGACTCCCGAAGAAACAAACGGACCGTGTGGCAATTGAGCAGAGAGGAAGTGACGGAGCAGCGAGAGCCCTGAACCGGGGAAACATGCACGGAAATCAGTACCGCAGTACTCCCGCAGCGGTACCCACGAGGTACCAGTGGAGTACCGTCCTGGCGATTCGAAAAATGAGCGAGTTTGGTCCCTCTCAGGTACACCCGCCACGGACCAATCATGAAACTTGGCAGGTCTCATGCCGCTGGAGACTGGCCGGGAATCGCGGTCGAGACTGTTTCATCGCGTGTCCCTTGATGAAGGTGAAGAGACTGGGAAGTCGACTCCTGAATGTTGCCCGTCTCCCTGTGTCGAGAGGAATCCCATACGGATTCAAAAGAGCATGGCTTGCTGGCCATTGAAAGTTGCTTTTCTTGCGGGACACAAGCAGGATCTTGGTCCACCGTCTGAAGATGTCATGATCAGGCCTGACCTCGTCTGACTGTGTATCCATGCTCGTTTGTGGCCCGTGTGGAACGAACTAATCAAATGTCAAAAATTGGGTTTGATTGCAGTCCTGCGCCAAACGCAGTCTCCAGCACATCAATGGATCATCCAGAAGACCAGAGCCATCCCAAGTGGAGACTCGTCTAGTCCAACATGACCCGATTCTGGCAATTCAATACAGGAAATTGATTTTTCCATCAAAATTGGCAGATGGAAAGAGCCCCGCCTCAGTTTGGGTCCCCACGACGCTGGGCCGCGTACGACAATTCTTCTTCTTCTGCCTCTTCTCTCTCTCTCCTGCCTCCTTTTCCCTTCTCTCTCTTCTTTCCTTCAAACCGGACGTCCTTCGCTCGCGATTCTTTGATAGAATCTCTTTTCATTCCTTCACGCTAGACGTTGACATTCCCTTACACCTGCGAATCGATTTCGCGGTGTCGATACACACTCTTTTCCATACTTGCCCAGCGCCGGTTTACATTCGCTCATCTCTCGCTCCCAAGACATTGATTGTCTGATCTATCAAAGTCACCTACACACCGTCTACACATCGACAAGTGACACTCATTTCACATCGAAACCATCAACATGCTGTTCAAGAATATCAGTCTTGTTCTGATCGCCGGCCTGGCCGCCTCGGGTCAGGCCGAGCGTCACGCTCGTCGCGTGCACCGACTCCGCAGCGTCATTCCCACCATCCCGGCGGCTCTGCCCACCACCACCAGCACGGTGGCCCCCACCACTGCCGAGACCGACAGCGCGACTCTGACTTCTGCGGAGACATCCAGCGCTGCGATCACCTCGGCCGAGTCCTCCAGCTCCATGGTGATCCCCGTCGTCGGGTCTTCGAGCCCCGTCGTGGTTCCTACTGAGGCCTCCAGCTCCATCATCGTTCCCGTCCAGTCCTCTAGCTCGGCGGTCACTTCTGCTCAACCCTCGAGCCCCGTGGTGATCTCTGCCGAGCCTACTCACCATGTTGCAACCCCCTCCGTGGTGGCGTCCTCGAGCGCGGTGACCCCCGGTGTGATCCCGTCGCACACTCCCGCTCATGGCTCTTCCAGCGTCGTTGTGATCACTTCCACTGCTGGTCAAAGTGCCAGTGCCGGCGCCAGCGCCAGCGCCACCGGTACTCCTGAAGTCGTGACGGTGACCTACACCGTCGGCTCCGGTACTACTACTCGCGTATACACTACCACTGTGTCCCGGACCACCACTGATGTCCACACCGTGACTGCTGTATGTTTATCCTCCATCTCTGAATTTGACGAGATGGGACTAACGATGGCTTCGCCCTCATTTCTAGGCTCCTGAAACCAACACCCAAACTGCTCCCGATGCCAACGGCCATGTCCAGTCCGATAGCGAGCCAACCACCACTCTTCACTCGACCACCACGAAGACTGTCACCCTTATTGAGCACCCAACCACTACCGTGACTGCCGGCCGTGCTACCGCCACCGGTAGCGGCAATGGCAGCGGCAGCGGCAGTGAAGGCGGCAACTGTCGCCCTGAGACGGTCACCGTGACTGCCACTCAGACCGTGACTGTGGTATGTATCTCCGGCTAAAGGATTCCTTGCCGCGTCTACAGATTGCTGACCCGTTTCACAGAGCGCCGAAGCTGCCGCCACTTCTGCTCCCGGACAGAACCATCAGCAACAGAGCAGCGACAGCGGTAACAGCCAGACGGAGCAGTCCACTGCCGCCCAGACTTCCACCATCTTCATGGTGCCTACTCCCAGCTCCAGCCGAGTTCCCTCTTCGCGGGCCACTCCTTCGGGCTTTGCGACCAGCTCGATGGTGGTGCGCCCCTCGCCTTCTTCCAGCAGCTCTGCCGCGGTGACCCCTAGCGGACGCCCGTCTCAGCAGAATTTCCGTCGTCTCTATGTCTAGTCATCAAGCCGTGTTGGAGACGTCGGATGCTTTTGAAATCAGAACCATCGAATGTCTGATCTAGATCTTGGTGTGATGTAAACGTGTCTGAGTCTTTTGTTCGCTCCTCAGTTTTCCCTTTCCATCATTCCTCCATCTAGATATGTGGCTGCTTGTCTCGTGATCCGGGATTGTTGATGTGCCAGGCGCAAGAAGCGGTCAGGGGCAAGACCCGGCGGGGACTTCTCTTCCTTCCTGATCTCGATTGTCTTTTTATTTCATGTAGATCATTTGACTTGGCCTCAGGGTTATATTTGAAAAGCTGAATTGTTTCAATGTTTGAGTTTCTATCCAAGTGTATCAGTATTGGCATGATTGTTCACCCAAGTGTCCACTTGTTGCATCCTGTTCATGTCATGGCGAGGATCAACCTTCGACTCAGGCACTTGCATCCGAGGGAAGAGGCCCACCCTACCTAATTGGTATGCCAGGTATGAGCTCTCAAATGTGCGCCGATACCGTGCATACGCAAAGTTGATCAATCGTGGGGGGTCTTGGATTTAACAAGAGCGCCCAATGGAGACGCACCAGGGCCTATCGATTAAGCAGGCCTTCCAAAGGGAGGTTGCAGGAGCTGTGGGACGCCGCCTGCGGTCGCCAAGCTCTGCTGTCCAGTCCGATTACAGCTTGGGTCGAGATCCCGCCCCCCCACAGGTCAAACAAAGAATGCGAACGCTCCGACTCCCATGGGTGCAATGCTTCACCGGCCCTTTGCCCCGGTTCCTGAGCTGCGAATGTGAGGGCTTGCACATGCGTTCCTCCGCCCCTTTTACGGCTCTCGTGTGTCATTCTTTTTTTTTTCTCTCATGGTGTGGTTTCACCCTTGAGTTGCAATTGACGACTCCAATCTCTCCTTGTCCGCTCCTCGGTCCATTTACAACGAGCGAAATGACAAGATGCTTCTACATGGAGCTTACAAACGATCCTTTGCCGAGAGTGCAGAAGAGCCAGACTCGACATCAGGACAGGACGGTGATAATTACGCCTGGGCTCGGCACTCACCCAGTGTCACGGCGGATCTACCCAGAGCCTCCACCGTCGCCAGTGGCCCTGCGCAAGATATCCGACTCGATGACGATGGGAATGGAGGCTCAGAATCTGCTTCTTGGGACCATGCCGCAGGCGCGCAATTGACCTCGGTCGTTGATTCAAACGTGGCATCGGATCGCGTCAATTCCGAGGCGCTAGTCAGTACACCGACGGGCAGCTCAAAAGCACCCACACCGAAAAACGTCAAGAGGCCGAAATATACTATACCTGATCGAAGGAACCGAAATCCGTGCGTCGCTTGTACTGTCCAAAGCGTTCGGTGTGAGATGGTCGACCGCCGACCACCGTGCACGAGGTGCTGCGATCTAGACCAACCGTGTGTGTTGAAGTATCCAGGCAAGAAGCCTGTTGCCCGACCCCCTCTGCGGCACAAGATGACATCTTCAACGTCGCAAGACCGACGAGGAGAAGTCGTGTCGCAGCTCAAAAGCCCCACAACAACCCGGGTCTCCCATGATCAAGCCTCCGCGACTATCTGTACGAGATGCCGCACCTTGGGGATCCCCTGTATCCCCACCCGTACGCCAAGGTGTGTCGAATGTCGAGATAAGCACACCAAATGCAGTCTCCTCGTTCAACCTCTTCCCAAAACCATGCCGCCCATTATCGATCCTCCCCTTATCGATCCGCCCGCGCGTGGATCGGATGACTCCAGCGAAGACACGTCGAGTAGCAGTGATGATATTTCGGATGAGGCTTCTGTCACATCTGCCATTAAAGACGAACCTTTTGAAGATGAAGACTGTCTGACTAGCATTCGCGTGTTCGGTCATGATGGCATACACTCACGTCCTGGAGACCCCGTGGCCCAGTGGCCGCAGGAAGGCCCGATGGCAGAACAAGTGGAATCGACGACTCGACTGTCGAACTCGATAGTTTCGCCTAATTTCCTCCATAGGGGGTCCACCAACCCACGAGTTATTGCCCTGATCAATCAGCCATCCTTCCCCTCAAATCCCCTGTGCAGACAGGAATTTCTTGATATGTGGGCCAAATGCAGATACGTGAAGGAAGGTTTGATGAGCGCACGCGAGATCCTCGATTGTTTCCACTGATATGATATCACAAGCAAGACTTTGTCTTTTTTTTTTCTCGGGTTGATGCTCACAGTCCGTAGGTTCTCTCAACATCTGGCGCCGCATTCGAAGATTATCAATCTCAATTTTCTTTCCCGTGATACCCATGAGCAATTGCTCATGGAAGACACAATGTTAGGGTGTTCATTGTTGACCATATCCTCCCGCTTTATGACTCTTCCACACCCCGGGGGACGGCCACGGAGCACTTATATCCACAGCCAGCTGTGGAGGCACTGCGAGGACTTTATTCAGCATATTCGAAAATACTCTCATTCAGACAGCCGCGTACTCGGCGCTATCGAGAGCCTCTTATTGCTGTCCGACTGGTTGCCTCGATCTGCCCAGGAAACAGTCGATCTTTCGTCCGAGTGGAGCGGAGAATTAATTTGTCCAGATTTGGACAGTCATACGGAGCATGATACCGGTGCCAGGTCGCCACCGGTGAATTGGAAACACGACGTGCTCGGTCCTTTGCAGCGGTCAGAGAGATTGTCTCGGCGGCTGATCAGGGCTGCACTGAATATTGCCCGAGTTTCACGGATCTTTTCTGACGAACCTCCACGGGCCTCGGATCTTCATGTTCGACAGGCAGGCCGACAATCTCGCATCAGAGATCTACTTTCTATCTATTATATCAGAATTTCCTGCTCACATGGCCCACCTTTTCTTGAGAACGGTGCTCGGCAAGCAGTGTTTGGATCTTCCAACGTCAGAATCATCGAGCCACTCTCCGACAGGTTCACATGTTTGTGGCTGGAATTGACGGTTATCATGGAATCAGCGGGTGTCGTGTTTGCCTCACCATCACCTCAGATGGAGCACGTACTAGAGGGAGACTATAGCAGCCTCCGGTCACACTGGCTTTTGCCCTTGGATAGATGGCGCGGATGTTTTGACTCCGAAGTTTCCGGTAAGCCCGCCGCTCTGTCGTCGTGACAAGGATCCGGGCATCTGTTTTGCGAGACCTCGTTTCACTGATTGATAACAGGAATGTCCCTTGATCTCAGTTGTTTCTTATTGATCGAGTTCTACCACCTCCAGGCGTGTCTGAGTTCCCTGCCTATTCAAGCAGTGGTCAACAGAGCACAGACGCAGCGCGGGAGACGTATGCACTTGTCCTCCACCGGCAGAGCCGACGATGCGCCTGATGTACTGCCCACAGACCGAGAGCTCATCGACCAGGTGATCCATAGCACTCTGAACATCTTCCGCCTCGTCTATACCATTGGTCTCGGCAAGAGATTGAACTACGCACCTCTTCGAATTCGAATATGCATTCTCTCGGCATCTATTCTGTATCTCAAGGCTACGAGTCTTGGAGGGTATATGATGCGTAGCATTCTGGCGCAGATGGCAGAATTGAAGATGTGCATCACGGCGCTGCGATCTGGTGGGATTGATGAGCTCGACTTTGTGCCCCGCCATGCTCAGGTTCTGGATCAACACTTGGATGAGTTCCTCTGTCAATTTGCGCCCGTACGAACCAGCGCCGGACAGATGCTTCTCTCCGGGGATGAAGGGGTTGCGCGCCCCTTGGATCCTCATAATGGTCCATGTACGACCGATGATAAGACCATCCCGCTTGGGGTCAGCCCACAGTCGATGGACTTTTTGATCAAACAGTCGCAATGAGGAAATGACGAATCGACACTGGGCTCAAAGCGGGCAGATGTCCTGAGAGATCAACCACGCAGCGGGTCATCCTGGCCTTGGGCTGAGGCCGCCTCTCACCATGTGTAGACTGTATACTGTAGGCTCAACCGCGGACGCATTCAGCAGTTGTCTCGATTCAATAACGAGATCTGGTACATCCATGCTGTTCCCGACCTGGTCCGCAGCGTTGCTTGGGAAGTCACTTGACGGGCGGCACCGTTTGTGGGTGTTTTGGGTAATACTGCTACAAGACTTTCGGTTGGATTCGATCCATCTACCTATTTCATCATCGTGCAGGTCGAACTGGAATAGGTTTTTCATTCCCACACTTCGGTACCGTCGGAAGTCCGTGTGACACCTTCCCGAGTCTCCAGGAAGATCTCCCATCGAATGACACTTGCTCAGTGTTCAATGCAGGGGAGGGGGGGGGGGCACATTGGTAAAAATGAAAGGAAAAAAACACACAAAAATAGAGGAGGTGAGAACAAAGAGAGTGGACCATCACATGACCGCATCTCAGTATGCACATCAGGGCCATGCCGTCATGTCCAAATCGCCCTTTCCAAGCCTCCAAGCGTCCAGAGTCCAAAGTATTCGAATCCCTGCGGAATGGAGACTGGTTCCCCTTACATACTTTGTTCTAGGGCACACGCACGAGCGCAACCAGGATTGGTAACCACCCCAGCACCAACCACACACAGCGAGAGAGCCTCCTCCCCCCCAAGGAAGGGACTGGGTCTGGGGTAATCCGCTGTCCTCTCATCGTTCCAGTGACATGGATACTTGTGTGCCCATAGCGTCAATTCTACCGAGAACTGGAGAGATTCTTCCAGGAAACTGACACCCTTCCAGAACCATTCTTGGTCTGATCGCACCAGTCACGATGTTAAATCGTATCTCTGGCTGGCCTGACCGATGATCTTCGCTCGTTTCCCAAAACGGAAGGTCGGTTACTCACGGAGGACAAGTCCACAAGGCTGGGGCAGGAATTTGAGCACAATACAGGAGGTGTCCTATCCACTCATCTAGAGAGTTACTGTACACGGATGGTACATGGAGCTACTGCAGAGGTGGACTGTGTCAGCATGTACTCGATGGGTCGCCTTTCATTTTAGTCTTGCATCAGCCATCCACTGAACAGGCACCCCCGAGAACACCAAGGGCCGTTTCACACGGGCATCTGACGGGGTCCGTCCGACTCCGAGTCGTCCCTCTAACAGCAGATCGTTGATAACAGCGAGTCAGCAACTCAACTGGTACTGGACCCCCTGCTGAGTGAGCGGTGGAGAAAATTCTGAGCCGCGGCTAGACTCTCGAGATCTTGGCAATTGGAGAAGGGCGAGTTGAAGCCAGGAAAGCCAGGAAAGCCACACTTCAGTAGGCTTCTTAGCGCAACCACCGGGCCGAATGGCTCTCCCCACATGCCCCGGACTTGGACAAACCAGGTGCGTGCGATTGAGTAATGCAATCATCCCAAACGAGACAGTGACACTGATTATCCAAGATCCATCCTTTTTTTTTGGAAATCTTGACAGCCCATCAAAAGTGCACAAAAAAGAAACCCTGGAGAAGCGGGTCCGCCCAGGCTCTTTATTTTTTTTTTCTAACTTTTTTCTTGTTTGGGGTCTTGGAAAGGTCACCTGGTGCGGTGCACACTTCCCACGATGCGACGTGGAGAAAGAAAGTCTGAAAGGAGGGTCAAAAATGGGACGCCAAAAAAAAAAGAGAGACAGAGAGAGGAGACTCATATGGTCCAGGCGGCGCCCGCTAGGAGGTCTTTTCGTAGTTTCCATCCTGAATGATTATTTCTTCGCTGGTCGATGATCCCAATGGCGATCTCCATGTGCAACAACTACATGGATCCTCGTCAACGCTCCCCGAGGTATGTCCGTCTCTATAATGAACTACCAATTGCCTAGCAATTCCAGACGCAGTGATCTGCGGTGCCAAAATTGAAATCATCTACGCCTACTAAACATTGGCTGTGTACTTTGCAACAACAAAATACAGCGTTTCCCCATCGTCCGACACCGTCTTTCAGGAAGCATGCGAGATCTACTTCCGTCACTGCCATAACAAACCCTATGGCTTCTTCAATGCCGACTTGTTCCACCTCAAGGCCGCTCAAAACCAGATCCCACTTCATCTACGACTCGCCTTGATTGCCACAGCCACTCGGTATTCCTCCTGTTCACAATGGCGAGAACGGAAACAAAGCACGATTGATGGCTACGCCCGGTGCTCGTGGGAGCTTATTGTGACCGCGCAGGATGGATTCAATGATTCGGATGATATGACGGTGATCCAGTCTCTTGCGTTGCTCGCAGTCATCGATGCCACTGGTGAGTGACGGTCCGAGTCGTCGACGCACCAATCGCTGGTGGAGGGGG
This sequence comes from Penicillium oxalicum, assembly GCF_001723175.1. Taxonomy (NCBI): domain Eukaryota; kingdom Fungi; phylum Ascomycota; class Eurotiomycetes; order Eurotiales; family Aspergillaceae; genus Penicillium; species Penicillium oxalicum. Next base: position 1,417,378 of record NC_064655.1, read on the forward strand.
GGAAAGAGAGGACGATCATCTCTCCAATTGCAAATGCTGTGCTAACGGTGACTTTAGCTGGTCGGCGGCGCGGTGCCTGGGTCAAAATCGGAATGGCCGTGCGAATCAGTCAAGATTTACAATTGATGCTCGAACCGAGTGAACATTTACCCGCTTTGGAACGGGACGAACGACGCAATTTGTTCTGGTCTTTATATCTGCTCGATCGCGTCGTGTGCTGCTCCTTTCAACGGCCCCCCGCTATCAAAGATGCCGATTGTCTGTTGAATCTACCAAACTATGGCGATTCGGGGAAACGAGAGCGGACTCTGACCTTGAAAGAGCTCTTGGATGAGAATGCACGAGACACCTCCCTTCGGCCGGGAATGTTTGGAATCAGCATCGCTTTGGTCTCGGTACTCGGTCGAACGATCAAATGTATGATGAATGGGGAAAATGATACCGAGAAACCTTGGCTGGCTGGCTCTGAATACCAGCGGATCTACAGCGACTTGGAGTATTTGAAAGTTCTGGCTGTGAACAATAGCCCGGCCGCGGCTGCTCAAGGGCACGCAAGCACACATTCTCCGAGCCAGATGCAAGACCGGGAGCGTGAGCGAATTGCGCATATGGTGCTCTCTCACACATTATATCATTTGGCGCATTGTATCCTCAGTCATCCCTATCTGCTCGGACTGAGAGTTCGATCCACGAGCAACTCGCAAGCTCCGCGTGGCTGGCTGAGAGACTCCCGTGCGGCCTGTGTCGTTCACGCGGGCGCTCTGATCACCGTTCTTGTCGAGGCCAAAGCTGCAGGATACATGCCCTTGCCCTCGGTATACAGTTATTGCATTCTGGTGGCGAGCACCGTCCAGGCTCTGCATCTCCACAGTGACGATCCAGCGGTCAGCCGCAGTGCAGCAGAGTACCTCAAAACCTCACTCGAGTATCTGGGCGACATTTCAGAACTATGGACCAACGCACAGGTCATGGTAAGTTTTTTTTTTTTTTTAAGAAGCAATCCTTCTGTTCCCCATTAAAATCACGCATAGACTCCTACAACCCAGAACTCGCCCTCTAACATCTCAAACAGGTGAACGCTCTGAAATTCTTTTCCCTCCAATGTCCCCGATACAGCCATCTTCTCCTCCGCGACCACCCTCTCACCGAAGAATTCACCCCTACCGAATCTGCCATCCTCCGCTCTGTTCTCGACTACTGGGCCATGATGGATCCCCAAAATCCCGCCTTTGATCTCGCCCCAAAGACCACCGATTCATCAGATCGTCACAGCTCATTGACCCCATCCACGCCCGATTCCGCCGGCGTCATCACTCTGGGCGTCACCATGCCTCAAATGCCCGAGCACAAGACTCCATGCGAGTCGGTGGATCCAGATATTTTGATTCAATGGCCCGTGTCGCCCATGTCTCCGTTGGACTCGGATATTGAAACTTCGCCGAGGTGGGATTGGGATTCAGAATTGAATGCGATGAATGATTGAGAAATTGATATTTGCATGAGCGAGCGGGCGGAAAACAAAAAAAACACAAGGTTGCTTCTCGGGTGTTTTGGGTTCGGCTTTGGTGCGGGATCGAAGGGGTTTTTGGGTCAAGTCTTTCTATCATTTGTTTTTTTTTAGCAGTGATGTGGTTTTCTTTTGGTTTTGTTTTCTATTTGACATGATATGAAATGACATGTATACGCAGGTCCCGTTTGGTGACGTGTATGAAGCGATGAGGTTTTTGTGTTGATGCTTTTTTTTTTCTTTTTTTTGCATGAGGTGCCTTTGAAATAGTCGATTTGCCTGCGATGACTGGTGTGGTCCAGAGGAGGTGTTAGATCTGGTTCCGTTCGATCTCACGAGCCAACCCCATATGAACAGGGTCATCTTGTATCCAGTGGGCTTGATCTATCAGTGCCATGGTCCAACTTGCACCGTCTGCAGAAATTTGGAGTACTCCAGAGATCAACGACAATCCGCTGTTCATTCATCGATCAACTTACATTTGCCTATCCTCGGAGAATGTGACTTTTACCCATGACCTCCGCTATACTACGTCAGATGGCTGGAAGGAAACATGAAGTAAAGCCTCAAGCCTTCTATTCAAAACATACAACCATGAGAAATCTGCTGCAGAGCCTGGAAGAAAAAAATGTTTCATTACATCCATTATCAAAGTCAAGGTCAACATCGCGCTATTTATGCAAGTTCTCAGAGTCCTACTACTCTCGGTTCAAATTTTCTTTTTTTTTCAATGCCCCGGCACCGTAGCCTTGGACCGGTCTTGGACGTCCCTCTCTCTAGCATTTGCATTCGCGCCATGGGCTCGCTTTCGTATTCGTCACGACTCAAAAGGATAAGAACCAAAGTTGCTCCCTCCTCATGCAAGAAAAAAAAACTCTCAACATCACACAGCTTGCAATGAATAGTGGACGTAGGTCACGTGAAAAGCCCACGGTTTGGGGCAAGGGGCCCGACACAAGAGACATAAGGGGGGGGGGGTTGCGGAGAGGGTGGTGAAAAAGAGTAATCTGTCTGATGAGCAGGGCATGTCATGCCATATCATCCTGTTTAAGTCAACTTCTGCTTGATGAAGAAGGACCGCAGATGAGACAATTGCCAGGCACAAGCCGCAGAGAGAACAGCGACTTGAATCAGAGCCCAGCGGACAACGCGAGAGTTGGTGGTCTCGGACTGGTCACGGAACTCGGCCTCACGCTCCTAATAATCATGAAGAAACAAGATCAGTAAAGATTGGTACTTTGAAAGGCCACAAGGGACTTTCTTATATTTGGCCCAAAGTAGACAAAATAGAGAAATGGCAGAGAGATGCTTACCCGCTGGTAGACCTGCTCGCGACGGATATCGTGCAGACGACTGTTCAGGTCACGGACACGCTGGACAATATCCTTCATCTTGTCCTTGTCCTCGGTCTCAATCTTGCTGGTCTCACCGATAGCCATGTCCAAGGTGAATCGGACAGCGCCCTGGCCGCTGGACATCCAGCCGGAGGTGGTCAAATCGGTCTCGGCCGTGAAGCAGATGCGATGTTGACCGGCATCAGCAGCGGAAAAGGTGAAGCGACCCGCGTGGTTTTCGCGCTTGTTCACAACGCGATGATCATTGTCAAAGGTCTCGTCAACTGTGATCTGAATCCGGAGGTTGTGGTCGGTAGTGTATGTGTTGGTGTTGGGGTTGATCACTTCAGCTGAGAATCTGCCTGTATCGTCACAAAAAGAGGTGTAATTAACCAAGTTGTACTTGCCACCAGCCGCGCCATTTTCTGACCAGCATTTGACAGAGCAAGAGACATACCAGCGACCAGGGTATCCTTGGGGAGATCCTCGAAGAAGCACTTTGTTTGTCGGCCATCCACGTAGAAATACAAGGCATTGGCGGGGACCAGAAGAGAAAAGAGAGACAATAGGGCCAGAGCGGCACCAAGCCATGATGGTGAAGATGTCTGCAAAACCATAGCTGGAAGACTCTGGGCAATTGAACGAGAACACTGCTGCTACGGAGATCAACCTGTCAACAGCACCGGCGGAGTGTTGACTATCTGGCACCATCGCGGCTCTCTACCGCCTTCCGCTTTTGCCGAATTTCCTCGCTCTTTGGCCGAGCGCGAAGTTGATCCGCCGACCGTCCTCTTCATCGTCATCAAAAAAGAAACTGTGTCGAACAACTGCGCTGATACGATTGGATCGGCTTGGAAGGATCATTTGCCAGAGTCTTGTCTTGATTGCTTGTGGGGTTTTAAATCTTTTCCATATCGGCTGCGCAAGCCTTGAGCCATCATGGCCGCCGCGGATGTTCGTGATATGTTGGATTTGCCCGCTGAGGGCCAGCCCAGACCGGCGAAGAAACAAAAAGTGGTCGAGAAGCGTCCAGGTTGGTGGGAATCAACCCAATTTTTTTGGGTGTTGACTATTTACTGAGCTCGCTTGCAGAGGGAATCACACGTGAATTATACGCGCTTCTTGGAGAGCGGGCGCCACCGATCGCGATCAATGAGAACAAGTACAAGGGGCGACCCAAGTTCATGAACAAACTGCGTGTTCGCAAATGGTGTGTTCACTCTTGATTGACGCGATGAAGCATGATTGGTTACTAACTGGAGCGACTCTCAGGTGTATGACGCCCTTTACGAATAACGCCAGATCAGACGGGTTGGTATTGAACCATTGGCAAAGAGAACATGAATCGGCTCGACCCCCCGTGTCCGATACTACTCAGATGGAAGTTGATACAACGGGAGAGGGGAACCAACAAGACGCGACGACGCCACACGAGAAAGAATATCCCTTTGCCAAGTACAACATCAAGGCCCGCGTACCTAGGCAATACACAGATGAGGAGTATAACCGACATCTCCGGAGTGACGACTGGACTCGAGAGGAGACGGATTATTTGATGGGTCTAGTGGCCGAGTATGATGTGCGCTGGGTTGTCATTGCAGACCGATACGACTATCAGAGACACCATGACTCTGAGCCGGAGGCCAATGCGATTGTGCCCGCAAAGCAATACCGAACCATGGAGCAGATGAAATCCCGCTACTATTACGTTGCTGCAACGATGCTGGCAATAGAACATCCTCCGTCTGAAATGTCCGAGGCCGAATTCGCTCTGCACGAACAAATGTTGAAGTACGATCCAGATCGCGAACGGGATCGCAAGGAACTGGCCGCTCTGCAACTCAACCGGACGGCAGACGAAGTGCGAGAGGAGGCAATGCTGCTGGAAGAACTCAAGCGCATTACCAGTAACGAGCAGAACTTTATCACCGAGCGCCGTGAGCTCTACTCGCGTCTCGAAGTCCCCATCAGTGTGGGCAACACTACAATGTATCAGACCAGCCAGGGTCTGTCCCAGCTCCTGCAGACCCTTCTCCAGGCTGACAAGAGCAAGAAACGCCGTTCGATTCTTGGACCTGAAGCCGGTGCTCCAAGTCCCGCTGGACAAACACCCACCCAGGCGACTGCTCCCGGGCGAGCTGAGACCCCCAGTACAACCGCCGCGCCGCCCAAGGAGACCAAGAAAGGCTCTGCAGCACCTCAGCCGCCGCCGTCGCTCCGAACTCTCACTCCCGCCGAGGAAACCCGCTACGGTATCCAACACCACGAACGACTCACGGGAGGCGTTCAATTCCGCAGCGATCGAGCCCAGAAACTCACCCAGGCCAAGTCAAACGTCCAAACCCAAAAGCTGGCCAGCGCCTTGGCCGAGCTCGAGATCCCCGTGCGCTTGTTCATGCCTACCGAGCGCGTGTGCAAGGACTTTGAAAAGCTCATTCAATCTGTCAACCTCCTCCTCGACGCACGCAAGGTCGCCGAGAAGGTTGAAAGTGAGATTCGCGTTTTGGAAGCGGCCAAGGCCGAGCGGGAGCGTAAAGAGGCTCCCGAACCTACCGAAAAAGATTCCGCGCATGCGGAAGTCAAGAAAGAGGCCGATGATGCTGGAACCAACATGCTCGCTTCAACAGCCGCGGACGCCACCACATCTACGCCTGCAGCTCCTCCTACCGACGGCGCAAGTGATCAAGTGGCGCCCGCCGAGGCGAAGTCGGATGCGCCAGCCACAGCGGAGGAACAGTCTGCCAAGGAGGATGGTACGCACAAGCGCTCAGCCAGTGTCTTGAGTAATGCCAGTGACAAGAGCTTGAAGCGCCAGCGACGTTAATCTTCAAATTTTGTCGCTTGCGCTGCCGCCGCGAACAAGCCATTGGCTGTTTGGGTGTTGGTGGCTTTTGATTCTCGATTGACTGGTTGTCGATCATTTGATTATTACTTTGTGGCAATACTCAGCGTTAGGAAAGGTATACCTCTGTATGATTCATGATATTGGGGGCAATGGGCGCTACGGTGATTAAGTTGACAATTCTTAAAAATTAGCCTTCTTAACAATAATTGCATAGAAACACCACCGCCTCTGAACTATGAATACAATGTGCAAACACTAAGCAATCCTGTGGACAATCTGGCCGCAAAAGAAGCCAGTGTGCTGCCTCCCGCGCCGAGCTTTTTACTGTTCATCATTCGTCGGACGATTCCAAGAGAACCGACTGCTTGGACTCGCCCATTGACTCCCTTCAAATGATCCAGGCATGTGCAAGCATTCCCGATACATGCTGGCTAAATCTTCTGCATCGGCGCCGATGCTTATGGTAGAATCAACTCGTTCGAGACTACTCGACCCTCGAGTTTGGTCCAACGCAAGCGACGACCGCGAGCCTTTTCTCGGGGATGAGCTCGAGTACTGCTTGTTGACGCGAAACTTTGAGTGTCTTCGAGCTGCGGGGGGGCCGCGTGCATTGTTTGGCCGCAGCAAACGGGCGACGAATTGGGCTTCATAGTCATACTCGATGCCAGGGTAGTCAGGGTCAATGTCCACATCCTTGTAACTCCCCTTGGAAACGCTGTGGGTATGCCTTAGTTGTGGAGGTTCTAAGTTGGCTGTTTCAAGACTTGGCATGCCCTCCGCAGATTGAGGTCCTGAATCATCGGATCGGCTGAAGCAGACGGAGGGTTGTTTCAACGCATCAAGCTGAGCGCTGGAATCAATCGAGCCTAGCAGTCTCAGGCCAACATCCAGATCGAGCCCTGGCGACGGGCCGACGGTGGAAAGGTTTCCAGAGCCGGTTTGTGCGGAGCTATTGGAACCGCCATTCCGCGCTTGAGATCTCTCGCTTGCCTTGGAGCATCTCTTTGTTCGGAGGAAAGTAGCTGGCTGGATTGCTTCAAAATGCGCAAGGGAGTGATCTAATCTTGACTTCTTTGGTATGGTCAAGTATGTGGCGTTGACTGGGTACCTATGTTGATTGTAGTCGCTGCAAGGCGAGTCACGCCGAATGCCACTGCTTATGACTGAGACTGGCAGTGACAGGTCTGGCATCTGCGACAAGTCGGCTTGGCTACCACCAAATATCTCTGGGTCGCGTAAGACTGATTCATCCTCTGGGTTGGACACTGGAGCATATCCATAACCGACTCGTCTGCCACCCGACATCCATCCAATGCTCACTTTGCGTGGGGCTTCCGCTTGTACTTCGCTCCGTAGGGCCGACACCTTGGTGTCAAGAGAGACCTCACTATCACAATGCTCATCAAACTTGCTTGTTATGAGGTCAGGGGCTGCGGGTGCCGCACACATGTAGGCGCGAATATCTTCGGCTGCAGGATCATATTTGCTTCTCTGGGCCATGTCCGTGGGGGTTTCGCCATGGTTCGCAAAAGATGCTGGCTGCAGCGATACATCCGGCGACAAGATGATTGAATCCTGCGAGCGAGATGACGACGATTCCAAACTTTGAAGTTGAATCGTACCTGGTGCGTGCCCCAAGAGGCTGTGAGTCGTTGGGCTGTAAGGCACCGAGGAATTCTCTCCTGGTGCTTTCGTCGACAAGCCGCCTTGATTAAGCTGAACCGATTCGGACATTGATGGATCGGGTGAGAGAGGCGCAGTTGATCCGGATTGAGAGATAAGCCGTTTCGAGATGTCAATATCCTCCAGGTGGACGGTTCGATTGTCCCCCATAGACATGCCCGAATCTGTCCGCTGCCTTCGTTTCGTCACACACAAATCCGCGACACTACCCAACATTGGATCCGAGAAACTGGTTATGCGACTTTCGCAACGGCTGTCTTCGATTTGGCGTTCTGCAGTGGTATCCAAAGACGGTGAGGCGAGAGGTGATGGGATATCCCCAGATCTACCGGACCCCTGCTGGGCTGAATACATGTCCGGCATCGATTTTGCAGAATTGATGGTATGATGTGAATTGTTCTCCACGGAATGCAGGAGTTGTGAATGCTGTTCCTTGAGGTACGGTCCAGGATGACTTCTCAGGCTAGCAGGGGGCGTCCGTAGAAAGCGCATTCCACAGACGGAACCCGGGGACTCGGGGAGGTCGTGAATCATTGCAGTGCCCCATCGCTCTGATTCCCGTTGCTCCTGGGACTGTTCGATCAAGTCGCTGAGTCTGATATTTGATTGTGGATTCGATGGAGGTGATTGCGCAGGTTCTTTTTGTGGTGTTGAAACGTCATGTGCGTCACTATCATAACGGCTTTCGCTCATAAGACTACTTCCGTAGCCTGCCAGTACGGCCAATCCTGCCGGGTGCTTGGGGGATGGCTTGGGTGATTTGCGAGCAAATGGAAAAGGAAGCTTTCCCTGGTCATGACGAGTGATCGACCCTTTCGACTCGCGTGAGAACCGGCGTCGAGTGATGCGAGTGAGGCTTCCAGTATGTGGTTTGGCATCAGAGTCTGCATGCTCTAACTCGAGGGGTCCAGTGTCTGCAAGTGGTAAGCTTGGAAATCTTTCCATAAAACGTCGTGAAGGGTTATTTCATCAAGATCAGCGTCGAGCCACGTACCCTGCTCCTGTTGCTGCTGCTCCTGTGTCTCACATGAGGGGATTCCCTGATAGAATCGAGCGATCTCCGAAGGGGAAGTAGGCCGAGGCTTTCGCCATGGAGGACAATAAAGTACCATATTTTGAATACTGTCTTCTTTGTGTGATGTTGTGTGCAAATCACGAAAGAAGATTGAAGATGATAACAGGGGAACATGGTGCAAATAAAAAAGGTGGTGAGTGACGAGTCGCTCATCGCTCCTTCCTTCCCAAGGAAAGAGTGTTGTTTGAGGACGTGGTTCTTCAGAAGGCACGACTAGCAGCGATGAGTTGTAGTCGAATCTGTACTCACCGGGCAAGACTTGACCTGTCAATGGCTGTGAGAAGGGGCTTCATTGGCAGATCCACTCTGATAGCCATTGAGGTGTGCCTTGTTTAATCACCAGAGTCATTGTGCGAGACATCTGGATCGGTGCCCTTGAAGTTACTCCTCCATCCATATCTGAATCGTCTCCGTCATAGAGATCCTTCCGGGGTGTGTTTGAAGGAGACACAAGGGATGAGGCCTCGAAGGAAAATCTATAAATCAAGTATCGGAGGACTTGCGAATGAAGGACAGCTATTCGCTGCAACCTGCAGTCTCCGAAAACTGTTCAGGTCACGTATCTTGTGATCATGTGCCAGGTCGCCGTCTCTGGGACACTCGTCAATTGAGCACCAGCTTCCCGGGGAAAGGGCTTCTCTTATTTCTCGTAGACGGGTAAGGCACGTATTTCATGTGCGTCATACGGACGTGTGCGCTGTTTTATCAGATCGATAACCATTGACAGTTGTGAGCGTGCATTTATTGATGGACCCTTCCGGGGGGTGGTTCGTTTGATCAAAGCGTGTTTCTATTATGTCATCCTCCAGGCAGTCTGGAGGTGTTCAGCCTGCTGATTCTATTCAGGGTACGTAAGGTAGGTAGAAATGCGTTAGTCAGTTCTTTGCAGTTTGCAATCGGCTCATCGGCATTAGAGTCAAGGGATATGGGCAGCGATATATTCCTTCACTGGTACTATCACCCGACCGTGTCAAACCTGGGCATTAGGTTCATCTGCAATCTGCAGACCCATTTCATGCATCTTTCCCTCTGCCGGTTTGATGTAGTATATTTTCTACATGATCTGTACATTGTATGGTAAACAGTCAATGCTGTAGCAGGCTATGTACTTCCTTTGCAGTCGCCTCCCACGATACATCAGGCAATTAGGCCAATTGAGAGGAGCAACTGCCCGCAGCAACGCAGCGAGAATTTGAGCCCCGCACTTGATAGGTCCATGATACACTATCATTGGTCCTCTTGTTCTGCATCGGTAGGAATCGCAGGACTTGATTGGATGCTCCCCACCCATCCCATGGAGTACCGTGCGCCGATAAACCCCGCCATGGTTCTTTTTTGTTCGCCCACGAAAATAGACACGTTGGCCTGTGAACAGACTGAGCGGTGTAAACAGAGACAGGCTGTATGGTGTGTCAAGTTGTTGACTTACGAGGTACTGTACAGCATGAGTGTCATTGTACTGAAAGCACACTACTACGCACGGAGCTATTGTACGTCTTGCTGTGGCCATAGTATACAAATGTAGATTAATACAATATTTGGATGGCCCCAGAAGCCCCTCCTAGGATTCGCCACGGAATTCTGTCATCTCCACGACGCCAGGTGCACGAGAGGGGGCGTGAATGATCATCGTAGCTTATCGCTCACGTTATTATTTCGTCGCCCACATTGAGATGGCGTGATTGTGGCCGATCCCGGAGCAGCCCCTGAAAGTTTGGAGGCGATGTTGCTGAATGGTACGGTGATGACTGGTATTTTCGAGACTGTATGGGTCTTGCAGGAGGGTCAGGCGGCGAGACGCTCGCCCTGAGATGACTTCATTGGTTCGAGACTCCCGAGGCTTGACCAGAGTGGAAGAACAGTCTCACTGAGTACCTGACCACCCTGTATCCAGGCACAGCACCTGTGGGGTATTGTAAGAGGCTAAGAGCGTTACGGGTGTGTGCACTTACGGTATTATTATTGTATTATATTTTTCTGTACTCCTCGGGAAAGCTTCCCCGGCAGCTCTCCCCGCCGAACACAGTCCCCCGGATTCTTTTTGGGTTGACTCATTGTAAGTGTTCAGCAAGACCAAGACGAGCATCCAGCTGTACAATTGATGTACTCGGTATTGGATTGTCAGACTCCGGACATGAAGCACTGTAGCAAGTAATAGAGTGCACATTGAATACTTTGAGACGACTGAAAAAGATGGACGAGATGATCAGCATCTCACCGAGTCTATTGACTCATCTAGGCTGTATGGACCGTCGGTATGCATCTGGTACCAATGAGGAGGGGAAAATCACAGCCAGACTACTCCACCGCCAATGATGGACATCTGCGATCACACTATTCTTATTGTCATCGTTGATTGACTTGAGTTGACCACGTTTGCCCCTCCATCCCATTGAGGTTTAGGCCCATTTCCCCTCCCATCGTTTTTCTACTCTTCTTCTTCCCCCCCCCCGTTCCCTTTTTTTTTTCTTTCTTCATTCTTCTCTCTCTCCTAAAGGCATTGGGTATCTTGTGTATTATCCTACCCTTTCTGAGAACCCCCCGCCGGACTTCCTTTTCCCCCTTTCTATCTACACACATCCGTCAGAATGGTTCAATCGTACGTCTAGCTTCCTGCCCACCTTCAGCTTCTGGACATACCACTGACATTTTACCAGCGCCGTTCTCGGTTTCCCCCGCATGGGTCGGCTCCGTGACCTGAAGAAGGCCACGGAAGCTTACTGGGGTGGCAAGCTCTCTCGCGACGACTTGCTCGCCGAGGGCAAGCGTCTCCGTGCCGAGCACTGGGGCCTCATCAAGAAGGCTGGTGTCGACTCAATCCCCAGCAACGACTTTGCTTTCTACGGTAAGTCAGCCCTCTCGACATCTCCGCTCTTTCCGGCGGTAGGGACATCGAAAAATACGGGTGATGGTCGTGAATTCGGAGGACTAATATTGCCTCCCCTTCAGACCAGGTTCTCGATCACATCCAGCTCTTCGGCGTTGTCCCGGAGCGTTACTCCAAGCACAAGCTCCACCCCCTCGATGAGTACTTCGCCATGGGTCGTGGTCTCCAGAAGGAGGGTGTCGATGTCCCCGCTTTGGAGATGGTCAAGTGGTTTGACTCCAACTACCACTACGTCAAGCCCACTCTCCAGGACAACCAGGTCTTCACCCTCGCGGCTGAGCCCAAGCCCGTCGTTGAGTTCCTCGAGGCCAAGGCTCAGGGTGTCGTCACTCGCCCTGTGATCTTGGGTCCCGTTTCTTTCCTCACCCTCGGTAAGGCCGACCGTGGCCAGTCCGTTGACCCCATCGACAAGCTGAACGACCTGTTGCCCCTCTATGTGGAGCTGCTCTCCAAGCTCAAGGCTGCCGGTGCCGAGGATGTCCAGATTGACGAGCCCGTCCTGGTCTTTGACCTGGCCCCCAAGTCCAAGGCTGCTTTCAAGCCCGCCTACGAGGCTCTGGGTAACTTGGGTGACAAGGCTCCCCGCCTGACCCTCGCTACTTACTTCGGTGACATTGTCCACAACATCGATGTCCTCTCTTCCCTCCAGAACCTCCACGCTATCCACGTCGACCTGGTCCGCAACCCGGAGCAGCTTGAGGCTGTTGCTGGCGCTCTCGGCCCCAAGCAGACTCTGTCTGCTGGTGTTGTTGACGGCCGTAACATCTGGAAGACCAACTTCAAGAACGCCATTGAGAAGGTCGAGGCCGCCATCCAGAAGCTCGGCAAGGACCGTGTTGTCGTTGCCACTTCCAGCTCCCTCCTGCACGTTCCTCACACCCTCGAGAGCGAGAAGAAGCTCGACCCCGAGATCCGGGACTGGTTCAGCTTCGCCGTCGAGAAGTTGACCGAGGTTGCCATCATTGCCAAGGCCGTTACCGAGGGCCCCTCCTCCGTCAGCGCTGAGCTCGAGGCCAACGCCAAGTCCATGCACTCTCGTGCCACCTCTGCTCGCACCAACGACCCCAAGGTCAAGGCCCGCCAGGCCGCCGTCACCGACGAGATGCACAACCGCAAGTCCCCCTTTGCCACTCGCATTGCTGAGCAGACCAAGTTCATCAAGCTGCCTCTCTTCCCCACCACCACCATTGGTTCATTCCCTCAGACTCAGAACATCCGTGTGACCCGTAACAAGTTCACCAAGGGTGAGATCACCGCTCAGGAGTACGAGAAGTTCATCGAGAAGGAGATCCAGGATGTTGTCAAGTTGCAGGAGGAGCTCGACCTCGATGTCCTCGTCCACGGTGAGCCCGAGCGTAACGACATGGTTCAGTACTTCGGTGAACGTCTTGACGGATACGCCTTCACCACCATGGCCTGGGTGCAGAGCTACGGTTCTCGCTGCGTGCGTCCCCCCATCATTGTCGGCGACATCTCCCGTCCCGCCCCCATGACCGTCAAGGAGTCCCAGTACGCTGTCTCCATCACCTCCAAGCCCATGAAGGGCATGCTTACTGGTCCCATCACCTGTCTGCGGTGGTCGTTCCCCCGTGACGATGTTCACCAGTCCGTCCAGGCTCAGCAGCTTGCTCTCGCTCTCCGCGACGAGGTTGCTGACCTTGAGGCTGCCGGTGTCAAGGTCATCCAGGTCGATGAGCCCGCCCTCCGTGAGGGTCTGCCCCTCCGCAAGGGCTCTGAGCGTGACGCCTACGTGAAGTGGGCTGTCAACGCCTTCAAGCTGTCCACCGCTGTTGCCCGTGACGAGACTCAGATTCACTCCCACTTCTGTTACTCTGAGTTCCAGGACTTCTTCCACGCTATTGCCGCGCTGGACACTGACGTTCTGTCCATCGAGAACAGCAAGTCTGACGCCAAGCTCCTCAAGGTCTTCATCGATGAGAAGTTCGCTGCTCAGATTGGACCCGGTGTCTTTGACATCCACTCCCCTCGTGTCCCCAGCGAGCAGGAGATGAAGGACCGCATCGAGGAGATGCTCCAGTTCCTCCGCCCCGACCAGCTGTGGATCAACCCCGACTGCGGTCTCAAGACCCGCAAGGAGGAGGAGTGCATTGGCCAGCTCAAGTCCATGGTGGCTGCTGCCAAGTACTACCGCCAGAAGTACTCCCAGTAAACGTCTGTTTCGGGAGTCTCTGTTTCAACCATTCTATCTTCAGTTTTTCACTTCCTCTTAATGTGTTAATTGATGGAGACGGCTTTCTCAACCGCGCCGTCTCCAGCACGGGGAGTTTCTTCGGTCTGTTTGCATTTATCATGATGAGTTTATGACGATGATACCAAAAGTTCAACATACGGGTTTCAGCGGTTTTTGTGGTTTAGAGGGCACCAAACAAAAAGCGGGTTTAACGGAGTTTCAACATGACTAACGATTTCAACATGGGTGCCGCCAAATTTTTTTAGGTGCCAATTATTTCAACAATGGCTTTGTTCCACCGTTCTTGTGAAGCAGTTGCTATCGCTTGAACTATGGTGGGCGAGGAACCTTTTTTTTGTCTTGAGTTGGAAGTAGCTATCAATGAATATCTTTTTCTACTCTTCAATCTTTTTTTTTTGCAACGGACTGGTGCTTTGCGTTGGGGTGACACTCTTCGCGTTTTGCCCCGTAGTCAAGTCTTCGTGCCTCTCTCCGCTTAGACCATTTGCTGGGTAGGTCCTCCTTGGTATCCGTTCTGCTGAACAAGCACTGAACCTTGGGGAAAGAGACATGGTACGTATGTCGTGGGATAGACTAGTCAAAATATCCAGCGCCGCATCATTTATCCTATTGGGCAGGGACAGTATCTTCATCTCCTCGAAGGGAACCTTGGCTGACCCCTGACCCAAGCTCAGTCAAATGTCTTTGGTGAGAAGGGCATGTCATAACTCCTCACTACTCCAGATCCTCTGAATTTCTTCATCCTCCCAGCAATACAAACTTTCCATTGGAACATCTTTGCTCGCTGGAAATTATAATACTCTGCAATGTCTGTTTCTACCGTCTTTGATCGGTTTCGTGGGAGGGGGTAAGAGGGAATCTATAGATTGAAGCGCTTCAGATGTACCGAAGCTGGCTTCGTGAGATGATTCAAGTTCCAAGAATCAGAGCGATGATAGGGAATATTTTCCCACGTGATTATTCAATAATTAGGTAGTTAAATAGGATGACCTAAATTTCTCGTTGATCCCTTTCTTCTTCGTCAAGGGAGGCATCACATTCTTGGCGGACGAACCCCCCCCCCCCCCCCCCCCCCCCCCGAAGTTTTCCAGTCTTTACATCACTTCGCAGCATGGCACGACTGCGCCTCTTCCAGCAACGGCTTTGGCTCCAAATTTCTCGACATACCACTTTCGACCCCAGCGGGCGTGAGGTACCATGTTGGAAACCGCATTAATGACGAACAGCACGGCGGGCAAAGGAAGAGGAAGGCCCAGGCGATCCGCCGCCCAAGCTGCAGGAAGAATCCACGGCGCTGGTCGTAGAGCGGGAGCAATGCTCGCTCTCATGGTGGTGGTGGTGGACGACAGAGTCAAAGGGAAAACTGCAAGACCAGCGAGGGCAAACCCGGTCCACTCCAGCCACTCAAAGACAAAGTGAGGGTATAGAATGTATCGAAAGGATCCCTTGGCCGGGGGGATCACGTAGACCTTATGATACTTGTTGCCCTCATTCTTTTCCGGAGACCCGTCCTCGCTTCTCTTCGAAGCTCTCCGCTCTGCCTCTTCTCTTCGAAGTCGGAAGAGGGTCGTCTCCGAACGGATGTTCTGGGCCATGCCGTAGAAGAACAGGATGACTCCAACAACTGTGAAGAGCATGAGTCGGCCGGAAAATGGAGAAGGGCCCGAGGAACTCAGAGCATCGGCACCATTCGTGCGGTATCCCGCAATAGGAATCTCGTAGCCAGATAGCCATCCCGACAAGCACGACGAGTTCATCCAGTTGAAGAGCATGGCGCTGCCCATCACGAAAGCATGAATGGGCGACATACTCGGAGCCGAAAAGAAGGGTGATATTACGGCACGGTTGGCATAGTGAATGCAATACAGGGCAACTATCAACTGGTTTGTGATGGGAAGCTCGACCAAAGAGGGCGTGCTCCGAGAAAGATTCCAGAGCAGGTTCACAGGACCCAGGATCTCCATGGCGAACCAGGCGATTCGGCCTGGAACGTTGAATGGGGAGGTTTTGAGGGATGTTTTACCCGCCGGATACCATGAGAGAATCCATTCGAGAAGTGTGAACTTTGCCTGTTGTCAGCATGTATGACCACAGAAGTAGCATGGGCATAGGGGGTTGGGGGTTTCAATGACTGACCACGGGGAAGTACTGAAAGACAGTGAGAACCGTGGTGTAGGCGGCAGGAGTCGGAGGGTGAAAGTCCGTGATAGATGGAAGGTTTTCCCACGTAGTGAACAATACGCTTCCCATGATGAAGGAGGTTTAGCAACTACTTCAATCAAGAGAAGAGGAAAGAGGTTGAGAAAGCGTCAGATGCGTGATAGAGACAGCTTATGGGTTGATGAGCCGGCGATGCGACAATGTTTCGAGGACGGCTGCACAAAAGGGCAGAATGATGTAACGGGCCACAAACAGTAAGCGGTCATGAAATAAGCTACACAATCTACTCGGGCCGATCGATCGAGGCCCGTCAGAGCCAAGGAAAATAAAAATAAAACTCTCCACAAGGGAGAGCTGGCTGACTGATATTGTCTTGTAAGATTCTAGTCTGCAGACGTATCCATCTGCTCAGCCTGTGCTTTCAAGGCCTTGCGTTCCGCCTTGAATGCCTCAATCTTTGCCTTGAGCTCGGTATCTGCATCAATGCGAATTAGTGGATGTTTGAACGCGATCGCAGGGGTTTAGAGCTCACCAGGCACGACATCCTCCATCTTCAAAGGCATGCGGTTGAAGGGGTCATGAGGATCACTGAGAAGATGCGAGCGGATAGTGGACCGATCAATCGAAAGCCTTGAGCTTGGAAGAATGACGGGGTCTGTCATCAGGGTGTACATGAGAGGGTCTGTAGAAGGGGGAAAAATGGCATTAGCGTAAACGTCTCAAAAGTGGAGACAAATGAGCCAGTGCGCAAAGAACACAGGGAACACGTACCGAGGAAGTCATCCGGAATCTCACCCAGATCCTCCTCTGCTTGATCGTCAGCCTCCTTAGCTTCCTGGACCTGTTTGCGCAGCCGGTCCCAGCGACGCAGGTCTTCCTCGGGGGTCAGCTGGTGCTGCCGTAGGAGGCTAGAGGCTTGCTCGAAAAGCTCCGGTTTGTAGGAGCGTCCGTCACGAGCCACGGCGGTGATGAAGTTTTGCTTGTTCATCAAGTTGATGTAGATCTTGGCAATGTCACTGAGCAGAACCTTGGGATCAAATCCGTACTTTTCCACCATCAATTGCACATTGCCTTCCACTTTCAACTGCGAGCTCTTTGGCCCGGCCATCGCGTCGAGATTGTAGTTCAGCATATCAGCCAATCGTTGAACAATCTCCGGCATTGTGAAAGAGTCAGCAAGAGCGGCAGTGAAGAGCTTCAGCATACCCATGGTCTCATTGGTCAACTGCATGTAGGACTTGGCACTCCGTTGAGTTGACGTCAGGCGTTCTTCTTTTTGCTGCCGTGCCGCAGGATCCATGGATTCTCCTTCGAGGCGAAGCTCTTCCTGAATGCTCCGGATGGTCTTAAAGGCCCCAAAGGACTCGTCAAGGACATATGTCACATCATTCAGGAGCAGGTTGACAAACTGGACAAAGAAATCCTGATTTTGTGTGGCCTGGTTGGATAACTTCCTGCGATACAGTGTGTTGGGCCAGATACATTTGATGATCTGGAAGATTTCATAGCGAATGTTGAACTTGTCGAAGAATTGCGTGTGTGCTCCGGTGTGCTCCGCTTCGATGTAGAACCTCATGATAGCATGCAGGAGATAGTCATTGGCAAAGGGCATAGAGTTGAGCAGGTCCACAAGAACCCCCCGGTGTCCACCTGGTCGAGTCAGAGTGCCTCGGAAAAGCATGGAGACAAGGCCAGCCTTAAGGTATGGGTTCTTGATGTAGCTTGAGCTCTCAAGGAAAGTGATGCAAAGCATCACTAATTCCTCTCCAAGAACGGCGGTGATGGTTTGCGGCATAGCCCACGTCACAAATTTGAAATTGCTGATAATGACGTCTAAGAAATACTCGGGCAGATTCTGGAATATCTCCGGTTGCTGCTCCGGGAGAGGAAGCGTAATCTTCTCTTGTGGGAAGTTCTTCCCCGAGGCAACTCGCAGGAGCCAAACGGCCACATGGCGCATGACTTCGATGGAGCGAACCTGCCACTGCTCATCTAGAAGAACAGCCTGGAGGCTGTATTTCAATGCAAGGCCCAAATCAAGTTTATCGCGATACTTCTTGAGTGCCTGCTCATAAAGACGCAATTGAACTGGATTTGAAACCCACCGCTGCCGCTCGGTCTCGAATTGGGCGATCGTCGATTCCATGTGTCGCAAGTCCTTGTCGAGTTGCTCCAGTTTTGAAGTTAAAGACTCGCTGCCATAATGGTGCGCGGCGATGGTGAGAAAGAAGAGCTCGCTGTTGAAGTTGGAGTTGCCCTCCATCTTTTTGGAGTAGAACGCATCAGACGCATGCTGATCAGCATTGATTTTCGTCTCGTCCCTCATGTCAATGCGAGGGTTGCGCTGGAAATACTCTGCGTGAAACGTGTGGATCTTGCGGAAGTCGATGTTCATGATGGGAACGCAGAGTTTGTCCAGCGTCGAGGTGAGATTGAACATGAACCCATCCGAAGCGACCTCTTCCGGATTGACCTGCATTGCCCGTCGTTTATGGTTCAGATTCAACGCCGTGGCCACCCAGTCCAAGAAACGATTCTTAGCCTCCGGGGATGCATGCAGGATCTTCGTCGTAATGTAATCCAGATCCCATTGGAGCATGTTTTGCATCATGCGGAGCGAACTCTGTGAGTTCAGAATGAAGCCTTGGTCACGAGTCTTGGGGCTGGAAAAGTACGACATGGTCACTTTGGGCTGCAGCGGGGAGAGTCGGAACCACGGTCCCAGCAGAGTAGCCTTTTCAAAGGAGGCTGGGTCTGTTGATGCGTTGAAGATTGACGACTCGGTAATAGCCGCGGCGATGGCCTTGTTCTCTACCAGGCTTCGCATAGCCTTGAGTCTAAATTAGCGCAAGATCTCGAGGAAAATTGCACCCGAGGTGAACTCACAGTGAAGTAAGGTTGGAACTCGCCATTCGCATCTTTCAGAGCCAACTGACCACTGAGTTCCTCAACGGCCGAGATCAGGGCAGGCTTGAGACTGTCATCGTCTTCAAACTTTCCACTGACCTCTTTGAGGAACTCGGGTGTGATGCCTCGCCGCATGCCATCATCTGGGCTCAGCAAAAGTTGCCGAGCCAGCGGAGACTCATCGGAAGACTCGATCCTACCAGGGTCAGTCCCACGTTCCTCTGTCTTTGAGTCCATCTTCAGAAAGTGAACTTACCCAAACATCTCCGGCATTGTGATCGCAAAAACGCAGTAGCTCAAGCACAGGCGTTTTGCTTCACAAAGAATCTCCCATTTTCTCGAGTCGGGATCGGGCTTCTTCATTCTCTCCTGGATCCGATTCCAACATGGCAGCAGATAATCAAGGGGCTGCTGCTTCTCCACATGGGAAGCGGCTTCCAAAATTGCCTGATCTAGGATTCCCGTGTGCAGGCGCAGGGCCTTGTCCTCTGCCAACAGCTCATGTCGCAATCCAGGAAGATCAACCCGATGGCTGTTCTTAGCCCGTGTCTCCTCGGCTAGGTTGATGCTGAAAAGACTGCCCAGAACGAGGTGCTCGAATTCTTCGATGTTCTGCGGTATTGACCGAGCGGGCGAGTCGACTCGTGCGGGAGAGTTTATTCTTGCGGGAGAGGCAGTGCCAGAAGGCGACTGACCGGCAGGTTGAGACGGTCCCAGAGCTTCCGCTGACGCAGTGGGAGTGATCTTGATCCGCTTGCCTTCTGGTAGTTGTGATTCTGGCACCGCAGCCGAAGCCGCTGGAGCCTCTGGAGCAGCACCATTGAGCTGGGTTGACGGTGCTGGAGACTGTGCTCTGGATGGAGTTGAGGAGGAGGGGGGTGAGTTGGAAGAATCAGCGGCCGATGACCCGGCGGGCGCAGCTGGTGTCTGAAGCTTTGCAAGGCGCTTGTTGCGGATCTAAAGCCAACATGGTTAGGGGTCTGTTTAACTGATCACATAAAACAAAGTAGCGGGGCAGACAAGTCACAATCAACCAGACTGGGTGTCATACCTTTTCCGCATCAGAAAGGGTGTCTGACATCGCTGCGGCTTTGCTCGCGGCTGGAGCGCGGCTTGTATGCCCTCAATGAGCGAAGCGGGGGCGGAACGTATGGAGTAGCTTGGGAGGTATTGATGATGGCGTCGTGCTCGGCGTTGGATAAGTATTATTGAGTTGGGCCCCAAATGGCCTTGCCACCTGTATTTGCTGGTAGTTTGAAGCAAGGCAGGGAGAGTGCAGTGTTCAGATTTCGGTGCGAGCTGTTGGACAAAACCATGAGACGCGAAGGTGGTGTGTGTTGGAGTAATTCTGTGATGATCTCCGAGGTTCGCCCGCCGGCACCCAATGACCGGCGCAGTTGCCCGGCTTTAATGTCATTTTACTAAGCAGCAAGCTGCCTCCAGCCCGGGGGTCACTTCACCTAACGGTACCTCACCCGCAACACGGAGTTGTCAAAGTCAAATCTAGATTCAAAAACTGAACAATTTTCTCGGTTGCTGTGAATTCCTGTTTTTCAGACTGATTTTGCGACCTTGGGCCATGATGGTGGTGTGGCTGTCCCCCAGATGCAAAGATAGATTCACTTCAAGCAATGTAGTGAATGGTGAAAGTCCCTTCGTCAGTCTAGTCACTTTATCCATGTCATTATTGTCAAGAATTGCTCGGAGCAATATAGGCTGAGATGGAAGGACATTAGATCAAGAGCCTTTGAATTAGTAGCTATATTCGTATCATGCAGGGGTGCCATAGTAGTCATCATTAGCTCAATGCATTGAACGGACTGCAACTATACAGAAAGAATGAAACAGATGAGATCGATCCGCACAAACGCCTTCATGGTTCAGAAGATTCTCCAGAGGGGGCAGATTCATAGAAAGCGTGCCCGCGTCATGTCAGATGGCAATCACCCAGATGAACTCAGTATTTGCCCTTTAATTGCTCCAACCGTCGACAGTGCTTCAGCTCTAAAGCGCGGGCTTCTTTCATCTTTTCCACATCAGGGAAAAACCACCCCTGCGCATCTTGGATCATCCTTTCACGCATATGCACTTCAGACTCGCAGTCATGTCGGAGCCTCGTAATGTAGTCCACTTCAACGCGCTGGTCAAGCTGACGGAATTTGCGAGCACTATAGTCTTCCACATCAACTGGATTTACAAAATAGTTCAAGTTGAGCCTCGGCGTGGTACGGCCCATGGTATGAGGACTTAGAGGGGCGTCAAATCGATATGTTGGTCCAGCCGGAGTCGAAGAGCCGGTAAGAAGCGACGAGAGGAGGGGAAGCACGAAGAGTAGAATAAGCGGCAAGAGTTGACGAACGAAGCCCCATCCATCCACGGGAGGCGCGGGCTCATTGGTGTTGTTTGCTGCCGTGGGACGAGGTCGACGACGTGGCACACCTCCTCCAAACTGGTGTACCCGGAATCCTGGTCCTCCGCCCATGTTGAAGACAAATTGAGGACCCGCTGCGAATGAGATGGTCAGTCTTCTGCTCTCGGCATCATTCCTCTGCAAAAGGTGCTTACCAAATGGACCAAAGCCGCCGCCCCCAAAGCCACCGTTGAAGAAGCGATTGAACATCTCTTCTGGTGATATTTCCGCATCGAAGGCTGCCCCACCCCCGGCAGAGCGAGGGAACCCTCCTCCTCCTCCATTGAATCCACTGAACGGAGAGCCTCCGCTCGACGTACTTGGTCCGGGGTTGAATCTGCTGTCGGGGTCTCCTCCGAACCGGTCATAACGAGACTTCTTGTCGGAGTCTGAGAGGATTTGAAACGCTCGCGACACCACTTATACAAACAAGAGTTGTTAGCGGGCCGCTTAGCAAGAGGGGCACTATGGAGTTGATTTGCTTACTTTTGAATGCCTCGTCTGCCCCATCATAGGAATTCTTATCAGGGTGTGTCAACAAACTCAACTTCCGATACGCCTTTTTAATTTCACTATCCGTCGCAGTCTTCTCAATGGCGAGAATCTCATAGAAGTCGGTCGGACCACATTTTCGGATTCGCAGAACCGCAGCCTTTTGTTCCGGCGTGTAGGTGCGATCTTGGTTGCCTTGATTATGTTCGCGTGACCGTGCATTTCCACCTTTGGCGTCGGAGCCAGACGCCGTGGCAGAAGGCATGGTGTCTTGACTTTGAAGCGCTGCGGGAGCCTGGGGATCGACGCTTGTTGCGATAAGGAGACAAGCGAGGAGCGAATGCGGGCGGCTTCAAGCAGTGCAGAACCGCGGAGAAAGGAGGGCCTGATCTCGGAGGAGGTTGTTCGGGTCGCTCAAGGTTGCAGGCGCGTACTGAAGGACGACACCAGAATGCAGCCGAGGATTGCTTTGCGTCTCGCTAAGTGCCAGGCAGCCGAGCAGCGAAAGAGGGGTGGGTGGTCGGGAAAGGTGTTGAAATGATAAAAAGTATAGACGCAAGAATCACCAGGTGTCTTTGCCAAGAGCGGGAACGCTATACGCAGAACGGCTTCGGTCCCCCATCGGCTTTCTTATCGCCGCCGACTACTATTCCTCTACATCTTCACAATCGATCATTCTCAAGACTGCACTCGCCGAGTTGGGACGGATCTTTTCTTCCAATTCGCTTCGCTTTTCTCGACACTTAGGGCGAAAGTCTGTTCCCCAGCAAATATTTAGATCGTCGGTCACCGTTTCAAGTTCACGTCTACCAACGACGTCACCATGGCCAAGGATTCCGTGATCGAAGACACCCAGCAGACGCTGGTGCAGCGCTTCAGAGCCTGGGGTGGTGCGTTAGATTCGCGGTCGCATAAGAAGCAATGCCTCTGGTGCGATTGAATATTTCCAAGGACACATGCTAATTGTCTTACAGAAAACTCATTCCCACCGACCTTGCTCGCTTCTCTCATCTTCGCGCAACATGCTCGTCCCTTCCAATTTTTCCCAATGCTATTCCCTCCCATCCTGCTGTTCACCAGTTATGCCAATCTGCAGGGCTTCAAGACCGAGACCGCTGGTATCAGTGCCGCCTGGTCAGGTCTTTATCTGCTTCTGGCAGGTCGCCGTCGCCAGCCGGTCATGAAGAAGTTTGGAGCTCGCGGTATCGTGCGCGGAGCAACCATGGGTCTTTGTCTGGTCAACATGATTGGCGGTGGACTGGCCTATACCCTTGGAAAGCGGGAGGAAGAAGAGACCAAGCCCAGCCAGTAAAATGAGCCAGCGTTGGCGATGAACTTGCTTCTGGGCGCGATTGTTGGAGCAAGTGAGAGGAAGTGAAGGTTGGTCGTACGACGGACACCTTAATGCCGAGTCTGGAAATTCGTGGGTTTGGGAGACCAGAGCGTGTTTTGATGGTTGTTGAGTGGGATATTTGAACAAAAGTAGTGCCACGAGCAATGTACTATATACATGAGGAGTTTGGGGTGTTGTCGGCTAAATGGAAGATACGCGATGTCATGTTACCGCTCTACGCGTCCTCACTTAGGCCCTTGGATACGTATGGGGTCTCAGACAGAAGGAATTCTCGCACTTTGTCGGGAACCAGCCAGTCTAGATCGTCTGGAGTAGACTGAGATGCCTCGCGCGCTCTGGTGGAGCTGACAGAGGGAGCTCCGGGCTTTCTGCCCTCGACCAGTTGGATCTTCTTGGCCCACTCTCGTCGTCCACCTTCTGGCTCTCGATCCCCTCGAGCAAGACTGGAAAGAAACTCCTCCTGCTCTTCGAGACTGCCCCAGTCATGACTCGGCCGTAGTGTCACTCGCAGACGATGTTGCGAGAAGAGTGGGCTGAGAGGCTGCAGGTTGTGCTCTGGAGGGTAATATTTGGGGTTGAAGATACGGATCAAAGTGTCGAAGCCGGTGAGATGTACTTGCTCGAGTTGTTTCGGATACTTTTCAGATGCTTCAATGGCCGCTGCTTTGTCAACAAAGTAGGGTTTCTTCGTGACCGCGATATCAATGGCGGGAACTTGCTCGGCCAGAAACGACTTCGCGGTTGCCAAGTAAGACCGCACGTCATGAGCAAAGAGTTCCATCATTGCAAGACGATCTTCGAACGGCGCTGGCTTTGTCGGTTTGTCGGCATTTTGTGTGGCCAAGAGCAAGAGAAGACGAGATCCTGGCTCCGGCTGTTCTAACAATGCGGAACTGGCAATGCGGAGGTGGGCACAAGTGGGAGGATTGAACGACGAATCGAAGACGTAGAGAGTCTTGGGCTGGGAAGCATTGCCGGCGGTAATGGTGGTCAAGATTTCAAAATCTTTGTTTGATGCGATGAATTGCTTCAAGAGAGAAGCGTATCGAGAACGAAGTGCCCCAAACGAGGCCATTGGAGACAATAGTTTGAAGAGCTCCAACACAAGGCTGTCAACCCATGCGGGAGACGGACGGCTGTTGATAAGATAAGATCACTGCGACACAATCCATGGCGGGTAACCAGCTACTCCGGCTGGTGGAGCTTACATACGTAGCTCATTTGTGGCATATTGCTCTTTGTATGCCAGTAAAAGGTCTAGAGCGAGAGACTGAGGGTGACAATTGACGCATAGGAGCTCCTAGGCCTGCTGGATATCAATCTATTCGACTTTCATGTATGTCAATCCGTAATGAAATGTAGGAACACTTGCTATTTGAGCAATGTATGGATGCAGTTGGCATGATTTGACGGCAGCACCTCTCCAGCACTGAGTTCTGCACTGCCCCCGGCCAACTCCCATCGTGAGAACTAGAATCCAGTGGAAGCTCTAGAATTTTGGTCTCACTTGAGTGAAGCCTGGGACAAATTCTTTCTCGATATGTAGCCCAGATCAGGTATGGATAAGTCTGTGGATAGCCCAACAAAGCTTGCTGCTGACTAGCTATCTCTTGTGAATATATATATATATGCCGAGACAATCCAGAAACCTAGGCCCGGTGGATCCACGTCGTGCGTGCGGGCTATGCGCAATAAAAAGAACATTGCCCTGTCGATGGAACCTCAGAGAGATGCCCGGAGCTTGTCCCCTACCCCTGGAGGCCGAATGGGTTTCAATGGAAGTCTTTAACTTGGTGCCCAGGGCTGGCGACTTCAACCTGTGTGTGATGCCAGGCGCCCAGAATTTACCCAGTGATCATACAAAGGGACGGGCCGGAGCTCATCCAAAACACGATCTTTACAGCATCATTCGGAGTGAAGCCCGCATGACTAGCAGGCAACCCAGATGCGCATTTGAAAAAGGAAAGAAAAATGGACTTGAAGATGGATAATCCGGGCTTGCTACAGGATGTGGAGGTTACGCCAATCGCTGGGTCTAAATTGAAGTCGACTGATCTTCCACCTGAGAAATCAATGAGAAGAGGAAAGCATCGCGGGATGAGCGGGTGGACTGTTATCACGTAGCCAAGATCCATCTACTGTATCACGGCGACTCCGAACCAATCCCTGCTTGAAATAAAGAGGCTTCATGCTTGCGTGGCCAGGTAGCACATCGTCCATAATTGACCGCTTCTGCAGGGCCGAGTCTTTGCATAGAGGTCACCGACGCCGGGAACCATCCCTCGGACCGGAAAGTGTTGATTGAGAAAAAGTAAAAATCATCATCGCAGTCCCTTTGCCTTCTGCTTAGTCTTGACGTCCCTTCAGTAATCGTTGAGTGACCTTGTCCTTCTCTATGATATAAACCTGCGCACCCCAACCGGAAAGGGCGTCTCGATCAACGGCACTCAGGAGCGCTTGGGAGATAGTCTCGAACAGATCCTCGGGTCCCTAGCGATGCACGTTAGTAAGAGCGTCCAAGTCAGGTAAGTTGAGGGTCCTCATACAAGATCCGGCTCCCAGAGACCCTCGCAGGTACCGAACAGCTGGTCGCTCGCCGTTCCACTGACAATGAAGTCCTTGGCGAAATCGATGCAGCCGATGCTGTCAAATCCGCAAATGAAAGGCTTCCCAGTTGTTGGGTTGATACCCGCTATCACGGGGCTCACGAAGAATGGACCGAAGCGCTTCTCATACAACGATGAGCTAACCAGGTTGGCCAAAGTCTGAGGGGAGATGTGGCGCTCCTCGCGCAGCCGGTACATGTTGACTTTGTAGCGGAAGAGATCGGAGACGGTGTTGACGTCGGTCGCAAGGCCAGTAAGACCAAGATAGGTGGACGGAGCGTAGTTGAAAATCTTGGGGAAGTTGTTGGAGATGGTCAACGCTTGCATACCCAAGCGGAGGTCGCACGCAATGGCGACACAATCTTTGCCCACCATGGCGACACAAGCACCGCCATCTAGAAACGAGGTCAGCCTACGGAACAATGAAGAAGAGAGGACGGAGATTGTCCGTACTGATGTCAAAGGGTGAGCCCTGGAACACGGAGATGGTTAGCGGAAGGTCCTGAGCGATTCACGAAACTCTGGGGTCAATGGACACATTTGCGTACCATAGTTGCGGTTCTTTTTGTATAAACTTCAGTCGGCAAGCAGAGCTTTTGGAGTTTCAATTTCCAGATACTGCGTTGGACCAGAGGAGGCTGGGAGGAGTGAGAGGTGGATAGCTGATGAATGGGGGGAGGAGGAGATGCCGGGGAGCTGTGAAGGACGCGAGGTGCCAAAGCTCGGATGACGCCGCACCGCTGCCTGGGCCGGAAGTCCATTGGTGCCGACTCGGCCTTCGACAGCTTTCTCTCACATCTTTCCACGCCACGGATTCATCGTATTTATTCTCCTCTGGGTTGGCTCAAGTGGTCTGGTAGACTGATACTCCGGCCTCCATCGATTCTCTCTAAACATTCAACGACCTCGATCTGAGCGAATTCTACATCTGGAGAGAGCTCGCGCCACATCGAACCGACTATGAGCGCTCACGTCGTGGTGATTGACGCGACGGCTAGACGAGCCACGGTGAAAACAACACCCGGCAAGCATTTGGCGGATATCTTGCAAGAAGCATGCACAAAGCTTGGTCATAACTCGAGTCAATATGGTCTGAAGTATGCCAACACGAGCATGGATTCTGTGCCCCGCTCGATGACGATCAAGCTCACACACTCTGCCACTGCAGGTACAATCGCAAGCAACTCGACCTCTCCTTGACCTTCCGGCTCTCGGGTCTGATCTCTGGCGCAAAGCTAGAGCTCGTGCAACTATCTCGCTCGCCATCCGTTGTAACGGTCGCGCTACAACTTCCCGACTCCGAGGCCCGCGGAGCTCCAAATGGGCGCATCATGGACAAATTCCCGAGCACCACGACGCTGTGGCTCGTGCTGCGCAAATTCGAAGCTGGAGTCGCAGGAAGCGGTCCTGCGAGGAACCTCACTGCACGTGGTGTTCCTCTGACCGAAGGTGACTCCGGTGCCGGGCGCTTATACTACGAGATTCCGGTACTTCAGATCCTCGGACGCGAGCTCTCAAGCTTTACCGACCTACAAAAGACACTGGGGCAGCTTGGACTCAACGGTGGTAATGTTCTCATGCGGCTGAGTTTCCGGCAGACGGAAGAACCACTGGAGGAGGCGATGACGAAGATTGCCGAATACTTCCAGTCATCCGACGATGAAGTATCGGCCGCAGTGCCCAGCCCAGGTCCCGTGACGAGTGTCGCACTGGAGACAAAAAGCGAGCAACGGGAGCAAGCCGATACTGCGGTTGACCAAGGGACTGCGAGCGGGTCTGCTCCTGCGAATGCTGAAGAACCCGCTGCTCCCAGCTCTGACACAGCTACTTCAACATTGGCTGCTGGTCGATCTGTCACGGTCTTCTCTCCACCGACGAGCGACACGCCGTTGTCCGCACAGATAACGTATAACGAAGAAGACTATGTCCCTTCTGTGGAGCATGCCAAAGCTCACCAGCGACTCCTCAATGAGGCTTCTCGCAATAAACGGCTATTCACTGATGCCGAACTCGCGGCAAAAGCTGCCGAGGAAGAGGCACGTCGTGCCGAAGTTCGTGAAGTAAATGTGAAAGTTCGATTTCCGGACCAGAGCCAAGTGGTGGCCAAGTTTGGACCGTCAGACTCTGGTTCAACACTCTATACATTTGTTCGAAGCTGTCTCACCTCGTCAGTTGCGGCTGAAAGGTTCACTCTCAACATTTTCTCCAATCCGTCAACCATGCGATCTGCGCATATAAACACAATCCCAGACTCAGATCAGTCTTTGCTGATCAAAGACCTTGGTCTGGCGGGTCGGGTTTTGGTGAACTTCTCATGGCACGATGCCTCACAGGCCAGTCAGCGTCGAACAGACCTTCTCCGTCCCGAACTGCGCAGCCAGGCCCAGGAGATCAAGATCGAGCAGCCTCCGGAGCCCGTCGAAGAGCCGTCTGCTTCTCTCCCTGCCAAAGCAGAGGCAGGTGCGACGCAGGACGGAAGCAAGTCCAGTGGCACTCGAAAGAGCGGTGGCATGCCCAAGTGGCTGAAGTTGCCGGGGAAGAAGTGACGGAGTGAATCCATGAAGATTTGCGCTATGCTTGATGTGCTGCATGAGTGATGACACCTTTCGCTTGCGACCTTTTGATGCTGATTATATTTTGAGCAGCCCTCAAGCCCTAGTTAGAATTCTATATTTTATTGACCCTACAACGGAGGTGCAGAATCTCAAGACATCACTATTCAACGAGTAGAGACAAGCCCTTTCGGAGTCGAGTCTAGATCTGTTGGCGCGGACCTTGAGCTCGCTTGGTATCATGGTTCGTCCCGACGCAGTCGGTGACAGCTCGGGTGAATAGCTTGACCCCGGTCAAGAATTGTGCCTAGTGTCAATCAATGAACAGGTTTCGCTTTCTCGGCGCAGTATTGATTCTACGCCCTTGCACCTTAGAATAGATATTGTCATGTACCTCATCCACTGGGTACGCACCCACCTAAAGACTAGATCGTGTCGTGTCGTTAACGAAGTAGTTGCTTCAAGTCTTGACGAAAGCCAGGCAGTCGATATGCTGGAAAACAGTAGCTTAATTCTTCTTTGCATCTTAAAGTAAGACTTATCTGACTACTTTGACCCAGTGAAGGGAGGACCTGTGCCCAAAAGCATGGTCAGTCCAATTAATAAATTGAGAAGAGATGAATTCGATAGCTGGCACCTTTGAATAAACCACCTAGACTGGCAAACCAAGGAAGGTTCCAATGTGGACACGCACTCAGGCACAATCTCTATTGTATGGGGCTATGGGCTATGGGCTATGGGCTGTGGGCTGTGGATTGTGGACTCGTGGAGTGGGGAAAGAGACCTGATTCTTGATGCTTGGATGGACATGTTGTTGCGAGCGCTCTTCTAATCGTTCATCTCATACCAGGGCCTCTGCATACTGTGAGTGAACATTACTGTGATCCAAGATTGCAAGAGTGGAAGAGCACTTTGGTGGAAACAATCCAATCGAGTCCACGCTGGCTGCCTGCTGGTTGAAGACTAACAATCAATCAGCACCAGAGCATCCATAGATCTCACGTAGTGATTTAGCCGGACATGATGGGAATATGACCCGGCAGAGATCAGTGACTTTACAAGCGGAATGAGATTTTATCGATCTGACCTCGTTGAAAGCAACAAGCAGTGGCTACACGTAGAGACGATATCCAGAGACATGTGCATGGTTCAAGGATGATCATCTTGCAACGTAAACCGAGCAGAAGGTGGTTTGAACGAATTCATGACAAGCCTACGATCGAGGTTTACAAGCATAGCAGATCAGAACATTGAACAAGAATTGTTTTCATTATGGTTTCACTTCCGAAAAGCAGGGAAGGGATTCCACTTTTGCCATCCCATGTAACCACCACCGAGCCACACAGAAGACCCCATATTCCAATTCGAAGCTGTTTGCTGAATGACAGTCGGACGTGTTTCTCATGTCAGATCTGCCATGCTTCGACCAAATTTTTCTTCATGTTCCCTTGCGCGCGCCAGGTATTTGAATTCGTTAAACGACGGAGAAAAAAAGTGACGGAATGGAGCGCTTAGTGGGCCTGGGTACGGCGGGCCTCGGCAATGACCTTCTGCATGTCCTCAACCTTTCTCTTGCCACGGGTGAAGGTACCGAGCTGGAATGACAAAGGTTAGCATTTTCTCGTTTCATAGTGATTGTGATCGTCGTCGGTTCAAAGGGAAATATGTCGGCTGGAGGCATATCCTGATCACTGTCGGGCAGAAAGACTCGAGAAACGCAGACTCCGAGCATGAATCTGCCTTCCTGGTGAATGATATTTGCTCCAGACAAAAATTTCTTCCCCTCAAAAAGAGTACAAGCACTTGGACGCGAAAGACGGATTCGAAACATTGAACAAAAAAATCGAGATGGATGGATGCGATTCGGGAATGAGGGTCATGATTCGGGGAGTCGGAAACTTACGCGCTTCTTGGCGAGCTCTGTAGATTGTTGTTAGCATTTGCCCTGTCCAATTTCAAGGGCTGATGACCAAGTGTACTTACTGCGGGCACGCTTGTCCTGGGCGTTGCGGAGCAACTCAATCACACGGCGCTCATAGGGAGCAAGACCGACAACCTCACGAGCGATCTCGCGGACGAACGCAGTGCGGCGAGAAGACTGGCCCTTGGTGCGGCTAATCTTGTTCTTGGGGGTGTTGAGAGGAGTGGTTTTCTATCATTTCGATGTCAGTCTCGGTGACTCCGATCAAATTTGTCGCCTGCCGTTTTCCAGCATTCTCTGTTCGTCGATTCGGGTTGTTTTGCCGGACATGGTCAAGCGTGAGTCGAGGAGGCCTGTTCATGCATAGAGTGTGACTTTGCGCAGATTCTTGTTCCCCTTCAAATTTTTTGCTGATCCAACTCTTTCCCGGATCAACTCCGTCATGCGGCGCAAAGATAATTTCACCTCCATTTCGCATGTTGTCGATTATAAAGCAGGCCTCCCACCCGATTGAGCCACCGCTGTGCTAGGCCTCATATGACCGAACGATGAACAGAGAACCGGGATAACGACGAAGCGATGGGTGAGAGGAAAAAGACGTACGTGGCCCTTGTTGGTGCCGACCACGATACCGGTGCGTTCCTGCGCCATTGCGACGGTTGGTGACTGGGGGGATTGGCGGAGTTGTCGTGAAAAGGGAATGAAGGAAGACTTTTGGAAATCCCGTAATGCTTCGGGGAACCGCACACTGCGGGTCTTGGCGCGGGCGTTGGTGCGTAGGCGAAAATTTAGGGCTTAGGGTACGCTACTTTATTGGTTCAGGTAGCATGTGACTTCGGAAACTCTAAACCCGATGAAACCTCAGGCACCAACAATAACTCGATTGGGCAACCAGTCTATCTATGTATACCTGTAAAGACGGCCAAGTATTAAAGAAGGCGTGTGATGGTTGCCGGTTTTTGCAGGAAACTCAAAGCTCACGTCTGTAAGCATTTGTATCAGCCGCATATTTCCAATGTTTTACAATTTCACCAGCAAAACCCCATCCAAAGCTTCTTCCCAGCTCTCCATAAGGGAGCCACAGAAGAGTTCGATGCAAGACGAATCCAAGGTAGCCTCGAAGGTGCTTTGATGAGCTTCTTCGGTTCTCGTAGACTGGTCACCTTGAGTGACTAAATCGATCAGAGAGGAAAGAACTCCAGACGCGGAGATTCGCTGCTTCAAGGCTCTTGCGTTTGACCGGACAACCTCAAAGAGCTCTGGGACGAGTGCCGAGAGCTTCTCCAACCGTTCTTTTGGCAACTTTTTGCCGCCCTTCTTAGTAGCGAGTGTCACCAATTGCCATAAAGCCTTCAGTGTCTCAAGAAGAGTGTAGGACTTGTGGAAGTATTCCCAGGTCGGTGCCACGAGGTTTTCGGATCCAACGCACAATGTCGTTGAAGACAGGAGGGAAGACGATGATTTCTCATTCATCGTAAGCTCTAATTTTTTCAGACCCAGATATTCTTCGACCTGGCTAAGAGCAGCTTCTACTTGATCCGAGGTGATCAGCTTGGAGCCAGCCATGAACAAAGCCACCTTGAGTAATTTCACGTGGACCAAGGATGTTTCTTTCTCAGCTGATGTCTGGTCTCTCTCAGTATCGGTCACGGAGAGCATTTCAAGAGATGGCAGGTCAGCATCTGGCGTGAGAGGTTTTTGCAAAGCAATACCCTTCAAAGTGCTGAATAGTTGGTCCGTAATTCGGGCCGAGGCCAGCCAGTTGTTCTGGAAGATGTTAGCAGAGGTTACCAGTTTAGTCCGTTGCGACGATTTTCACACTGACTCTTGGAAGTGGCCCCAATCGCACTCTCTCCTCGAATATTGGTTTGTTGACAAATTCACATGACATGAAAGCACCGAACTTTCGTGAATCAACGACTGGAGTGCTATCGCGTGCTGTTGACAAAGTGTGAGCAGAGTACATGGTCGAAGCATGAGCAGTAAACAGTGCACTTACCAAGGTCATCATAGCGTCCCATCGGATCGCCCCCGGCAAGTCGTTGCGTACGTCGCACATCAAGGGCATACATGCGACGATTGATACTATTAGAGAGGCGTCGTCGAAGCTCGATGATTTCTTCCGTGTTCACGTAGGCGCCCTCCTCCAAGCCAGCTGTTCGGAATCGCATTGTATTCACTTCCGAGTTGCGGAAGAAATTCAGCCCTTGCACAAATGCAGATAGTGGATCGAAATCCTTGTATTCTGCACCCTCGACTGGTGGAGCAGAATGGGGATGCACAGTAGAGAGACGAGTAAAGAGGATGTGGGCGACGGAATCAAATTGAATTTGCTTGACGGACAATTTGCTGAAGGTGCTCAGGGCAAGAGAACCTGCCCCAAGGAGAAGGTAGATTCTGACCAACAGAAGTAGCGCTTCATAATTGTGGGGTGAGTTGCGGCACAAGTGATCGAGAACGGCTGCGGATCGAATCAACGAGGTCTTGGACACTTGAATCTCGGTTTCATGGGTTTCATGGGGTTCAGTGGGCTGCAGGAGACTCATGGCGGCCAGAATGCAGAGGTCGTCGATAGGTTGACTTTCAATAGTAGATGATGCAGCCTTTGAAGTCTCTTTCTTGCTTTGGCCCTCCTTGAAGGAAGCATCATACAGTTCAAGACAGCGAGCAACGAAGCCCTCGATGGCATCCGCAGAAAGTCTGTGCTCTGATCCAGAGATGTTCAAACAATAGTCGAGTTTGAGCGCATTGATCTTGGAAACGTTTCCCTATAGTAATGTCAGCGAACGTGTTCAGCCCGACACTGCATAGTGAATAAGATTACCTTTCCTGCACTGGCATGGTGTTGATTGATGTAGTCGAGCAGAGTTGATAGGTGGTCCTTGTTCGGACCCACGATCCTCCGGATATCGTTGAAGGCGTACAACTTGTGGATGTGGTTGTCAATGTATTCCTTACAGGCTGGAATCAAAGTGCCAGCGGCAGTCTCGCCGCTTTGGATGCCGCAAACAATAATGTCGAGGCGAGCGAGAGCCGCATTGCGAGATTTAGGCATCAAACGAGAAAATTCCTCCGCAAATTTTTCCGAGTTGGCAGCGACACTGTTTCCATATTGAATTATTAGCCGAGTCGAGTTGATTTATCTTCTCCAGGCACTTACCCAGGAGTTTTAGCGTTTTTTGTAGCTGAGACCAACACGCTCCATATGCTCCAGTCATCAATCTCACGGAGGGCCTTAAGCCTCTCCTCGTCATTAGAAATCGCATAAAGGTTCTTCACGAACGCAATTCCCTCCTCCCACATCTGAGCGGCAACAAGATTCGACGCCTTGAACCCTAAGAAGGCATTGTCACTTTGAACAACGCGAGATTTGAGACCGAGGTTGTCGCTGTCTAAAACCTTCACAACTTCCGAGTTCATTCCCTGGGCTTCGTAGATCTTGATGAGAAGACGCAGCTCCTCGGATGATTGAATCGCTCGAGGGGGGCTTGTCTGCTGAGGCTGAGTGTTGCATACAGTCAATGGGGTGCTCTGCTAGAAATACTATGCACATCAACTTCAGGCCAGGACTCACATTTTCTGGAACATCTGCTGCAGCCTTTGAGATCATGCGATATGCCAGGGTACCAAAAAGCTTCCGGTCGGTTTCGGAACTTCTCGCGTCTGTTGCAATTAGGTGGCTCAAGAAGATGGCCCAGAAATAGTACTTTCGATCCCGGGGGAAGTTCTTTTGTAGGCTCATGGCCGCCTGCAAAGAATGAGGGTGTAATCAGCCATTCAAGTCCTTCCGCCGGCAATCCATATTATACATCACAGTCGACTTGCGACGAACCTTTTGGGCGGACTTCCAATCATTTCTCTCAAAAGCGTATGTAAACCAACGGCCTTGAATTTCAAGGTCCTGGGGTTGAGCTTTCGCTGCCCTCTCCCAGAGATTACTCCGCGTCGCATCTTGGCCCTCAATTTTCTGTAGCGTCTTGAACAGGAGATCCAGGGTATCGATGTCAGTCGTCGGCGGCTCCGCATTGCACAACTCGAGTGTTTCCGCGATGCCGCGCTTGTGGTGGGCCTCGTCCGCATGGCGCCAAAGAACATGCGCTTTCCAAGCCTATAAAGATGTTAATGAGTATGATGTTCAGACTGAGGCGAAGTCACTCTATGGTAAGCCACATACTTTCAAAAATCGGGTATCCTCGCCTTTCTTCATGCGTTTTTCGATAAGCTGCAGTGCCTGCTTGAGATTCTGCCCGTCAATCGCATCTTGAATCTGGTTGTTACGGCGCAAAAACACCGCGTCGCTGATAGGCGCCATGATGATTGGGCAAGAGAGAATTTTCCGAGAGAAGTCAATCGCCTTTTCCGTCCCCCGTTCTCTGTAATTGGCCCGGTATGCTTGCACAGAGAAAGGTGCTTCGCCGACCGCGGAGAAATAGCTCCTTCTGCTATCTTTTTGGCGGGGAAGCAATTTAGGTGGGATGTGGAAGGCGGTGAATTCCACAATCCCGCAGCCCGCCCAGCCCAGCCCGATTTGCAGATGACGTGAAGGCCACCTTCTCGCTCGATGCTTGAGTGACGAGAGCGTTTAGATCATCTGATGGCTGAGACACTACTTTTCATAATTTCTTTTCTCAAGCGAGGAGTATGCATGACTACCTTACTCGCCTTTATTTATGACAGAAGCTAAACAGAGTTCCAATTCAAGAGCACCTTTGTATAGCACTTGATGCGAATACATCGAAGCCCCTGTGAGGAAACGGGTAGGCTTAAATCTCAATAATGGTACTACAAGGCCCCAATTACTACAGGGTAAGCAGGTAGCCTTGTGTACTTGGTATTTTTAGGAAACGCAGCATTTCCGAATCCGGCAAGATGTTGTTTCCAAGATAAACAGCCTCGACCGATCCTGGGGCTCTCTGGCAGCATATGCAACGCGCCGCAAGGCTGATGGCACGGACGCTCGAGACATATCATTATGGAGGCAAACAAAAATCGACATTCAGCGGGTAAAAAGCGGGACGTGGAAAGCTTCTTTCAATCAAAGTAATATCGTACATTTCCAGAATTGGCTCGTCGACACCCCCCGGAAGAGCAACGAAGACGTGCATACAAGTCAAAAATGGCCTGTGGTCAAGCATATCATGTTTGAGTTGAAGACTCGGCTTGCACGCCGTGTCATCTCTAGGGATGGCACCAATATGTGGCCTTTGAATGACGCTTTCTTTGACACATTGTGCCCTGACTGGAGAGGAAACATTGGGAAACACTTGCAGATATGCTGGTCTGTATAGGCATTTCTGCAATCTCTTTCTGTATTGGAATCAAGTTATTTCTGAGGTGAACTTGCAGATTTCTTTTGGTTAAGCTTCGCAAAAGTCAGTGTTTTTTGATCACGAAGAGAGTTTCTCGACAGAAGGGCGATGCTCATAGTTTGGTCGGTAGCCCAGTCAATGCCTGCTCAATCAAAATGTCACTTACCCAGTTCTTCTTGCAGTCGCGATAGGCTCTGAGGAGAAAACCAAGTCAGCAAGCTACTTTTTGGTGGACGGAGTCATAGCAGATAGAGGAAAGTTCAGCAGAGCCGCCCCTTGTGAATTACCGTGACTCGGCACCTCCATGAGACTGGCATCAATGGTGTCAGCACTTACTGAAAGTAGTCACCGCACATCTCGCGATCAAAATTATTACGTTTCATACACCTGAGACTGCGATCCGCAAAGTCTTGACACGGATCGTAATACTCGCTCGCAGGTTTACTAGCGATTCCAGTTAGCCATACTTTCTGAGAAAAGCTAGACCATGCGAGGCAAAAGCGCGGAAAATTGGGGATAAGCGGGGTCGGTGCCACGAAGGTTGCTCATCGTTGATCATGTTCAGACTCTCAGTAATGGGGTGCATTTCTTGCTGGATGGAGGGAGGAGCCGAATACAAGGGAGTAGGGATCTCACTGTGAGAACTTCCGCTCGGCCTTTTCCCATGCCTTGCCGTGCTGTTCGTCCTGTGGAGCGTTGGACGACATCGGGCCCAAATGTACACAAGATGGATCCGATAGGGTGATATCTCGGACTCAGGGTGTTGCGTCTAGTTCAAAGTTCAATATTGGCGTACGGAAGATGAGATTTGAAGACCCCAGAACGAATCCAGCGAGGATCGGATTTTGATAGTTGGGGTTCTTCCTGGCTGGATGGAGCTCGGGACGATCGGTAGCGCCGTCTTGGCGCGGCTCTGCATGGCGACGGAGCTTCGATCAAGGCCGGAAATTCATTGAAGACAGATCAAGATCGACAATATTATTGTTCGTGTCTATTGTGTCATTAGTGTTCGCGAAGCTCATGTTGACGTTACAAATACATATCGAACGATCTGGATAAATTTGTTTTACAGATCTTGAGTCAGCTACATCCCAGGTGAAGACCTCGGAACTTTTCACTGGATCGCGACGTGTGAATCTATTTAACCTTTTTCGGACAGCCCATGATGGACCACGCTAATTTCAGAATCGATGGAAAGTGTGAGACTATCGGCAGACTTTGACTGCATTTCACTGATGAGCATTCACAGAATTCTAAGGCCATTGCTCGACATTGTCAGATGCATTACTCTCCATGACTGACAGGTATGGGTCGTCTGCCAGCTGTTGCGAATTGTCCAGAACTCTCAAGTCAAGGTGACAGGTACAGTTCCTTAGTATACGCAAGTTCCACCTCCCGGCGACGTAGCGGGCAACGGGTTCCTTATGTAACTGAGTGCCTGAGGCTACTACTATCGACAAACACTCTTGCCCTGGGTTTGAAAAGTTTCGATCTTGTAAACTTCGATTTCGGTTCTGCTCCCTCTGCGTTATAGCTGCGTTAGCTCTGGGCTTGACGCCAGTCATATTCTGTCGGTTTCACTTTGACCGAGATCCTCATTTTAGCCGCCCAGCTCATCCACGTCAAAATTATCCCGTTCGAGCCCCCACCGCGACTTTGAGATCGCGCGCCACGCGCCCCCGCGCTTTGAGAGCTTCGAAACCGCGACAATCCTGAAACCCTCGGAAACAACTATTATTTGAATACAGCTTTACACAATTCACGCCCAGAATGGCAGGCGGTGGTAAATCCGTGGCTGAAATAGCTGGAGTATGATTAAGCAACTCCGACGAGAGCGCTGCATTATGACGGCAACTGACGAGCGCACAGCTGTTCAACACCCTGCAAGGACATGTGGACGATATTCGAAGTCGCTTACAATGCGGTATCTGTATACGACCACTCTATGAGCCTTTCAGTCTTGCCTGTGGCCATACCTTTTGTTACACCGTACGTCTTCGTCCCTCTCTTGTCTCTGGCCGCGGAGCCGCCTATCTAATACCTCACAGTGCCTGGCCCAATGGTTCAGTGGCGGTCGATCAAAGCGGACATGTCCTGACTGTCGGGCAGCCGTCAAGACTCAGCCTGCGCCAGCCTATCTGGTAAGGAAGATGAACGCCGCAACAAAGCTGTCTCATTCTAACTCGCCACCGCCACCAGATTCGAGAAATCGTGCAGATGTTCACAAGTCGCGCAGAGCTGTTGGACAGAGGGGAAACGACACACGAACACTTAGCCAACCGGCTCGCAGAGACGGAAAAGTTGGACCAGGACAAAGCAAATACAAACCCCCAAACCGGTGGCCTGTTTGGCGGACTCTTCAAACCAAAAGGACCCGCTTTGAAACCTCTAGTCGACGTGGACGATGGAGTCTTACGCTGTCCACGCTGTCAGTGGGAGCTCGAGGAAAATTCCTGTGGAGGCTGTGGGTGGACCTACCGAGAGAACGACGATGTGACCGATCTCAGTGAATCTGGTGACGACGACGATGACTACGATGAGGACACGGATTTCGACTCCATGGTGGACGGGGAGGAACCGGATGAGGATGCATTTGGATTCGACGAAGACCAAATTTTTGGAGGACCTTACGGGCCGTACGGACCACATTATCTGTTCGGTGATGGAGTGTCCGGCGGCAGCATCTTTGACCCGCTGATCCATGCGTTGGATAATCGGGGCTACCACCGACGCTTTTGGGGGGCAAGACCTCCAGCTGACCCTTATGACAGTCATTTTGACGACGAAAATGAGGATGACTTTGATGACGAGGAAGACGCCTACGACGAGGCAGACTCTTTTATTGATGATGAGGAGAACCAAACTTTCCACCAAAATGACTCTGATCATTCCACCGTGGTAGGAGAAAATCGCCACCATCCTCGAGGGCCTTCGGCTCGTCGACATGGCCGACCCGTTGTAAACCTTGACTCTTCAGACGACGAAGAGAATGAAGAGAATGAACATGACGAACGCGCCGCTTACATGGGCCTGCTAGGAAGGCTTGCGGAGTCACGGAGTTCGTCTCTTGATCCGACAGACACTTCCGATCTTGAGACGGCGCAACGTTCTTTGCGTGAACATCCCTCCAATCGCAGCCTCAGGTCGCCCGACCCTACGCCTCATTTTCATATTACGCGATCAGCACCGCGTGTCTCGTCGTTCATCAACGATGAAGCGTCGGAAGAAGAAGAAGACCATTATGAGGAAGAAGAGGAGGATCAAGAAGGCACCGTGTATGACGATAACAGTGACGATGACGACGAAGACGAAATGCCTATTCAGCGGGGACGATTTCACAAGCGGCAGGAAATCCCTGCTTCAAGCGATGAAAGTGAAGTCACAGGCAGCCCTTCTCCAAGTCCTGCAAGGCATTCCAGGTTGACTGGCTCTTCAACCCAGAATGCCATTCCTGTTGCTGACTCCGATGACGAGCAACCCGTTGGTCCTATACGGAGAGCAACACAGAGACGCCACGCACGATTTTCACCGTATTGATTTTGGCCGTATGGGATGGAAGGTCACTGTGCATTCCTTGCCTGGTGTCTGACTACAACCCCCCTCCCTTCTTTTCTTTTTCCTTTGCTGCCGCCTCATATAGACATTTGGTGTGCTGATTGGGATTTCTTGGCTTTCTATTTCATCTTCTTCTTGGTGGATTCGGAGGTCTCCATCGGGTGTCCTGCACAACCTTTGCCGTTTTTGGCCCCCCTCTAACCATCATATACTTCCTTTGCAAATACCCCTTTGAACTTTCCGCTTTTTGATCCGCTTTTGCCTTTGAGATCGTGTGAGCAACTCTTGCAAGCTACGAGTTGATTGTCTACTCTTTACTTTTTCTGCTCATTTCCGCTGGACCTCAGTGGTCAATTCTGGTTTTCTTTCTTCTGTTCTTGGAATCCTGGCGGCATAGCAAGCGAGGGAGGTTCTCTTTGGGTGCATTTCATTTGGGTAATTTGTTGCAACTCGTTTTCCTGGTTCTGCTTTGACCTAGGTACAACGCGTGTTGCAGAATGAGAAAATCTTGCTCATGTTGTAAACAAAATAATCATAATTCACATCTCCATATCGCGTTGAGCGAGCGAGAGGGAGAACCGCTCGGCGACTGTCGGCGATACTTGATATCTTGAATCTGAATCTGTCGCTGCTGGGGGTCGATCATTCTTGGCTGATTGTTCGTTGACTACGAGAATCGATCAAAATCTTTCTGCCTAACTCTACTTGCATACCAGTATCAGGTGCCTATCGAAATCTTTGAACTTATAGTGGTAGCATGTTGCATTCATCAGTGTACCGGTTCACCTCGAAGATACTTGCACCTATCGAGCCCATCAATTTGATGTTGCTCGAGTGCACATGCATCTCGTGACATCAGGTGATCCGAATGCGAAGGTTTTCCCTGTCAAGATATGATTCCTTCCATCGTGTTGTAATCATTATTTAATCGGCATTTTGTTTTTCAAAAGTCTCAGCCTGGATGGATGCTTTGGCCATATCCTCTAGCATTATGTTTATTGTGTCTCGGGGGTGCATAAGAAGGAAATCCACTGAACGGTCAAGTTCTAAAGTTCTCTGGAACACAGTCATCCAGTCGTAAACATTATCGGAGGCTGTACTAATGAGACCGGGCTGGTGGATACCACCCTGTGACTCAAGCTTTGAAAAGGAACCGCCGCCTCAGGTCTTGGCCGCAACTACTTCAGAAGTTTATCTATTTACAACTACGTCGCAAGTGAGAATAGCAGATCTCGCTTTTGACCAACACCCTTGACGAGTGTTTCAATATGGTGCAAACTCAAACTGCGCCCTTCGGGCACTGGAAGAGCCCACTAACCGCCGAGGGTTTAGCGACAAACAGCATCATGCTCAACGAAGTTGCCGTTAATGTCAGTGGCCCAGCAAAACTCATGGCCAACCCCCAAACAAGAAAAAATCCCCGCTGACAATATCAGGAATCCACTGGGGCAATATATTCCGTCGAGTGCCGTCCGGTCGAAGACGGCCGTGCGGCGATAGTTGAACACAGGCAAAACGGCCAAAGCAAAGATGTCCTCCCAAAAGATCTCAGTGCCTTCGCAACTGTCCAAGAGATGGGAGGTGGATCGATCGCTATGAGACCGGATGGGAAACTGCTGTTATCCGATGAGAAATCATGCAATATCTATCTGCTGGATCCAGAGTCATCTCAAGCCACGCTGGTTCGACCAGCCGAGAAGGGAATCCGCTATGCTGATTTCTCAACGCATCCAACGAATCCGCGATGGGTTATTGCCATCAAGGAAGACCATCGCGAGGCCACCCCAGAAACTCAGGCTACCCACGTGCACAACACGCTGGTAGCGATTGACCTTGAACTTGATCCCCAGGACCCTAACAAGGAAATTACCATTGCCCGCGGCGATGATTTTTACTCTCATCCCAAGTTTGACCCGTCTGGGAGGTACGTGTCCTGGATCCAATGGACCCATCCGGACATGCCTTGGACTGGCACTGTGCTGCATGTAGCTGAATGGCAAGAGGGTTCTCTAGTCAATGTGACTCGAATCGCTGGCAAGGCGCAGGAGGAGAGCATTGCTCAACCGAAGTGGGGATTGGATGGAAAGCTCTTTTTCGCAAGCGACAAGACTGGATTCTGGCAATTGTATTCATATGATCCGGCAAACTCTCAAACTCGAGTCTTCAAATTCCATGGACTGGAGCATTCGGACTTTGCGATTGCAGAGTGGCACGTTGGAGAGTACGTTTTGAGATCACCTTCCTTGACCGATTCGGCTTCTAACTGACGCCTCCCCCTCAAGATGCACATTTGTCTCACTCGATGACAAGACCATCGTGGCAACTGTGATCACCCATGCCACTAGCAAGATTGTTCTTGTCGACACCGCCGCTTGCTCAGCTCAAGAGCTGGACCTGCCTTACGTGGATGTCGACTCGATCACCCGCGTGTCAGCCACGAGTTTCGCAGTGGTTGGCTCATCAAAGACTTCACCTCAGGAGCTGGCGCTTGTCACATTCACTCCGTCTTTCGAGGTTACCAGAAAGATTCTCACCTCCACTGCCTCATTCGAGCTGGCCCCTGAATTCGTTTCAATCGCAGCCGAGTACACGGCCCCTCAAAAGTATGGCCCACTCACCGACGGCGAGGTGTACATGTTCTACTTTGCCCCTCGCAACCCCGACTACCAAGCCGAACAAGGTGCTCTTCCGCCTCTTCTGACTTACGTCCATGGAGGTCCAAACGGAGCCGTCACACCGGCACTGTCTCTCGATATTCAATACTGGACCACCCGTGGCTTTGCCGTGTGTGCTGTCAATTACACTGGATCTGTCGCCTTTGGCCGAGAGTATAGAGAACGATTGTCAGGCTACTGGGGCCTGGTCGATGTTGGCGATGCAGTCAGTGCAGTCGAATTCCTCGCCGACAAGGGCCTCATAGATAGGACCCGGGTCGGAATCTACGGCGGCAGTGCTGGAGGCTACTTGACTCTTCGAGCTCTCCACATGTTTCCCGAGACATGGGCGGCAGGCATCAGCTCTTATGGCATCAGTGATGTAAAGGCTCTGCAGGCTGACTCATATAAGTTTGAGAGTCAAGATGTGGACCGCCTGCTACTGTGCAAAACTAAGCCTGAGGATCGGGAGGCAGAGCTGAAAGATCGCAGTCCGTGCTATTTTGCAGAGCAGATGAAGGCGCCGTTGTTGATGTTGCAAGGAACGGAAGATATGATTGTTCCGATTGCTCAAGCAAGAATGATGGCCGAAGCTATGCATTCAAAGGGACGAGTGGCCGAAGTGGTTGAATTTGAGGGTGAAGGCCATGGATGGCATGGTAAAAAGGCGATTTATGAATCTTATACGCGAAAGGAAGATTGGTGGAAGCAGTATCTGACTTGAGTCAGTAGTGATGAAGCAGAATACGGTGGCCCATCCGGTGGCCGAAGTTTATATCACATTTGCCAGTGTCCGGACATCTAGGTATTTAGGCATTTCCTATTTAGGGTAAAGTCCGCTTGATCAGCCCATCACTGAAACAATAATCGATTATTTCGTATAGTTATGACTTTCCCTTCCATTGCGTTGGAGAACGGGAGCTGCTGCATCCTCTGTGCCAAGTTGGGGGGTAGATAAAATATTCCTACTGATATGAATAAGGCTCGTGTGAAGTACCTATTCAGTACCCTAGCAGCCCTGAGATTGGGAATGGAACATAACAGGACCGTGTGAACGAACAAATGCGTGCCATGCACGTACTCGTCATGCATGCTGTATACGTGGAAGTCAGCGTTCGCCAGATATAAGTTTATCATGGCTTTTGCATAGGCCTTAGGTCCCAAGTTGACTAGGCCCAGGATTGGGCTACACCCAG
Organism: Penicillium oxalicum; assembly: GCF_001723175.1. Lineage (NCBI taxonomy): Eukaryota > Fungi > Ascomycota > Eurotiomycetes > Eurotiales > Aspergillaceae > Penicillium > Penicillium oxalicum. The sequence continues at coordinate 1,460,037 of NC_064655.1, forward strand.
GCCTGACAGACACTCCTTGAAAAACGAATTCCCATCGGACTACAACGACGGGAATTATTGAAACATATCACAGACACGCGCTTTGACTCGATTGAAGAAAAAAAATTTAAAAGTAATCTGGCTTATGAACAAACTCATCTGCCATGTCGATGCAATATGGTAAGATACAAGTGCGACTCCGACTCCAGAACCACTTTTTTCTACAACGCTGTGAAGGAAAGAAATCATCAAGCAAAAGATTTTTTGGGACAAGTCCATTAAAGGTCGGTTTCCACGATGTTCTCTGTGGAGTTGAATGGGACCTCGAAAACGACAGCACCATTGCGTCCGTCAGGAGAATGTCCCTGGTCATAGTTGTTGGCGTAGCACTTCCATCGCGCCAAGCGATGCTCTTTACCAACCGCAGCCACAATGCAGAGACCCCGGGCCTCCGAAACCGAGGACTTTCCTGATTTCGACGACGATTTCGCAGATAAATCGGAGTCCTTCTCAGGGCGACGCTCGAAGACAGCAATGTCATTGATGACACCCTTGATCAATGGCTGGGATTCCGTCGTCTCGTTATTAATGGTCTCTTCGACTTGCATGGGATCGGCGTCGGGCGTTGCTTGAAGAGCGAGAGACTTATTGAGCTGCTTGGACGGCGTGTCAGGAGCGGTCTGCCCCAGAATGCCCGATCCCACCGGACCCATGGGAATAATTGTCTTCTTGTCTTCCGAAATGCGCCACGCCCGGATCCAGCCATCCCAGCTGCCGCTAAGAACAACGTCAGTGCCGGGGACGGTTGCCAATGCGGTGATCCACCGCGGCATCCGCCTCATGTGGCGCGCATTGCGAGCAGCAGTCTCTGGATCAACTTCCGGAGAAAGCTCGTCCAGGGGGGGCATGGGGTCCAGACCATGGGCCAGTGGAATAGTGTAAAGGGGTTTCTTCTTGTGCATGGACCACAGTGAGATAGAGCCAGAATCAGAACCGGTCACAAAGTGACTCGGAGGGAGGGGAGCAATGCAGTCAATGTTACTCTCAATGTGAGGTGCTTTTTTGGATGCACCCCCACGGAACACAAGCTGAGACTCATCCACAACTTTCCATAATCTGGCGGTGCGGTCTCTGGCCCCAACAGAAACACACTGATCAATCGTCATAGCGGCCACGCCTGTGACGTGGTCTTGATGGCCAAAAAGAGTCTCAACATATGCGTGGCCGGCCCCGCTGATTGACCACGTCTTCAGCGTTCGATCGTACGACCCAGAGAAGAGTTGTTCTCCAGAGCTCATCGTAGAGATATGACGGGCGAAGGCGAGGCTGCTCACAGAGTCGCGATGTTGCGTGAACGTTCTCATTGGGGTCAAGGTCTCCGCATCCCAGATGACGAGACGCTTGTCAGCACCACCGGTGGCAACAAATTTGCCTGAGGGCGATACGGCGACAGTCAGAATGCTTCCAGTGTGGCCGGACTCTTCCCCAGTTTCCGCGATCTTGCGAACACCTCTGGCGTACTTGACGCGCTTAGGCTTCTTGCGCTGGGGACGGGGCGGCCGTGTTGAGGAGCCGTTGCCCTCGGTCGTTGCTGGTGCGCAAGGTGTGGCCAACTCCCACTTGATCAAAGTTCTGTCCTTGGACACCGTATAGGCGTACGGCGGGTGCAAAGCGACGGATGTAGTAGATTGGGTATCAGAGCGGAAGAATGAACAAGAAGGTTCGGAGAATGAAAGATGAGATGCAATCTGCCGAAAAGTGCGTCCCTTGAACTCGTCCTGTACAATGGTTCATGTAAGTCGCCGAAGCAAGTGGTTCTGAAGGCAGGGTCTCTGTGCACATACCACATCCTCCTTCAGTCTCTCGGCGATCAAATCTCGATCAATTTCAGCGGCATCGAAACCAATTGTCTCCTCGACATCTTCCCGAACGTTGTCCAAATATCGTTCGGCGAGTTTGAGTCTCCGGTCTGCGGCCGTTTCGCCCTCATCAGAGTCTGATCCAGACTCGGAACCAGAAAGTCCAGAGCCCAATGCCTCCTCGTCCTCTGAATCGCTTCCTGAAATAGACTCTTCGCGCTCGCGGGCTCGACGGCCTCCTGTCTGTTCATTCTTGGCATCGACGCCTCGCTTCTTCGTTGCTGGCGCAGCGGCGCGATCATCTCTCTTCCTTTTGCGCTGCGAAGCGGGGACTGTAAAGAATGAAGGCATGATGACCTTGGATCCAGAGTCTGTGAAAGAACTCCCAAAAGTGGAATTGGACGCAAATGTCGGTGGGTTCAAGGGAATTATCGTCGTTATCGTCGCCGCAATGGAGATTCTATGGCGCAGACAACTTTTTTTTCGGAGAAAAAAGCGCTAGGCGGCGGCTGAGTCAGCAGAGAGCTGAGCGTGCCCAGAAGCTCCCGTCTTCCGCTGCCAGTCCAGGCGGCAAGCTCGCCGCGCGGTTCTCCAACACTCAGCACCAGCTCTCTCAGTCCGAAGCCTCCTCACCATCGTTACTTCTATTGACTCAGTTTCACTCCCTACCCCATTTGACGTGTATTGATCTGCAAAAATGTCAGTAGTCTCATCCTCACTGTGACGCTCTCTATCGATGAGCATCTGCTTACATGCTATACAGGGACGTTCTTTTGGGCATCACCGGAAAGGACTTTGTCATTGTGGCCGCCTCCAAGGCCATTATGCGAGGTCCGACGATTATCAAAGCCGAAGATGACAAGACGAGGCAGCTAAATCGCAACACAATGATGGCATTCAGTGGAGAGGCCGGTGACACCGGTAAGCATCCTACGACCCGAGCGCGGCATAACAACTCGAGGCATAGCTAGGTTTCAGGTATTGACAACTCTCCTCGACTAGTACAATTCGCCGAATTCATTCAAGCAAATGTTCAACTTTACTCGATGCGTAACGACACAGAACTCAGCCCTTCAGCCGTGGCGAACTTTGTCCGAGGAGAGTTGGCCCGCAGCTTGCGGTCGAGAAGCCCTTACACAGTCAACCTACTTCTTGGAGGCATGGATCCTCTCACACAGCAACCCCATCTCTACTGGATTGACTATCTGGCGTCATTGGCTCCCGTGCCATATGCTGCTCACGGATATGCCCAGTATGTAGCACTCTTCTGCTTGGCCCGGCATCGCCCCGGGCAGGCTGGCAAAGCTAATCGATTGCAGATACTACTGTCTTTCCCTGTTGGACAAGCACCACAATCCCAATATTAATCTCGACCAAGGTTTGAAACTCTTGGAGATGTGCACAGATGAGCTGAAGCGACGACTGCCGATCGACTACAAGGGTGTACGTGTGGCCTAAGCTTGTATTGTTTTTGTTTGGCTCCGTGGCTGACACTTCTACTCGATAGGTTCTCGTGAAGATCATCACGAAAGATGGAGTGAAGGAGGTGGATTTTGACAACGACAAGATTGTTCGGAGTGCGTAAATGTCGACATTCTGAGGCGTTTGTTGTATCATATCCTATGACGTTTTACCATTGATGACAAGATCAATTACAATATGTTACTGCGCCTCTGGTCACGTTACTCGCTTATATTAATGAATACTCTCGGCGGCGTCAGAGAGGGATCTACCATATATCAATGAGTAAAAATATCACTATGTGACAGTACAAGTGGACCTTTTTCTAAGATGGTGGCATCTAGGCATGCGGCGAGGTCATTTTGGTCACTTCAGTTGCAATGACACCAAGCTCAGTTTCCGACCGCATGGATCCACATTCCCCGAGTTTGACATGTTTGCAGCGGACCCAGCTTATCGCGCAGAAAGTAGAGCTGTACCATTGAACCTAGATCTCTGAAGCTTCCTCACTTGCAGACTGCCAGGCACAATGTCGAAAAGACAAGCTGATCTACCGCTGGACGAGAGTATTCCGGGCTCTCCCGCCTCGAAGAAGGCGCGGGTGGACGATGACGACGAAGAAAGTGATTTTCGCAGCGGCACAGTCACCGCGCATCAAGCCGGCGACCAAGAGAACGGCGTACATGAGCGTAACGACGCCCAGAAAACGACCAACAGCGAGCGAGAGGCTCAGAGTGAAGGAGAAGACCTTTCAGGTCCCTCGGATATTGACGAAGAGCTTTCGGCCCTCAGCGTGCCCAAGCGACAAGCTCAGCCAGAGGAGGGCTACGATGATCTTTACCTCGACACTGTCAACCGGGGTGTTCTTGATTTCGACTTTGAAAAGCTTTGCTCTGTCAGCCTTTCTAACATCAATGTGTACGCTTGTCTCGTTTGTGGCAAATACTTTCAAGGCCGTGGGCCCAAATCGCATGCATACTTCCATTCCCTCGATGACAACCACCATGTGTTCATCAATATCGGAACAAAAAAAGTTTACGTCCTACCAGAGGGGTATGAGGTTAAGAGCAAGAGCTTGGACGACATCAAATATGTGGTGGATCCTGTATACACAAAGTCCGAGGTCTCAAAGTTGGACAAGGAAGTTCATGACGCTTGGGATCTCTCTGGGACGCGGTATCGGCCAGGTGATTAATCCCTCCGCTGCAATAAGATATGCCTTAGTTGCTGACCCTCACTTGTATACAGGCTTCGTTGGCATGAATAATATCAAAGCCAATGACTACCTGAACGTAGTCGTTCAGCTTCTAGCGCATGTTCATCCCATTCGAAACTTCTTCCTCCTCCATCAATTCCCGACACCCGGAACGCCTGAACTTGTTCTCCGCTTTAGCACTTTGGTGCGGAAACTCTGGAACCCCAAGGCATTCCGATCGCATGTTTCACCACACGAGCTGCTTCAGGAGATTGCGCTGCGATCCTCAAAACGATTCACACTCACCAACCAGTCTGACCCGGTGGAATTTCTGTCTTGGTTCCTTAACAACTTACATCTCTCTCTTGGCGGATCCAAAAAGCCATCTTCAACCCCTACAAGTGTCATTCAAGCTGCTTTTCAAGGCCAGCTCAGAATCGAAAGTCAAGCGATTACCGCACATTCTGATACCCAGAATGCCCGTCTCGTGTTTACAGAATCTGGTGACATCAAAAGCCAAACCACGCCCTTCCAAATCCTCACTCTTGACCTTCCGCCAACGCCGCTTTTCCAGTCAGCAAATCGGGAATCTATCATTCCACAAATTCCTCTGACCAATCTTCTCAACAAATACAACGGCCGTGACGCCTCCGAGAAAATGGCGCAACGTGTTCGGCACCGACTCCTGCATCCCCTTCCGCCTTATCTGCTCTTCCACATAAAGAGATTCAGCAAGAACCGATTCGTAAGCGAGCGAAACCCTACAATTGTGACCTTCCCTTCTCCGCGATCTCTGGACATGTCTCCGTACGTTGAGCCCAACCCATCGGTCTGTTCACCCAGCGAGCCCATCCTCTATGATCTCGTTGCCAATATTATCCTTGACCCTGCGATCGCGGCACCCGGTGCTACCGAAGACGCAGCTGACAAGGGAATCAACGCTGCCTCTGGTGGTGGGTCCTCGTCAGGGGCTGGGGCTGGGACTGAAAAGGTTTCCTGGCTGGTTCAATTGCACGACAAAGCAGTATCGGCAGAAAATGCAAGTCACACTGGCGGAGCTGAGCAGCAGCGAAACTCCGAATGGCTTGAGATTCAGGATCTCTTTGTCAAGCGTGCTGAAACTGAGACCTTGTTTACGCGCGAAGGATATTTGATGGTCTGGGAAAGGAGGAAAACACCCAGTTCTAAAGCCAAAGGCCGAGCCAAATCTTAGGGCGAGGGAAATTTGTATAAGAAACGACTGTTGGGAATATCAGACTCGGGTTACTGGCCATGCCTGAATCGACATCTTTGTCAATTCAATGAACTCGTGGTTGTCAAGACTGCATGGTGTCTTTCGAGTCAGTTGACAGGTCAGTGTATTTCTAGGAATTGAGATGCTCGTATTTCAGATGGCCTGTTACATGCAAACTTGGCATCTTGTTCTCACCCGACTTCCCGGTGTAGAGCAGAGGAATTCAAGTGCGGAATACCAAGACTCTGCTGCGGAATAACCGCTCCTGCATATGGCTTCTTCTTAAAATTAAATCAATCTTGGCGTGTCTTTCTTGAACCGCCAATAAAGATCCTTTCATATCTTGCCATTGAGTACTCTGTCCCGGACCTGTAGCCAGATAGTTTTACTGCTTGCTTATCCCCCCAATCCCAGCCCACTCACATGATCACAACTACAGTTCCCCCCAACCACAGAACTTTCGCCCAATTCTCATCGTTGATCCGACCAAGAACCCCCAGATTCCTGCTCGAATAGCAGCCTGCATCCCGCGCATCAGGATCACCTTGCCACTGTATGCGGAGATTTCCGGCCACGAAGTGCCCCCAAACCACAGCCCAACGGGTAAGACTGAGTCTCGGCCCGTTGCCAGTGGATACAATGCGACGTAAGAGGTTGCCAAGGATCGGAGACATAGAGATTCAATAGGCGAGAGGATTATGGTTGCAATAAATGCGGCAAGATGTGAGGCAAGCGAGTCCACGGGATGAGCAGAGAGCAAGGTGACTCGGTGAGCACCAATCTGGTTACTCAGAGACACCTGTTCCATTCCTCGAGAACCCTGTAGTGGAGGTGCATCGCCAGACACTCCATTCTCCACTCTACCTTGGCCATTCCCAGTAAGCGTGGGATATTGACCATGAAGAGCAGACCCTCGGTGTCCTTCGAGGCGTTCGAGAGGCAGTGTGGAAGCAAGTGAAACTGCAGCATCATCGTCGGTTGCTTCGGCAGGCTGATCCGTTGCTGACATAGGTTGCGCAGAGTGTCGGGCAAGGACCTCGGTGCCACTCATTTCGTGTAGCGCAGGATTGTTTCTCATGGGCTCGGAGCTGGTGGGATTAGGACGCTCTCCGGTAGGAGGAACTTGGGACGCCTGGCTTTGCGCTTGGTTCATTATCAGCGATTCGAGAAAATCGGCAATCGGCCTGAGATCGGATGCGGTCGATAAAGGGTTCAATCCTGTTGCTCCATGCCCTGCGCCTAGAGCATGGGAATAGCGTGTCGATGCCGCATTTTGTCTGCCACGAGTGCGGGCACCCAGGAGCTCTAATTGCATAGTGATAATGTCAGATCCTTGGTGGATGAGAGACGCTCTCACACGTGGCGACGTCGGTGGGGATGTACCAGGAGACGATGGGCGAGAGAAGAGGGTATTTGTACGAGAATCGAGCTGAGTTCTGGTCGAAGAAGCCCCATTATCGTCACTTTGCAAGTTGCGACCCGGCGTTCTTGCGGCGGATGTAGGCGATGTTGCTGTTATCTGGCCAAGGGGCCCGATGTCAGAGGAGAAATAATCATTACTCATTTCTCCCGGAGACTGAGAGATGCGATTCTCGTTCGTAAAAACCTGGTTTATACCCGAGTGCAAATCAGGCATATCTTCGTGTTCAGCAATTGGTCGCAGACTAGAGCGATTCGCGTTATTCGTGTTGTTTTCTTCGACTTCCTCAGGGAGCCTCTCCAAGCTAGCGCCAGAGGTTGCACTGACGAGGTTGTTGCGAACCTGGACCTCCTCCAGTTGGTGCTGTAGAGATTCAATCGAATGGCGAAGACGTTGTATCCTCTCCTGATTAGGTGTGCCTGGGTCCCGATTGACTGAGTTGGTTCGCGAAACAAAGCTGAAGAAGGAAACGATCCAGCTACGAAAGACAGACATCTCGTACTTAATGTCTTCGAGCAGCGTGAGTTTTTCTCTATGAGTTTCCTCTTCGGAGTGACGTCCCAAAGTAGGCACAATCCAGTCAATGAGGTTCTCGTCGTATGCAACACGGACTGAGAGTTCGTCTGCCAGCTTCGGTTTTGGGAGTTGGCGACGGATCAATCGATAGATCCGCTCCTCGAGATTTGGACGCAAGTAGAAAGCATGGATGCATGCCAAGACCCCTGGAGAAGTCAACAGCTGCAATGCAAACTGACACAAGGACGATCCTGAAATTTCACGAGGCGGTGATGGTAAGAAAAGGAGAGACTTTCGTCCAAATGGAAAGAGACTGGTGATGGCAGGCATCGAGCTTGAAGAGACCAGAGCGAGTGATTGAAGGAGGGAGTACAAGTAGGTCTCAACAGAAAGCAGCAGAAGTGATGTTCGCACACTAAAGAATCCATGAGAATTGACGAGTTCTTCACAACAGGGGCAGAGGAACTTACACTGAGTAGTTAAGTATGAAAAACGATCGTACTCCAAGTGAAAGCTTGTCATTCCCGGTGAGGTCAAGCACATAATCGCGTGCTGTGGCGAAGATGCGTTTCAATGGGTTTTCTCTGGCGATGGCTAGTCCACTAGAGATGGCCCAAGTCGGTATCCCAGCAAAATAGAAGCCCAGGACCCCTGTAGTCTGACGCTCTGCTCGAATCACGTCAAGCAACGCAGCGTGCGTATAGCGATGAAAGGTCTGCGACGATTTTGGTTAAATGCCGAAACTGGATATCTCGTTGAGAAGCACCTTCTTACATTAACGCGCCCAGTCAAAGAGAAAGACCACCAAGTTCCGAAGAACACAAAGAGCTGATCCAAGGTGGTGATAACCAGACCAAAGTCGTTTTCGGCGGCAATCTGGTTGATTATTTGCTGCTCATCCAAGGAGTTGGTCTTGCGATCTTCGCCACTGACAACGATACCCATGGTTGACAGAATGTCATTTTTAGCTCTTCGGAGGCCTCGCCCAAGCTGCTTGGATTCAGGGTTGACTGGGTGTCCTCGAGCATCATAACGTTGTACATAACCATCTGAATGGATCGCGGGAGAGTATCTTCCTGGGACTGTACCATCTACAGGTTCTGTCTCGGGTAGCTCATACGGCGATCGCCCCTAGGGATAATGTCAATTTGAGACTTTTGCAAAAGGAAAAAGAAAGCATCGTGTCCCAAGTGGTTGTTTTCAGCACGTAGAAATACGGAAAGAAGGCAGAAGAGCGAGGGGGCCATGATATTCCCCAAGAAGCAGTAATATGAGGATGTAATCCAAGATTTCCAAGAGAACGAAATTCATGTGCCCCAGTACATTTCAAATTGATAGCCTCTGTTCGATATGCGAAGGGACAAACAAGTAGTCGACGACAAGTTAACAATTGGGAGCGCTTACCAAAGCAAGGCGGTTAAGGTAAGCTTGTCGACCCATGATGAGCTGACACCGTCAGGCCTTGAGGAATTCAGAGGCCTGGAAAATTCGCAGTCTGTCTCAAGTGAGCGCCATTTCATGGAATCCAGTGTTCCCGGATCGAAGACACTAAATATCTAACAAGCGTTGACGATCTCACAGTTGATGATTCCGTGGCCCGTGATCGCGCGTCAAAGGCGGCAGCGGCGCTCTTATGCACGTGCTTTATCTTATCGGGGGTGCAAACACTGCAAATCTTAAAAAAAGTTGGCGGAGCATTTTGCGACTCGATTTGTCCCGGTGGGTTGTGAGGTGTGAAAAGTCGACACACTGTCAGTTCTACAATGTCTAAGGCGATTGTGAAGACGACGTTCGAAGCGTCGCGAACGCTTCGCCCAATCTATACGGGCGGTAGCACCTCGTTGGACGCCAGCGGTCGCATTCTGCTCACCTGCGTCGGGGAGGATGCCTTGATCGTCAATTTGGAGACAGGCGATCAGCTTGCTAGCCTGGAAGGTGTACGTGCTCTCTTGTTCAAATATCTGCTTTCAATGATTCTGACATGGTCCTTTCGTCCAGGATGGCGAAATCATTACGAGTCTAGCCAGTAAGTCATAAAAAACCCCGTCCCTGTCCCCGTCCTCGGCAACGTCAAATGCTCATTGCTGTTTAGTCTCGCCTTCCGCTTCGCATGCCATTGTTTGTTCTCGGTCTATGTCTATGCGTATATATTCGCTTTCGCCATACGATGACGACTCCCAGACCATTGAGGCAAATCTTGTCCGAACTCTCAAGCCTCACACTGCGCCAGTCATCTCAACTACCATTGATCAAACCAGCACTCTCCTGGCCACTGGTGCATCTGATGGTAGCATCAAAGTTTGGGACATTCGAGGTGGATACGTAACGCACAACTTTAATGATCGGGGAATTGTGTCTGCCCTCACTTTTTTCGAAGTACCAATCTCGGAAGACCCCAAGGTAGGCACCAAGAAGAAGTCCAAGAAGAAAGCATCTGGGGATGACGATGAAGACATGGAAGAGTCTTCCTCTGCCCCCCGAGGCTCAACGGCAGGGTTCCGGCTTGCGAGCGGTTCGGAAGAAGGTAAGGTTCGCGTATGGGATCTGCATAAAAGAAAATCCATTGCGACGCTCGAGTCACATGTGTCTCTTGTTCGCAGCTTGTCATTTTCCTCGCAAGAGAATGCACTTCTCTCTGCATCGCGCGATAAGACTGTCATTATCTGGGATGCGTCTACTTGGAAAACGCGACGTATCATACCGGTGCTTGAGAGTGTGGAAGCTGCTTCTTTCATTGTCGATAGTGGGTTATTCGTGATTGGAGGCGAGAATGGCAAGATCCGAGTTTGGGACTGCAACCGTGGAAGTGAAGTTACCGCGGAGCAGGAAGCTGGGGAGGATTTCGAAACCATCGTTGCTATTCAATACTCACGTGGTTTGCATTTCGTGATGTCTGTCCACGCAGACCAGACTATTCGCCTTCATTCCATTGATGCGCTCTCCGATTACAAGCCAGGCTCCCACGTTGAGCCATTGGAGGTCATTCGTCGGATTTCTGGAAATGACGACGAGTACATCGATCTTGCCTTTGCCGGACCTGATCGCTCATTGCTCGCACTTGCCACAAATACTGAAAGCATTCGCCTGATTTCCGTGGCTCCTTCCGAGGATCGACCAACCACACAAGCCGAAGAATATTTTGGTGCAGACGTTCATCATTTGGAAGGTCATGAAGATATCATCATTTGTCTCGATGTGGATTGGTCTGGTCACTGGCTAGCAACTGGCGCAAAAGACAATACTGCCCGTCTCTGGCGTCTTGATCCCAAGACCTCGTCTTTCCAGTCATTTGCCGTCTTAACCGGCCATGCTGAGTCCTTGGGCGCAATTGCTCTGCCGCGCGTACCACCTCCAGCTGGAACACCGGCATACAATGATCCAGTCAACCATCCCCCGGCGTTCTTGATGACTGGTTCTCAGGATCGGACTATCAAACGCTGGGACACCGGGAGACTTGGTCAGCTGAAAAATGACAAGCCTCACTCTCCTAAGGCTGTCTACACTCGAAAAGCACACGAAAAGGACATCAATGCTCTCGACATCGATTCTGCATCTACACTCTTTGCTTCTGCATCACAGGACCGAACCGTGAAAATCTGGGACGCGGAAGAGGGAGCTGCTGTGGGCATTTTGCGTGGGCATAAGCGTGGTGTTTGGTCGGTACGATTTGCGCCTAAAAATACACCCATCGTGAACACCGAAGAAGGAACCAGCACCAGCAGGGGCCTTGTTGCTACCGCTTCCGGTGATAAGACCGTGAAGCTGTGGAGTTTGGCTGACTACGCCTGTCTCTTGACGTTTGAAGGACACACAAACAGCGTTCTTAAGGTGATCTGGCTTCCTCCTCCACAGGTCTCGAAGAGCGAAGACGATGAAGAGGAGGATGCTGTGACCAGCAAACATGCTATTCACACAAGGCCATTGTTGGCATCAGCTGCCGCCGACGGCTTGGTGAAAATCTGGAATCCTTACAGTGGTGAAGCGGAAGCCACCCTGGATAACCATACAGACCGCGTCTGGGCTTTGGCAAGCCCTACGCCTTCTGGTTCTAGGAACGACGTCAAGAAAAACTCATCAAAAGCCAACAGTACACCATTCGCTCTTGTCAGTGGCTCTGCTGACTCGACAGTCACGTTCTGGACCGACACAACCTCGGCAACGTACTCGGCTGCTGTGAGTGCTGAGTCGGAGCGGATTGAGCAAGACCAACAGCTTCAGAATCACATCCGCGCCGGTAACTACCGCGAGGCCATCACACTTGCTCTGCAACTCAACCACCCTGGCCGCTTGCTGTCTCTCTTCACGGCCGCCATCAATGCAGCTGAAGACCCGACCCGGTCCGATGAGGAACGTGCTATCGCGGCAAACAGCTTGACTGGAAATCCGGCCATCGATGAGGTTTTGCAAACTTTGGGCACCTCAAATTTGCGGACGCTTCTATTGCGCCTTCGTGACTGGAATACGAATGCACGCACTTCTCGCGTCTCGCAGCGCATCCTATATGCTCTATTCCGCTCATACCCTGCTTCGACTTTTGTTGAGCTGGCTACGACATCTGTCCGGGGGAAAGAAGGCCGAGCCGCAGGTGGCCTGAAGGACATCATGCAGGCTTTGACTGCATACACTGAGAGGCATTACAAACGTATCGAAGAGCTTGCTGACGACAGCTACTTGGTCGAGTGGGTGCTCAACGAAATGGATGGCGGTGTTGGTCTTGGTGGGTTGATGGGTTTGAGCATTGACTCTGACAATGCTAAGGGGGACGTGGAAGAGCATGACAAGGACGTGATTATGTTGGAGGCTTAAATATTCCTTGTAAAACTACTCATTGGCGCATCTATTCCAGGAGTCTCTGGCCGGGTCTGTTTCTACAAAATTCAAATTACTCATTATAGTACCTTTGTTCAATTTTTCCTCATGGGACAGATCATGCAAGCGGACCTAGTGTTAGGATAACATTGTATTTTGATGCGTTTCAATTACTGGGGGTATCTCTTTTTAGAAAGGTAGATTTTATACAAAGAACATCTTACTGGTCCAAATGGGCGAGCGCTTTGTCCTTCATAAGGGAGTGGATACAGACGGGTATCAAGAAAAGGGCATGGACGTGTTTTTCGGTCTTATCGTCGGCTGCGATGAGAGCTTTCATCCTTCCGAGACGAATGCGAGGAGTATCTCGAGCTGCCATGACGATCGCTTCGATGATCCCTATCCCGCTCATCGTCACGATCTCTGCGTGAATCCCTGTCATCGCGGTCCCGACGGCGTTCCCTATCACGATGGCCTCTTTCCCGATCACGATCACGATCCCGATCCCGGTCTCGGTCGTGATCCCGTGGGCGATCGCGATGTGAGCGCTCACCTGACCGGTCGCCGTCGTCGTAATGTCTCGAGCGTCGAGACGAATGTCGGCCAGCAGACGAGCTTCGATCACGCCGGGAGGAAGTGTTCTTTCGAGCTGGGCGGTCGTCATCGTAGTCGCGTTCGCGATATTCTCGAGAATCACGATCTTTGTCCCGGCGGCTAGATCCCAGATTTCGATCCCTTCGTTCACGCCAGTCGTCCTTGTCGATTGGGGCTTTGGAAGATTCTTTCTTGAGTTCGGCAAGCTCTTCCTCTGTGATATATTCTCCTGTGGTTTTGTTGCGCATAGTCACGGGCATGTATACACCTTCCACGTCGCCATCTGCATTGTCCTGGCCTTGTTTTCTGGAAGCTTTGCGCATTGCAGATTTCCCCCATGCGCCCAGTTCCACTTCTGCACCTTTCCCAGAGTCCTTAGCGCCGATACCCAAGAACCCTGGACGTCGCACAGGAACACTAGGATTCTTGGCCTTTTGCGCGGCAGTTGAAGAGCTGTATTTTCCTCGCCCAATGGATTGGCCATCTTTCCACCCCATACCTCGCAACAGCGCTGCCCCAAACTCCTCCACGGGAATGGCATTGTATTGATCCAAAGACGCAGGCTCAGGCCGAGATGCCACATCTGCTCGGAAAGAGCTGGCCTCGTCGTGGCGAGGGGCGGAATCTTCGTGTCCTTGAAGCTTGGAGGACTCGATGATGAGATCTGTCCGCCGTTCAACTTCACCCGTCGTCTCACGAAGCAAAGCTTGCATAGCCAATTGGTCTTCTGTCATTGTTTTTTGTTCTTCGGTCGAGGTTTGTTGCACATCCGCCATTCGTTCACCTTGTGCGCTGGCGGCATCACTTCCATTCTCCTGGGACGTTTGCGCAAAGCTCAACCCAAAGGCCATGCTTGGTCCCTCAACCTCCACCGCTCCTCCCGCTTGCAATTGTCCGTTTTTTTGGGCTTCTTGTAAAGCCTGTACCTCTTGTGGGAGAAGATTTTTCTTGCCTTTTCGCGCATTTGTACCAGGGCGATCGCGCCAGTTGTTTTTGCTAGTGACCGGAATGACCAGTGGCTGGTTGGAGTCGCTCACTACTTTGCCATCGGCAGTGATTTGGGCACCGGTTAAAGTATCAAAACCGGATATCTCTTCATGAACAGGAGCCTGCTCGTCCTCGGAGGAGTCATCGTTATGTTCAAGCTGATGTGGACGACGAGCCAAGGAACGGCTTTTGCCTGTCAAATGATCGGAGGGACGGCCACGAGACTGTATTGAGAAGGCCGGCTTCTTGGACGCCGGTGACGCGCCTGAACCGGTAGACATTCCTTTGGATTTGAATGAATTCTGCGACGATGATGTCACACCGTGCGAAAGAAAATCGACGTTTGTACCAAAAGAGCTCCGTGAATGAGCCTATACAAGAAACTCGTGACGACGGCGGTGGCAAAATTTGGGAGTAAACGCGCGGCTAATCAGGAGCTGCAGTACCTCATCTATCAACCCAATGTAACCGAACGAGACGTATTTCAAGCTGCCTAGCCGCATGATTGCTGTTCATGGTCAGGTAATAATTACACCGCTATCATTGTAGAGCATGGAAATTTTCAATCGTATGGCATGGCCGGGAAGAAAACAGTGATGAGAGGCAATATCAGAACAACAACATTGTGAACTGACCTCATGGGACTCGAAGCAAAATCGTTTCTGCACCCGCTGTAAAAGCCATGGTCATTCACATAAGACTTTTCTGAAATGCAGAAATGGGTATCAGGACATCGACTTCATCCAGTTTCATTCCAAAGAGTGTCGGTCAAAGCCTTGTGTCAAATTCACTCAACCCATCGAGCTAGACGATATACTGCTGGGGGACCTTGAGTTCGAAGCTAGACAACGCTTTGGAAATACGAATGATAGGTGAAGAAATTAGGAAATTTGCAGTGATCAGTAAACCTGACGTTGCGAGTTGGGATAAGATGCTCGCAAGCTGGACAGGAATGTTTGTTTTGAGAGAAGACTAATCATACAATTCATACTCGTGAGTCGGTGGATCTAGCAGGGAAATCGCCTGAGAAAGTCCACCAACACCAAGAGATAATACATGCCCAAATTCAACAAGTTCAAAAACACTGGTAGCCAGAAGCCAGTGTTGCGTTCGGCTCATTAATGAATGAGCGCGCCAAAAAAAAGTTCGCCACGCAGTAAAGGGGAACAGACACACGCGAAAGACGGGTTCGGGGGTAACATAAAGGTGGTAAAAAACCAAAACACGATGCGCCGACACTGTCTCCGACCACTAACGCAAATAAATAAAAGAAAGACCAAAATAGAAAGTAATTATGTACAACGCGAAGATATCCAAACGCAGCACAAAGCATGCATCAGGGAACAAGTGACCCTAGCTGCTTGTAGTCTGCGCGGGTGTCGGATGGGGACTCTTGCTTGAGCCAGGCACTGCGCCAACTTGAACACTTCCGCTCCGCTGTGTTTGTGGCGTTGCACTCCGGCTCGGCTGGGTTGCGCTACCGTTGACGGCCGGTGAGCTCGTCACATTGACTCTGTTCTGAGGTGTACTTTGCGGGACCCGCATCATCGGAGAGAACCCTTGATTTTGAGGAACTTGCATAGCAGAGCCTCCATTGGGCATGGCAGCTTGCTGAGACGGCTGGAACTTGCTATCGTGCGGGACGGCATAATTAGCCTGCGCGTTACTCATACCACCACCGGCTGCGTTCATGGCGGCCTGCTGTGAAAGGCGCTGTTGTTGATACTGATTGAGACGCTCAGTGGCAAGCTTGTTCACCTGGTCTGCTGGCAGATTGGGGTTGGCTCGTTGAATCTGGCTTTGGAAAGTACTGATCGTTGGGACAACACCGCCGGAAAGGGGGTTCGGCTGAGCCAACCGAGGTGACGAAGATGAGACCCCCGGTGGAGTACCGCTGTGTAGTGATGGGCTCTGGAGACCAGCTTGGGCCTGCAAGGCTGCAATAATTGCAGGGTTGCTAGAGGTACCATTGACACCAGACATGTTCATGTTCGGAGAATGTCCTCCTTGCGGAGCAAACTGCTGAGCATGAAATTGTTGCGGGGCTTGCTGACCTTGGCCTTGGCCTTGTGAGACCTGTTGTTGACGGGATTGCAGCAGTCGTTGTTGTTCTTGCAGGCGGTTCGCCTCGCGTATCACTCGGGCATTGTCTGGGGATGTCTGCATCTGCATGCCAGGTCGAGCAGCCACATTAGGCAGCTGCCCCTGGGGCATCATTTTCATGTGCATTGCGTTTGCTGGGACCTGGCCATTGACCGACGTTGTCCCGGCCGGGACGCCGTGTAAGGGCTGTGCACGAGCTTGAGTCATACCAACGTTGCCTGGCATTCCAGAAGGAAGTCCGTTCGGCACACCGTTCACCATGGCTGCATTCGGCATATTGGGAGGTAGGTTACCAGGTCGTCCGGGGCCGTTCATCATCTGCTGTGGAGGTTGTTGCTGGTTAGGTAATTGACCGACACGCTGAGCAACCATACTTGCCCGTTGCTGGGCAATCATCTGCTGGCGGTATTGTTCTTGTCGTTCTTGAAGCTTCATTTCTCGCTCGTGCTTGAGACGACTGAACTCCGCTGGTGAGGAGATCGGGGGTTTGGGCTGATTAGCTTCATTGGCTTTTCGCAGCGAAGCAAGTTGGGACGCATGCTGCTGCTTCTGCAAAATTGTCTCCCGCTTCTTGGCCAACTTTCGCATCGCATCGAGCAATGCCAAATGCTTCGAAGATCTTCGCCTGTCGACTCGTAATGGCTGCGTTGTTCTTCGTCGAACTGGTTGCGGTGGTTGACCATTGTTCGCGGCTTGCTGTTGTTGCTGTTGCTGCGCAGCCTGTTGTTGTGCAAACACCGTGCGTTGTGCGCTCTCAAGTCTCTGATGGTAAGCCCGGAAATACTGGGTCTTCGACATGTCCGCCGGCAAGCCTTCCAAGCCCACCCATCGCTCGAAACATTCCCAGGGAGTTCGTCGTTCCGCCCCAGAGGTAAACAAGGACGGAGGGGTAAGACAGCTACTGATGAGAGACCAATTGTACGAGTACTCTTTCACCAGACGGCGGAGTTCATCGTCTTCTGTGACCGTCCACTGGGAAGATTGACGGGACTCAAAGAAGCCAACGGAAGGCATTGGGTGCTCCGTGGGGGGGCGGAAAGAATGTCCAGGGTGGATACGATCTCGGATTGGTTTATTCTCTGGACGGAAGAGGGCGACATTGTTCTGCTCTGGGGGCAGGTCTGCTGAGGAATGCTCGGAAGAAGAAGCATATTGAGAGTATTCGAAGCGGGTGAGTTTGCGATGATGCTCAACATCCCTCTGGAAAGTGATCTTAGTTGAAGCAAACTTTGTCACTGGAAGGAGGTCAAGCCTCCATGTGGAATCCGGAAGAATTTTGAAATCTGGTTGCTGGAGCCCGGTCTTGAATCGAACGGGCTCGAAGAGTGGTAGTTCATCCAATATTTTCTCTGCTGACGGAGTCATATCAAGTGAAAAGTTAAACTCGTCAGAGCCCAGCGAGAAAATGGCTGCCGGGGCGACAGTGTCCTGAAGATCATGCCGGTGCTCCTCATTGAAGCCGTCGCTCACTGACTCCTCTTCGGCGGACGGTACTAGGTCGGGGGTAGGGTGGGATACCGTTATCGAGTCGTCACCAGGGGTTGTTGACGAAGGGGCCAAGCCCGGCCCAGAAGTTTCGGAAGTTGAAGGGATTGACGATGGCGCCTTAACATTCACTCGAAGCAACGAGCGGTGTTCTTTGTCACTGTTGACGTACTCGGCACACCATTCGGCGCAGCTTTTCGCAGCGGCGAGCTTCCACTTGCGCTCCTCGCGAAAATCAATGCGCATCCACTTCATATGATCCAAGAGCACATCATGATGACTGAAGGAGCGATGCGGCTCAATGGACCGCTTCATTTGTCGAAGTGGCCAACGATTGGCATTTTGCAGAGCGTAGATGCGCCGAAGCGTACGACAATCCATCTGTTCCTGATATTCAAGTAAATGATTGGATGTGCTCAAGGTCTTATGGGCAGAGGCGAGAAGCGTGTTGAGATTAGTTCCTCTTGGGGGAGCATAAGCCCTGTTCAAGAACAAAGTAAAAAGGTAATCTTGCTCTTCGTTCAACTTGGCAACTGCATCTGTCGACTCTCGGCTGACAAGGTCCGTGGCATCCGTCTTCTCCTGCACTGAGGGCGCTTGTTTCGGAAATACTACCGTGGAAACACGGCTTCTTTCCTTTTCCCGAATTTTGCGATCTTTGAACCGCATTCTAGCCAAGCTCTCTGGCGTCTGAGGCTCTGGCTTCGCATGGGGCTTTTCGTGATTGAATTGGCGCGGGGTTTCGCCAAGGATTTCCGAGACAGACTTGTGACGAATCGCTCCAGACGAAACGCGAGTGGTCATTCGTTGCTGGGAGACATCTGGTTGAGGGAGTGGTATCGAGATAGGCTCCTTCGCTTCCGTAGATACTTCTCTGGCTGCCCCCTCGGGGGTGACATTATCCTTGGGAGAAGGCATTGCCGCTTCATATTCTTTCTCGGTCTTGGGAATCCCTTCCCGCGGGTGCAGTGCTGAAACCTCTTTATCAACAACCATTGCGTCGTTGGCGAGGCCCGTGTCCGCTACATCCTGTAAGGCAGCCCCATGGGCATGCTTGGCGCTGTCGATAGCGGCACGTTGCAAGGACTGTGCTTCCTCCATTCGGAGCTGTTCGTCTGGTGTGGATGGGATCGTGGTTGCACGATATTGTACGCATCGAGCATCCTGCGAATGTGGTCGACCTAGCTTCCTTGCTTCACCTAGTTCCTCACCGGGACTGGTGTCTGGCGACGCAGCAACAGGGATGGGAGTATTGGTAGAGTATGGGTCAATTGATGAAGCTGGAGAGAGAGGCTGCTCGCCATACGAGTGACCCAGAGCAGTGGAAGGTCGCGCATCCGATCTCTTTCGTGGGACTTGATGGGTAGGGATCGCCAATGAGGGTAATGTACCCTGCTCTGTTGCTTCATGCTGTTTTGCCGAGCCAGTGGACAGTTTAACGTCGGTTTCATGGTGGAGAGACACTGGGCGAGTTTCCGATAATTGTACCGTCTTCTGATCGGAAGTCGAAGATTCTAATGATGAGGATGTGGCAGGGGCGGAGGCGAACGGATCATTCGTACCAGCTTGTCGAGAAGCTGGCTGAGATGATGTTGGTGATAGCTGCGCATTATGGTTGGTGTCGGGCCTCGTTGCCGGCGTTGTCTTCACTGGTTCATTTTGGGGCAAAGAGGCACCGATAGCGACCGTCGGTGATCCACTAAAAGCATGCTGTGAAGTCTTGAGGGTTGCGTTGACGCTGGACGTAGCGGCTTTTTGACTTGGAGATTGCGATCGGTTGTGGGAGGGCAGCGGGAGCGTAGCTTCATCGAAGTAGCGACCTCTGCGGGAGATTCAAATGTGAGCGAATTGCTTGGTCGTATTCTGAGGTCGCATTATTTTATTGCGGGAAAGGAAGGGTGAGATGGCAGAGAGCGGTATCCAGGCAGACTTACTTGGTGAGGTCGTTAGCCTCAAGGAAGGCCTGCTCTTTCTGGGAATAGAGAGAGTCGGCGGTCGCGCCCTCAAAGCCCACGGTCGCATAATACAACTCGGTCAGTTTTCGCTTGCGCGACAACAGACATTTCCTGGGCCAAAATCAGCCCCAAATACATCATTTTCTGCAGAAAGAAACGCAGTTTTCAAATCCCAGATTTTGCCCAGATTTTATACGTACGCGATCTCATCGTTCTTTGACCGGAGAAGCTCGTCACGGAGCATGAGGTCTAGCTTGGGTAAACGGCATCCGATTAACGCGAGAGTAAGGACAGCGATTTGGCCACGATCATCCAGGCAGGAAAAATCGCTTGAAGGGATAAAATCCGATGTTGTGGTCGCGTGAAGCGATGGAAGGCTTGGAAGGGAGGACTTTTCTGTACGGGTTGGCGCGGGAGAAAAGGGAAGCGCTGGAGGTTGGGTAAAGGTGAAGGTACGATACGGTAAAGTTACAGCCAGAGTGCTTGCCAAGGGCCATGAAGGGAGTTGGCCACCACCACCTAGCAATCATAACAGCCTACCCGTGCCTAGCTGGATAATAGAGACAAAAAAAGACTGGACTTCAATTGCAGTATGGATTCGGATAGCTAGTTTTTCAATGATATTTCCAGGATGATTATGACCGTAGATTAGTGCCACAATTGTGAGACAGATATGTAAGTGCTTGATCTACGAAACAAATATGGATCTTGCGTGGTGATGTAAAATTCAAGGAGGGTCCAGCGTTATGTAAATACGCACATGAATGTGACAGACATTCCTTGGAAAGCTGAAAGCCGTTTGCAAATAAGTGATGCCTCAGGCATGAATTCAAGATCTCATAACAGTAGCACTTCGACCACCTTGAATACGGCCACTCTCAGGAGCATTGGGAGAATACGAACACGACAGACCACCTACGAAGGTAGTAGAGAGTGTGGTTTGCAATATGCAAACCACGTTACTGCACTTTATTCCCGGAGGCAATCAGTGACTCAGCGGAAATTCTGGATTAGAAGTACTCGTAATAGAAGCTTTGTCCGTTGGCCTTGTTGTGGTTGCACTCAGAGTGCTGGTATCCAGATGATTGTCTAGTAATTTGTGACTCGGGTATATAGGGAGGTTGCATTTCTCATAGCTGCATTTAACAGGCCCATAGGTATCGTTGACGGGAGTAACCCTCCAGGTAGGCTTTAAAGGCTCCCTCCAGCTTCTAACCGAGCAGCGGGCAGTGATACAGAGCACCCTGCAGCCTGGACGGGATAGATGGACTGGAGATAGGTAGTAGGTAGAGGGCTGATGGACCCAGGAACCCATTTGTTAGTCCATGTTGGAAGGTTCCACTTAAACGCATACTATCACGGGAAATCGCCAAGACATCAAAAAGATATACTGTGGCTCAGTCACCCATCAAGCAATCCCTTTATATCAATCCTAGGGCAAGCAGCTGTGCCTCAGTTTTATTTCAGGCTTTCTTTGGACTCCTTGATCCCCGAGGAGAATCAAAACTGGAGCTGGCTCCATTTGATCAAAAAATAAGCGTGAGGTGGAATTTGCAGGTCGTTGGATCTATATACCCTACCCATGCTGTACCAGACGACATGATCGAGATCGACATTGAAATGGAGGCCGAGTGTATATCTACAAGGCAATACACTCAGTAAGATTGTATAGAATTTTATCTTGATGGTGGAGTCTAGACTGAGACTAGCCTTACCTAGACCCTTTCGCGTCACTGGTCCACATCAGAAAGTCATCCTTTGAACCCGGATATAAATCTAGGATACAGCTTTTGTGTTTGGGCCATCAAGGAAAAAGAACAGGAGTGATAACTCGGATTACTGACCTTCAAAATGTCACGGATGCTGATATGCCTGGGGCCTTGAATCGACTGGGCGACAGTAGGCGGCGACGGCGGCGGTGAATCATCCCTGACAGCCCGTCATGCTTTCCTTCGGTATCTCACGCACCACGGGCGGATCCGCGGTAAAGACAGAGAGTTAGCAGGGCTGACGATTCAGGCAACAGGGCACCCACATTCTCTATCGGCCTGACTGATAACCGGCAGAAAAAAAATATCGAGATAGCGATATCCAGTGTTCGGCATCTCCACGCCCGCAACATCGTTCTTGTCCATTGTTTTCCCACATCTCACCAGAGCCATGGCTAAACGCAAGCGCAATGAATCTACCAAGGAGGAGGTGGTAGCTGCAGGAAATTCCGCCAAAACAGCCAAATCGGCACCTACTCCATCAGAGGTTCCTGATGCCGCCGTTACAGTCCAAGTTGTCACGGGCTCCTACGAACGAGTGCTGCACGGCTTCACAGCTGGAATTCCTGCATCTGCTTTACTCGCCAAGGAGGTCGTCTCAAAAGACCCCCAATCTACTATTCAATGCGTTGACTCGTTCTTATTCGAGGCCCATGGCTCCGCGATTCGCTGTCTGGCTTTGTCCCCAATGCCCAAGGCCACTGACTCGCCGGATGCCCAAAAAGTTTTCCTCGCCTCAGGGTCAACCGACGAGAGAATCCAGTTATACTCACTGGCCGCTGCACCTCCTGCTGTGAGCGATGAGTATCCGTCTGTGCCAACACTCGCCGGTAACAAAATCCTGGAAAACCCCAAGAACCGTGAGCTCGGATCACTTCTCCATCATTCCGCCAGTATCACCACCTTAAGCTTTCCCTCGCGCAGCAAGCTCCTCGCAGCCGCAGAAGACAACGAAATTTCCATCTCAAAGACTCGTGACTGGTCGGTTGTCTCAACAATCAAAGCGCCACACCCAAAGGTTCAAGGTCGCCCCAGCGGTGATACTGCTCCGCCAGGGGCTGCGCCATCGGGTGTCAATCATTTCGCAGTTCATCCCAGTATGAAGTTGATGCTGAGCGTGGGCAAGGGCGAAAAGTGCATGCGACTTTGGAATTTGGTCACAGGCAAAAAGGCTGGTGTATTGAACTTTGGGCGAGAAATTCTCCAGAGTGTCAAGGAGGGAAAGTACAGCAGTGGAGAGGGTCGGCGTCTAGCATGGAACGCTGCCGGGGAGGAGTTTGCCGTGGCATTCGAGTGGGGTGCTGTTGTCTTTGGTGTTGTAAGTTTACGCGCCCAGTGTTGTGATTGGGTGTTACAAACTGACCGTCGATGTAGGATTCTACGCCTAAATGCAGGGTTCTGCCCGGCCCTCGGAGTAAGATTCATGAAATGAAGTATGTTTCCGTGGGCGACGGCGATAAGACAGAAGATCTCCTTGCTGTATCCACAGAAGATGGCCGAGTTGTTTTCTACTCAACCTCTACGCTGCGAGATCCCGAGGACGGCGATGAATCGACCATTCCTCATGCAGTCGCGACTGCGCAGATTGGTGGAAAACAGGCCGGTTTCCCTGGACGAATCAAGGATTTTGAAGTCTTAAATTTAGAGAACCAACCGGCCGACAACAGCAAGAACCTTCTTGCGGTCACTGGAAACAGCGATGGCGTGGTGCGTATCTGGAAGATCAATTCGAAATCTTTGCTCTCAAGCAAGGGCTCCAAAGGCTCCAAGGCCGGCGCCGAAACGGCCGGCCAAGTCGGGACTCTCTTGACGACGTACGAAACTGGAAACCGCATCACTTGCCTAGCTGCCTTTGTTATGCTTCCAGCCGAGGATGCATCGACTCTTTTGGACTCGGCCGATGAGGAATCTGACGAGGAGGAGGAAGAGGAGTCCGAGAGCGATGACGATGATGAGTAGGACTAAGATGTCCCCGCCGAGGTTTGGCCATTGTATATACCCAGTTACCCACTGTGCCGCTTACGCCAGAGTAACCTGAAAAACAAATCCATCCATCTATAACGTTCAGAACCCTTCTAGATGAGATTGTTGATCACCTCGTATCAAGGATGCACGAAGGCTCAATAGCATGGAAGGCATCGTAGTCACTCGTTAGCAATGGAACATGTACTGTCTTTGAGCCTCCATTGACCTCCAACGGGGCCATGGACCTCGGTTGTAGCAGTTGTAACCAGCAACAAATTGAGACACTGAAGAATTCGACTCTGTGATCACTGGGAAAAACATTTATAAACCAGAGCTTAAACCAGATAGACGCAAGAGGCATTACGAGTATGACCGATCGCCTTTCCTCGAAGCCCCAAGGATTCAAGCGTACAAAGAGTTCCCGTTGAGCAAGACACCGCCCGCTCGCTCTCCACTGCACAAAACCTCCCCCCCCACTATTGCCTTCTTCGACCGTATCGTCGCCCACCAGCAATTTTCATCTTGCCTCCTGTCTGGTTCTTTGTCTCCTCGGCACCATTTGACTTGTTGCCGTCTGCTTTCTCGAAATCCGAAAAAGCGGTCTCGCCTCTTTTATTCAACTTGAAGCAGAGACGGCTGCTACTGATCGCGCGATCGATTTTTTCAACATGGCTTCCAACGGCGATTTCTCCGATGATTCACTCCCGGGTAGCCCCAATCTCGATGCCACCAATGCCCAGGAATTTGACGACCAGGAGCCTCTTGACGAGAAGCCTCTCAAGTCTGCGATGAAGAAGTCCGCCGCTCCGCCCCCCGAGGCCCCCAAGCGTCCTTGGCTCCCCGAGCAACCTGACCCGGCTACCTTGGACCTGTCTACGTTGACGCCTTTGTCGCCCGAAGTTATCGCTCGTCAGGCTACTCAGAACATCGGCACAATCGGTAGGGCGCACTCGAGGTGAACTTCAAACCGTCGTGCTTGGCTGTTAACATCACTCGGTTCGCTAGGTCACGTCGCTCACGGTAAGAGTACGGTTGTGAAGGCTATTTCAGAGGTTCAAACCGTCCGATTCAAGAACGAGTTGGAGCGTAACATGTAAGCAAAACGCTTGCCCATTCTTGGCTCGTTTGAATCCCTGACACTAACCTTTGGTTACCTCGTCCAGCACGATCAAGCTGGGTTATGCGAATGCGAAGATCTACAAGTGTGACAACCCTGCTTGCCCTCGGCCGACCTGCTACAAGAGCTACAACAGTGCGAAGGAGATTGACCCGCCTTGTGAGCGTGATGGATGCGAGGGCACTTATCGCCTGCTTCGTCATGTTTCCTTTGTTGACTGCCCCGGGTAAGTTGCATTGTTTCCCCAGTTTCTGCAAGTCCATAGGCTAATATTGGATCCTTGTCTTTTCATAGGCACGATATTCTCATGAGTACCATGTTGTCCGGTGCTGCCGTCATGGACGCCGCCCTTCTTTTGATTGCCGGAAACGAATCGTGCCCTCAGCCCCAGACCTCTGAGCACTTGGCTGCGATTGAGATCATGAAGTTGAGCCACATGGTCATCCTTCAGAACAAGGTCGATCTGCTGCGTGAGGAGAGTGCTCTGCAACACTACCAGTCTATCCTCAAGTTCATCCGCGGAACTGTTGCCGATGGTTCCCCTGTCATCCCCATCTCCGCCCAGTTGAAGTACAACATCGATGCCGTCAACGAGGCCCTTGTCTCTCTGCCCATGCCCATCAGGAATTACAGCGAGACTCCTCAGCTCATGGTCATCCGAAGTTTCGATGTCAACAAGCCCGGTGCGGAAATTGATGAGCTCAAGGGTGGTGGTAAGTTCCCTGAGAATACTGCACTGAATTCTCTGCTTTGAAGGGTCAGGTCGATTAACCCATCATTCCGTTACAGTTGCCGGTGGTTCCATTCTTCAGGGTGTCTTGAAGGAGAACGACGAGATTGAAATCCGTCCCGGTCTTGTCACAAAGGATGAGGCTGGCAACATCCAATGCCGTCCCATCTTCTCCCGCATCGAGTCCTTGTTCGCTGAGAACAACCCGTTGCGCTTCGCCACTCCTGGTGGTCTCATCGGTGTTGGTACCCGTATTGATCCCACCCTTTGCCGGTATGTCTCACTTTTGGGAATAGACATCACATACATGCTGACTTGTGTATTAGTGCGGATCGTCTTGTTGGTTTCGTGCTGGGCCACCGTGGCCGCCTCCCCGCCATTTACACGGAGATTGAGGTCAACTACTTCTTGCTTCGTCGTCTCCTCGGTGTCAAGACCGCCGACGGCAAGCAAGCCAAGGTTGCCAAGCTGGCTAAGAATGAAGTTCTGATGGTGAACATTGGTTCCACCGCCACGGGTGCCAAGGTTTTGGGTGTCAAGGCCGATGCTGCCAAGCTCAGCTTGACCAGCCCTGCGTGCACGGAGATTGGTGAGAAGATTGCCATCAGCCGAAGAATTGAGAAGCACTGGCGTCTGATCGGTTGGGCCAACATTGTCGCGTACGTACATGACCTTTCCAAGATGATTCGACAACCATTCCCCCACCGGCTAACAACGCACTTGCTTCATAGGGGTAACACGATTGAGCCAATTGCGCACTAAAAGATGCCTCCAGGTGATGACTAGTATTTGAGTGACTCAAGTCGGGGAGATATAGACCGCGCGAGGACAGTTTGACAGACGCAGTCTCCTGAATCCTTAGCTCATGGCGCTCCGACCATTCGCTCTCACTTGGGGCTTAATGCTCCGCGGTCTTTGATCGCCAAAAGCTTCACGTTCACGACGAGTCGGAAAAGGCGAAAGCATGAGATTTACAGATATCCCCGGTTGATTAGAAAGGATTCTTTGTTTAAGAATATGGTCGTCTTCTTCATGTTCTCCTCCACGGTCTCCTTGTCATTTCTGCTCGATAGAACCCACTGATGTGGTTTTGTGTAAGAGACTGTGGATTCTCCCTGTAGGCGGCGGTTCAAAAATACGAGCCGGATTGATCAAGGGTGGCCATCAAGTCTCAGTGTGTTTGGTCTTTTACGGCAAATATATGCAGAATCAACAGGCATCTTTCCTTTATTACTTTCTTTGATGTTCGGTAGACATCACAGGCATCTCGGACTAAGGTCCAAGTGTAAGTTGTGGGACCATCTTCTTGTGTCCACTCCGGAAGATGCATCCTCGCAGAGCGATGTTTTCGTAGCTCCACCGATGGCTGATAGCCATAATTACGACGGTCGGAGTTCGACGGTGGATTCTAATCGCTGGCAACCTTGGAAATTAAGAATGTTAAACCCATGAGACCAGCAAGTGGCCCCAAAGGTTGAATTGATTGCGAGTGTAGTCCGGGCCCAGACTGGGCGGCCCTAGCGATCTGACTAAGGCAACCCGCAATAACAGAGTAGCTTCTTCGGCGTTTCATGTTTCCCTCCTTTCGTATTCATCGTTTGTCTGCATCATGTGGATTCTCGAGGTGAGTCTTTGCATGTGAGGCTTAATGTGTCATTGAAATTTGTGGAATTCAGTCTCGGCGAACATGGAGAATTAACAGCTGTCATCTTCCAGCAACTAGCGCGTCTTCTCGACCGGCCGCTCTTCCCGTGGAAGAATGTCCTCGTAGGCTTCTCTTTGGGCCAGTTTGTCCTTGAAGGCCTTTTGTCTCTTCGACAGTACAAGGTGCTCCAAAAGACCAAAGCTCCCAAGGTTCTTGAGGGGGAGGTCACGCAGAAGGTCTTTGACCAAAGTCAGGTAAGATGATGCGCAAACAAGCTAGGTCGAGCTTCTGAGAGCTGACAAGCCTGCCCGTATCTTTTAGGCGTATGGTCGCGCCAAAGCCAAGTTCGGCTTCGTTTCCGGTTTATATGGTCAGATCCAAAATGTTGTCTTTGTCTACGGCGATGTGCTCCCCAAGCTCTGGGGGGTTGCAGGCCTCGCGCTGGCGCGGTACTTCCCCGACCGGTTCCAAGGCGAGATTTCGCAAACGCTTCTCTTCATCTTCGGGTTCAACATTCTCAGCACGGTCCTCTCTCTTCCGGTCTCATATTACAACACATTTGTGCTGGAAGAGAAGTTCGGTTTCAACAAGCAGACTGTCAAGCTCTGGGTGACGGACATGCTCAAGGGCCAGATGCTGGGTATCGTTCTGGGCACTCCAATCATCAGCGCCGTACTGAAGATTGTTCAGAAGACTGGAAACTCCTTTTTCTACTATCTTTGGTTGTTCGGAATCTTTGTTCAGGTCTTTGCCATCACGATCTATCCCGTGGTCATCCTGCCGCTCTTCAACAAGCTCTCTCCCCTGCAACCCGGTGAAATCAAGACCGGAGTGGAAGCTCTCGCCAAGAAGCTGAAGTTCCCTCTCTCGGAATTGCACGTTATCGACGGTAGCAAGCGCAG
This sequence comes from Penicillium oxalicum, assembly GCF_001723175.1. NCBI lineage: Eukaryota > Fungi > Ascomycota > Eurotiomycetes > Eurotiales > Aspergillaceae > Penicillium > Penicillium oxalicum. The sequence goes on from NC_064655.1 coordinate 1,487,762, forward strand.
CGCCCACAGCAATGCCTATTTCTACGGTCTGCCCTGGAAGAAGCACATTGTCATCTACGACACTTTGCTCGAGAAGAGTGAACCCCAGGAAGTGGTCGCTGTCCTCAGCCATGAGCTCGGTCACTGGAAACTGAGCCACACTACCAAGCTCTTTGGTATTGCTCAGGTGGGTGACATTGGAATGGGGCCATTGGCCAAACCTTCGATTGCAGACTGACATATCTTCAGTTCCACATGTTCTACATCTTCGCCTTGTTCTCCGTCTTCGTGAACAATCGGTCCCTTTACCAATCCTTCGGGTTTGTCAAAGATCAGCCCATCATGATCGGGTTCCTGCTCTTCTCGGATGCTCTTGCTCCCATGGATGCCGTGGTGAAGCTCCTGATGAACATCCTGAGTCGCAAGTTTGAATTTGAAGCAGGTATGTCCCACTTTTTTCGTCCGAAATTTACGCTGAATCTTTTCGCCATTGATCTGACTTTTCGTCTTGCACAGATGCCTTTGCCCAGGGTCTCGGATTCTCCAACGAACTCGCCGCATCGCTCATGAAGCTGCAAATCCAGAACCTCAGCACCATGGACGCAGACTGGATGTACGCTAGTTACCACTACTCTCACCCCATTCTGACCGAGCGCCTCGCCGCTCTCGGCTGGAAGGGAGGTAAGGTTACCAGTGGAAAGGAGGATGACCACGAGAAGCCAGTCAAAGCTACTGATCGCGAGCTGTGAGATTTTGAATACGGGTGGAAGAATGGTCTCGATTGTCACGGATGAGAGAGATAGGCGACGCGTCATCCAAGGGCCTCTGGAGGTTGAGGATTGGGCGTCATTCGCACCCGTCCCACGGTCGGGTGTAGAAAGTCGACGTGCTTGGTACAAAAATTGCCTGCATATTCTGAAATCGTAAGAAATTCAGACACAATAGTTAGGTTGGGTGGTCCACTTTTAAATCTCGAGTCGAACAGACACTGCAAAAATCACATGAGAAAGACCACAAAACGAAAGGTTTAACTCCGACCCAATGCAACAACGCCCCCATGGTCCAAGGACCTCGCAAAGTAGCAAAAAGGGAATCAATCCGAGTCCTCCGCCTTCTTCGCTTTGGCCTTCTTCTCGGCCAGACGTCGCTCCTTCTTTCTCCTCTTGCGCTCTTCCTTGTCCACACTAGCCTGCTGCTCTTCCTGTTGCGCAAAAGCCTCGGCTTCGGTCTCCATCTCCACGTCATTCATCTCCGTATCGTCTTTCTCGCCATCCTCCCCATTTTCAAGGGGATCTTGTGTCGCTTCAGTCGTGGGAACGTCCAAGTAGTCCTCGCCGGGATTCTGCTTTTGCACAGTCAGATCCCGACCCAGCACTTCACCGGCCAGACCGGCTTGTACACGCTTCAAGTTGTGGAGGATCAAGTTTGGAGCCGCGGAGGTTGTGCGGGAAACGGGACCACTTTCGTTGATGCTGGCGTTGGGCTGGAGGGAAGCGTCTGTTCGTGCGCGCTCCAAGTACATGGCCAGGAATTCATGGGCTTCGGACTGAGAAATGGGCTTGGTGCTGAGCACTGTGGTCGGCGGGAGGGCCGCGGGGCCTTGAGCGCTCATTTTGTCTTTGTCGCGAGCACGTGGCCAATGGCAGTAAATTGAAATTGAGGTGATTGTTCACCGACAAAGTCTCAAGCTCGACTGTGATATATGGAGCTGGATTCGGCGGAGCTGATGTGGTAATAGTCGCTGAAGAAATTTGGCGGAGAAGCTGTCGCATTTGCGACAAAAAAGTTCACAAACGCTAGTCCTAATCCAGTAGCATATGCAAAGAACCCGGCGTACAATCGCTGTTTTTCTGATTACTTCGAAAAGGAATATTTCCAGATACACTGCACAATGTAAGAAACCTGTGTCTTTTCTTTGATTTTCTAAAACCCCCTCGATCTGTATATTTGTAGTAGTTCTGTCTCCAGTAGAGTTCAACTTGACTGTCAAATCCGATCGACCCAGCCGCGCCTGCGGCTCCGCGCTTAAAATTTGGTCCAAACTTCCCGACGCCGCGCCTCTCAGTCCAACAACGCCCAGAAGACCGCCTCCACATCTCCAAAATACCACTCGAACGCCTGCGGCCAGCACTCTTTTCCGTCCGCTCCCCAGTGATCAACAATGTTCTGTATTCGCTGCAGGGCTCTGCCCTCAATTCAAAGCGCAGCATCTGCCACGCGCATGCCCACAACCAGGTTCGTCCAGGCATACACACGAGTTCTTCTCAATCCCGACTTGTCCTCCGCCATCCGAAAACCCCGTTTCCCATATCCACACAGCTATCATGAAAGGTCGCTTACCAAAAAGTCGTTGATGCATCCAGAATCTCGCAATTGACCCCACGAACGCTCACAACACCTGCGGCTTCTCCCTCCGCCCGTTTCTTTTCCTCCACGCTCCTCTCGACGCCAACTCGCGCCCTCGTCTCCAATCAGCCTCTCTTTTCTCGGGCTCCTTCAGCAACCACCTCTTCTCTCCCCTCGATCTTCTCATTGCTTCCTCCTCAGACTCGCGCTTTCTCGGCGACCGCTGCCCTGGGCGTCAAGCGTAATACATTCCGCCCCTCACGGCGAGTGCAGAAGCGTCGCTCGGGCTTCCTTGCTCGTAATACGAGCAGGAAAGGACGGCTGGTTATTACTCGCCGGCGTCTCAAGGGCCGCAGGGCTATGAGCTGGTAGAATATGCATTGTGCTGTATAAAGATGTGTCCCTTGAGAGGGTTGCTGGGGAAGGTGTGTCTACCATGAGCGTCGATGTGGGCCGAAACGAGTGTGGAGATGGCAGTCAATAGAGGCGAGATATTCGCATTTTGCCGGGAGTCAAACTGACTTCAAGAGTCGCAAGTTGGCCGCTGGCATATTTGTATTATAGTGAAATTTGGGTTGGAAATCGAAAACACCCGGAATCGAATCGATATAACGATTCTTCTCAGCCTGGCAATGTCATCAACCTGTAATGAGTCTAGAGGAACAGTCCGTCAGAAGCGGTCATGTTGGGCATTCATGTTTCTAATCATAATCTAAGCTGCCCGCTCTATCCGTCCGGGAAATGTTCATTCGTCATCTTCATCACTGTCATCTTCGGAGCCGGACTCATCATCTTCAGAGCCCTCGTCGTCCTCGTCATCCTCCTCTTCCTCTTCTTCCTCCTCTTCACCCTCGTCACCGAGCTTCAGCCCGTAGTCATCCTCAAATTCCTTGAGCGGTTGAAGAACCGGCGTGAATCCCACCGACTCAAAACCGCTGCGCAGAGTCTAGAGTTCATGTTAGTAAATTGACGAATGGAGACTCTCTTGATGGAAAAATGAGGGAGATAAAAATCAGTAGCACATACCTCCTCAAGAACAGTACCACAGGTGACGACAAGATTGGCGGTCTTGGCGTCAAACAGAGGTAGAATGATATCACGCAGAGCTTCCTTCACCTCGTCAACGCTGATATCCCGCACCTTCTTGAGCATCTTCTCTTTGTAGTCGCTCGGCAACTTGCGCACAACCTGTCGGATGAAACTGCCCTGAGCGGCACTGACCGCGGTCATCTGCTCGTTGGCATATCCCACCACGATGCTGCTGATCGCCCCCTCCAGCATGAGCGGGTCAAAGGCACTAGCACCAGACAGATGGCCCTCCACAATCTGCTTGCTGGACTCAAAGGCCTTATGGGCGTTGGGCGACCGGTACACGTCGAAGTTGACGAAGCCGGTGTCGATGTTATAGGCAAAGTTGGTTCCGTATGCGAGACCCTTACCACGGACGGCAACCCAGAGCGGGCCTTCGACCGCGTTCATGTACGCGATGGCGACCAGCAAGGCAGGGAGCTTGGGGTGGTCGTAGGAATCCAGACCTCGGGCAGTGGCATAGGCGTATGACGAATCCACAGTTGGCATGGCTACGATGTAGGAGTGACCGCCAATGTTCTTACCGGCCTCGCTCAAGAGAGCACGACGATCAGTGATAGGCTTCAGCGTCTCGCTCGTTCCCAAGCGCTCGGTGAAGGGCTTCCAGGCAGAGACGGGACGCTCCAGCTTCTCGAGATCAGCAATCACAACGACGCGGATATTATCGGGCTGGAAGAGTGATTGGCGGATTTGCTCCATGCGATCGACGATTTCCTCAGGCTTATCAGCGAGGAGACGTTTCACACGCTTCAAGTAGCGGGCCTTGACCAGCGTAGACCGAGCTCGGGCGATCGACTCCTGGTCGTAGTGAACCATGACATGGACAGCTGCAAGCATATCATCACCGCTACGCTTGGAATCGGGCACATCGGCCAACAGGCGGGTGGTGATAGCACGGAGTCTCTCAGCATCGAAGATTGAGTTCCAGCACAGCTCCTGCAACCAAGCAATCGCAGACTCGTACTTTTCACGCTCCACCTGGAAGGACAGACGCAGCATCTCTGAGTTTCCAAGCGCGCGACCCGTGTTCATTGCGTATCCCACAGTGTCCTTCTCCAGCTCTACCACCACCTGCTCGAAGTTGATCGTCTTTCCATCACGGAGGACGGGGATATTGAAGAATGCCTCGGTATAGATAGACAGCAAAGGGCGAAGCTGAAGAGGAACAGACTCAGCGGAGATGAGCACAGACAGCTGCACAAAGCTGCTTGGGATGTGCTCAAAGTGGATGAAGAGAGGCTGACCCGCGTCATCGGCATCAATCAGCTTCTGGATCGTATTCTCGGGCCGGCCAGCTTTGAGTGCGGCGCCTGAGCGAGCCGTGGTGGTGTTCATGAAGTGAATCGACTCGGTGCCGGGGATGGCAAATTGACCAAGAAGCTCTTCGGGAATCTCCTTATCGTTCTCAGCCTTTGCCTTCTCGAGCTTGTCTGCGAGCTCCTTCAGCCCCTGTTCGCCGAGACGCTCCTTTTGAGCGGTTACCCGGGCCTCCTCGTCGGATTTGAGCTTCGCAGAAAGCTTCAAGGATGGATATCCCAAAATAGATACATGGTTGGCATCGGCGATCCACTTGTTGATGAATGATCGCCACTGGTCCTCATTCCAATGTTCGAGGGCATCGTACTCCTTGAGCGAGGCAACATCCCTTAAAGTAGAGCCGTCCCGCTTTCCGAAAAGAAAGTCTGTGATCACGTATTCTGCAAATGAGTTGGCCGAATTCTCAGTCGAGAACTTCCAGGTTCGACGCTGGCGGTCGATGCACTCTCTCAGATACTTCATGTCGAGCGGCTTTTTCATAGCATCCTTCAGAATTTTGAAGAATCTCTTCTCTACTTTCTCAAGCTTTGCAGTCTCAACACTGGTGAGTGTGAATCGGATCTCAATGCTGGGGTGATCCTCTGTGGCGTAGTAGACTGCACTTGCAATCTGTTCCTTCTCAACAATTGTGTTTTCCAGCAGAGACGCAGAGGACCCGGCCAGGTACAGAAGGGCAACATTCAGGGCACCAGCTAAAAGGCAGTGAGCAATCACAATGTCTTGTGAGGAAAACACAGGTGGACATACATTGAATGGGGTCGTTGCAGTCCGGTCCTAGGAAACGAATCTCAATTTCACCGAACGACTCATCCTCCTCTGGGAATTCAACCTTCTGGATGGTGGACTTGTCCAAAGCCAAGACCTGCTTTGAGTCCGTCCACGGTCTCCTGAAGGGTGCGTCAGGGCTAGGAATCACGTCCAAGATGGTATCTTCGAACTTGTCCAGAATTTGCAACATGTTGTCCTGGTCAACCTCGCCCGTAATTACCAGGCAGAGATTCTTGGGTTGATACATCTCGCGATGGAACTCGCGGATTCGTTCTGCGGTCAGCACGCGAAGTTGTTCCATCATACCTCCAGTCTCATATCGGAAGCCGACACCGGGAGGGTAAGTGGCACGTCGGGCAGCCAAGTCGATCAACTCGGCGGCATTGTTTTGCACGCCCTGCATCTCAGAGTACACCACTCCGGCATCATTTCCAGAGCCGTCGATATGGTGCACTTCAGTGTAGCAGCCCTCGTCTGTTAGCGTGGGAGCAATGACATGTTCCAAGTAGACGGGCAAGATGCGAGCAAATCCTTCCCAGCCTGCCGTGTCCAGGGTGTAGGCTGTGTGATCCGTGGCAGTCCACGCATTTGTGCTGGAGTACACTCTGGTCGCTAGCTTGTCCAAGAATCCTTTGTAGCGATAGTTCCGAGAGCCCATGAAACACAGATGCTCCAAAGTGTGGGGGGCACCCGAGTCGTCATGGATCTCTGTAGCAAGGACAAAATATCCATTCACTTTTGGGCCCTTCTGGTCAATGACCACAACACGCATTCCTGTACGTTGAGATTCATATTCGGTGAATTCACTCGCAGAGTAGTCGGGCTTGAACTGCTGAAGCAGCTTGAAATTGCCCTTTTGAAGCGCGGGCGACATGGTGCTCAAGGGGGCAAGCCCGAATAGTATGCTCAGCCGGAAATTTGACACTCTGTTGGTCCAGTCAGCTTCAGTCGTCCTAGCAGATTTCGTGCGCCTGAGACTTTTACAAAGCAGTTGAAGCAAACATGCGGTCTAGGGAAGCTCAACCAATTCCCCGTGTGTCTGCTTCAACCACCACGAAGCACGGATCATTGACAATCTCCAGGGTATATGCACCGTGTCCAAAAAGAAACCGACAGAGCCAGCAGGACAGTCAATCCAATTGCAGGCCATCCATTCAACTTGCAGCGATGCATTGAGGAGAACACCCCCGATATGGCCCAGCATTGGTGGGGTCGGGCAAATTTCTGGAGGGGTATGGAGCAATGCGATAACGCTTTATCCCACTATCGCTGGAGAAAGTCGGAGATTGCAGGTTGAATTGGACTTACACAGGTGGAAAGTATCTCGCTCTTAGCAAGCCTCGCAGCAAAAAGTGAGACACGGTGATGATTGCGCGAGATGAGCGTGTGTGCTGGACCGAGGCGGAGCTGGAACCACGCGGGTAGGGAAATGTGATGCAGTAAGTGAGAGAGTATGGCTCCCCTTACAAAGCGATCGTCGGGTCGCAGGTGGTAGGTGTCTCTCAGGGTCGTTTGCCTTGCCGACCTTTTTGGTGTAACGGAAATACTGCAAAGATACTGAAAACTACTAATTTGATCTGACCGGAAAAGCTGAGAATTTTTAATTTTGGTCGCTGTTCTCTTGAACTCTCCTCTTTTCATGTTTCGTACGCATCTGCGCAGAAGCTGCGATTTCACTTAAGCTTGATCACTAGATCCTTGGCGGAGGCGGTGACGCCTGACAGTCACAGCTGCTTGTTGACACGCCGCTCTTCTCTCCACCAAGTTCGACGCCCATTTCCGAGAGCTGTTACGCCTGAAGAGTGCATTGTACAATACCGGGCAGTATGGCTCCGTCAGAAGAGGAGACTTGTCAGGCAGTCCTCGGGTTTGTTCTTGATGGTGTCTACCCCGAGGAATCATTAGTCGCGGCAGAGTTCCCCGCATCAGCTCTGGCAAAGGAGTTGGAGCTGATCTCCCACGCACGAGAACAGGTGGAGGTAGGAAACTCGAATAACGGACTGATGCCCTTGGCGACGTCTTGATCTCTTGCAACTTTCAGAACGCTGATTGAAGGCTCTCGGCCGGACCAGATCGAAATTAGCTCATTGAGCCGCGAGAACCATAGCTTCGACGCCGATGGCTGGATTGACCAAGCTAAGCATCTGCACAACGATATTGAACGATCACGGCAAACGGCACGCGAGATTGTTGCTCAGCATGAGCAGACAGGCCCTTTACGCTCGCAAGTGGAAGATGCGGCCGCCAAAGTGTCTTTGATGGAAACCGAGATCGCTTTCAACCAAGCAGTTGCAGATACTCTTGAGGAAGTACAGCGGCTATGCGATCAATTAGAACAGGGACGGTTGGCACTTGCGGCTGGGGAAATCAACCGTGCAATTGAGCTCCTGGACACTACCCAGTCAGGGATTGGGAAAGACGCTTTCTTCACAAATACCAACGTGATGAGTATTCTCTCTCTCGAAGTTGCGCGTTTCAAAGAGGAGGTAGAAAATACATTGAGCATGCGCTGGAATGAACAGCTCAAAATAGACCGGCAGAGCGGTACTCTTGAAGTCGCTCGAGGTGCTGACGCAAACTCGCTCGACGAGACGATACTTTCCATGTCGCAATTGGATATTTTTGGGCGTGCACGCGAGAAACTGATCAAAGACATTGGCAACGCTATTCTCGATGTGATCACTTTACCGCGAGCCGATGGACAAAGTCGCACAATAAGTATCACCAACAATGGCCTCCACGTACACCAAGAATTCTCAGAAGCAAAGGTGGGGATGATTTTGAGCCGAATCACTGCGACCTTAGATTTCTTGCGGAAAGAACTTCCATCTGAAATAGCCACTGCGCTTCCCGAATCTTTGATGCCTTCTCTCGTATCCAAGCTGATTTCAAAGTGGCTGGCGCCTGCCATCCCGACTACTCTCGACGGGCTGATCGATTTCGAAAAGACTCTTGAGGACGTGACAGCTTTTGCCATGAACATTCAATCCTGGGGCTGGGAAGGGACGGAGGAACTCACATCATGGGTCAATCAGGCGCCCCGTATGTGGCTCACGAGACGTCGGGTCGATTCACTTGACAGCGTGCGTAAAGCGCTAGCTGCCAGTAAGGGCATCACCAAGCAAGTTGAACGTGTGGAGAGAGAGCAGGTCTCGCGAGCTGATGAGGCTCTACTCGAGACTGGCACAGATGATTGGGACGCAAGCTGGGATGACGAGAAAGAAGAAGACACCCCGCCGAGCCTGCCAACACCACTGGCATGGACGAGGAAGAGGACGTCAGCGCTTGGGGTCTTGACGACGAGGATGATGATGCTGTTGGTGAGACGGTAGACACAACCGGTACTGCCGAGACCGCCGTAGATGATGGCGCCGATGATGATGCCTGGGGATGGGGTGATGAAGAGGCAGAGGACGGGGACAAAGACCCGACCAGTCACCACCGTGCCGACTCTACCTCACAAGATGTGGCGGTTCAACGGCCGGCACAGTCTCCCACTTCCAGAGAGATGACTTTGAGGGAGACCTACACAATTACCGATATTCCAGAATCTATGCTTGACATTATTCGCCAACAAATCGACGACTCGAAGGGAATAACGAAGCCTCCGTAAGTTCTGAGAATCAACCATCCGCATTGTTGATTGGTAACAGCTAACATGGACCTTGCAGATATTCAAAGTCCCGGGTGGCCTCCTCCGGTACTGGACTACTGGCGCTGCCCACATTGATTCTAGCCATGTTCAAGGCCACTGCTTCTTCATTCTACTCATTGAAACTTGGATCTGGCCAGATGTACCTCTACAATGACAGCCTATATCTGGCCGCCCAGGTTCGGGAGCTGATGATGGAACACGACCTGGCTCGACTTGGCGCTGACGTGGAAGCGCTTGAAAGGTTTGGCAAATTCGCGTACGGCAAGGAGATGCAGACGCAAAGCACAATTGTCACTGATCTTCTGGACGGCGCACAGGGCTTTGGGCAGTGCTCCGAGCAGCCATTCAAGACCGAATGTGAAAGTGCCGTGAGTGCAACGACGGATCGCATTCGGGATGTGTACAAGGAATGGAAGCCTATTCTTTCGCATTCTGCGCTTCTGCAGTCAATCGGTTCTCTGCTGTCCACCGTGATTAGCAAGATGATTGTTGATGTAGAAGATCTGGGTGATATTTCCGAGGATCAGTCGAAGCAGCTTGTTGCGCTCTGCAATGAAGTCACCATGCTTGAGGATCTGTTCACGCCAGAGGCGAATGGAGATGCTGAACCTGTGCCCGTCACCGCGGTATACGTACCAAATTGGCTCCGGTTTCAGTACCTGATCAACATTCTCGAGAGCTCGTTGGCCGACATCAAGTATCTTTGGCTGGAAGGCGAATTAGGGTTGGAATTCTCCACGGAGGAAGTTGTAGATCTGATCGAGGCGTTGTTTGCCGAATCTGAACATCGCCGGCGTGCGATTGCGGAAATCAAGCGTGCCCCGCGAGGCTTATAGATCCGACCCGCTTGTCACTGGAATGAAAAAAAAAACAATTTTCACCGAGGCGCAAGCTCTACAATGTGTATTCAGTTATACAATGACAGGACTTCTCCATCCGATCCAAGCTTACAACATTAATAGACCCTTTGTGCTTCGAGTACATTTTAGTCTCATACAATAGCGGGGCGATCTCCGCGCTTTGCACTAGTGTGCCGCACCGGCCACCGTATTTTTTTCTCACCTTTGCAGGCTCGCCCATTTTGCGACAGCCTTTGAGAAGAGACAAGACCACCACATATTCCGCGAATAATTACCATCATGAGCGGTGAACAGCTCTCGTCCGCTGAGCCTGCGCAGCGACAGGTTCGTGTGCAGCTGGTCACCCAGCAGGAAGACATTGCTCTCCCCGACAGCACCGGCCCAATTCTCGTACCCACAGGTAAGAATTCGATCGACTTCAACTAGCCGCCTTCAGGATAAGTTGGGAGGCTGATTCGCATTGAATGTAGCTCTACGACGTTATGCGCTCTCGACTTTGGTCAATAATCTCTTGAGTACTGAGAAGCCGGTCCCGTTTGAGTTTTTGATCAACGGAACATTCTTAAGAACCTCGATTGATGAATATTTGACCGACAATGGCATTTCCGCCGAGACTACGCTCGAAATCGAGTATGTTCGAGCTTTGATTCCACCTTTGCATATCGCATCTTTCCAGCACGACGACTGGGTCAGCGCCACCGACGTCCTCTCGTCAACTTCGCCCGCCGCATCCTGGGCTTCCGGTGCCACTTTCTCAAAGGGCCAGGAAAGAATCCTGTCCGGCAGTTATGATGGCCTTCTCCGTGTCTGGAATATGTCTTCAGAGATTATCGCCACGTCCCCGGTGGCTTCTGATGGAGGACACACATCTTCGATCAAGGCTGCCAAGTTTGTGTCGCCAAATCAGATCGTATCGGCTGGTCTGGATCGCACAGTCAGGTTGTGGAAGTACACCGAGGACGCAGACTTTACGGGCAAGATTTCACCACAGCTGGAGTTGTATGGACACAAGGCTGCAATTGAATCGCTGGCCGTGCATGCGCCATCCAATCGCCTGCTGACGGGTTCGGCCGATCATACCGTCGGATTCTGGTCAACAAAGAAGGCCGACGCCCCCGCCGCTCCCGAGAGCTCACTCCCCAACACTGGCCGTACGTCCAAGCGCCGAAAGCTGAACACCACAGTGAGCGCACCGCAACGTGGACCTCTTGCTCTGTTGTCGGCACACACTGGGCCAGTGTCTGCGGCCATCTTCGATGGGAAAGATTCCACAGTTGGATACTCGGCTTCCTGGGATCATTCTTTGCGCACATGGGACCTGGTCACGTCTGCTCTTGTTGACACCCGCACAACCTCTCATTCCCTCTTGTCCCTTGTGCACATCCCCGAGCACAATCTCTTGGCTGCTGGAACATCTGCCCGTCACATCACCTTGATTGACCCGAGGGCGTCTGCGACTACGGTCGCAGCTATGACTCTTCGTGGACACACCAATGCTGTTGTGAGCTTGGCTCGCGATCCATCCAGCACCTACGGCCTGATCAGTGGTAGTCATGATGGCACATGCCGAATCTGGGACATTCGATCTACCAAGAACGACAAAGAGGGCGTTGTCGGAGAAAGCGTGTATTCGATCGCTCGTAAGAGTCTCGAAGAAGAAGGGAAAGCGGATAGCAAGCGAGTTGGTGGTGAGGGTGTCAAAGTCTTCAGCGTGTGCTGGGATCAAACTGTGGGCATTGTGAGCGCGGGTGAAGACAAACGGATTCAAATCAACCGCGGCGAAGGTGTCCTGTCTTCAAACTAGATTGCATATAGTGGCCTGGCGTCTGAGATTGAGTTTTATAAAAGTTATCGAGTGTCCAAAGATAGTAAGTGTTAAATCAGACTCCCAAAATCTTCCAAACTTCCCCGCAAGAAGCAAAGCATAAGATCGCTTGAGGATATTAGAAGAAAGAGTGATGAAGGTGAATTGAGGTCAATTTTCTTAGATTTCATGGCACCCCAACTATCAATAGTGATCAACTCCATTTTTTCTGGGATCATCTATAATACAGTTTAAATCTGATTGAAGTTGTACATTCCCAAGCCAGTAAACCCCGGCTTTCAATAAAAAAACGCCAAACCTATGCCTCCCGCATAAAAAAACACACTGCCAATGGAATCGTGACTCGGTTCGAAAAAGACCCAGAATCTAAAGCCGGCGCTCCATGCGGTTCAGCTTGACAGCGGTTTTGATCTGCGTTGAAATGAATTAGCTAATGACCATTGCAAAGCGCACACATTCAATAGCTCATTTCCAATCTAGACAAGCCCAAGAGGTTCGTCGTGATAACAAGCTTTGGGTGTCAGGAGCAGCCAAGGGAGGTCGGAGATAGGCATAAAACGGACCTGAGTTCTTGTGTGTTGTCCACGAACGGGCAATCCGAGTGCATGACGGCGACCACGGTAGGTACCAGTCTCCTTGAGACGTTTGATATCGTTCAAGACTTCTCGGCGCAAGTCATTCTCAATCTTCATGTCCGACAATATCGCGGTGAGGTCGAGAACTTGCTTGTTGGCCAGTTCCCCAACACGACAGGTTGGATGAATGTTGAAGCGAGCCAGGAGACGAGAGGAAGTATGGCCACCAATACCAAAGAAGCTTTCAAGTGATTTCTGCCCATATCTCATTTAGTATCCACCGTCGGGGCTTCTTGCTGGAAAGCATTTGATTATGAACGGCCGAGCTGGAGTCTCGACGTAGGGTGGACCAACCTTCAGCAGGTTCCGCTCAGGGAAATTGACACCGAGAATGAAGACCTTTAGGTAAAAGATATGTCAGATTTAAGCCACGGGGAATAGCGGGCGAAACTCACCATCTTGAACTGCAATCGACACCAAGCTTACATGGACTTCGCACTCGAATCTCTCCCCCGACGATGACCCGCGAATTGCGGGAGAAATCATCCGGCAACAAAGTTTTTCCGGTGCATCGATCAGCATGCACGTAGCCCAGCGGGAACCTAGGTTGAAACTTGTAATTTTGGTAAATCCGAGTACAGCCATTTCCCGGGTATTCTGCCGAGGGTGAGCCATGATATCGAAAGGATTACGGTAACATACCAATGGGTTCTCCGCACGCCATAGTGCAACTGCAAGTTGTCCTTCTCTCCAATCGTTACTTCCTCACATCTTCTTGTTGTCCTCAGCGTTCCCCGGCTGACAACGTCAATTAACAACGATGTATTTCCGCAGTCTGTTCTTGTCCCTGTTCCTGGTTCTGGCTGTGAGCCTCGCCTTGGTCCAGGCCGAAGATGCAAAGGAACCCCGTGGTCCAAAGGTCACACACAAGGTAAATATTGGCCTTTAGATCTCAACCGATGAGGTCTCGCAGAAGTGCTAATTATATCAATTAGGTCTACTTTGATATTCAACATGGAGACGAGTCACTCGGTCGCATCGTTTTCGGACTTTACGGAAAGACCGTCCCTTTGGTACGTCGCTTCAGACCACTCCTCGTGCGGATCCAGGACTAACCAGCGTATTATCATAGACTGCCGAAAACTTCCGGTATGCTCCTGTTAACCCGAATGCAATCAAGAGTATTGCTTACACGTAAACTCAGGGCTTTGGCCACTGGCGAGAAAGGCTTCGGTTATGAGGGCTCGACCTTCCACCGTGTCATCAAGGACTTCATGATTCAGGGTGGTGATTTCACCAACCACGACGGTCCGTCACACCTGCTCTGATCAGAAGGTAGCAACTACTGACGTTTTTTGTAGGCACTGGTGGCAAGTCCATCTATGGCAACAAGTTCAAGGACGAGAACTTCAAGCTTCGTCACACCAAGAAGGGTCTCCTGAGTATGTCATTTAATTCCGCATGATATCAGCTGGACACGACTCAATCTGACAAATTACTGCTTCTAGGCATGGCCAATGCCGGCAAGGACACCAACGGCTCTCAGTTCTTCATCACCACCGTTGTCACCTCGTGAGTTTATGCCAACACTATGCGTTCGAATTCTTTCAACTCAGAGCTCCAGGCTGATTGTGTCCAATTTTCGCAGTTGGCTTGACGGACGTCACGTTGTTTTCGGTGAAGTCCTCGAGGGCTACGATATCGTCGACAAGATCCAGAACGTTCCCAAGGGTCGCGGTGATAAGCCCGAGAAGCCTGTCACTATTGCCAAGAGTGGTGAATTGGAGATGGAGAAATCGGAAACCGAGGACAAAGGTAGTCGCGATGAGCTCTAAAGGCCGGTTTCGGATCCCAAATCTGCTCTTCAGCTCTTCGAGAGGGGTGACTGATGATTCATGTTTTACCTTGACAAAGAACTCGACGAACAGCCAACCCCGACCCCTACTCCCGAGGACTCACCAGCAAACGACCAGCTCTCCTTCTCTTTGCAACCCCTTTTGATCTTCGTCGTGCTAGTCGCAATTGTTGGATTCTATATCAGCCGCCGTCGCAGCCAAACGCGACAGCAAGGTGAGAAGGAATTCGACGCCTAGGCTTCTGGATCAAGGTCCACGTTAGATGTCACATATTCAATACATATATCAAATTTCCACGTAAACCTCATGGGCCGCAGGGTTTGCCATGATACGGAACGAGGCGCTAGCAGTGAAGACGTAACTTGGTCCCTGATGTCCCATCTGCCATTTTTCTCGTTCGTTGGTATCAATACCTAAACCATCTAAATAGGTAATCGTCCCTTGCAGTACCTCTATCTTCGGCTCTTGCATCAGGAAGCAGACACTAGGTACAGTAAGTAGTACATAGAACGAGTGAGAGCAGGGGGAAGGCTGCTTACCTATGGAAACCTCGGCGCCAATAGAGATCGTGATGGCCCTTACCCACTACCAAAGACATCAAGGCACCGGGCTGTGCAGACTAAATGGACTCCTCTGTCCACCGGTAAGGTCCATATTACCCTGATTCAAACTCTTGTCACGTCTAGTTGATGAAATATCGGCTATGACTATTGAAAGACCGAAATGCTTCCATTTAACGTGTCCCTAGAAATTGCGTCTTGTTCTTGTAGGCCTCTGGTCTATCAGAATTTAAAGTTTGGTGACATGCTCAACCATTTCGAGCCTGAAAAGATCTCCGACAAGGCTCGGCATGGCTAGCAAATTTGCACCTGGTTCAAGTCCATCATCAACTCAGGTGCATGGCCATACCAAGTCGTTGAGCCAATCGATATCATTCATAGTGCAAGACCTGTCTGCCGAAACACACTTCTCGCACATCCATATCCATTACATGCGTTCATAACGAACACCGAGGCAGAAAAAAAGCCACATACATCTGTTGATCACCATTTAGGTTAAGAGTGGCGAAACGGGACCATGGGATGCGCAAAAAAATGTGCATTTAGTCCGCGAGCCCAGACCGCCCGCGGGGATGGATGGAGTGCCTACTATTCCACAAGGCTGGGACGCACATACAGCAAGCCGCAGGGAGGCCACCCCTGGGACTCGGGCGTTGAGATCATCAACTGGGCAGTGGCAGGGGGGAAAAACCTTGTCTGGCCAGTGGCCACTCGATTGGATACGGTATTTCCACATCCCGGGAGAGCAATACCAGATAATACAAGGCATATAATACATGGGGGACGGGCATGCCCCAGTTTTGTGTAGTAAACGCGCGTAAATCTTATCTTAGCCCTCGCTTTGAAATAATCAGGTGTATTATACATATCCAAACATTGAGAATTTTTTTATCAAAAATACCATTTGAATACACAAGGTTACGATCATTCACAGATCCAGCGAGGACTGTCGTAATTCAGATGTATCTGTACCAGTCATACACACGGACAAAAGCACACAAGCAGGCGTACCTTGAAAGTACCTGCTCGATTTGCCTCCTTCCCACAGAAAACCTGCTACATATCCTCCTGCTCTTTTTTTTCTTTTGACCTTTCAGAATCTCATCTCTTGAAAAATCTCATCTCTTTCCTCTCTTTTCTTGTGTGCTCCTTGAGTCTTTAGAAACTGGGGGTTTTATTTGTTGTTCGTCTTCACACAGTACCCGCTGTTTGCCACTTTACTTTTTTTTTCCTTCTATCAGCGGAAGGAAAAATTCGCAGGACCAACAACTTACCTTCTCACGCTCCTCTCTTTTCTTGAAGGTCTTTTTTGTCACGCTCCCTTTGCAAGTATTCTGTACATTCAGACTACCTGCGTTTAATTTCTTGTGAAGTTATTGGTGATTTTGAAAGAACAAAAAAGGAAATGTTCGTGCTCCCTTCCCCCTCGTTGGCTTGAGGATCTTGCTGTCTTCATCAGGCTTGGGCCTTTTTGAATCGCCTCTCTTCTTCAGCCACTGACTGACCCTCCCCTTTCACAGAAACACGTCTCAATTCACAATCATGGCCGACGGACTTCAGATGGGCAACCTGTCCCTCCAGGACTCTCAACACGCTCCCCAGGGCGGACCCCCCGGTCGTGCTGCTTACATTCCTCCTCACCTCCGCGGACGCAACGCCGGCGCCAGCGTGGGTGGCCCTGCCCCTCCTCCTGGACCTGCTGCTGGTTTCTCTGGCCCTAGGTAAGCGATTCTTCCCTATGATCTCGTGCGCGTTGTCCTCCCAAATCCATTTCGCTTACCCGAAATCGGTCTTTTAGGGACGCCCGTGGCCGCGTCGGTAACTGGGCTAACGCTAATGCTCCCAACTTTAGTCCCCGAGGTCCTGCAAATGGTAAGCCCAGCTGGAACCCAAATGCACAAGACGTGCCACTCCGGCCATTCGATCCATATGCTTACGGACATCCAGGACACGGCGGCTCATACGGCGGTGGTGGTAACTTTGCCAGTGGTGGTGGCGGCGGTGCTGCTCGCGGCTCTGGCGATGGTCAGTGGCGCGATGGCAAGCACATTCCCGGACCTGCGAACCCTCGTTTGGAACGTGAGCTTTTCGGTCTGGGTCAGGACGACCCCTCCAAGCAACACACCGGTATCAACTTTGCCAACTACGACGATATCCCCGTTGAGGCATCAGGCCAAGATGTGCCTGAGCCTGTCAACGCCTTCACTAACCCTCCCCTTGACGACCACCTGATCTCTAACATCAAGCTTGCAAGCTACGTTACTCCCACTCCCGTCCAAAAGTACTCTATTCCCATTGTCATGGGTGGCCGCGATTTGATGGCCTGTGCCCAGACCGGTTCCGGAAAGACTGGTGGTTTCTTGTTCCCCATTCTGTCTCAGGCTTTCCAGACTGGCCCCTCTGCCGCTCCCCAGCAGGCTGGCGGCGGTCAGTTCTATGGCCGTCAACGCAAGGCCTATCCCACCTCCCTCATTCTCGCCCCTACCCGTGAGTTGGTTTCCCAGATTTTCGACGAGGCTCGCAAGTTCGCCTATCGCTCTTGGGTTCGCCCTTGCGTCGTGTATGGTGGTGCCGACATTGGTTCCCAACTGCGCCAGATCGAGCGTGGCTGCGATCTTCTGGTTGCCACTCCTGGTCGTCTCGTCGATTTGATTGAGCGCGGTCGTATCTCGCTTGTCAACATCAAGTACCTTGTTCTCGACGAGGCTGATCGCATGCTGGACATGGGTTTCGAACCTCAAATTCGCCGAATTGTTGAGGGTGAGGATATGCCTCGCGTTGAGGACCGTCAGACCCTCATGTTCTCAGCCACCTTCCCCCGTGACATCCAGATGCTGGCGCGCGACTTCCTGAAGGACTACATTTTCCTCTCGGTCGGTCGTGTCGGTTCTACCTCTGAGAACATCACTCAGAAGATCGAGTATGTCGAGGACGCCGACAAGCGTTCCGTTCTGTTGGACATTCTCCACACTCACGGTACTACCGGTCTGACTCTGATCTTCGTCGAGACCAAGCGTATGGCCGACTCGCTTTCCGACTTCTTGATCAACCAGCGATTCCCCGCCACTGCCATTCACGGTGACCGTACTCAGCGCGAGCGTGAGCGTGCTCTGGAAATGTTCCGTAACGGACGTTGCCCAATCTTGGTCGCGACCGCTGTCGCTGCTCGTGGTCTCGATATCCCTAACGTCACCCACGTCATCAACTACGACCTGCCCACTGATATTGATGACTACGTTCACCGTATCGGTCGTACTGGTCGTGCCGGTAACACCGGTATTGCGACTGCCTTCTTCAACCGCGGCAACCGTGGTGTTGTCCGCGAGTTGATCGACTTGCTGAAGGAGGCCCACCAGGAGGTTCCCTCTTTCCTGGAGAGCATTGCTCGCGAGGGTAGCGGCTATGGTGGTCGTGGTGGTCGCAGCGGACGAGGCCGTGGTAGCTCCAACGCTACCCGTGATGTCCGTCGCTTCGGCGGTGGCATGGGTGGTCAATCCTCCTTTGGTGGTAACGCCTACGGCGGTGCCCCCTCGTTCGGTGGCTCTGGCGGCTACGGTGGCTGCTCCTTCGTACGGTGGCCCCGGCGGTGCTGGCTACGGTGGTGGTGCCGGTGGCTACGGTGGCGGTAGCTACGGCAACCCCGGTGGCTCTACTGGCCCCTCCTCCTGGTGGTAAATCAGTCGTGGTCTGATGACGAGGCCGTCAGGTTTGATTGACTCCCTCCTCTTGTTTCCTTTTGTCTATCGTTGACGGATTCGATCGGAACGCACCCTGAGTTTCATTTCTTTTTGTTCGGTGTTGCTGTACCTCAGGGCTCGGCTTTGTCATGATTACCACGACTCTCCTACGCGTTTTGTTTAGATTCATGTCCGTGCGTTGATTACGTTTTGCTTTCGTCCCATCTTCGCTTTTTTTCCCCTTTATCCGATTTATCGGATCTAGTGTTTGCTTCTTATGTTGCTGTCTTGTTACATGGTTTGGCCTTTCATATTGGCTCCATTTGGCATTGTTTTAGACACGGGGCGTTCGAGCAGTTCTGGTTATCATCATGTTGCTCTCGGTTGATTGTCATCAAAATGTCACCTGGAAGCAACCTGGTGATCGGCACTGCATGAACATCATAGAATGCGTTGTCTTTTCTGTCCGTCTCTCATCAGATACCCCATTTTGTTCGAGCGTTCCCATGGCTCGGGAACCACGTTCGAATGACGCGCGCGCCGAGCAGAGAGTGCATCTCTCTATGAAAAAGTGCTTTCTTTTACAGCTGCATTCCTTCTCCATCGGTGTTGTCTGAGCTGCATCGGTTGATTTTTGCAGCATGGACTCCTGACAGCGTCGGTATCTCGTGGCGGACTGTTATCTTGTGATGCCGCCCTTGTGTGTCTGTTTAGTGTGCGACCTGTTATTTAAAATTCAAAGGATTTTACCTGCCCTTGTATTTGCACCCACCTCCCGCTCGATGCTCAACATCCGTCGAGACTTAAGACTTCGAATCTCCATCATATGGGGGTTTACTAGGTATATTGCTAGATCCTGACATCGTGTGGAACTAACTGTGAGGTCACGTCCGTGCTCGCAGTACGAGCATGGGATTACTAGTAGGTGCCTTCTCTGTGATCACCAACCTTGACATCCACCTGATGGTCGTTATGGATTTGTGTTTTTCGGGACATCACCCTTACCTTGCGAGGCTTTTGGAGACCCTTGGTGGTTGATGAGGTTATGTCTACGTAGATTCTTGATCTGCATGTGGTTCGAATAGGTATCTCTGTTAAGTTCGATCTCTTTTGGCGAGTCGCTCCGATCGTCTCAGTTCAAATTAAATCCCATCGTGTAATAGTTTGCGTTTTACGGATCCCGTATAAAAGCCACGCGGTTGGAGGCTTTTCCTAACAGAAGTACTGGCTTGATCTACTGTCTCCTGAGAAATAGTGTCGCTAGTCATCGAAGCCCGCTTGCGTACGTCGTTATTAAATTCTAGCGAATGGGGTTTGTGATCGGCTAAAGCCAGCCTAGAAGAGAAGCCGAGGAAGCATTCTTTGGGGTCGACCCTATCCGAGTAGGCGCTTAGAAGAATTCTTACAAATTGGTCTCCTCGTTCCTTATTATCTGAGGCTAAAGAAGGGGGCTGTCTTTTTGAAAAGTTTAATAGAAATTCGGCCGGTGAAATCGTGTCGCCAACTGGCTCCCTTTTTCCATTCTGGCCAAAAATTGATTCAAAAATCACAATTCTAGCTGACCGTCCACGAGATGCACGGAAATAAGTACCGTCATCATCCTAGAGAACCCTAGAGGAGAAGGGGAGGAAGAATTTTGGATCTTGTCTTTCCGAAAGGATGACTATAGCACCTCGTCCGAGGAGGATATCGTCTTGCTTGCCATTCTCTAGGCTACAAGGTATATCGGGCGAGAACAACCTTGGATGGCTTTTTCAGATAACCGATCGGTTGACTAAAAATTCTGTTGGCCACATATCCCCCGTTTGGAATTCTGAAACATCGAATCGCATAGTCACACGGCCTTCCTCGCTTCGCCCTTGTAGCTGTTTAGACCTATTCGAGCTGCTTGGCAGCATGTTTTCTGTAAAACCAAACTCTCAGCGATTAGATTCCATGAATTGTATCGCACGGCGGTACAGGCTTAGCGAGAGCCTAAGAAGTTGATCAACACCCACATATGTAGGTATAGAGGAACCACACGCCCGAAGGTTCACCAATACCCACCATTGATGGGATTCAAAATGCGCGAAAGTCGATTCTGCAAATCCAAGAGGTAAAGTTTCAAGGTCAGAGGAATTTCTCTAGTAATAGGGCTAAACGGAAATTCATCTGGTTCTTATTAGGAAAGCAAACAGTTCAAAATTTGCCTATTTCGACCTCGTTATCGGGCTCATGTCGCGTCGCGGGCATGGGTACGAACCGTTTTTTGGTGACGCGGGTACCTATCGCGCAGGGAATACTTTTATCAGTTCCAAGAAAGTAACTGGGCCAGCGAGAGAGGCTGAGAGGTACAATGGCACTGGTACATAATACACCGTCACTTGGGCCAATCTTTGCAGCTGACTTTCCAGCAAGTAGAGGATCCGTCGCTCGGCACAACACCACTTCCTGACAGAAGCTCCAAATCCAGTTCCGATCTTTCCACCTATCTTCACTCCTTGACCACTCCGTTTTCCTTCTCCTCTCCCCGACCCTGCATCTTCCAATCATTTCATTCATCCACTCCTCACTAGCTCGATCGATATTTATCTCGTCCTTCCGTTTTCGTTCAGCGCCATTTTAACCAAAGGGGGCAACGCACCTTGGGTTGATTCACAATCCTGCCCCCCTCGAACCAAAGCCTTAGCGACACTGGCCAGCAGATACCAAAATCACACTGCCTCGATTGCATTCATCGCTCAACATGGTCGATGTGGAGCCAACACCGGTTGACGATTCCGTCGCAGCGTCTGAGGCGACAGAGGACCAGTCTCACAATGCGACAGTCAGCGCAACGGTCGGAACAAGGCGCCAGGCCAATGGCACAATCGGCTCGGTCTATTCTGGCAATAAGATCCGACATCTGAAGAAGGAAGATGGCATCCCACTGTGGCGGAAGGACATTCAATATCAGTTCCTTAAACTGGTCTTTGAGGACAAGACTCCTGTCTTCACGCGATACCCAGACGGCAAGAAGAATTGCGATTTTGCCGACATCTACATAGACGCGATGGCCAGGAGTAGCAAGACCAGCAAGATTTTGAAAGACAAGCTTCAGAACGATAAACCTGCCGCAATCAGCATGGCCATGGTCTGTCTATTAGTCAATTTCGGTCGCATGAACACCACCCTGAACTGTATGACTCTGTTGCCGTCCCTGCCCCTTCCCACAAACTTTTGATGCAACGGTGAAGCTAACTCTCGCCCTCGTTGAACCAATTTGCAGTCTTCCCGGAAATGCGTGCGCAGTTACGAACCTATCACTCCATCCCTTCCCTGCAAGCCTATCAGGACTCCAATGCCTACAAGCAGCTACAGGATGCTCCCCGTCTGAAGTCCATCTTGAAGGGTGCATCTGAAGATGTGGATCAGCCCAACACATTGGACAAGATCAAGCGACAGGCGATTCCTCGTACGAACCCCGTCAACCTTATCTTCGTGTTGGCTCAGTATGCGCCAAAGGTGTCTGAGATTCACTTCTTCCCACCCCGCGACTTTTTCGATCTGGTCATGAGGTCCACTTTGAGTAGCGAGACTCGCGCAAAAGCCTTCTTGTGGCTGATGTGGTGGTACCTGGAAAGCGACTTCTCGCGAGAAGCTGCTCTGAACAACCCCTTTGGCGCGGGACTCGAAGGCGAGGGCACCGACGGCCTTCCCATCAAGGTCCCCGCGTTCGAAAGTTTGACGGAAGAACAGGCTAATCAGGAGAACGTGGACACGCCCGAGGAACTCGATTACGGTGAAGCCAAGAGATTAGAACGCAAAAGTGAGTGATCTGATGGATCCAGACAGTGGCCAAGCTAGCTGGCTAACAACACTCATAGGGATTCTGGAGGAGGATGAGCCAATTCCCCGCGCGCCAAAGCGATCAAGAAAAGGTATTTGCCTGCCATGTCCCATGCAATATGCTTCACAAACCTGACTTTGGACCGTATAGATTATGCCGTCGACGAAGACTCGTTCGTGGGGGACTACTCGGGTACTGGGGGCCGCGGCTCTGCCTTGTCAACTCCTATGCATACATCTGCGAAGCGTGGCCTGGATGACGACGAGGATGAAATCACTCCTGGCTATTCACGGCATCGAAGCAAACAGGCCAAACGAGACTCGTCGCTGAATCGGGTTGTGGGTCATCAGCGACTTATTCTCAAGACGCGCATGGATCAGACCCCAGACGCCTCGCCGGCTCCTCCGGGCTCTGGTCACCCTGTTTTGAATCGCTTCATCGCTGAACCGTCTTTGTCACACGGCTCTGGCCGTCGACCACGGCCACTCACACAACACCAAATCGCGGTCGAACAGAATCGGCGACAGCGGATCGAGTACTTGTTGGCCAAGCGGAAAAGCAACGCTTACCGCACTCTCCGGCAAAAGCGAAACAATGAAATTCCTTGCGTGCGCTACGGCCGTCTTCTGCAAGGGCTGCCTGATGGCTACGACACAGAGGATGAGGAAAAGTCATGGGGCAAGGGTGGACTCCTGCCCAATCCCAACGAGGAGGATGACTTTGGTGAATGTGCCAGCTTCTTCCTCTCGGTCGTGCGCAAAGCTTCCAGACGTCTGGACCGATGGGACTACGAAGACGCCAATGGACCGAAGAAGGATCGACAGAAAGAACGCGAGGAACGTCAGAAAGCCAAGGCAGCCATTGAGGCTAACGTACGAGCAAGCAGCAATCGCGCCCGCCCGCGCATTCCACGCTCTGCCGCCGCGAAGCGCAAGTCCACTGGCCCAGCGTCTACTCCAAGCGCGACGAGAAAGACAGCGGGAGCCCGTGGAAAGGCTGCCCGTAATCGTCTTGCTGCTGAAGGCCCGGACACTCCCGCGGCCGGTACTCCGGACTGGGATGCGGAGAATGCTGCAGGGGACGAAGACCTCGAAGGCGAGCTGGATGAGCTTGACCGCGAGCTCTTGGGTGAGGCTTCCGGGGAGGAAGACGGTGGTCCTCGGGATGGCGAGGGAGAAGCCGAGGGCGAAGCCGAGGGAGAAGGAGAAGGAGAAGGAGAGGGCGAGGGCGATGGAGACGGGGATGGGGATGGGGATTCCACAGATGAATCCGGTGATGAGGAAGGTGATGTGGATGTCGACGAGAATTCCTCGACGTACGATGGTCCCAACGGATACGCACGCCATGGGAGTTCCTCCCCTGCTCCACACGGTCAGCATGACGGTGATGATGATGCGATGGAAGACTGAGAAAAGTTGTCGTTGTGTATTGCTGCGCTATAATTGGAGCCATTTGTGTTCCTGATTCCTACATTTATTTTCACATTTTGAAGCCTCGAGCTGTATTAGTCTTTCTACCGACTTTGGCCTAATAATTGATGTCATACCCTCGCACGATCTTAACGACTCACGCGTCTTTAATTCCAGTGTTGCCTCTAGCTCAAGACCGATCCGATGTATGCATGGACGGTGGCGATCCTTCTCAGAGACTTGCCAGTGAAATTGTCTAGATTGTCTGTGACTTTGAAAGTGAAATTTCTATTAATTCAAAGCTTTCTTTGACAGGCCCACACGGCGCATCCTCGTGTTACTTGATGCTAGCTAGGAGCACATCGAAAACTCGTACAATCTCATCTTTCGCTTCTTTGGGAAGCTGTATTTGCTCTGTGAGGGCGTAGCCTTCTCGAAGCCTGGCGTGTACAATCGCCTTGGGTGTTTTTGTCCGAAATGCAGCTTCAATGCTTCGAGAGATGCCTTGAAAGGGATAAGCTACTAGCCCAATACCAGCTGAAAGGCTCGGTGTCAGTGATGATCAAAGTTTGCGCAACAGTCTGTACTGCAACACGGATTTGGGGGGGGGGGGGGGGGGATAAGCATCCACGCTTACCTGAAGGCATGTGCGTGGCCAAACCCATGACACCTTTCCCGAGACCCTTCATAGCTCCTGCTGGGCCTTCCTCTAGGAATCCCTTCGCGGGGTGTTTGAATAGCCCCGTGAGTCCCGACGTCATACCACCGACAAAGTTCTTCCCGCCAACGACCGCTCCTGATTTCCAATCATGAACATTGCCGTAGTCCTTGGGCGTCTCGCCGGCTAGTTGGGGGGCGCGCCGAAATCCCTCCGCAGCGGCGTAAGGAATATCTACAAGGATGCCTCGGAAATACGTCGCGGTGAACTTGCCAAATCCTTGTAAGCCTGCTCCTGCCATCTTCGCTGCGGTTTCGAACCCATTACTATTGGATCGCTTCGTCGCAAGAGACAGCTGCTGATCAGAAGGGCTTCCTTGGGGCTGTCTCTGCAATTGACTGGTTTTAAACTCTTTGTAAGGGTTGTAGAACATCTCGCCGGTTGAGACTAGCATATTTGAACCCGTGGACATGGCGGCTGATAAGACGCCGGTCAAGGGATCCCAGCGGCGGTTCTCGATGATGATTGGATTTAGAGCAAAGCTGGTTTGAAATGTAAGCCCGTTGTAGACCAGATCGCCAAGCTGCGCAGCGAATTCCTACTGACCATTTGACATCTTTAGCGTTGATTCGCTTGTATTCAATCAATACATTCATGGCCGCTTTGGAAAGGGTCAGAGTCTGCTTTTTTTTTGTGTACGCCCATGCGGCAGGTTGTCCTGGAATGAGGTTGCATCGCATTCTATCCAGCGGCAGATTACGGTGGAAGGAATTCACTGCCGTCGCGACTCCCGATTCTGATTTCATCCTGATAGCAATATCCTGTGCTGCGGCTCTTGCCTCTGGTCTGAGGCAAAAGCAGATTGCTTCGGCCAAATTGAGAGGGTTTAGCGCGGCGTGGGGAATCGGTTCGGGACCAGCGCCTGCGCTGGCGACCATGTCACCCCAGAATGGTTGGCTGGATCGCAGGATATGAAATCAGTATGCTGCATCTTGTGCAAGTTGGCTTCTTTCCCGTCCTGCTAAGCAGACGTGGGAGGGTCAACTCACTCGCCGAAGAAGGGAACGATGGCCGTCGGTCGCCCGTTTAGCAACCCACATGCAGTTGTACCGGCACCTCCATGATGAACCACGGCGGCCACATGATCGAAGAGCCACCCATGGGGACAATCGCCTATGTAGAAGATATTCGAATCAGGGGGCCCGGCTAGTTCGCTCCATCCTTTTGAAACGATGGCGCGCACACCGGCCCTGGAGACAGCCTTCAAGACAGTGTCGATTAACTTCTGAGGATCTTCAACAACGATACTGCCAAATCCGATATAGACTGGGGTAGGGCCAGAATCGAGAAAGTGGGCCAAATCGGGCGGTGGTGTATATGAGGGTGGGTCAGAGAAGAAGAAGCCGCAAACATCTAGAACGATCATGCAAGGGAATCCATCAGCATGATACATTTCCCAAGTCATTTGAACTTTGAAAACTGACCAATATGAGCGGGCCAGTCTGTGGGCCTAGGGACTAATGCAGGCGACCAACAGTAGGTCATGGGGATCTCCAGAGCTTCAGCCAGACAAGGCCCCTCCGTCCGGGGAACGGGTGCCAAATCTATAGAGGACCGGAAGCGATTGATCACATCTCCTAATCTATGATTTTTGCGTGAGATATTGCTCAAGATGCGACAGGAGAGTCCAGTCAACGAGTCACTCACCCTTGCCATGTCAGCCATTCCACAATGGCGTAAGAAACCCAATTCGCGGTCCCTGGATTTTCCATGGATCCGTTCATCAGATTGGCCAGTGGATGCGGGAACGCTCTGGTGCTACTCCAGGGCATGGTGAACATGAGATGAACGGGGATACCCAAAGCCTGTGCACAGTGAATGTGTGCAAAACTCGGCGGGTTGGCAATGATAGCGTCCGCCACAAACGGCTCTTGCGTGGTGGGGTCGTCTTCTATACATGATCTCCAGCAGCCCTCAAGCATCTGGCCAACCATGACCTGCTTTTTCTTGATTTCTCCATCGCGCAAAGTCTTCATCTGCGGGATCAAACCCGGATTCTTGACCATGTAGGCCATGAGTTGGGCCGGGTCTCCCCCAATTGGAAAGAACTCCAGATGTGACTCTTTGACAAAGTTCTCAAAGACATTGTGCGTTGCGATGCGGACCCGATGACCATGGGCTTGCAAGGCATTCCCAAGAGCGATAAAAGGCTGCACGTCTCCACGGCTTCCCACTATTTGAATAACGATGTTGAGTTTGAGGTCGATCGCGAAGACCTGATCCTCAGACTGGCTTGGGGCCAGAAAGATGTCCTCTCGCTGCTGGTCGGCAATTCTGGCCAGGGATCTGGCAAGCTTGGAATCGAGATGGACATCGATACGACCATCGGCTGGACGTTGTCACAAATTAGCTTATTATGTTTTTTGTTTGTCCCCTCTTTTGCCTGCCGGGCTGCATGTTCCACTTCCTCAAGTACAATTCCAAGAGATGCTGGTGGCACTGTAGATGATGAACATACTGTGTGCATTGGCAGACTCTGCAGTCAATTGAGGGTCAAGGTATGGTGTGTATGCTGGGGGAGCTTCAGACGGGGCCGCTGCGCCGCCCGAAGATGGTAGCTTGCTCATACTGAATAGAAGCAAACCGCCGAGTCCATGAAATAATCAGCAGCCGCCCAAGTGGGAGGGAAAATGGAGGTGTGAGCTTTCTAAAGAAGAACGGCAGAGGGGGGGGGAGGAGGGAAGCAGGTGTGATTCCAGTGTGTCTGTTGATCTCTTCAGCGATTTCACTCCTCAGCGCTCACGACATCATCGCCCGTGGCTGCGGTGAAACTCGTAATCGTACTGCATGTCTTTTTATAGGCTCCCTCGAGACCCCTAACCTTTGAGGCGAAGAGGGACTTTTCCCGGTAAGTGGAGATCTCACACCAGACTTGAAAATCAGTCCAGTTTGATACACTAGAGCCCTTTCTGATCTGATTCTTGAAGTGGGTTGACAAGGGGAGAAGGGGGTGAAGTAGACACGGCCTTCTTCGAAGTCATGGAAGTCAGGTGGTTCCCACTCTTTCATAAGATCATCTTCTGTATGTTGTACTTTATTCTTACCGTCTCTGTCGCCGTTTGTATTGTAATATTGGGACCTGTGATTTACTGCATCCAGTCAGTTTTGCCGTTCCGGCTAGCGCCCCAATACACTGTCTTGTCACCTCTCCCTCCCGTCAACTCCCACATGGGAGCCATCTCTCATCTTCAAGACCAGCGATGACTTGTCAACAAACAGGCAATGTCCGCACCTGGTCTGTGCAATTGAACGCTAATGGTAGAGTTGCCTCTTTGTCCCCAAGGTGTCCTCCGTCCGGTGCGGCGGGCCAGGCGCAGCAGGCGAGGGCAACGGGAGGACCAGAAGTGATGTCCCGGGGCCTATTCGGCTTCTTTTTGGGGGATGTCAGTCGTAGTCTCAGCCCCCTGGAAGGATACGCAGTTGGTTACTAAGAGCAGGGCGTTTTTTAGGATATCATTCGAAACGGTAGTGAAGTTGGGCAGTCAAACGGTAAATCAAACTTTCAGATACCCACAACTAGAACGGAGTTCATCCCTCTTTCCCCCTTTCCTCAATGTGTAGTCTACACGTTCTTATTTCTAAGCCCCCTTTGCCCTCAAATTGAGTGAATTGACAGTATTCCCAACATGTGTCACATCCCAATGAAAGACAGCGCAAGTAATGACTTGCTCAATAGTACAGCGTATGACAGAAGACACTGACCCCAATGTCTGTGACCCTCCTTTAAGCCTTTGTGACTCAGGTATGCTTGTCTAAAAGCGATCTCACTTGTAGCAAGTAGCAAATATGTCAAACTTGGGTGAATAGTTGATTTTGGGTCGCTGCTAGAATAAGTGGTCTAGCTGCGCAGAAAGCTAGTGTTTCCAAGGAATAATCCCTTGCACTATGGCGGTAAAAGGTCGTTGGGCGGTGGTTAGAAAGGCGGTCGCGCTCACAGCATTGGTCAGCGTAGCCCACCATTCCGCACCCTTGAGCCACATCAGCTCCGACAGAGGAGCATATATAACACTCGTCGCCCCCCCTAGCCGAGCACCCTTGAAAATTGATATACACAGTCCTTGGAGTTTGATTGTTCTGTCATTTTCCAGATCCGGAGGAGATCGATAGCTAGCAATATTCCGTTCCTCGCTCCCGGCGAGGGCCTCGTCACCCTTCTGAAAAGTACGTCAGTCAAGAGCGAAGACAAAAGAATCTTATGGTGAGCTTAACTGCCATAGTGCAACTGTAGAATATAAAGCAAAATGAGCGCCGTCTTTTTAACTTCAAATATTTAAATTCTTCCCTCCTCTATCCCAAATATAGATGCAGAAGCGATGGTAGAAGGGATACATGATGAGACGAATGATGACTTGAAGCTGATGTTGAATTGCCTAAGGATCTAAGTGCGGATCGGTGAGCTAATCTTCTATATAGTGCCTGCGCAAAATAAACATGATGAACAGGCTAAGACAAGACTGGCCGACCGAGCAAAAGTCATACTGTAGGGGGTGCGTATCCCCTACTACAATAGATAGCATTGTCTCGCTCCCTACCAATCCTACTATCATCTTCTCTCTCCCTATCACCTAGGCACTCCCTCTCTCACATTTAGTAAGGGCGAAACCAAAAGTTTAAGCTCAACGGGAGCACTATTCCTTGACCCGAGTACGAGAATTCAATGATTGGGCTGGATGGCTGTTAACGTGACCCACCAAGAAATCTGATGGATTGTTTACTAAGAGATGGTGCAGATCCCGGTGTGGCGCTTCGCCAAGGGGTGGTACGTCGTGAATTGGCCACCAAGATCCCAAGACAGATGTACGGCGATACTTTCGTGGATATCAGAGCACACCTGGAGGGATTTTTCTCTAGGTACGAGTTCGAGAAGGTCTCAATTGGACTCAAAGTGCAGTAAAAGTGGGTTATAATATGTAGCGTGGGGTGGAGTACAGTCACCAATCAAATCTTATCGTAGGCTTGAATTTAGACACGAGTACGCGCACATTCTCATTGGTCTGGATTGAAAGTCGAAGAGATTTATGGCTCTTCCCGTGGATGTGCGCGCCACCTTCTGAACAAAGTATAGAGGCTATTGGTTGGGATATGTCTAAGCAATGTAGGTCTGAGTATTCTATTTTGTCAACGACTGGCTAACCAAGCCTCGCCGTCCTTATCGACGTGGTAAATCAACTCATGCGCCGAAGGAACTTTTAGCGTACCTGGCTTTCTATCCTCTACGTGCCTCTGTTAGGAAAGGCCTAACTCCCAGAGTTTCTAGAATTTGTAAACTCCGAGAATAGATAAAAGAGGTACTTGTCCGCGATCACTAGAAACAATCAGTCCAACTTCTTCTTTCCAGACTGTCTTGACAGCGCACTTGGTACCGGACACACGACATGCCCGAACTCAAGCCCTATAACGGAGATTATTATCTCTGGCAATATGTGCCATCTTTAGCTGCATCAATTATCTTTCTCTGTCTTTTCACCTTTCTAACAGCAGCCCATTGCTGGAGAATGTGGAAAATACGATCCTGGTTTTGTATTTCGTTCTGTATCGGTGGACTACGTAAGTCACCAAGAGCCGAAACCCGAAAGTACAGCATTTGAACTAATCTCATTCTTTAGTTGAAATTATCGGATATGCAGCTCGAGCCGCATGCTATACCGACACCAGCAATCTTATTTCCTACTGCATTCAGAATGTTTTCATCCTGCTCGGGCCACTATTTTTCGCTGCTTCGGTTTACATGGCCCTTGGTCGGATCGTTCGAGGCATTCGTGCCGAAAAATACTCGCCTATCCGACTGCGATGGCTCACGCGGACTTTCGTCTCTAGCGATGTGATTTCGTTCTTAGTGCAAGGCACTGGCGCTGGCATGATGTCAACTGGAGGAAATTTCGCTGGAGTCGCCAAAGCAATTGTGATCACCGGTCTGGTCATCCAGGTTATCATGTTTGGCTTCTTTTTCGTCACCTTGAGGATCTGTGACCAAAGAATCAAGGACAATGTTCCAACGGCGATCAGCATTAGGAAAACGCATCTGCTCCCACTCTACATAATCTGTGCGTTGATCATGGTTCGTTCAATCTTCCGAGTGATTGAATATGCCATGGGCCAAACGGGATACCTCTTGAGTCACGAATGGTCTATGTATATTTTTGACTCCGTGTTGATGTTTTGCGTGATGGCTGTCTGGATTGTCCGTCATCCAGGGTGTTTGCAGAGTGATGCGCAAGATGAGAATCTTGACTTCGAAGATGCGTAAGGCATATTCAGCGTCATTACGAAGTGATGTTTTATGTGACATGTCATGGCGCACACTGGAAGTCTTAACCTCGCTTCTATAAAGATCGTGAGAGCCAGATATTTCAGGTGGTCAAGAACTTTGGACGGATGCTCTGGTGGAAAATTGAAAGGCAAGCTTCAACATCTACCCTATGACTGTTGTTATTTTCGAAAAATTTTGTATTCTCTCTGATCTAAAATGCTCGTTATCTGTCTTTTTCTCTGAGTTTCTCTCACACCCTCTCGTGGTAGATCATAAGCCTCTAAGGCTATGCCTTGTTTGTAGAAAGTGTATGGAACGAAGAACCGTTCGGGATTTTTTACTTAAGTATTCTTAAAGGACGTTCCTCATGTTCCCCCTTTTGTCTTTTTGTGAAGCTATTCTCATTCTTATGCTGCGATGAGAGGAGGGTGAAGAGGATGATAAATGCAAATTAGGAGGCGTCCTCTGATCAAGCGCTTTCTGGATAGTCCAGCCTGCCATATGCCTTTACTACATTGAAATTTTTCTGTTAGTACATGAGGGAGTTTGCCCTGTCCAGATGCTTGCTGGCCCAACAGTCAGGTGTGTTGAGGGCGGGCTAGGTCTGTCTATCAGCACATCGCAATGTGCCACAGTTCACCTGCATGATTGATGACCGGCAAAGAAACCGTCTAAAAAGTCCATGGTGCGATTATCTACTCCTCTATGTGATACAACTTATCATGTCACCAAGCCAATCCAAACTCTGACATGGGCCAATGAAGCCAGGTCCTCATTGAGGTGTTCAGGTGCTCATATGTCTCACGTAACAGTCTTTCGGCGCAACCGCGGACCCAGTATGCAGGTTCTTCGTATTTGAGATTGACAGAAGCATACCCGAAGATGACCAATGCATAGGGGTCCTTCCTGGCAAGGCACTCACCGTAGTCATCTGAGAAATGACTTAGCCAGCCGTAGAATCCATGACCCGTTAATTTTGACCACCGTATGAGCTCAGATACAGTCTTTGCATAGACGTGGGCTGCGCTTGTGGAGCATTCTTCTTCAATATAGCGTATGAGCTCCTCCAAACGGGACTCTATATTTGCCGGGCTGGTCTCGAGGAAAGTACACTGAATCATCGGCTTAAAAACGCCCGAGGCGAGATCATGCCAGGACGAACCGAGGATTGTGCGGATGCCACGAGTATGGGAGATCCAGTTGGCCAAAGAGCCATCGGAGTTAAAGAGTAGACTCGTGCGAGTATGTAGCGTACCAAGTTCGAAAGCCAAGGCAAGCAGAGCGAAGGCGTATAATGCTTCGCAGTTCGAGCAAGAAATTTGCGATAGAGCCGGGAAAGATTGTTCCAGGGACATGTAGTAGACCTGGTGAGCGTACGCTAGACTTGATTGGCCTTCTGATTGGGCCTCGCGATGAGTGTGTAGGGCGGAGATGGCAAGTATCATCTGAAGGAGAAATTGGTGTTCAAACGCAACTTTCGGAACCTGAAACCGCCATAGGGCGAGCAGCTCACGCGTAGAAGCCAAAGTCTGACACGTTGATGTAGTAAAGTGATGTATCAAGCGCATTTGGGTTAATTCGGTATCCCTGAATAGTTTCGGCGGTCCAGGCTCATATGATGATGCACTCTCCGCTGGTGAAAGTATAATCGAAGGGATTGCTATCTCAGGGCTATTGGGCTTCCCGAGCGCTGCTGTTGGCGGGGCCTCGTTCGAGTATTCACACTCGATTTCGTGAAGCAAACAGTTTTTGCATGCAGGCCTCTGCTCGTCACACTGTCAATCTAGGTCAGCGTCATCATCTAGCATTAGCCCACGTCGCTACTTAATCGGTAACATTTTTCAGACACCGAAAGAGCGCAGAGAGGACCGGTGGGAAACTTGATGTTCACGCGCGAAATCTTACCTTTATCCTGCGCTTCTTACATTTCAGGCACCCTAGTCTTGATTTTCGATGCGACCTTCGAGCTCGTGGCATTGTTCGCAATCTCCAGCCGTGAAGACTCTTTGCAATCGGGAGGTACGTAGCGCAATGATACTTGATGGGCGAACCACGCTCGCTCGGAAAGAACTCTAGCGCCTGGCATCTACAGGCGCATGGATGGTTTGAGGCAGCGCGCGTGCCCACTTAGAAAACGAGGGTTGGGCTGACATGCGAATCAGACCGGGATTTTCAAGAAAAAGGGTTGCCTCCCCCGCGAAGCGAGTCACATGATGAGAACGGAGGGAAGTGGCCCTACACGCAAAAATAACCAACCAACTCCTTGGTTACCTAAATGACTAGTAACCTAAAGAGAGGAAGGAAAGTCATAGACCATTGTTGGCTGTCTTGGCTTCTGTCCGAAATCTACGCTACTACAAAATGGCATAAAAAGAACGACAGGCTGAGATTCTGAGAAAGGGGCCACTGAATGTCAAATAGAGTAATGTGGAGGAGGTTAAGAGAAGATATTAATACTGGCAGTTCTTATACCACTCCATTATCGTTGACTTACAAGCTGCTGCGATGAATTGTGGGTAGATGGTAAGCTTTACATACTCGATACCGACCGATGACTTCTCGCATCATACCGAATCGATGGCTTATTTCTTTTTCTTCTCGCTATAGAGACCAGGACTGGAAATAGACGATCGGATCATCGACACGATAGGTTTTGGAACTAAGCATGGCCCGGCATAAGCATAGTTTACATCTTATAATGGTGAGCGGTTCCTGCATATCCACGCCGTTCGTGACCAGTTCGACCGAGGTGCTCTGGCCATGCCTGAGTATGTAAATCCGGCGATGCCGTTGCTCAATTATCCCAATAGATCGCCACTAGCACACATGACCTCTCGCAACTGCTCAGGTAAGCATAGTTCTTTTGCTATAGCCTCGCGCTCGTGGTTACAGATACGGTCCGAGTGGATAGGGCGTCAATGATTCTAGTGACGCGATGGGGCAGGATCTGCTAATACGACTACGGCCCTCCTCTTATTTGTCAGAGCGGATCAGAGTGGGGATATCAAGGAGCCAGCCACATGTCCACTTTTATCTAGCGCATACTATGTTAAGTTTAGACTCCAGACAAGACTTCCAAAGTATTTTCCAAAGGATTTATGGACATTTTTAGGCTATAAGCTAAAATTTAGCAAAGTGCGAAGATCAATGTGCAAATTTGCGAATACGTCCCTCCTCTCATTGGGTCGAATCACTGATAGAGCATCCGTCTTTGGTGCTGCACCTGGACTAGTAACGGGCTGCAAAACTCTTGACACACGATTGCGTTCCAGTTAATCGAGTAGCGAAGGGGAAGCCTGGAATTTGGGCATCGCTGTTATCAGAGGCATTTTACAGCCCCGAGGGAATTGATTTTACGGTACCGTGTTCCACGAGGAATCCAGGTTGACCAGTAATACTAGCCTATAAATCCCTGGTTCTTAATGAGTATTCTAGTTGCTGAGCGAACTACGGAGTACTTTGTTCTTTTTTAGAGTGGGAATACCCCTTCCAGTCCAATAACAAGACTTTTAGGGACTGAAACATCTCCGTAAGTAATTGAAACGGCTTAGGGATCAGGGTGCCTGGCTCCAACCAACTATTTGAAGGTTTCATGAACTTCTACCGTATTATCGTTCACATAGATTGCTAGGTTTCACCCTCGGCGGTCGAGGCTTACAAAAAAGGCGAACCACTGCTCGAACCTCAAGATAAGTTATAAAAGCACCCTTTTCGCCCAGGCTATTGGCTTTTATCCATCAGATCTATCATCACTCTTAATAGCCATCGAGCGCCACCCTCAGTCTAACACGACATGCCTGAGCTCAAGCCCTACAAGGGGGACTATTTCCTCTGGGATTACGTTCCGTCAATAGGAGCGTCAGTTCTATTCCTCATTCTTTTTATTTGCGCCACAAGTTTCCATTGCTGGAAAGCCTGGAAAACAAAAACTCGTTTTTGCATCCCGTTCTGTATAGGCGGACTTTGTGAGTGATTCTGCGCGCGCATTTAGATACTCCTTTACTGACTGTGGGGTGTTGTAGTCGAAATCGTTGGGTACATTGCCCGAGCAGCTTGCTACGAAAATACAGCGGCACTGGTTCCATACTCCGTCCAGAGTATCTTTATCCTTCTCGGTCCTGTTCTCTTCGCCGCGTCAGTTTATATGGTGCTCGGACGGCTTATCCGAGGCGTTCGTGCAGAGCAACACTCTCTCATCCGCATCAACTGGCTTACAAAGATTTTTGTTGCTAGCGATGTATTTTCCTTTATGATTCAAGGCACTGGATCTGGCATGATGGCTATGGGAGGATCGATGGCTTCTATGGCCAAGAGCATTACTGTTGTTGGACTTCTAGTTCAAGTCATCATGTTCGGATTTTTCATCGTTGTTGCCCGTGTGTTCGAGAAAAGGATGACTCGTTCCCCTACGGCCGGGGGAACTCTATGGAAGAGTCATCTTTATCCACTTTACCTGATTAGCGGATTGATCATGACTCGGTCGATCTTCAGGGTTCTCGAATTTGCCATGGGCCAGAAGGGATATCTCTTGAGTCACGAATGGACCATGTACATCTTCGACTCGGTTCTGATGATTGCAGTAATGATTGTCTGGGCTTTACGCTATCCAAGCGATTTGGTCAAATTCGGTACAGAGGATGGGTCGTTGATGATGGATGGCTTTCAATATAAATAAGGACATCGATTGTTGGTGATTCTTTTTCCTTGCATGCAAATATGGTGGCTGGCAATTTTTGACTTGTTATACTGATAAGGCAAGGAAGTCGTTGTGGACCTCGGTGGAGCTCAGATTGTGAAGTTCCGAAAAGGAGTTCAATTCTTGTGTTCTCTTGTTCCATTCTTATGTTCTCTTGTTCCATTATTGTGTTCTCTTGTTCCATTCTTGTGTTCTCTTGTTCAATTCTGGTGTTCTATCATTCAATTCTTGTGTTCTAATACAGTAATACAATCTGATAGACGTTAGTGTGCATAGCTCCGGCGAGACTCGATGAGCATTGGTCTGAACAGAAATGAATTGATTGCTGGCTTTATGTATTCGGTCCATGAAGCTACCCATCAGCTAATGTCAGTAAATGGGTCTGGGTGGCTTGAGGTAGATGTTACGAGATCTATAACCCAAGCTGTGTCTCCATCTTCATCTACGATGCGACCAAAAGCACCTGTGTGAACGCGCAGGCCCTCGCTGTCACCAAGGCCAGGTGTACTACAACGGCAAGTCTGTCCAGGTGCCCGACCAAGACTGTCTGGAGTAGAAATGGTGCCCGGTGTTCTCTTCCATTGCCCAGAGCTTGAAAACAGACAGGACTTGATCGCTAGTTCATTCTCTGAACCTATATGTGGTGGTATTTGTATTTTTGGTCGACGTTCCTTATCATTCTATTGTTAAAGTGCCCATTATCAAGTGCGTAGTTCTGTCTTAAGGTTAGTATTGGCAGAGAACGACAGAG
The DNA here is from genome assembly GCF_001723175.1 of Penicillium oxalicum. NCBI lineage: Eukaryota > Fungi > Ascomycota > Eurotiomycetes > Eurotiales > Aspergillaceae > Penicillium > Penicillium oxalicum. The sequence goes on from NC_064655.1 coordinate 1,523,901, forward strand.
CTGAGTCATAGGTCATAGCTCTCGGTCACTTAGCTTGTCCTTCAATCATCTCAGAGAAAACTTCGCTTATATTGCCGGTAATAGCACAATTTGACAATATACCCGCCGGCGGCCATATCATCTGTAAACGGTTAACTTACCACCTATCCCGCGGCATGACGTTGACGCTATGAGCCGGCCGTTTGACGAAGAGACGATAGCACTGACCTGGCTTAAATGTCCTTTCACCACACGCTGCTCGACACCTGCAGTCGCATCCCAGAGCTGGATTGTCTTTATGGATGATGCTGACCCTTTGATCTGGGGGCATGGACGGTGTAGATTGGATAGTCTTAACATGCATGTCAATCCCGGTTTCGATGGTTTTATTCCCGAGCCGTATGCAGGGAAAGTCAGTCACATTTGTAAATTACTGAGAGGGGAGAAATAGGAGGGATTCAGTAATACTAACACGGCGATTGGCTCCGTCAGAAGTATCCATAGTGGCCGAAGGAGGATGACAGCTGTGCGGGCTCCGAGTTCGAAGCGGCCAGGAGGGATGAGGGCAAAAGCATATTGAGCTCTTCGTGGCGCCGGCGCTGGATTACGGGATGGAAGGTCTCGCGTGCGGTTAATGTCGCAACAAAGGTGAAGCAAGCACATATCAGAATCGCCCACCGAGTCCACCACCAGCCTACCCGTATAACTAAAAGACTGCCAATAAGCGGCCTGTTAAGTCAGTATCTCGGGTATGTCGTTGCCACTGGGAAGGAACTTCACCCCAGTCCTTGATCAAGAAATGGAGTGAGGATAAATATAGTTGAAGGCACTGCTCCAAGCGCGGGTAAGAACGTTTCGTTGATGGTTCCTGCTGCAACCACTACCAAAGATGGCGAAAAACAGAATCCGGCGAAAAAGCGGAAAACACAAAGCTCCGAGATCGTACAGCTATACGCAGCAGCTAGGTTGAATGAACTCCCCAACAGCACAGCTCCTACGTAGATGGGGGATCTTCTAAAATTTTTGGATAGTTAGGCGGCTGCTGCGGAACCTATTCCCAAAGCAAAAACATAGAGCGAGAGAGAGGGAGGATCGCAATTGTACTGCCAACCTCAAATTCTTCCATCAACAATGCATGGGCGGGTGAGATGATAGAAACACCGAGAGAACTGCCAAAAAAATTAAATGCGTCAGATCACTTTGAAGGGTATCCCGACACCGGAGTGTCCTGCCTCTCCTTGTTATTGGGACGGGATGCTTCAGGGCGTGATAAAACATGCCTCCGATACGGGTGTACATGCGGAAAGTGCCTGGAAGGATTTCCATCCCCCGAATGAGAAGCTCTTTGATCTGTCAGGGCGAGATCATTTAAGACCTTGATTAGGAGGAAATGGATGATGGCAGCTTTTGGATACAGGACAACGACTACACCCTCGTGCACCTTGATCCTGATGTGCGAAGGAACCTCAAACCCAACAAGTCACTGCGAAAAGGCTTCGTAAATATTTTCCGAACTGCTGTGGATTGTCTCAAGGCTAGAAGAGCTCGTACCGCTGCAAATCTCGAGTAGTGTTGTAACAATCGGAGCCAGTGGCCACCGGATACCAAGAACTACCTGCGACGCGCTGGGACGCAGATGGGTTGTCGGGCAGTGCTTCGGTACATGTTCGATGCTGCTAAGGACGGGGATGAGAAAGCAGGTAATGGAAAGTGTCAACTCACATTGAAGAAGCAATGGCCAGACCTACCGACTTGCAGAAACGATCACGAGTTTGAATTTGTTGCTAGGGCTTGTGGTTGCAGTCAGGATGAACTTATTTCGTTACCATGTCGGTAGATCAACAGCTTTTATCCCTTCTAAAAGCAGCAGCAGATATCTATTTGCGATACTTCTGTCTCAGAAATCACAGCCAAGACGGAGAGGGGTTTGTCGTGCTTCTCCAGCGATGCATTAATGTAGCGGGGGCAAGAGTACAGAGCACCGGAACTACTTTCAGCAAGCAGAACTAAAGATTGTAAAATTAGAGAGTTTACTTGGAGCAATCAGTTGAAGGAATATAGCAATCATAATTTAGCTTTAATCCATGCTAGACCAGTGCTTCCCACAGTCATTGTAGCACCTCCGAACTATGCAGCCTTGTAACGGGGCCCCCGTTAATATCAACTAATCCATTTCCTCCTGCACCAGCAATTTGTCCTATAGCCATCACGCTCCCCGCTACAACATTTCCATTCTAGCTACAGGTGGTTACGGCCACAGAACCTATATGTTACGGCGTAGCCGAACAAGTTGCGATACCATACTATATATACCGGACTCTGGGCAGTATCCGCAACTGCGGATATTAGTGATCTTTTATGGTCTTGTTAGTTAGTGTCCGCCCAGAACGCTTCCGTAACACTATATGCCGGAAATACGGGGTTACTCGGGCTTTATAGCACAGGAGATAGAGAGAGGTTTGGCCTTTCTATCATAAACCTAATTATATACTGCTTATTGTAAAATTTTAGGACCCAGGAGGGTCCTGTGAGGATATAGAGCAAGAGTGTTACGGCACATACCTGGACCAGCTAGGGAGGAACATACACAGGATGGTCCCGGAGCCCCTCAGAGGCTCCGGGACCCTAGAATCACCTAACCTAGGACTAGGACGGAAGGAACCGGGGTTACTAATAACCTAGAAGACTGTGGTTTATACCTTATGACCTATAGGCAAGGGGATATAGGCTAGAGAAAGGTAGATCGACGAAGGCTCCCTAACGATTAGTTTAAATATCATCTATACCCTATAGATACCCCCACTCTTACTCCATATCTTCGCAGGACCCTCCCAGGTCCTAACACTATATATTGTCACGACGTGGCCGACCAACAAAGTACTGTTTTGCGATACCATACTATATGTACCGGACTCTGGGCAGTATCCGTGACCGCGGATGTTAGTGATCTTTTATGGTCTTGTTGGTGAGTGTCCGCCCAGAACGCTTCCGTCACACAGTGGCTGTTATTTTCGGCGTCGATTTCACAGGTCCTTATATTCTAGATGTAAATTGGTCTTCCTGTACCGATTGAAAGTTACACCAAGCCACAAATAACTTGCCTTGCGCTCGTGGAGAGGATCTTCATCAATTCGAGTTGGATTTGCTCTTTTTAATTAAAACGTTTTTGTCAGGGCAGACAATACGAGACCTAAGCGGCGGGCCGTGCGGCTTTCTAGGTTTTCCATTGGGGAGTTTGTGACTCCCCGACTCCGTCTTCGAGGCCGCTCTTTTATTTTTGATTCTCTCCCCGCGCCTCAAGTGGAGATCATGACGGTGGCTGTGGCTGTGTCTTTGGCCAAACAAAGACACATATCAAGCCAGGAGAAGGGAAGAACAAGTCTTCGATCAGCATCCGTGCTTGAAGAACAAGAACAAAACAGGAAAGTGTAGAGCATCCAAGTTCTCTGCAATATACGGAGGCCTAATTGAATTTCAACCATCGTCCGCCCGTCGTTATCCATGCACGTCCTCTCGAAATCACACAAGCATCGAGTTGCGAAATAGTCGAAACCATGGAAGGAGTCCGACTTGGCGTAAAGCATATCCGTCACGCATCATCCAGCAACCTCTCGTTGCCGATAAGCCAGGATGAGAGCAAACGGAGACTTTTACTGATTTACATCCACGGCTTCATGGGCTCCGAGGCCAGCTTTCATGATTTTCCCGCCCACGTTCACGATCTGCTCACCGCGTCGCTGAGCGACTCTCATGTGGTGTATACTCGTATTTATCCTCGATACAAGTCTCAAGGGGAAATGCAAGCAGCGGTTAGTCAATTCAGTGCCTGGTATGTGAGATTGCACCCGGGCGCAGTGGTAGATCCATCTGGAGGGCGAAAATCGATGTGCTGATTGGAGCCTACCTACGGGTGACAGGTTATCCCCGCATGAAGCTCATGATCTTGACGTGATTTTGCTCGGTCATAGTTTGGGGGGAATACTGGCGGCGGATGTGGCCCTGCTGCAACGCGATGGACAAACCAAACATCGAATCCTAGGACTGGTTAACTTTGACGTCCCCTTTCTGGGTCTACATCCTCGCGTGATTCCGACCGGAATCTGGAGCTCGGTGGCCCAGAAGCAGGCCGCTCCGGAAGACCAACTTGCAGATGAACAAGAATCGCTGGGAATGGCGCCGGCTTATGGACCGGTCACGCCTCATCCGAACTTCGATCCTCCCTTTCGGAATGACGTCCGTCTCGCTCAGCGAGGCTTCTTCAAGGGTGTGATGCATTTCATCAACAAGAATGCCAGCAACCTCGATACGCTCGCCAATTCTTTGGTTGATCGACTGATGTCGCCGATGAAACACGCTGGATGTGTGAACAACTATGCGGAGCTTCGTGAACGACATCAACGTCTGATTGCGCTGGAAAATGCAGAGTCGAGCCCGGAGCGTGTGCGGTTCATCAACTATTACACTGCTAGTACTGGGAGAATTAAGCCCACCAAACCCCCGAAGCCAGAGAAACATACGAAGTCCAAGAAGAAGCAGGTCCAAGACAGTCCCGATGGCATCGAAGAGAAGTCCGCCAAAGAAACCTCTCCCGAGGAGATGGACTTGTCGCAGCCTCTGCCAGAGATCTTCATCGACGAGTCTCACCACGCCGAGGAACGAGAATGCCCACATCCACCACCACCTACCAGAAACCCTCCAGAGATCCCAGTCATTTCTCAATCCCGGAAAATTGATTCATCGCTCAGTAATACCTCAACAACAGAAGCTCAGAGTCTAAGATCGCGTTCCTCGGATTCCTTGTTTCTGAGTCCCACTGTCAGCTCCGAGACCAGCCGTCCATCAATCGCGACAGATACCATCAGTTCCCCCTCATGTGAGACTCTCAGTCCAGCAAGCGCGGGACTTTCACAAAATACCTCTGTCTCGAGCTCGCAACCCTCCCCCGACCTGGAAATGTCCCCGCACAAGCTTCGCAAATTTATCCTGTTACCTTCCCATCATTGGAAGTGGAACGATAATGCCCATTGGACCCCTGTCTTGATGCACGATATGACCGAGGTCACGGCCCACCAGTCCCTATTTTTCCCTCGGGGATCGAATTACGATTATCTAGTCGGGGATACGGTTGCCCTTGTTGAGCAGTGGATTCACACTGATCTCAGTCGACGATTGATGCACGAGACTCTTGATTGAAAGATCGCATCTTCCGTGAACTTCAAGGGCACTTTTTGTACCCGATAAAGATAGAAACTCAGATACCCTGACCGAGGGCCAAACTTGCTTGGAGAGGTCAAGTCTCTTTTGCCCCATCTCACTCCCATCCAACCCCCCTTTTTTAAAGAGAGATGGCTTCACAGCGCTCCCCAAGTCATTCAAATCCAGACCGAATTCTATGCAAACACAATGACAGATTTGCCAATCCCTCCCTTGGAATCATACACCACCTGACATGCCTGCCGTACCGCTTCCACATCCTTGACCGACACCGTAGTCCCCACCACCGTCCTTAGTTTTCCAGCATCAATCCACTCCTGCAGAGAATCCAAATCCTGCGCATTCGGTTCAAGAAAGATAGCCGAATACTCAACCCCGTAGCGTGACGCACGGAAGGTCCGTATCCGATCCAACATGTTGAGCGTAACCCGGACGGGGAACGGGACCGTCGCCCTGTCGTTTTTGTCGGGGGAGCGCCGCATCAGACCCGAATTTTGGAGAACGTCTCCCGAGGTCAGAATGGAAATGGTGACGATGGCTCCTGTGGGACGCATTAAAGAGAGATAATTCATGGAATCACCCATGGTGTCAAAGAGAAAGTCGACGGACTGCGGGGCGATGACCGATTTGGGATCAGATTTTGTGTAATCGATGACTAGATAGAAATGTCAGTCATGATCTAGAGGCTCTAGCACTTGAAGTTTGCCTTGAGAGTGATCCGAGCCTGAAGAAGAATGTTTTTTTTTAAAAAAAAAAATCAAACTTACTTTCGTCCACGACACCTTCACCGAGAAACTCGTTGACCCGAGCCACTTTGGCCGTTGATACGGTTGTGATCACTTTGCCGGCGTTGAATATCTTCTTGGCTAGTTGACAAGCAAAGAGACCCGTCCCACTTACTATAGCCCATTCAAGATGATTAGCCTTTTGACCATGATACTTGGGAGAAGTGGAAGAGTAAGGGGGGTGGTCATGGGAAGCCATACATCCAGCTGGGACAAACACGGTTTTCCCTGCCAGGTCCCCTGAGTACCTGCGCAGAGCCTGCAGAGCAGTCATGGCAGCCAGCGGAATAGACGCGGCATCTTCCATGGATAACGAGAGTGGTTTCAAGGCGACAAAATCTTCTGTGGTCTTGGCCAGCTCACTCCACGCGCCTAAATGAGAAAGTGGGAGAATCAGCACGACCATCACGGACACACACACCCACAATCTCTCACGAAGTTACTGAGATTCAACCCTTAGGAAAGAATTAGGTACCTCGGTGACATTCAGGAAGTCGAGTATAGACTTCGTCGCCGACTTTTACTCGAGAGACTTGAGATCCAACTTGGACTACTGTTCCAGCGCAGTCATAGCCGATTTTATAAGGGAAGCTATGAAACGGTAAGAGTCAGTGTCAAGAGTTCACCCAACAACGCAGGGGAAAAAAAGGAAAAATAGACAGAAAACATAATCTCAAGACCAGTCGAGATGAACACATAACACATACCTATCCTTGAGCACGATCTTCGAAGCGCCCGATGCCTTTTTCACATCGATAGGATTAATACTGGCCGCATGGACTTTGATCACCACATCCTGTGGACTTTCCACCGTCGGTTCAGCAAGTTCACCCACGTCGTACTTTTCGGGGGTGCCATAATCCGATATGTGAACAGACAGCATGTTCAAGACCTGTGCGACCGATCACCTCCTTGGTTTTTTTTCTTCTATTCCTTTTTGTCTCTTCTTGAAGATCTGAAAATGTGCAGTTTCGAGAAGGGGGAACAAAAACAGAGTCGAGATATCTGGGAGGCTAATTCTAACTTGGCGCGGGTCATGGCCTTACCCAGACATTCGTCGGGACTCTCTGCAGGACCCATTCGGGCAAATAAATCGAGCCGACGGCCTTGCGGCTCTTGTTGCTTCCCCCTTTTTTGTCTGCCGCTCCGAACCAACATTTCCCATTCCTCGGCATGATGGTTTGAGGTTCAGGAAGATGGGGGGGGGGGGGGGGGGGGGGCCGTTGAGGAATTAAAAACAAATCGAATCAATTTTTTGCTCGAAAAGAGGCTCTTCTTGGGGGGTTTTCTGGAATGCAGGTCAAATGGACTTGAAATACTGAAATACTGGGCGCTGGCCATCGGGATTCGAGTGGAGTGGGGTGGCGTGGATGGCTGCTTCGGGATCGAACTATATGCAATACGGACTAGATTGACCTGGACTAGATTGAACCGTTGCTATGAGCTACTAGCTAGGGACTACAAGTGCAGGCTGGTACTGTATGTATATCTGGTTGTACTTGAGATTTAATCTCATTTCTCATGGGAAAATTTTGGGTTTTGTTTATCAGGAAGGCGCTCTGGAACAAATCGCTGGAAAGTTAAGGGGTTCTTCTTCTAGAGCTCATGACTACAATATGGAGATCGGTATGATCATACCTACACGAGTGGAAAGATCCACTCGGCTTTCCAGGAACAGTTTGAAGGTTTATTCAGAGCAAATTCTTGAGGAGAGCCTTTGTTATGGATGAATGTCTCGGTGCCAGGGAGACTGATAAGGGGAACATGGGCAGTTGAATCAATTTGCCATTGCATATTACTACGAAAGTCTGTCCTTCATTACTACCATACGAGCTTTCTCGAGACATTGCAAAAAAAAAAATTTACGAAAGAATTGGGAAAATTGGAAAAAAAATTTTTCTACTGGTGCTTCAGGGCCAAATAGTAAAAACCTCGAAAACCATCCCAAACGAACCGAATCAGTCTGCAGACACACACATGGATTCTCTCACGCGCGGTGTCTCATTATGGACGGCATTTCCGAGCAAGTCTCACCCTCCAAGCACACACGCACACATACGCACACAGGACCTTAGACCGACGACATACATCGAGGTATGACACTGGTCATTGTTCTGTGGCACCTTCCGCTGCAGCATTGCATGTCTCCTCCACAGAATTCTCCATCCTTGAAGCACCACATAGTCCCGGTGAGATGCATGGGACGAACGAGATCTTCGGCCACACTGCACATTCTCCGCATGCCTCCGAGATCAATCTCATTGCAAGACAGTGGGCTCTCACAATCGCTGTGCTTGGTGCAGCTGAGCCCATACATGCCTTCCACTCGATCAAGACAGCGCCGTTCACCCTGACTGTTCGCGCCCTGGCGACAGACCATCCCCGAATCACACTGGGAGTCACCCGTGCAGCTCGCGCCGTAATGCCCGGGCAGGACGCTGCAGCGGGAGCGGCAGTTTCCCGAGAAGCAGGCGTCGTCCGAAGTACACATGTCTCCGAGGACGGCTTTCACAGTACACTTGCCCCTTTCCGAGTCACAGTACCATGGTCCGGGTGGACAGAGCCTGTTCTCAGCGGGATTGCAGGTCATGTTGAGAATCAGATTGGACACCATGGCCTCGGTCTCGCGGTGAGACTCGGTCATCAACTGGTTGCCATAGAGGCTCAGGGGTATACTGTTATACCGATAGTAATAGAGGACGCTGGATGGAATGATTGATTCTTCGGTCTTGAGAAGTGGAGATACCCCCGGAAGGGCCAATGCCATGGGAATGGCAAGGCCAAGAAGGGAAGCAATTGTGGAATTCATGGTAGAAGCTAAGTTGAAGAGGAAATGGGGTGAAAATCAGAAAATGATTGAGATGATAGTGAATGTCTGGGGCTGGCCATCTCGAAGGTCTTTATATAGACATTCGAGACTCGGTTTTCTCGTGCTCGGGCCAGAGCAGTCGGCCCCAGCTCAAGGATGTTGGGACACTCAGCTCTGATAGAATCCAAATACAGACTCCAGGCTTCGGAAGTCGTTGTTTACCACGTCAAGCTCAACATTGCAGCACATCTGTTTGTTTGATCAACCTCCCCGTCCACCCTACACAGGCTGCACAGTAACGTGTGCCAACGCCACGAAATCCCTTCTGGAGGCTCCATGATTCGTCTTCTCATTTGGACACTCGGCATACGGCTAACAACCAGGAATTTGTGCCAGCATATTCAAGGACCGTGATTTCGCATATTGGCAATCGTCGATCATGATTCAGTACACCTCCCAACCGGATATTCCGCGATTGTTCTCCACCTCTGGCTGTGCACACGTTGTGCAGACCCAGGGCTTTACCCACAAGCACTCTGTTTTTGGCTCAGGACGGAGGGGGAAGGGACATCATTACTGGCAATATGCACTAGCCATGGGGTGGGGGGCTCTTGTATGAGAAATAGGTTAGCGAGAAGAATCTCATATTCTTAGAGTCGTCGGTCCTTCTTCAATGCAGTGTGATCTTTCGATGGTACAAAGGCCCGTCAATAGCATCAACAGTCGGTCATGGTCAAGGAATAGAACTATATGACTGAGGCCGAGACCGTGAGCACAAAGATTTGTACGACACGGGCCGTCTGAGGTGGAAATTGGGCCACCGATATTGTAGTCTTTTGTGATCAATTGGCTGGTCACAAAATCCCAAGTACAGTTGCTGAGTATCCCTTTCTTGACACAAAGCTGGGTATGACTGAATCAATTGACAAGGACACAGATCTTTCTTGAAAGCCGGGGCTGATGACCCATCTGTGGTATACGGCAGGACAGAGTCCTGATATGGTGAGCGATTGCTATGCATTCTCGTCGAGGTTGACATGGCCAGATCAATAGGGTTGGGCCGGGCCAGTAACTTGTGGTGTGACCACAATATGCCACCACAGGGCCGATGCACAGTCTTTTCTAGAGCGCGCAAGCACACGGTCTCGGGTCCCGTGTCTTTCTCGTTTATTTGCCAAGACATCATGCGTTGAGACTTGCAGGTCTAAACGGGGATGGAGGAGCCGTTCGGATGATGCCAGGGATGGCCGCAGTGTGGGTCACGTCCTCTGCAAGTCCCCTCTTCGATGATCTCATCGCTCACGCTGGCGTAAGAATCGTCTTGAGCTATCCCTCAGTACTAAATGGACCATTCCTGTCACCGTGTTCGTTCATGAGTCACAATTATCCTATCTGGGCTTCTGCGAAAAGTCTAGACTGTTAAGGTGTAAATTTTGAGATACTCTCTTCCCACCTCTCTACTCGTCAGCTACCATGACTGGCCCGAGGGAAGTGAGAGAGAGAGAGAGAGAGAGACTGAACCGGACTTGCATGGACTGATCAGCAACGTCGCATGTCTCAGGGGGACGCGGAATGTCAAGCTGGACGGATGTGGGAGCATGTGATAGCCCCTCTTTGCCTCCGTCCTCAACACTTTGCTGTGTCGTTCATGTGATCGCTTGCTCGTTGTAGAGGTACCTGACCAGTACATCCAGAGAAAGGCCACGCAACTGCTCATTGTGAGTATCGAAGAGTAGAAGTATTTCAATGGATCTTGATGGCTAGTCCTACGGTACTACCACTAGTGGACAATAGTTCTAGACTAAATGTACAATTTGTACACTGAAATGAGTGGCTTCTGCAACCGACACATATTCTTGTCCGTCAGACTCCACCCATTGACCGTACTCGTGTTCAAGAGAGCGGATCCTCGAAGCCAGCAATACCTACCGACCAGTGACGATTCCTTTTCGTAGACTTCTCGCGTATGGATTACTACCAATGCCGCCACGTAGTCATCACCATGTCCCTTGACAAGACCTCGACCGCATCGACGCGTTGTAGAAGCATACATGTAGTGATGGTATACCTGAGTACTAGCGGGACCACTATCTTCTTCCAGCCCGAGTAAGTATCAGTAGCCAGTGGTCCCCCACTCACTGGTGGTCGCAGCTCGAGTAATCGTCTCGTCGAAAGCCTTTGCAGACCTTTAATCGCCATCGCTGGTCGCAAATCCGATCCTCGATGGATCTGCCTTCGCGGGGTCGACCCCTCGGAACGCAAAGTATAACCTCCACTTCAAGCTGGCGTGCAGCCCTGGGCTGGGCGAGTGGCAGGCCGTCAATCATCTGTCCCGTACTTTCTGCGTCGAGTACGGGCGACTTGGCAAGTATTCAAAAAGTCGTCCCCCGTCCAGCCTTGCAGTTAAGTTCCGGTAGGTTGGCACCTTTCTAGTCCGCAATTCGCCCTGGGCTGCCTGTTCCATTTGCAGTCTCTCAACAACAGACCCAAAAGTCTCAACCGACCTTCGTCACCTGATCCTTTGGCCAGAGAGGACGGCGCTGAAACAATCGACCGTTTCCCCTTGACTTCATCATTCCCTCAACTGCCGAGTCATTGCAGAAATCGACCCTCCGTCTCCGGCGGGATACAAGCTACGGCGAAACATCCCGACCAGCTGACATCCGCAGCTTGTGATCATTAATTGGTAAGGGAGGCGTGACATATTCGGAGAGGAAAAGTCACCTCGCACCAAGCTAGTCGTTCCGCTCCCGCTCTGGCGCTCTGCCACCGAGAAATTTACTCGGCCACCATCCGCCATCCGCGGTTCTGTTGTTGTTGATCCAAATTCCGAAGCGACATTCCCCCTTCCCCATCCTCGCTGCTACGGAATTGGCCTTCTGGTCTATACCCAGAATCGCACCTAAATTGGTGGTCTACCTTCCTTTCGACAACTCGTCTTCCCGACTGCAACAACCATCCCCAACGCCCCTCTCAATCCTCTCCGTAGGATCCGAACTCAACCCAGCGCTACGATCCTGGGAATCCTCTCGTCCTTGAAAAACTGGAGGACAAAAAAAAAAAAAACTTCGTTCAAAGCAAGGAGACCCCGTTGGTCACTCACAAAATGTCAGAGAAACCTCGCATCTTACAGCCGCGCCCGCGTCGTGTCTTCGAAATCAATCCGGGGTCAGAAGAGTCCAGCGCGCCCCCGACGCCGGGCGAACCTGCACACAACGATTTCCTCAATCCCGCAGGCGGGGACACAGCAGCCAACTCGACCAGTGTGAGTCGAACGGGCTCAATCCTGAACCTCACCTCGTCCACTCTATACGGCATCTATTCCCCCACCGCATTCGACAGCCTTCGAGATGAGTCCAGCCCCTGGGGCACCGAGTCCTACGATCCGGCTTCCCAGCCCTCAGAGCCCGCGCAACGGTCAGCCGAAAAGAATGCTTTGGATTCTCGTCGATTCGCTCTGCAGCGGACACGCTCACGGCTGAGCCAGGGCATGTTTCGTGGTGTTTTGCTGCCACAAATGTTAAGCAGTGCTCTACTCTTTGGCTTCGGGCTTGTCTATGGTGTAATCACCGTGCACTTGCACGACAATCACTGGATCACGCCGGTCAAGTTGGAAAACACTCACTACTATGACTCGTGGCAATACCTGGGCTTCTGGGGGCTGGCGGGCATTGTCCTGGGAAATACCTTACCGTGGTTGGATAGATGGCGCGAAAGTGATGTGGCGGAAGATGACGCCAAGGAAGAGGATGATGTGAATCGCACCCCATCATGGGTCGCCGTGGCTCGTAGCGTCGGCGCATTCGTGGGAATTGCATTCGCCATGGTCAGTTCGGCATCTGCCCCCTATCTCCAATCCAATCTCTTTTGGACAATGCGGTTCCACTTCTATAACCTTGTCTGCTAAGTTCATGACTGACATGCTGTACTTTTCCTAGCGCCGCCTGCCGTGGGAATCTACCACGCAAGCCTCCCTGACCCTGGCGCTCGCAAACCCCGTCCTTTGGTATCTGATCGACCGCACCACCACCGGATTTGTCCTCTCGACCACCGTGGGTGTCGCTGGCATGAGTCTCGTTCTTGGAATGAAGCCCGAGATGATTCCTGCATCCACGGGTTCGACTTTCGGCACAACATTGCTCAATGGAACGGGACTGGAGAACACACTAGGAGCAGAGGTTTCGCAGGAGAGCATCGCGGTGCGCACCTGGGTTGCGAGCGTGCTTTTCTGCGCCTGTGTTTGCTTTGGCAACATTGGCCGTCAACTGGCCATTGGCGCGCCGGGCGCTGAGACACTCAAGGCCTGAGCTGGTGCTGCAATAGCGATGCGCGAGAGGGTTGTCTTTCTACGGTCAGACCTGCTACTCTCGATGCTTTGGTAGGGAAGGTGGACGACTGAGGGCGACATGCTCTCGACTTGATTGCATGCCATTTACGAAGCAAGCGACAGGCACATCTTCAACAAATGTATAATCTGTTATTTAATTTTCAACCACAAATATCACAATTTTCTTGACACGGAAAAAAATTGCGCACTCGATTGTGGGGAGAGGACTTTACACGAACAATTTTTCTTGGTTGTCCACGAGAGATAATTTTTTTTTTAATTCATAAACTGTCACTGAGCATAAAAATAGGACTGATATTTACGAATGGGTTGTAGAATCAATCATTGCAATTCCTACCACATGAACCAGAAGGCCAGGCAGGTACTGCACCCAAGATCGAACCTGTTCAGTCAAGCTGAACTTGGTCTCCATTCTCTATGACGATTTCCGTACTTCCTTGGACATTGTCCTCGTAGGAACGCTTTTTGAGAAGAATGTTGTTATTTTGCGTTGTTCATGAAGAAGAAAAGAAAAGAAGAGGAAGTGCCGCCGGCGAAAAATCGTTTAAGAGGAGGCCGGAGCATCACGTGAGGGTCTGACTCACCTGCCCCCACCCCGCGGCGACGATTGGTTTCCGGGGATGCACTTTATCCGTCTGGTATTATTTTCATGACAGGGGGGGAGCCACACCGCATGGATGCTGGGGAGATAAGGTGTATTGAACGTAATCATCCCGTATCATTTTGGACCCCTCCGTCCGATTGCGGCTGAACCCCGCGGAGAACAGGTTCGACTTCTTTTTTTTTTCCCATCTTCATTCAAGCTTTCTTCAGATCATCTGTTGCTTGAATTTCGGTAGGTCAATTGGATCCTTTTCCATCATTGGGACTTGCTTGAAGCTACCCCGAGAGATACAGCTTGCTGACCAGCTGCCCGCTCTAGACCAACGTCATGTCTCAGAAGTCTGGTATGAATGCTTAGCCCTGATATTGTTCCCCGGACTGCTCGATCCATCGCCTTGCAGGCGCAACCCTGGGTCCAATGCTGACATGCGTACTTGGGGTGGTAACAGCAATTGTCTCCGTCTACGATAAGACAGGACTGCTGGACCTGGCCAAGGGCCTTGTCAAGCAAAATGTCCGTCTTCTTGCGTCAGGTGGTACCGCGAAGATGATCCGGGAGGCCGGATTCCCCGTCGAGTAAGTTGATCTGTTGACCTGCACTTGGTCTCTCCGAGGCCACTTGATTTTTTATCATCAGAGCGTGCTTGTAGCATTTCTCTCTTGCGCCTAATCTTGAGATTAATCCCGCTAACCTTGACTGTGCTAGGGATGTTTCCGCCATCACCAAGGCTCCCGAGATGCTCGGTGGCCGTGTCAAGACCCTTCACCCTGCTGTGCACGGCGGTATTCTTGCCCGGAACATCGAGTCTGACGAGAAGGATCTTGCCGAACAGAATATCGACAAGGTCGACTTTGTTGTCTGCAACCTGTATCCGTTCAAGGAGACCGTTGCCAAGGTCAACGTGACCATCGATGAGGCGGTTGAGGAGGTGGATATCGGCGGTGTGACCCTGCTCCGTGCCGCGGCCAAAAACCACAAGCGTGTGACTATTCTGTCCGACCCATCTGATTACCCCGAGTTCCTGAAGGAGCTCGAGTCTGGTGAGATCACCGAGGCTAGCCGCAAGCAATACGCTCTGAAGGCTTTCGAGCAAACTGCCGACTATGACACCGCCATCTCTGGCTTCTTCCGCAAGGAATACGCGGGCAACGGTGTGTCCCAGCTTTCTCTCCGCTACGGCACCAACCCCCACCAGAAGCCTGCTGCGGCTTGCATGATCCAGGGCAAGCTGCCATTCAAGGTCCTTAACGGATCTCCTGGTTACGTCAACCTGCTTGATGCTCTCAACGCTTGGCCTCTGGTCAAGGAACTCAAGCAGGCTCTCGGTTATCCCGCCGCTGCCAGCTTCAAGCATGTCTCTCCCGCTGGCGCCGCCATCGGCGTGCCTTTGAACGAGAAGGAGCGCAAGGTTTACATGGTCGACGATATCAAGGGCATCGAGTCCTCTGGGCTGGCCCAGGCGTATGCCCGTGCCCGTGGTGCAGACCGCATGTCCAGCTTCGGCGACATCCTTGCCCTCAGTGACATTGTCGACACGCCCACAGCCAAGATCATCTCCCGTGAGGTGTCCGACGGTGTCATCGCCGCGGGCTACGAGCCCGAGGCCCTTGAGATTCTCTCCAAGAAGAAGGGAGGCAAGTACCTCGTCCTTCAGATGGACGAGAACTACACCCCTGCCCCCGAAGAGACTCGCACCCTGTACGGTGTCACTCTCACCCAGCACCGCAACGATGTGGTGATCTCCCCCAGCAAGACCTTCAACAACGTCATCACCCCCAAGGGCGCTTCTTTGCCTGAATCCGCGCTCCGTGACATGACCGTTGCCACCATCGCCTTGAAGTACACCCAGTCCAACTCTGTCTGCTACGCTCTCAACGGCCAGGTGATTGGACTTGGCGCTGGCCAGCAGAGCCGTATTCACTGCACCCGTCTGGCCGGTGACAAGGCCGACAACTGGTGGATGCGCTTCCACGACCGAACCATCAACATCAAGTGGAAGCAAGGCACCAAGCGCGCCGATAAGAGCAACGCCATTGACCTGCTTTGCTCCGGCCAGACCCCCCGCACCGACGCGGAGAAGGCCGAGTACGAGCGTGTCTTTGAGGAGGTTCCCGCTCCCTTCACTCAGGAAGAGCGCGACGCCTGGCTGCAGAAGCTTGGCGAGGTTGTCATCTCCTCCGACGCCTTTGTAAGTCCCTTGTCCCCTGCAGAGCATCCCGCTTGACTGATGCCGTTCAACACGCTGACCGCCCACTTTAGTTCCCCTTCATCGACAACGTCTTCCGCGCTGCCCGCTCTGGTGTCAAGTACATCGCCGCCCCGACCGGCAGCCAGAACGACGCCCCTGTCTTCGAGACCGCCGAGAAGATGGGTATCACCTTTGTGGAGCAGGGTGTGCGCCTGTTCCACCACTAAGGTGATGCCCCTAATGCTCTAAAGGAGTTGAGTTTGCCGAGGGTTGTGTCCGATTTGGTTCCCCAAAAAAAAGGATCTTAGGTTTATGATGATGATAGCTCTTTCTCTGGTTTTTTTGGATGTTAGAAGTTTTGCACAATATTAGAATGATATTTGGCAAGTGCCTTGTGTGACTTGACGACTTGAGGGATCATCCCCTCCGTTCTCCTGGTTTTTTTGTTTTTTTGTTTTCCCTTTTTGCGATCGTAGGGATCGGGAGGCTGGACCGGAAAGGGGTCACTTGCTTCTGGAATGGACGTGTGTTGGCCGTTCCGCTGAAAGTGGGTTCAAGGTTGTACAGAACCTTTGGACTGCATTGTTCTGGTCGATGCATGTGCTCAAGCTCTATTCCCAATCATCAATTGAGGCAAAGAAGACTGCTCTTCAAGAGCACAGTCTGGCGCGTCAAGGTGACATTGGTCTGGTCCGTATTGAAGGTTCCTAAGAAGCCTCGTGCCGTCTGCAAGCTTCTGTGTGACACACTCCCCAGGAGGCTTTTTCTTTTTCGCCCTGGTATCATTCACTCGACTCAATTCAAAAGTGCGCTTTTCTCATGAAGTGCATAAACACCTCGCATTTGAGAGAGGGGCAAAGAAAAAAGAAAGGTCCCAGGAGCGTGTACGAGGGGTGTGCGAAACGAGTGTCCCTTTGCTTGTCAAGGCCTGCATGGGAGCGTGCCTGAAAATCTCAGACAACCCTCATTCCCAGGCCTGCAGGAATGTCAAACTTTTCTGACCGTCAGGAAACATTTGGTTCCTGCTTCCCACAAAGCTCCTGTGAGCACGCGAATAAAATTTCATGGAGTGGTATCCAGACACCGTCCGAGCATGGGATTCGGGATGGCTTGTACTCCCCCATCCCTTCCCTCACATTACAGGGCCGAGCACGAGGAAGGAGAATCTGACCAGGCACATGGATGCGAGGCGTTACATACTTGCGTGGTAGGACATGCTTCCCAGCGATATGATCCTAAAGGTCAACGTATCCATTGAGCCTCGGCGGGAAGTGCACTATTACTATTTGTGGTGGATCTTATATAGCCAGACCAGACTGCACGTTTCTTGTTCAACGTCGCAACCTAGTCAAGAAGAAACTTTGACACGTTGGACTGGCAGATCAAAGTATCTACCTAGACACCTGCAATCTCATTGTGCTGGTGCTGGTCAACTCACCCATACCAACATGCATACTTCAGTACATTGGCTGTCATCCATTGCGTTGGCTTTTCTGGGCTCAACAAGTGCTTTGGAATCACATCCATCCTGTCCACCTCTCGGACCAGACTATCCACCGCCATCAAGTCTATCAACCGACCCAATCTTCAAAGTTGCGGTCCAAGAAATCATCTCATCACTGGACCAAGTCGCCATCAATGGAAGTCTCCATGACGACTCACTCTCCGTGCAAATCTTCAGTGGTCGCGACACAAATCCACTCATGTACTTTGCATCAACTTCAGAGACCATCAACACGACGATTGGTGTGAGCAGTGTCACCGAGGACACTGTGTTCCGTGTGGGCAGCGTGTCAAAGTTGTTTACGGTGACGTTGCTGCTGATCGAGGAAGGGCTATGGGCATTCTCAGAGCCTATCGCAAAATATGTCCCCGAACTGCGCGAGGCTGCCGAAAAGCTCCAGTGGGATCCTCGCAATAGGCGAGACACGATCGATTATGTGGACTGGGGGGCGATCACTATTGGAGAGCTTGCTAGCCACATGGCTGGTATTCCCAGGGATTGTGTGTATTTCCACCTCGTTTTGTTTCGCGCGTCTTCGCTGCATGTCTTCTTGACACTGATACCTTTTCTCTTCTCCGCTGTTCAATAGACGGAGTACTGGACCTGTCTGGCCAAGCGTCGATGATGGAAAAACTTGGCTTTCCTGCACTCTCTCCATCGGAGATTCCATCTTGTGGGGATCCTGATCCGTGCAATAGAGAACGTGAGTGACACGTGCATTGCCCCGATTGGAGATGCTTGCATCCATAACTGACCACAAAAGACACATAGAGTTCTTCCAGGGCTTGATCCGACGACATCCCATCGTCCCGACATCGTCGACCCCAGTGTATTCCAATGCTGCATTTCAGATACTCGCCTACGCTTTAGAGGGGATGACTGGTGAATCATTTGCGACGCTTCTCCAAGAGGATCTAGTGATTCCCCTCGGTATGAATGCCACGTTCTACACAGCACCGGACATGTCCCTTGGAGTGATTCCCATCCAGGACGGTGAACACTGGTGGACATTTGACATGGGTGACGAGGGCCCGTAAGTGCACTCCTTGGAGAGCTCCGTCATCAGTGACAAGCATTGCTCGTTCTAAACACTTTTTCTCAGAGCCGGTGGCATCTATTCCAGCACAAAAGACATGGCCACCTTGGGGCAGGCAATTCTCAGCAGCTCCTTATTACCGGCGTCCACCACAAGACGATGGATGCAACCTCACGTTCACACAGCCTCTCTCGACAGTTCCGTCGGCGCCCCCTGGGAAATCATCAGGCTGGATAATCCCCGCGCCACAGACGTGTACACAAAGGCAGGCGACATTGGGGCTTATTCGTCCATGATTGCCCTCTCTCCCGACTACGACATTGGGTTCACAATCCTCCTCGCCGGCTCCGACAGCCACTCCAAAGTCGCCTTAGCAGCAGATCTGATCTCTGCCCAGCTCTTCCCAGCCCTCGAAGCCGTGGCCAAAAACCAAGCGGCCCGCCGATTCACCGGCGCCTATGCCTCGGAACAAGGCATGAATTCCACCATGTCCATCATGACAGATGACGGACCGGGACTAGTCATCACAAGCTGGATCAATAATGGAACTGATATGATGGAATCCTTGATGACGATGGGCCATGTGCAAGATCCGTCATCCTTCAATGTTCGACTCTATCCAACGGGGTTGGAGAGTCCCGGTCAGATCTCCTTTCGAGCAGTGTTGCCCGTGGAACTCTCGACGGCGGGGAATGGTCCGTTTACCTCTGGATGTCTCACCTGGGTCACCATGGACGCACAGGTTTATGGTAGTGTGGGTATGGACGAGTTTGTATTTGACCTGAATGATATGGGAATGGTGAACCGGATCACGCCTCGAGCACTACGGGCATCTCTAGTGAAGATTTGATTCCAGGTGATGGCTGGACAAGGAAGACTTTTTCAGTGTATATTTTTTTTAATCCTTTCCTTGTCATTTTCTGCAGATATTTTATCGAATATAATTTAGGAATATTTGGGATTCCTCCTCGGCCGAGATTAAGATGGACCACATTTAGCAAGAATTCACTTATTTGACTTGTTGATTCTCAATAATGTGGTGTTGACTTGGAGTCAGGTCCCATCTGTTCCACCTTATTTACGTGGGGTCTCAGCTGGGGATAGGAAATGAGATGCCTCTGGGCCTGGAGACCATTTGGTGATGGCGCCAAAAGTGTCAAAGTGCAGACGATATAGCAGAGCTGAGTGGCACATAGTGTGTAGGACTGGCACTGGTAGCGAGTCAAAATAAAAATCCTGGCACTAAGCTGGCCTGAGGTTCCTTGGCCTTGGTGGACCAAAACGATAGCTTAAGGGGGAGGGATAGTTCAAGCTATTAAGCCTCGTAGGTGCAATAGTCTAGTGGGCAGACGCCCTGAAAGGGTAAACCTGCTAGCTCTGTTGGCCGGTACAAACAGTTGGGCAGGTGATGACGCAGGGTAGTCTTACCTTGTAGCACTTCCAACTGTAGGTTATGCCTACGAGATGCTGGGTGGGTGGGAAGTCGGTTAGTCTGGTACTAGCCGCGGACATTTTTTTTGTAATTTTTTTTTTGAGAAAAAGCATATAGCAAGGATATTACTGATGAGACTTTTGAAGTGAATAGCTCTATCTGAATAAAGATGGCTGTGTAGGAGACTGTTATCAAATTGATCCTTCCATCCACATGGCATCGTGATGATGTCCCCTGGACATCGACGGCGATGGGGCGAGCATCGCGGTACATCGCGATGAGTTTGTATGGTGAGACCAAGGTCGTTGGTTCAATTCGGGGCCACATCAATTATTTAATTAAAATCTCTCAAGGAAAAAAAGTGAAGTCCAGTTTGGTTAAGCAAACACTTTTCAACGAGACTCTTTTCGTGTACTTTTCTTTTCTTTTCTTTCGTGAATGTCAGGTTTCCTCTTGCAAGATCTAAAATTTGGTCAGCCCCTCATATTTTCAGTGATCATCTCATCCATGAGACGACTGTGACCAGACGATGGAATGAATTAGAACGATTTTGTTACTCACTTTATTCCCATTCTACATTTGAAGCTTACATTTTTCCTTTTGAAATCTGTGCCTGGGTGCAAACACACCAATCAGCCCCCTCTATGTTTGTTTCGGATCCACTTGGGTCCCCAACAAGGTTTAGCTTGCCCCATTAGGCCTAACGCCTTATCAGACTGCTGATACTTAAATTTTCCAATTGGGGCAGTGACACCCTTTCTAAACATCTTGACAGTGAGATTTTTTTTTCTGATAGAAAAGATCTTTCTCCACTCAAGATGGAAGGAATTCAAGCTCAAGCTGGCACACAGCCATACTCCAGCATGGCTGGGAAACTGGATGCTCGACTGTTGAAAGCGATTGAAAAAATGGGGTTTGAGTCCATGACCCCTGTCCAACAGCGCGTGTTGACCGATCTTCCGACTTGGCGCACCGACTGCCTCGTCCAAGCAAAGACAGGCACGGGTAAAACGCTCGCGTTTCTTCTGCCTGCTCTTCACTGCCTTCTTCAGGCTCGTTCGGCACCGCCCATGGGCCAGGTTGCCATTTTGATTATCACACCCACGCGAGAGCTGGCTCAGCAGATCGCCAAGTCCTGCGATCAACTGACATCGCAAGTGACGCAGCCCCTGGAGTGCCATATTGCCGTCGGAGGAACCGCTCGGGCTTCTGCTCTGACTCGATTCCTCAACGGAGCCCCGTCTGTCTTGGTGGCGACCCCGGGTCGCCTCAAGGACTACCTGTCTGATGAGTACACCGCCGAGAAACTGGCCGACGTGCAAACCGTCGTCTTGGATGAAGCGGATACGATGTTGGAGAGCGGCTTTTTGGCCGATGTGAAGCAGATCCTGCGACTCATTCCATCCAAGAAGGAAAAGGGGTGGCAAGGCATGTGCTTCTCTGCGACAATCCCGCCAAAGGTCAAGGAAGTGGTCAACGTGGTCTTGAACCCCGGCTACACCAGTATCTCGACCATCCAAGAAAATGAGACTCCGACCCATGAGCGCGTTCCTCAATATCACGTGGTGATTCCTTCCGCGGCCGAAACTTTTACCGCGCTCACGGCGCTGTTGAACCTTGAGAGCAAGCAATGTTCCAAGATCATCGTCTTCGGCGTAACAGCCAACATGGTTGCGCTTATGGCCAGGGTCTTTTCCCAGGGTCTGACCCCATTGCAAGTGTTTGAGATCCACTCGCGACTGGGACAAAGTGCCCGCACACGGACCACCGAGCAATTCAAGCAAGCCTCTGCCGGAATCTTGTTCGCCTCGGACGTCATCGGCCGTGGCATGGATTTCCCCAACGTCGATCTTGTCGTTCAGGTTGGTCTGCCATCCAACGGCGAGCAATACGTTCACCGGGTCGGTCGTACTGCCCGTGCCGGTAATGATGGCCGTGCCATCATTCTTCTGACTCCCGCCGAATCCTTCTTCATGAAGGTCAACCGCCACTTGCCTATCCAGCCTCACCCCAACACCAACGCAATCCTCGAGGACGCCACGGCATGCACAGACACGGTCACCAAGGCCATGTACAACGTCGAGGAAGAAACCAAACAACGCGCCTATTCCTCGTACATCGGCTTCTTTGCCGGCTCGGGACTTCTGAAGCAGGTCCGTCTGGATAAGCCTGGTCTGGTCCAGCTCGCCAACGAACTAGCCATCAAGGGTATGGCGTGCCCCGAGCCTCCTCCCATGGACAAGAAGGTGGTTGGCAAGATGGGACTGAAGGGCGTTGCCGGATTCAACTATGCCACAGGGACCGACATGAGCAAGAGCAGGGCTCCTCCCCGCTCTCGTGCCAATGGCAATGGTAACCCGCAGGCCAAGAGGCGTGACTCTCTGAGCCCCGGTGCTGGTCAAAATGGCCGCCGGGGTCAAATTGAGAAGAACCGCAATGGGCGAGGAGGAGCTGGTGGCGGTGGTGGTGGCAATGGCCGAGGAGGTCGCGGAGGTCGCGGAGGCTTCGGAGGCCGTGGACGTGGTGGAGGTCGGGGAGGTAGACCCAACGGGGCATGAATTCCAGATGATGACTGTTGATCATGACCACTTGCGGTATTGGCATGACCCTTCGTGGGTGTTTCTTCCATCACGAGGACATGAAAACCAGGCGTTTCGGGCGTTGTGTTTTGCTTCCATGGGAAATGAAATCATATAGATCATACCTTAGACTTTTTTTTGTTTGGAATGATGAATACGCATGATCATGCTATGATACCTACAACGTACTTTTAGGGGGTAGCTTTCTACCTACACAGTAGCTATGTACAGGTAGCTGGCAAGGCTTGCACCTCAGGGAATTATTGATGTAGCCTAGGCGCCTTGGATCCACCATGTGAGCGCTATCAGGTACTCATCATCCACGGCATTTGTGAACCGATGCTCATTGATCGAGAATGTTCCTGGAAACAGTGTATTGAACAAGGACTCCCACCTCAGACCAACTCGCTCCTTCGAGTCAGCATCATTCAACTCGACTCCCTCAAGTTGATTTGCATTGCCTCCATCGCATAATTCACCTAAATAGCTGCTTCTACCTCCACCCATACTTGTGGCCTGTCTCTCACAACCTCTGAGTGCTTGCTTCTGACGAGTTCTCCCTGCAAGACTCTCAAATCGCATGCCATTCTGAACCTTGTCTATTCTTGTCCGCCCTAGATTGAGATGACCTTGCTCGTGAATAGCGACTAGATTTCAAAACGGGATATTCGCATGTACTTTCATAACATATGTCTACCTAATGCTCCCCCATGACAAAGCCTCAGTGCAGACTTCTTAATAGCAATGCCCTCTTCCGCGCACCATCATCTGTATCTGAATTGTACATGGGATTCCGCGCATACCGAGTTTATGTCCCCTCCTTCTACACAATCAACTTAAGCATCAATATGGGTTGTAGCTGGAAGCCGAGGTAAGAGAGTCAAATACCTGCAGCTACACCGACACAATAGAGCATCGGATTGCCGTCCAAGCAACGGCTTTCACGACTTTCTTGATTTCCGGATTCAACTACAAGTTTTTTTTTCTTTTTTTTCTAGCGACTCACCTCACATGGTTCTAGCACCGCTCCACAGTCACAGTCACGGTCAATTAGTCTGGATTATGCCGGTGTAATACTAGACTGTTTTTTTCCTGCATAGCACAATTCTCCGCACCCCCCAAACATCCATGTGGCCCGTGTCAGTTGAATTTCCGAATTTGTAACCCGAACGGATGATCGACAGGCAAATATTTATCTGATTGGTTATTGCTTGGAAGCGGGATCTAGTGTTGGAAAGTCTGCGCTCTAGCTTGATTTTCACATACTTCAGTTCCGATGCACGGGGCGCGTGACTAGAACCAGGAGAGAGTACTCGGAGCGAGGGGGTGGTTCGGAAATGACCGGCAGCTTAGGAAGTAAGGTTGAGGCAGTTATGGCGCAAGGGACGTGATGGGTAGAAAGAGATGGGTGCTTGAGGTGACCGGCGATATACGGAGACGGAGAAAAGAAATGGGATCTCCGCCAGGCGCCTGTCGGAAGATCGCGCATGGCGACTCCCTAGGTAGGTAGGTAGGTACATGGGTTAGGTACTGGGTACCTGGTAAATTATCTCACCATCTCGCTATTGTAGAGGATCGGGAATTTTCATTGGATGTGTTGAGTTATGTATTCCTTCCATGATGTACAGATCAGGTGCTTTAGAATGCCGATTGATCATATTTTCAGTGAGACAGCTAGATCCATAAGAGCGGTATTTGCAGGATGATGTGATAGACTATTCGCTTACTACTGTACATGCGCACTGTCTTACATGATCTAACATGTTCCATCCGCTTTGATATCCTTCTCATCTCAAAAAGAGAGAGAAAAAAAACATCCGCTAGAATCATTCATATAGGACGATCTACAAACTACTCCCGAGAGCCAAAGGTTTCTAGGCCCATCATACCTAACAGACGCACGGTACGAGAATATAGGCTGATGGAAACTGAGTCACCCCGAACATGCACAAAAAAGAAGCGAACCAGACCCGTATTGACGATCCGAGACCCTGAATATTCCGAAACTCGGACATCGTTGCACAAAAGCCGAGAATGGAGCGATAAGGTTGAAGGAGACAGGGTGGACCCGGTCATGCTTGATGATTGATTCTGCAAAGTTATGCACCCGCGCACAATCTGCAATCTAACATATGCCCACAGACTTTTTATGACCTACTAAGCCGTATTGGGAAAGCTGATGAGTCGGTGGCTGGGAAGTTTGGCGTCGGAGATCGGAATTCGGACCTCCGGCATTGCGAGTGAGATTCACGTGGTCAGGGAGTGGAGTGTCAAGTTTCCGGTATCCGGACCAAATATTTTTCTAATAAAAAAAAAAAAAAAAAAAAAAAAAAAGGGAAAAGGAAAAGAAAAGACAGGAAGTTCGGAAGCTCAAGGAAAAAGCACCGACCAGTTCATGTTGACTTCTTACTGGGGCTAGTGTTCAAGCTGCCAAGCTCTGGGGGAGGCTCGCTGATCCGATGAACTACTATGAACTTGATCATCGCTCCTCGGAGCTGCTGATTTACACATGCCGATGTAGCTTCGACCTAGTCCCTGCAGCAGGATAGAATGTCAAGCTGAGGACCATAAAGTGTCATGTGACCGGGATGCGCTGTCATCCAGTGGGTGATCCTGATCGGTCTATCAATGATGTCCTCATTGAAATCTATGGGTAATCTATCGAAAGCGTACCATTTTTCATGAGCAAAGCTTGACAAGCTCCACAGATCTCTTACAGTTCGCAACCTAAGATGAGGCTGAGATGAATTCCTGATGTGGTTTGTTCTGGGTCAGTGTGACTGTCTGTCCTCTGCTGGACCAGTGCTCACTTCTAGAACACCGGAACTTGTACAAGATACAAGGTACGTGGGTGAGTATATATGTAAGAGTGTCATTTTTTTTATCATGACCTGTGTCCTTCGAGTCTGGCACCAAGAATACAAACTTCAATGTAGCCATGACCTCGAAGGACTGGGCACTGCGCGCACGCGATGAACCCCTTGTATGACAGATGCGCTCTACGGATGAGGTGGAGCTACCTAAACATCGCCTTACGAGCCCAAGATCGCCTTCTACATACGTCAGGTCGAATCGGATTTTCCCCGTCTAGAGTCTATGTACAAAGACCAGGACGACAGCGCTGACTCTAGCCTCTGGATGTCAACAAATTGCGAAAGATCGGTGACGAGGCTTCCAGACATTGAAGATGGAGTTGTCCAGGCCTGCAGCTCCTCGACAGTTCATAATTTGCCCCCCCCCCCCCCCCCCTCCTCGTATCATGCGTATGCCCCACGAACGAGCATCACAACTGGTTTTCTTCCATCATTCGAGAACGATCAATCTTCGCAGCTGTGATGAGATGTATCAGGAGCTATGACATTTCCATCGGCATCGGCACTCGGGTTGACATCATAGATGAGCCTGTCACAATGGATCCTACGATCGAAAAGACAACCCAATCAACTGCTCGGGCAGGATAGCAAACTTTCGTTGCTGTCAATAACATCGCCTGGGCAATTTTGTTGTCCTGTGGAGATGGTGTGTTGGCCACTCGATCGACTTGGTGCATGTCAATGGGTAAAAGAGGTATTCGTCGACTGTAGACCATAGGGTCTAGGCCAACCCAGCGGGCCCTTGTGGGTTGCACAGGAGGTATGGGACGAGGGGACACGATAGGTGGGATGGGATATGTTTCTCGACTCCCAATCTCACGTCCTTTTGTTCAACATTGAAGTGCACCATGTACCATGTACACTGCTATTGACCGGGGACCTACGAAAGCTATCCTGTATATCAAATGACTCGTAAGAAAACACAGTCAGCCTACCGTGGAAATAATTTCCGCCAGCATGACTCGCCGGGGGGGGGAGTAAAGGTCGCGGACCAAAGTCATCAATATGTCGTTGGTGAATCCGTTAACCTTGTCCGCGGCGCCCGGTTTTCCTCCGACAGACTGACCTGGCCTGGCCGTCTTTCCAGCGATGGCCCACCATGTAAACAGCCCCAAACGGATAGCTACCTACGCGGCTGAGTGATGCAAGCCAACGAGGACCAAACGTGGCGGCTTCTCAGCCTCTTGATGGACATCCAATGAGATTAAATTGAGTTGCCCGATGAGCTTCTAAATTCCCATCTCAGCTCGAAAAGTTCAACCCAAACTAGAACAACGCCATGACTGACAACGGTCGGGCGCAAAGTGAGACTACCAGAGTACCAGGCTACCAGCAGCACCCCAAAAATAAGAACGGAAAAAAAAAACCACCTTCAGCCCTGTCGGTCCCAAATTTCCTCCCAAACGGTCGGAAAGATTTTCAATTCGCCGAGTCTCCAGACACTTTTGCGATGCGGCTCTGAATTTGGCGCCAAAAAAAAAAAACCGAAACATTTTTTATGGGTTGTTTGGTGTAGCCTAATCAGGACATTCATCCTAGACCGACTCATTATTCTCTATGTCACGGCGGGTTGCAGATTGAACCATCAGACCATGGAACCATCATTCATCCTCGGAAAACTCCGTTGCTTGCTGCCCGAGGAGTGAAGAGACGGGAGACAAAGAAAATTTTTTTTTCCTTCTTGAGTCCCACTTGGTTCTTCCAAAGTGGGGATGGATATATCAAATGAGTGGAGACTTGATCCGCTATTTTACTCTGGCAAAGAGCTCCTGGATGTGTTGAGAGTATGTATCTGTGGAATCAAGTATCGACGCTAAGAAATGCTGATCTCGACACCTGG
Source organism: Penicillium oxalicum (assembly GCF_001723175.1). Classification (NCBI taxonomy): domain Eukaryota; kingdom Fungi; phylum Ascomycota; class Eurotiomycetes; order Eurotiales; family Aspergillaceae; genus Penicillium; species Penicillium oxalicum. The sequence continues at coordinate 1,551,092 of NC_064655.1, forward strand.
TAAGAGAATGCTAAGCGTACTTGATGACGAGGTATCGAGAATAGTGTCCGGGTCGGGTTAAGTGTAGCTTCATGGTAATTGACGTGCACAAAGGAATCAAGGTGGTGGAGCAAGATAAGGTTGGCCCTCCATGAATCATCATGGATGTTTATTTCCAGTCCTGGTAACTGTCACATATGCCTGAAGGATTTTCACGGTATCTCCATCAACAGGGCTCCCACTGGGTACTGCCCATGAGGATCCACCTCATCCATTTCTCGGGTAGTTAGACTGGTGTCTGTATATCTCTCTCTCTTTGAGAGTGGCCATGTAACCCAAATCTAACGTATTAGAGGATTTCAGGTTACTTCTTGAAAAAACACAAAGCCTGAGCAATACCGGATTTGATCCGGCTGAGCATGGATCAATTCGATCTGATCGTGCTCCGTACAAAGTTGCAGTGAGATTATTACCGGAAAGGGTTGGACTAGGCTGTGCTGAGCCGAGCCGAGCTGAGCCTCTTTTTTTTCAGCTCTGTGTAACTGGACATGTTTGCCTCATGCATCTGGCATAGAAATGGGGGCTGGCAAGGCACGTTTCGCGTTCTCGCGTTTCGGAAAGGCGCCCTCGTGGAGTGGGGGGGAAAGTCGAATCTGAGACACAGGCCATCGCGACAGCCCAACGCAGTGAATGCCAAGTTTTAGCCTCGCCCTGAAAAGTGGCTGTCCGAGCGTTGGTCTAATTTAACCCTTTCAAGGGTGAAGCTCACTCGCTAAGTTGGTGGGCAGTCATACAGTGTACGACGTGGGCGTTTATTTTGAAAAAAAAAAAGCCAAGGATGCGAGCGACATCCCTTTTGGAATGGGACACGACTCAGCGTTGGCTAAGCGGGCTCTCCTTTGGGAATAGCGTGGCTGGAGAGCGTTGAGTCATGACAATCCTGGAGAGTCTCCCCGAGCTTTCTGCCTGGAATGCCTGGACAAGTACTCCGCCCGGTTCTAGATGATCTGCAAGAGGGAGAGAAAAGAGAGGGAAAGCTGGGGAGTGTCAGTATAAAATGTCAATGTCGTGAATGACATCTTCATGGTGGCCAGGCCTCTTTTTGTTCGACTTGTTTGCATTCTTTTCAATTGAAGAAAAATGGAGTTGTCTGTACACAATGTACCAGGTAGAGAAGCCTAGTACAGTACTTTACCAGAGTGCTGTCCATTCAATGATAATCGTTGATGAAGATGACGATACCTTGTACACGTCGAGGAGGCAGTGCGAGGCTGATCAAGAGCCTGGGGTGTCGCAAAGGCTCCTCTTCTATTAGCCAGGAGCCTGCAAAGGCCACGAGGCCACCTCGAAAATCAACCCCGGATCCATGCTCTGATAGGATCGCTTGCCTTGTCACAGCTTACGCGTTATCCATTCTGATCATGTACATACGAGCCAATCTTAGAAACGGTGATCCAGCACCCATTGGTGAGTGTGTGATCTTTGTGATTCCCCCGGGGCAGCACAGCCATCACCAGCCAACGTGTCCGCCTCTGGTGGCCTCGAGGCTGGGCCTCTGTGACTACTGACTCCCGTCCCGAGACTCTTCAAGACATCATACCGCCATCATTGTTATTGGCCACCTGATCGATAATGAGACAGTCGTGGATCAGCGATTGTACTGTTCGCGATTAAGCATTGATTTCACCCCAATGTCCGAACTCTGGGGCCCCCCAACCGCCGTACCGTTTCGATCTGCCTGCAAATGCCACCGTGTTGAGAATCATATGTTCGAAACTCTACAACTGTTGATTACAGATCCCGCAGATGACAAATACCCAAAGCTCGAAGAAAGGCGTTAACCTTTTCCAGTTCCAAGCAATCAACGATGAAATTGCTAATCAGGCCATTTATTTATGATGTTCACCACCATGGTCGCCAAGAACTAGGACAAAATGCGGGGGAATCGTAATGAGAGACGTGTTGGGGACCGGTGGTCGATGACGATGACGCAACTGCCACTAGGCGGCAATGTGACATTCTAGAACCACCAAAGATCCCCTTTTGGAAATTTCCCAAAAAAAAAACCGAAGGGATTTACCGTTTGAGGAATCGCGTGGGAGGGTCGACCTCCCGACGGTCGGGATTAGGTAGTCTCCCCCATCACAAATCAGTGTCAGGGATCACAAATCATGACGGGATTGGGTGATTATCAATCAGTTTGCTGAATAAACTTGACCGTGCTTCCACCGATAGTGACCTCGCAGCCGGGCACTCGACCAGTCCAGTAAGGTTCTCATCACCTTATCGCCCTGGGATCACAGGCGAGGACTCTGTCTGGAGCCGTGACCTTGGTCGGCATATCAAGCCATGTATCTGGTGATTATTACTATAGCAATGTATTCACGTCGAACCGGTCCATGGTAATGGAACTGGGTCGTCGGACCGACAGCTCCTTCACGTCCGGAGGGATTGAGTCACGCTGAAGTGAGGATGAGAGGAAACGGCTTGACTCTCTCTCCGGTTGCCGGGAGACCCATTCCATGATGCCAGAGGAAAATCATCGGGACTGCCGCAGGTGGACCACGGCGATGAGCGGAAGACTCGCAAGGCTGACCCATGATGGGTCGGAGGGGACGTCCTGGCTGATGGATGGCCCATGGAACGCCCTTTTCCATCGGCGATTGGAAACCGTGGGAAGCAAATAGAGGAGTCAGAAGTGCAGAACAGCAGTAATTATTCATCCGATCTCCATACTGAAGTTGGTCTAGACAGGAGTCCAGTATCGTAGTGCTGTGGTGTACATAGTCTTCATTATTACCTACTCAGTACTGCACTCCGAATGATGCTGCGCTTCAGCTGCTCGGAGACAGGCGTAACTACGAGCCGATCGGGCTTAACCGCCTCATCCGTTCCGCGGTGACTCTACGCTTGTCATGCCGCAGCCCCCATCAAATTCAGGAAGACAGCGGACGATTTGTGTCAGACTTCACTTCTTACACGACGTCTTTTTCGCGGCGCTTGACCTGATTCTCGATGGATTGGTCATGAATCAATTTCTCGCTGATGATTCCAACAAGCCTCTCCATCCCCACTGGGCTAGGCAGAGCGTAGATTTGTAGAATACGAGAATGATTCATCGTCCGTCCGGATGGGTGCCCGCTCAGTGGGGCTCAGGCGCAAGCTCAGGGTCTGGGAACCCGTAGGACGCATTCCACTTCCAGTGGTTCTACCTGGAAGCTAACAAAAAATTTCAGCCGGACATAATCCATCCACGGAGTTTATGGACGATTTGTCAATGACGAGAGAAAAACAAGTCCGACCCAATGCGCGTTAGGCCGACGGGATGACTCTTCCAGATGAAACACGCGCGCAGAGATCGTCGAGAGAATTGGAGTCGACGGTCATAGTCAACGAGTAATGAATTGGAACCGAGTACCGACCATAATTCTGCGGCTCGTGCCAGGCCGCATCAGAGAGAAGAATCAATATTGTACAGGTCGCAATGCCAGGGATGCGGTGTAGAATCCGAAGCAGCCTCATCCCTGCCGAGTGACGGCGATTGACGCCTGCCAGGATCTGTTCTTCGCGTGGGCCGAACAGGGTAAGAGCCAAAAAACCAAAGCGGAATGCAATACGCGGAACCCAAAGGAGGAAAAATGATTTTCTCGATCAAGCTCCACATCTGGACCTGTGCACATCTGGTACAGTCATCCAGTGCCAAGCCTTGCGCATTAATCAGCGGACCACTCGGACTCGGGGGGATCACCAAGTGTGATGTGCACAATTCTGGTGGGGAATTGCGCCCTCCGATCGGATGCCGGACTTTAGAGCAAGGACGGAAACACGGGACTACGGCAGTAAGGGAAGGGGAGGAGGGGAGAAAAAAAAAATCCGAGCTCAAGCAGAGAGCAGAAAATTCAAAAGAGAAACAGAAAATCAGAATTCCACCCCCCAAAAAAAGGAAAATACGAAAATACGAAAATTCGTAAGCACATAATTATCAATATTCTCTCATCGGGCATCATGCTGAAAATTATTTTATAACCATCCTCGACCCCCTCTCGGCTACCTGGCACGGAAATTTTTACATATCAACACAATCACACTAGCCAGTTCACATCCATCTCAATCTGTCAAATCCTCTTCGAGATTCCATCATCGTTCCACACAAGTTCAGCACCAGGCACCATCGTGGATCTATCCGATCGATCAGAACAGCTATCCCCTGCCTCCGGGATCTCACTAGTTCACCGCCTCCTTCGGCCACTCGGCCCTGAGTCACCCACCTTGGCAGAACGAGTCATCACTCATAGTCCTAGTATCTGAGCTCATCGGTACTCATAAGTACCCTCAATCGGCCACCATGGAAATCTCCCCCAGTCCTTCCCCACTCCATGTGCCCAAGGATTCTTCTCTCGCCGCCGTCGCCTCTCCCTTACTACAGACTCTCTTCCGTCCTCGTCAACAGAAGAAGATGAGTATCACGCAAACTTACTACCTCGCTCATACCGCCCGCAAGAAGCTCACTCGGGAAGCTTCGCGGGCGGATCACAACCTACGCCTCTTGGTCGGCCATGCCAACCTGCTCGACTCTTTGATGATGGACCTCGCCGATGCCGAACGCGAGCAAGAACGGTGGTTCAACCAGACCGTCAATGGTGCGGCCAAGACCTCAGTCCGCGAGAACAAGTCCCGTCACATCCAATGGGCATCAACCGTGGTCGAAGAGCCCGAGGAGGACGAGGAGGATTGGGATCCGGAAGATGCGTCCGACTTGGACTCGGATCTCAGCGACAGCGACGAGGAGGACGACTCCGATTTTGATGAGAATGACTTTGTCATCAACACTCCCGTTCGCCTGCGTTCTCCTCCACCAACCTCCACTCAGCACCATGTTGCCGCCTTCGCCGAGGCTGCTATCATCGAAGATGAAGGCGAAGAAACCGACTCGGACTTTGAATATGATGATGCGGAGGATCTGGATGAACTCACCCTGACTCGATCGCCCTCGCGGCAATCCCCTCCGGAATTGTTGGCCGACGACGACTCTTCTGAAGACGAGAGCATGCCGCCCTCGCCGCTGCAACCGACGCTTGAATCCTTTGACGCTAAGGAGCCTGCCACCGAGGCGGTCCCGTTGACGGATGACCAATACGCCTCCGAATACTACAATCCTCGGGAACAGAGCACGATCGTCAAGGCCTACTAACAGTGGCCTCGTGTGTTGTTCTCCGTTCCGGATTGCATTATAGCGGCTTCTTGACTTGTCTTCATTTTTCTCCCTCTCCTTGTTTGCTCTCTGTGATACCCACGCTTGTAACGAATGAACGATTCTCCCTTTCGACTGCTTTATGTTTATAATTTTCTGTGACGGTGCATTGTCACAACATCGGCGTTTCTATGCATGACTCTTTCTCATGTCGAATTTGACGACCACAAACCATCTCGCATCTCCTCACCATTTTGCTTCGGTCGCGGACCGGATTTATTTCACCATCAACCTCTCCAACATCTCATCTCTCCTGGGCTTGAACGCCCTCTTATCTGTGTGGATCCACTTGTGAACGTGTATCTGTGGCTTTTGCCATGTCACCAAGGCAGCTCTCCCCGCCTTCCTCTGTGAGTGAGGCGCTGGTTGAGACTACCTGGTTGGGATTCCGACCGCAAATCGGGTCCAGCACTCAGCGTTTATCTTTTTTTTTCTCATGTAAATAGACAGATATATTAACATATTCAATCCACCATTTACCCAAGAAACAATCAGAAAACCACTACCATTTTTTGTAGAACTTCAAAAAAAAAAAACAAATTCCCCGTCACTCTGCGATGGCGCTCATCGTACAGCAAAATCACCAAGCTCTCGCTCAACACGTCCTTCGAAGAGGACGCAATAACCCCATTCCAGCCTCCAGAATTCCAGAATAGAGGCCTCGCAAGGTTATTGGAACGTTCAAATCACGCACTCACACTCTTTCCACCAAGGTTATCGAAATGATGTACAGCGATGCCCCATCCTCACGAACCCCAACGTATACTCCACAAGACGCATCGGGATCACTACAGTTCTAAAGACAACATGCACGAATTCTCCCTTCTGATTCGAACCCACCCAAATCCTGTCTCACACAACCCTCCCCGCACCCTCTTTGCCAACCAGACTAGCGAAACAGGCGCATGTGACCCATCAGCAGACTGCCACTGAGCCTTGCGACTGGATGGTCCGAGCGTTCTTTTCCGTCTCGAGACCTACTGTGTGCTTCCCTGTTGCTTTTCAATAGCCTACGGGGAGAAATGCCCATCGTTGTTTCTGTTCCAGGTTGGTGTTAGCTTTTTTTCCCCTCCTAGGGGAACAAAATGGGAACATCTTGGAGATGATACTCTAATACTTGATTGTCGTGGAATGCGACCAAGTTCCAAGTACAAGTTTTCGGGTCCAGTGATGCGGGCGTAAGATCTCAAGTCCAGGTTCAGGTATTCACTGTATGTCATATAGATTCTTAGTGCCTACCGGGCTGACGAGTAACATTCAACCTCCATTCAATCCTCCTCACCATTCTACATGACAATCCAACATGAAGTACATATAGAGACTAGCCTCAGGTCCATGAGCAAAGACATGTAGGTTGAACTGCGGAGATAGAACGTGGAAAACTCACCCAGCAGACCGCTACCTAGGTATAACCCGAGTAGGCCACATCCCCCTTTCCTACCCCTGTAACTTGCCCATGCGATGCATGAATCCAAGATCGACGAGCCACAAGCTCCCCCTCCCCCTCCCAATATTCAGATCTCGACAAAATAATGAGTTACACTTGCTGATCGTCGCGGCTAAATCGGCATAGTCGGCCCGTAGTCGGCTTAGTGCGTTGCTAGTTCGTCGTGACCACGGAAACCTTGTGGGTACTCATTGTATTTCTGGACATGAGTGACTCTCTCAGAGTCCATAAAACTGTCTGTTGATAAGACCGTGCCTGTCACCCGGGACCCCCCCCCCCCCGGGCCGATCACAAATATAACACACATTACTGCAGATTAGAACCTTTGTACAGGGTACCAGCATTCGGTAATAGTGTGCCTCGTGTTGAAGCGAGTTGCTCGGAGGAATTCTACGGCGGCAGGAAGATCTGCATGTGATTGGGGCGTTGGACTGGGCGGGGAGTAGGTAGGTAGGAAGCTACTGAGTGCAGGACTGGTGAGACAGGGGGGTGGACCAGTGAATAGGTATATGTGTAGGGGGAGGGACACGTGCAAGGTAAGGAATTGAAAAGACTTAAGGTAGGTGTCTGATGTGGGAATAAAGTACAGAATAATTGGAAAATGACAAAGTCTTGAAAAGGTCGGGAATTTTAGAGACAGGTAGACAATTACGGACATTCATCTGAGTAGATTCTCTGGGTGAGGTTGAGAAATATGTTCCGCATAATTTGTGGCAGGGACCGCTCTACTTAGCTATGCATAGAGTCAGGAGTAGATAGGTACAGGGCTAAGTACTGGACTTTCCACCTCCATACAAGATACCTATGATATGGAGGGTCCTGGGGCATGGATGTGAAATGATAAGAACATCCAGATTCAAGTGTTGGATACACAATAAGCAGTGACGCACAGATGTTCATAGTTTATTCTGATAGAGCATCACGGGTAATAAAGAATCAGTATTTACAATGTTTTTTAAAATAGCGCGGTGGAATCTCAAGTGAGATGATTACCTGGTTTGATTTCAGACATACAGATGCTAGTACTACATGCCTATGAAGAAAGCACCATCTGTGGTTGAATCACTATTAGTATCGATGAGACATGGGAACTGTGCTGTGAAGAATGTGCCTAGCTTCAAGATTCCGGGATGACATGGTCCCTTGTGCTCTACCATCCATAGTTTCTTGAGATTGCCCCTTGTGGTAAGCGTTCAAAATCAGACGAGGCCGAGGCACTCAGGCGATAAATGATAACCGAGGATGTGACCCATAACTTGCTTGGAAGTGGAAAACCGTCATCAATTCTTACAACCATCAAATGGCTTCAAAGACGCGGATGTGGATGTGCCTCGGCATTCTGGAAATAGCGGGACTTGGTAAGTTAATGGCTGCCATACCTTCACCAAACACCCTTCAAAAGGTACAAATACCTGTTAGTGAAAAGATGTGAACAACATATACAATTCAATCAATACAATCCTAGTAACACAAAAAGATGGTTTTGTTCGTGACACCACAATGGTTGGCGATCTTTCATGTGAAGTCAATGGCTGTATTGAATGTCTAGGGATCTGGCCTGTGAGGGACGAAGACGTGTTTTGGATGATCTACGATCGATGATCTTTGACTGTTTGTTATGAGGAATCTGAAGAAAGAGGATGTTGAGGTCACATGAGTATAGTATATGAATCTATGAACGGTACATCAAGATCGCAGGGTCTGGACTCCCTATGAGCAGAGAATAGACACGCCTGAGCTCATTAAAGTCACAGGGGAACAGGTACCGCAGTTTACCGTCGGTGCCAACTGAAACTGTCAGAGCCAGGCGGAGGGACTGTGGATGCTTACTCATCAAAAGATCGACGAAACGGGAAAATCAGGGATCTACAATCGCGATGATCTGCCCCCTCCCCCCAGCCACAGCTGACCGCTCTTGGCCAGGCAGACGGCTCACGCTGGCAGAGCATCACCTGACCTTGCCTATCGATAACCTTACCGATTGACCGCCTGCGACTTCGAGTCAAGCCCCTCGACGCAAGCGTCACTGATCGGATGAATTAATATAGCTTCCAATCTCACCGTTGCTCTGTAGCCATGAACAGATCCTCCGAACCAACTTTTCCCTGAAATTACCAACCCTATATACTTCTCTCATCATCAGATTAGATGGATATAATCACAGCTTGTGGAACTTGAGGTTTGCGCATCTTCCCAAGTGCCCCACGTACCTTGTGCGATTGCCTCCGCGTCGCATGGCCTGACTAGAAGTGACAATCCCATCCCGCCGCTGGCGTGGTCCACGCTTGTTGCGTACTTTTCTCGAGCTCAACCACTCTGCACGTCTGTCTTGTCAACTTGCACATCCTCTCAGAGAGATCAAAGCATTACCTTCTCTTGCGTGTGGAAACTCTTTGTTCCCCTGATTCTTTAATCCAACTCGCTCGGAGTCTGGCTGCTCCAATCGCAACCATGTCAGCGAAAAGCTCCCCTCGATCCAGCCTCAGCTCCGAACTGAGATCAGGATCTGGTCTGCCTTCATCTCAAGCATCAGAAGCTACCGCCACCGCCGCCTCCGCCGCCCCGCCGCCGCAGCCGGGCATCTCCTTCAGAAACCACGCACGAAGCCAAAGCCCGCGCCGTCGATCCATTCAGTTTCATGTCAGCGACGCAGAAACACAGCTACCAAGCCGCTCAAACAGCATAAAGGGCAAGCGACTCCATTATGGAGGCATGCCGACGCGGGACTTGGATGCAGAAAGAGAATCGCGCCATTTGCCAGCAAGCCGCGGACCATCACCACCGCCACCAAAGTAAGTTCGCTCCCTGATCTGTCGCTGGAGCACACTGCGTACTAATATCCGCTAGGACCTATGAACGAGGTGTCTCCTTCAATACTTTTGACAATCGCGATGCTTCAGATTTCTCATTGACGCTCAACTACAAACATAAAGGATATCAGAGTACACGACGAAGCCGGACCTTCCTCTGCGGAACAGATCAGAATGACTACTCCGACTTTGCACTGAACTGGCTCGTAGATGAGTTGGTCGATGATGGAGATGAGATCGTTTGTCTCCGTGCGGTCGAGAAAGACTCCCGTATGGCCAGCGATGCGGGAATTGAAGAGGGCAATTACCGTCAAGAAGCAGAGCGACTGTTCGAGCAAGTCATTCAAAAGAATAGCCAAAATGAGAAGGCTATCAGTTTGGTCTTGGAATTGGTGGTCGGGAAGGTGGAGGAGATTATCCAGAGGATGGTAAGCATCACGAGCGATACCAACTCATCTTGTAAGCATTTTGCTAACAGGGAGGACAAAAGATTCGAATCTATGAGCCTGTTATGCTCATCGTTGGTACTCGAGGTCGAAATCTTCAGGGTGTTCACAGTCTCCTCCCCGGGTCTGTCTCGAAATACTGCGTGCAACATTCTCCCATCCCGGTCATTGTTGTTCGGCCGTCCCTCAAGCGCGAAAAGAAGAAGAAGAAGCGCCGCGCGGACCCTGGTCGCCGGAGTTACAACCACCTTCTAAAGTTGAGCGAGAGACGTGGCATCCGCGTATTCGACCCCAGACCTGGCACCCAAAATGGCACTCTCAAGCTCCCTGATGAGGAGGCTGCAGTGGCCGAGGCGCTGGGATTGCCTCCGTCATATTCTCGCAACAATTCGCGAAGTTCTCTCTCGGTGTCTGATCGAAGCAGTCTCAGCACCGACGACTCGGAAGCGTCCCCGCCTGTTCCGTATTCACTCGATTCGGTCGTGATGAGCAGCCCCTTGGGGGGTAGCCCTGCCAGCTCCGAGGAGAATGTGATGCACAGCAGACGACGACGCGACGGCCCTCTTCGCCACGGCCTCAACCACGATCCCGCTCCTCCTCTCCGGAACAAGACTCGTCTGGAGACTCCGAGGCACAAGTCAAAGACGACGGGTCAGTCCACTCGGTCTCAGGCGCGCTACCCACCGACACTGAGACCAAGCTGCCATCGATCCCCGTGGTGGAGCTCTCCGATGAGGCTGGCGAAAAGCGAGAAGTCACCGCTGATTGAGTATTGGCTCGAATATCTCCTCTACTCATTCTTACCTCCGCATCCTCTCCCATCTTCTTCACAATCGGAACTGCCGAAATAATTACATAACGCCAGATCGTGTCAGCGTCCCGGGGTTTTTTTCCAATTTTTTTCCATCTCATAAGATCACCTCGTTGATACCCCCCCTTCCCCTCCTACTCCCTCTTCCACTCTCTACCACTAGCGTTTGATATTCTTTGAGGTGATTTTGGCTCTATCAATCTTTCCATCTTAGCGCTTGTAGCTCCCATATATTACCTTCTAATCAAACTGATTTCTGAAATAACAAATGTAATGTAAGCCAATGTATCACGTCACACGACAAGCTGAACACCACGGCTGTAACCTATCGCCTTGCCAGGTCTGTTGGATAATTAATTAGTTCGATCTTGAGTCCAAGCATTCCATACGAAACGACGATGAACCACCCGTGGACAGATCGCTCCTCATAACACCTTACTAAAACTTTTGACGTTTTGATTACCAATGCCCAATACAACCCTGCACGATGAAAAACCAAAGCAGAGAGAATGTGAGTACAGCTGATAGACGCCCTTTAGCCTACCATCAGGGAAGATTACGAAACTAATCGATATTTCCAAAATTTGCACATTCTCACTAATTGAAAGGGAATCGTCAATCGCGCGTCAAGCCTCATGCGGCCAGAAAAAAAAATTTGATCCATCATTTTGCCGGTCTTCGTCATTCTTGGGCGTCAGAGTCAATTGTAAGATCTTTTTCCTCCCAAGACCGATTGATCATTTGAAAGGTCGGTAGTTCAATGAGACTTGACGAGTCATATGCTCTTTCGCGATCCAAGTCAGATTGAAGGCATAAAGGCATGAAGTGAAGAAAAGACAGTAGAGAAAGACGTTATAGAATAATAAAAAAGATTCAGGTTCGAAGATTGTACACTCTGAAAAGACTCACCACCCGGAGGAGAGGGAGCAAAAAAAAGATATTCAACGGGGGTGAAAAGTCATCAGGAACAGCCGACCAGTCGGAAAGGATGCAAGTCAGGACGGCTATCAAAAAAGAGAAAAAAAAGGCAAAATAAGGGGGAAAAAACAAGAAAATTGCCGGAGTTGCAATGGGAGAGCTACATGAAGAATGGGAAGATGTAGAGACAAAGCGCAAAGATGTAGATGAGACGGGGGAAACACAAAAATCTTTTGGGAGAAACAGTAAAAACATTGGAAAAAGCGTTGATCATTAAAACCCTAGGTATCAAATCTATGCTGCGTTTTCGCCCTCCGTGGGAGTCTTGGAAGGCCGGCGCTCAGAGGAAGCAGGCTGGGACTTGGTGAGCATGGGGGAAGTCGGGTTGGAAGGAGGCGAGGTAGCCATGTTGTCCCGATCTTCCAAAGCGGCAAGGGCACTACATGAGGTGAAAAAGAATATTCAGTTAGTATGGTGTGAATTGTGGGCGAAGGGTGGGATCACCCTCGTATGAGAAGACATGTGGAAGTGACAACTTACCTGAAGGCATTGATTGACGAAGCAGCCTCCTTGTCCTCCTTCTTGCCAGCAGGAGGAGTACCAGTGCGGCTGCTGGCAGCGCTGTCATCACTGCCGCGAACCAAGTTGCCACCAGGACCGAGTCCCTTGCGACCGCTGCTGCTTCGTGAGCCGAGCAGGCTGGACGGGCCGAAGGACATCGGCTGGTTGGTGTTGCGGGTAGCCCGCAAACGACGCAGGTCGTCACTGCCGACCTTGCTAGAAGCAAAGTCAGGAGGAGGAGCCTGGTTGCCGTAACCGAAGCCACGAGCATCACCACGGCCCATGGCCGGGCGACCACCACCACCCCGGCTCGCCTGCTGGCGTTGTCGCTCTTGCTCAGCTTCGGCCTGAGCACGAGCAGCCTGTTCAAATCATGTGAGTTCAAACTATCTCAAACCACCGTCGGTGAGGGGAGAACCAAGAACTTACCTCCTCACGGATCTGCTGGATGGTCTTAGGACCCTTGTCAGCGTCCTTCGACTTCCATCGCTGGTTGCGCAGATCAACAATGTCCTAAAGAGAGAGAAAAAAAAAAAGAATCTGGTTAGTTGGCAGTTCTCGCGAATGGAAGAAAGGATCACATAAAACCAATCGACGTACCATCAGCATAAACTTGAGACGGCTGGGCAGACCAGGCATCTCCATCATGAGGTTGATGCGAGCGAAGTAGGCGTCCATCATGGCAGGACCCTTCTCGGACGCATCCAGACTGGCACCAATGGTGCGCAGCAGATTGCACAGGGACTCAACTTCGGCCTCCTCGGGCACACCCTCAAAGTCGAGCAATCGCTTGGTACACTCGTGCATGATGCGCTCGGTCAACATGCCCAGCTTGTAGAGCTCACCAATGAACTTGACGAGACCCAGACCACGACGCTTGGCGGCAGCAGCAATGTAGTATTCGTCGGACAGCATGGCGATCTCGTCGGTGACACCCTCAGGCTTGGGGGGGAGGTTGACCTTCCAGCCACGTTCGAACTCTTCTTGACAGCGGTTGAGGAGGTATTTGCGGAACAATGAGCCACCGGTGACTAGTTGAAGAGGAAAACAGATGGTTAGCTTTTCTCAAAAGGGGAGAACAAAGCATGAAGGTGGACGAAGCTTACCAATGTTGCCACTCTTGTCGCGAATATTCTCATCCTTGATCTCGGGGCTCATGCTCTCGAGCATGCTCTTGCAGAATTTGGCGTACATGGGCGCCCAGTGGGCCTCGTCAGTCGCCTTTTCGAAAGTCAACTGGATGACTTGACGAAGAGTACGTCCATCGGACTCGTCCTTGGACTGGGACACGATTTCGAGGATCTGAGAAGAAATGCGATCGAACTTCTCGGGAGTCATCTTGTTCAAAGCAGCCTTCACCTTACGCTGCACAACATCAGGAGGCAGGTGGCCGTCACCACCAGGGGCGGGACCAGCAGCAGCATTGGTACCGACGCTGCGAGGCTTCCAACCAGTGGCACTCTGTTGCAGGGCCTTGAGCTCCATACCGGCAGTAAGAGGCATAGCCTTGTTGGTATCCTCTTCTTTCTTTCCACCCTTGCCGCGCTTGCTACCGGGGCCGCCCTTGCTGGAGGGAACACGAGGAGGCATGGGGGAAGAGTTGTTGCGGAAGGAGCCGGGCATGCCAGGCATACCAGGACGACCGATGGAACCAAAAGCAGAGACGTTGCGGTTGCCCATGGACGAGTTCACGGAGGGAACACCAGGACGAGAGGTTTGAGCAAAGTTGCCCATCTGAGAAGGGAACGCACCGAGACCCTTGTGAGAGGGATTACGCCCCATGCTGGGGGTGCGGGCGGACTGAGGTCGGGAGGAGGACTCGCTGTCACCAACGGTCTCACGAACGCGGGCGTCCCAATCGACAGAGATCTTGTCCTTGAAGGCAGCTTGGAACTGAAGCAAGAAATCGCGGTCATAGTGGAACTGACGACCAGCGGGGGAGTTGACGTTGAGAGAGGCATCAGGACCATTCACCGAGGCAGGGTATGTCACCTTGCTGAGATCCTCCAGGAACTTGGCGTTCTGAAGAGACTTCATGGCGGCGCTGGGCTGAGGAGGTTCATTCGACTTGGGTGTATCAATCTTGAGGCCAGCAGACTTTTTACCAGCAGCGCTAGCAGGCTTAGCAGGAGGGCCCATGTCAGAAACGGGGGTTGCAGCACCAGAGTCGGCGGGAGTGGAAGATTCGGTGGCAGTGAAGCCGCCCTTTTTGAGTGAAGCAAACAATTCCTCGCGCTCCTTACGGTTAGCCTCGTCCTCGGTGTTGTCGCCTTTGGCGCGAGCCGCCTCCCGGGCGAGCTCACGCTCCTCGGCCTCCCGTTCGGCCTTCTTCATGTTGATCTCATATTGTTCACGCTCTTCACGCTCCTTGCGCTCGGCTTCCTCCTTCTTCGCTTGCTTCTTGCGGTTGTAATCCTCTTCAGCAGCACGCTCCTTGGCCTCAATCTCAGCCAATTCACGCTCGATGGCATCATAATCGATTTCATCATCGTCCGCAGGAGCGGCCGCTGGAGTGGGTTCAGCCTCCTTCTTTGGCTCCTCAGAGGGAGTGGCCTTTTCCTTCAAGCTCAAGTCCTCCACAGCAGCACGGGCCGATTCAACAGCATCCTCTGGCTTCTTCTCCTCCGATTTGCTCTCCGCAGCAGGCTTGTCCTCAACTGGCTTCACCTCGACGGGCTCTGCCTCAGCTGGCTTGGCCTCTTCAGCGCTCTTGCGGGAGGCCTCCTCTTCCTTGCGCTTCTGCGCAGCCTCATCATCCAGAATCTTTTGGCGAACAGCGTCCTTCAGAGCCTGCTTCTTTTCCTCATCCGTCTTGGCATTCGCAGCCTTGCTCTCTGTGCGGGCGTGATCAGATGCACTGGCAGTTCGGGGAGGCGGGGTCGCGGTAGGAGTGGCTGCCTTCACGGGAGAAGGAGTGGCACGAGCAGGAGAGGCGGGAGTCTTGTCAAATGTTTTCACGCTACCGCTGTTTGGGTCTTTGATGATGATTGGGCTCTTCTTGGCCGAAGGAATCACAAAGTGCGGCTTCACAGGAGCGGGACTGTTAGAAGATCGACTGCCAGTGTGAGTGTGAGCCGGGCCCGCAGGTCCTGCTGGTGCCGCGTGACCCAGGCTAGAGCCCGGACGGTCAGTGGAGACCTGAGAGGGAGTTCGTGAAAGAGGAGTCGATTGAGGGGGAGGCTGCACAGGATACTGTGGTTGCATGTAAGGAGCCTGGGGGTTGAAAGGCATGCCCGGGCGAGGTTGAGGCGAAGGGGGGGTCATGTACTGCATGTTCTGCATGTTGTAGCCAGGGTAGTTGTAGTAGTTGGGATCGTAAGGAGGGAAACCCTGGTTCCGAAGGATGGTTAGACACTGCTCAAATTGACCGCTCTCTGGAGCCAGATTGGGAAGGGGCACTGGGACCGCAGGCGCGCGGGTTTCCTGGGGGGGATTTCTCCAGCTGGCATAATTTTCTACTCCTCGACGGGCACGACGGGGATTGAAGCCACCGCGGTGATTACCGCGCGGGCCTTGCCGGGTGTATCTCTGGGGTTGACGGGATGTGGGTGGGGATGATCTCACAGTTTGGGGGCCCATGTGCTGTCCATAGCCAGGGTAAGGCTGAGGAGGCATCTGCGGGTGGGCCATGGGAACCTGGTTCATTTGCGGGGTGGTAGGGTGTGCGTTGGCGAGCGCCGGGCTGCGGTTGGCTTGGTGAGGCGAGTTAGGGAATGGAGGCATCGGGCGACCTTGGTTAGGACCGTGGAACTGAGGGCCCATGTTGGGGCCACCACGAGGCTGGTTAGGAGTTTGACGGAAGCTGGGGCCCGGTGAGTAGGGCATCTGTCCTCCCTGGTAGCCCGACTGCGAGTATCCGCGTCCGCGGCCTCCCTGGGGAGGGTATCCACCACGGCCTGGCGCACCGCCCATGGGGTTACTCATATCACTGTGGGTTGACTGCGACGATTCACGACGAACGTGCTGCTGACCAGGACCCAATGGAGCCTGTTGAGACATCTCTGTGAGCCAACGAGTTTGACGAAAGGATTCATGAAGAGGAAAGAAAGTGACGCGAGCTCGAAGTCAATTAAATATGGCAAACCACGTGCCCGGCATATGCGGCGCAGTATATATTCTTTTGCCTTCCTTTTTTTCTTTTTTGGATAACAAACTGAATGCTTTTCAGGAAGTTTCTGACTGCTTCGATCCCAGGCACGCCGGGATCACAGGCAGTCACACACCGCAGGCATCACCCCGGACAAACATAGCAGAGAACTGGGGTTTGAAGGAGGACAAACACTTACACTGTTATCACCTGCATTCTCTCCAAAGCTGCCAAAGTTGGGCACATTCCCCTGCGCCTGATAGGTTGAAGGGGGGCGTCCGCCGCTCGAGGCCGGCTGTGGGATGGGCGAAGGGGAAGTTTGAGGGGAAGTGACCCGGGGGTTGGTCGCAGGAGCACCGAGGCCAGACTGAGCCTGGGAGGATGCCAACACAGCTGGGTTGCCCATGTTGGGAGAGCTCTGTTGGTTGGCGAAGCCGAATTGGAGGGAGTTGGGTCGGCTTGCGGAGCCACCGTTGGGGATGTAGCCCGAAGCACCGGCCGATGTGATGGTCACTGAAGGCTTGCGGGAGTGGTCATTCTGAGCATTGGCAGCCGGGGCCGCAGGGGCTTGACATGGTCAGCACACCCCAGAACTGAGCCTGCTGCGCAGTGGATTGATTTTGCATGGGGTTGCCGTTCACTGGAGACACCGAGCTCGACTTCCCATGTTGCGTCGAGCACCCACGGTGACGGGAGCGGAGGAGGAGTCCGTGGTGGACTTCTTCGTAGCGTTGGCGTACGACTTGGCTGCAGGAGCAGTCGCAGCCACAGGGGTCGATGAGGTAGCGGCGGAGGTAGCGGTGCTCTGTCCTGGTTGAACGCCCGACTGAGGAGGGTTCGAGGTCATTAGAGGGGTAGGGATCCACGTCAAATGCGCAGAGAAGAGGCTTCAAAGAAAACTTTTGTGAAACTGAGTTTTGTTTCAGGAGTGACTTTTGGTGAATCGGCTTTCTCGGCGCGAGAGAAAGTCGACGGAGAGGTGACGGGAGGTCGAAGTGATGTCAAGCTGCGGACGGGTGTGACAAGACCACATCCAAACCTGAGATCTCGATCTGTGAAGAGGCGATAAAGAAAAAGGCCAGCGTCAGAGACAGGATTGTCAAATTCAAGTGAATGAAATGACCAGACCGGAGGGCGCAGCAGGGGAAATGCAGCGCGCGCGAACCGGGGCAAAAAGTGTGAGGATTTGGAAAGTGGAATAATTCCAAGTTGGGGGATGTGTGGGAAGGGGAAAAAATCCACCGTGCTGGAAAAATGTTGTTTCGGGTAGCAAGAGGGACGAAAAAAAAACCTTCCAAAGGACTTCGGGAAGACTGCTAGAGCAGATGAAGCAACGAGACTAAGGCTGCTGCAGCACACTTACCGAAAGAAAAAGAAAGGTGATCTCTGGGAAGGGGAGAACAAGACCTTTTGGCAACAGAAGTCGATGTTGACAACTGGAAGAGGGTTGGGAGGTTCACAAGTGGAAAAGGATGAGGCAGCCCAGAGTGGAGGTCGAATTGGGAGAGGATGATTACCATTGAACGAGTACGGTATCGAGTATCGAACCAACCAGGCCGCCACCATGACATCGGTATTCTCGCCCCGGCATGAGACGGACAGCTGAGTAGCATTTCCAGAGTAACAGAGTCTAGATTTTAGACTGTGAGGGGCACTGTAACTTTTGCTTCTTTGGCATGGCAATAAAATTTGAGAATTGCTAGTACAGGATGTACATGGAATCATGGATTCTCCATCAAGCATGTCTCCCACTCCGAGTCCTCACGAATCTGCCGCTCCCATGTATGGTACCGTACGGTAAGAGACCTTCAGTGCCAATATTGCCCCGATGAGGATTCGGAGCTTCAGACTACGTTCGCGAGAAAAAAGAGAGAGAGAGAGATACAGAGAGAAAGAGCCTCGGTCTACGAGGCTAAACAGCCCGCCATGGTCCCCTTCGTGATAAAAAGAAACATGATGTCTCTACGACGGGCCACGGGATGCACAATCCGGAGCGAACAATGAAGAAGTGGATCAGTTCTGATCCTCTCTTCAACTGTGGCTCAAATGGCTGGCTCTGGTTCGCCACGATGGTCCATGGGTTGTCCGTGGGTAAAGCCGACTACTTTCTTGTCCCTGCTTCTAAGCATCATACCACCGACAGAACATTCATGTATCAACCTACAGTAGTACGAGACTACTCGTACATATGTATGACTCTGTAGGGAGTACTATATGCTCTGTTGTATCCCCGTCGTAGCGGTCATCCAGTCGTACAAGATGACTCAAGCACTGTTTTCCCCCTGGGGTGTCCCGGCAAATCAGCAACGGCTCCTATGGATCCGAATTTCCGACTTCGAGCTCTCGACACAGATCCCGACAGATCCAGGTGATGATCTTTGTGACTGATGAGCTTGATTCGATAACCGTGGCGAGAGAATTGGTAGCAATCCGGGACTCCTCCGGCGAAGAGAGGGTTGGCAAACGACCCATCCGGTCCGACAGTACATCCAGGACTACTCCGGTGTGTATTCCTCTTCCAGGCGGAGTCTCAAGGCTAGGATGTCCAGCATCAGAGGCGAAATATATCATGCATATCGAAGTGGTCCCTGATTGACCCCTATTATATCTCGAGGGACGGGCTATGGGCTGTAGTGGGCTTCAAGGCGGTTGGTAAAGATGCATCGACCAGACGAGAAAGCAGACAGCCAGACAAGGTCAAGATCTCCCAGAGATAACTTCTGTGGCGCATGAATCAATTGAAATCCTTGTCATCCGAGTCAAAATCATGGGATCCCACCTATGAGTAGTCCAACTGGGCGCAGTGTCCGCTTACCGATAGACTACCGCTGGTGACAAAACCCCCCTGCCAAAGTGATGTTTGCTCCGGTTACAGGGATGCCGAGCGTGGTCGCCAATAATTCCGTATCCCTTGCCCAACTCATCGGCGTCCAGGAATCACTGATTGCTCGGCTGTGTGTGATCATTTGGCCCTGAAAGATCTACACATTTCTATTTGACCAGTTGCGTATTCATGCGTATTGGCCGGCCCAGAACCCGTCACCTTTGCGCCGCTAGTTTCTTGCGATTTCCGGCTATTCCCTGCCTTGCAGATGCAATAATGCATCCTGTGAGATTGCACCAAACGAGATCATGCCGAATGATCTCCGCCTATGGACTTGGTTGAGGAGCATATTCAGCCATGGTCTGTGGCGTAGAGGGACGCTCATCAGGGGAAGGAAAAGCCCTACCCCAAAGGGTAGAAACCCCGTTACGTTGACGTCCTCTGTGTGGTAGAACATTCATTGCCAGGTGCTCTCCATTCAACAGTGGGACAGAAGAAGGGTGCGCCTTTTCGTTCAGCAGGGGAGGAGGAGACCCTCCAGTTGGCGGGACTTGTACTCAGGATGTGACGGGAGTCGTTTATTTGATCAAAGAGCAGCGTGCTCAGCAGCTTATGTACAGCATGAGCGTGACGAGCGGACTGAGCCCCGACAAGCCTCGGGACCTCTGCCGAAGCTCGGTACTTCCACGATGACACCACTCCAACCTCACTCGCGCTTGACAACTATCCAACCTCAGTAGACTCTTTTGGGCCCAATTTAATTTGCATACTCTATGAGGCAGAAAACCCAAGATACAGATACACAGACTACGCCTCAGTAACGGTCGTATCCGGACGCACGAGCATGGTCAGCACCGCCGAATGAGCCTGATGAGTCTCGATCACCCCGAGCCAGCCTGATGTCCAGCGGCTGCTCGTCTGGCGCAAACCTGGACGGTTTCCTAAGTCTTCGTCATCAAGCACGTCGAATGAAGTATCACTTGGGTTCTTCCGGAGCGGAGCGCCGTAGGCGAGAGGGTCACTGTCCGTGTCCTCGCGACCCAAGGACTGTTCTTCACGGCTGAGGGTAGACCGCAGATAATCCAATACCTCTCGCTGCCGAGAAATGTAACTCGCCTTCTCAGCACCGGACATGGTCTGCAGTTTGCGTTGGAGAAGGGTCCCACTGGCTGATAACTCCTCCTCGTGCACCTCACGGGGCTTGCTCGAGGACGTGACCGAGCCCAGTGCCGCACCCAGAACAGAGTACCAGTCCTGGGGCGCGGTCGGTGCACCCGTCGGGGCGCCGGCCACGGAGGCGGCACCAACGGTAGGAAGGTTGAATCGAGATAACAAGGACTGTGCGTAGGCCGCGGGCCCCGAGGGTGGTGGTGGATGAGGAGGAGCTGGCTGCTGGGGAGGCAGGCCCATGACTTTTTCCCGGATCAAATCGAATGCTTTGTAAAAGTATTGCAGCCCGAGTGCCTTGGCCCGCTCATGCGACCGACCGATGAATTCCTCAATATCGCGCTCATGGCGAAACAAGAACGGATCAACGTAGTCCTGGTATAGTATGCGAGCGCCTTGTGTCTGAGGGAGGACGAGATAGCACATAAAAGTGAGTCGAATCCAACTATAGAACGGGAACCTGAAGGAGACAAGCCATGTCCTGGGTCAGCTTCGGACAGCGACGTCTGCGATGCTTGTAGGGAATAGATTCCAGTCATACCACCCGATAATGAACACGGTCCAGGATTCCGCCAGCAGTACAACAGATAGCACCACCCAGTACATCAGCCATGGCGCCAGTTGGGAGGGATCCGCGGAGCGTAGAGCCTTATAGGAAGCGAAGATGGGGAAGAGGATGGTGATCACGGAGCTATTCACAATTGTTGTGTCAGCATTTGAACTACGATCTCCCATATTCCGGGTCAGAACGACTTACGACAACAGGTCCGCGAAGATGCCGAACATAGTGGCGTTTTGGAAGTTTTAATCTCAAGACCACTTTCGGGATCACGGAGCTTGGGCGGGGTCGACAATCGGCGGTCGATAAGCCAGCGAGCGAACTGATCTACCCGCGGAGATGTGGTTTTTCCAGAGCTTTGGAGGACGTGATGTGCGGAGATCACCTTTGTCGACGCATCGACATGCGACTAGGATTCCTTATGCAACTTTTTCGGGGAGCTGCAAAGTTTAGTCTGGAAGAGTATAGGGTGCTATTGACATGTACTCCACGGGGCACGTCGGAAGAGCTGTGGAGATGTGCTGTCCGAAAGCGTCCCAAGACTGGAGCGGTCATGCTTCCTGTTGGCCACAGTCAAAGGCTCGTCTTGACGTCACGAGACCAACTATGTCTTGCCCTGTTTGCGCGTCCTGTTTTGACAGACGGTTCATACGGGCAGAGAGATTCAGGGAGCGAGATTAGTTATGAAAATAGTATATGGTTGACGGTCAAATCTGTGTCCTCCTCGTCAAGGGTTGAGGTTCGTACGACAGATGCTCCCAGATCGACGGCTGCAGACACTAAGACAACATCCATACGGCGGCTGTGGCTTGGGCACCAGGAGAGTCAGGCCAGAAATCATCCCAACAGCCAAGACGCCGGAGGGTGATTTACCCTTTCTTTCACGCACTGATTCTCTGCTGAGTGACGCTCTTCCATTTTCACCTGCTGCTGTATTTTTCCATTGGGGTCTATCGCTTTGCATAGTCCATCTTTCATCTTCCATCTTCCATTCTTCGATAATTCTTGCGCCGACGCTCGGAAGGTTGTCGCATACTTCCCCCGCATTCGCTGAGATCTACCCACGAGCCCCGGATCTACCAAAAGATGTGTATCGCACTCATCTCGACCGCACACCCTGCGTATTCCCTCATTATCATTGATAATCGCGATGTGTGTGATCCCTTCCGGAACTGTCAAAAGTGCCTCCTTCTCACCATGTCCCAGGAATATCTACAACGGCCAACATCCTCGGTTGATTGGTGGCCCGACCCGGCCTCGTTTGTCCTCGGTTCACGCGACATGGCGCGAGAAGACCATGGCACATGGATGGGGGTTACGAAGCAGGGAAAGATCGCAGTCCTCACTAATTTTCGAGAAGATCACTGTGCCCAGGCTGTCGGGGTGCAGAGCCGGGGTCGAATCGTGAACAGCTGGCTCACCGGTCCGCCGGAGGAATGTCAGACCACCCTAGACTTTGTGCAGAAGATGGTTGCCAGTCCGACCACAAAGCAAGTCGGGGGGTTCAGTCTGCTCTGTGGTCGAGTGAATGAGCCTCTGGCGATTGTCTCCAATCGGTCCACACACCTCGACCAGATCACCTGGGTTGCTACTGAAAAAAATCAAACACGCGGACTCAGCAACACGCGGTTTGACGATCGGACCTGGCCCAAAATTTTGAACGGTGAGAAGCTCATGGAGCGGGCGATCGAGGATCATGCACAGGCCCACGAGGACGAAGAGGCCCTTTTGCAGCGACTTCTCGGAGTCCTGAGTACCGATTCCCTGCCACGTCTGCCCCCAGGCACAGATGTCGAGGAATACATTAACCATCTGCGGAAGAGTATCTTTGTGCCGGTTCTCGGACAGGAGGACGGAACCAACCCCGCGGCGGGCAAAGCTGCTGCTCGCGTAGAAGACGAAATGAAGGAACCTCGGGGCCAGCACTACATGTCCGGGCCGTACGGAACTCAGAAGCAGACGATTCTTTTGGCTCGGCCCGATGGTCGAGTCCGGTACTTTGAGCGAACTTTATACGACCAGAATGCAACGGCCGTGCCCATTGGAACAGGCGATCGTTCGTTTGAGTTCCACATTGAAGAATAGCAATTAGCCGGCCATGGCGGTTCATCGATGCAGCACCCATGGCCACCCTCTAGACTTTAGAACAGATGGTGAAGATGATGAAACAGACGTTGCGTGGGATCATTTCAAAGTTCGGTACCATGCGTCTGGGCCACACAGTTTTTTCTTGGACGATTTCTTGCTACTTAGTGTGTCCAACGGCCGAAGAGACGTTGATTGCATTTTTCTCCACTCTATGATCGTGGATGTTTCCTCCACACCCACGCTCATTGTATCCGCTCTCCTGGATGGTGCACGACATGCTGCTATTTGCTCAACACTCAACATATCGTGCTCAGTCATAGAATTGCTATCGCAGTTCAGATCTTTATTCTTTCTAGTTGTTGTTATTTATTATTTTCTTTTACTTTTGGGGGGGGGGGGGCGAGTTTAGGTTGGGTGGTTCGCACAGAAATCTTCCGAGACAAATCAGGCTAAGCGGCCTGGCAAGATTCACCAACCGTTCTGCGCCTGGACCCGCCACGTTTCAGCTTGAGCGTCCATTCATCTATTGGGCATCCTTTCTCATTTCTTGATTTGCTCGGGATTGCCCGTAACAGAACAGACGCCGAAACTCCTGCCCCTGGGCCCCAGTGAACCGGAAAAAATGAAAGCTGACATTCCTCCACTGATGACTTCAGGTCGACGATGCCCCTTGGCTGGATCGCAAAATCACTTGGGAGCCCCTGGAAGTTGCGTGGTGGCAGAGCAGTTTGAGTCCACCGACTCCACATCTTGCAGCCGCCTCTATCATCACAGGCTACTGCCCTAACGGTGAGCCCACGACTATCGCGATCCCCCCGGACTAGCGTATGGGACCATGGCTAAATTGGTGACATCGCTAGCCCCATCGGGCACTCGTCGCGATGGAAATTAGATTGATCAAGGACCGGATCAGGGCTGGTCCAGACATCCAGGCCAATTCGTGCTGGATCCAGTGGTCCTTTGGCCACCAGGTTGATTGATCGAAGGCACTAGAGCTCTCCCTTCTGTCGGTGTCAGCCAAACTAGCCGCGAGGGACCTATCACTGCGACCCCGGAGAAGAGAGACTTTCTGCCAGCGAGGCTCACGAACGGAGATTCTGGACGCGAAACCCACTTGGTGTATCAGATGGCTCGCTAATCCGAGCCGGAAGCTCTGGCTAGCCCGGTTTGACGTCGACCCCCGCTCATCTAATCTACTTGGCCTGTCGAACTATATAATGCATGAGGGTTGGAATGTCCCATACCGATCCTTCCCTCTTCTCTCTCTCTCTCTTCTCTGCATACTCTCTTTCGTTTGGGATTCAAGACAGGCTTCTTGATCCGTTCATTCTTTTTCTTCTTGCATATCGATCTCGATCAGCTTGCACATACGCTCCCTTGACCAACTCAACAGTCCTTCTCTTCCTTTCAAACAAACGCCCAAGATGAAGTTCACCAACATGGTTCTGGCCGCCAGCGCTGCTGGTATGGCCGTTGCTTACCCCAGTGCTCGTGAGGTCGTTCCCGCCGGCCGCGAGATCAACACCAGCAAGCGCAGCGTCGAGAAGCGCGCCAACGGCTTCACCTGTAAGACTTCCTGTTCGCTCCTGGACCCAGGGTCCACACCCCGCTTGATAGACCTGCAAACTCACATGTTGGATTAGGGTTCGGTGTCAGCGAGTCTGGTGCTGAGTTTGGTTCCGCCATCCCCGGCACTCTCGGCAAGGATTACACTTGGCCCGTCGCCTCCAAGATCCAGGTTCTCCGTGACGCTGGCATGAACGTTTTCCGTGTCCCCTTCCTGATGGAGCGCTTGGTGCCTGGCAGCTTGACTGGTTCCTTCGATGCCACCTACCTGGCTGCTCTCAAGTCTGTGAGTGATGAGACCGTGCCCATGGCTGAGACTGCTCGAGCCAATGCTAATCGACTCCATCCAATAGACCGTCAACTCCATCACCAAGAGCGGTGCCTACGCCGTCCTTGACCCCCACAACTATGGCCGATAGTACGTGATCTGATCTGCTACTTTTCGAAGAACACGAAGAACATGAAAGCGAAGAAAGTGCGCTGCTAACCATCTCCAATAGTGGCGGCAGCGTCATCACCTCCACCGCCGACTTCCAGGCCTGGTGGAAGAAGGTTGCTGGCGAGTTCAGCTCCAACGACAAGGTCATCTTCGACACCAGTGAGTCTCCACGGAAGATGTGTTGGCGCTTCGTCAGATGAACTGACCTCCCGCTTTTAGACAACGAGTACAACAACATGGATCAGACTCTCGTCCTGAACCTCAACCAGGCTGCCATTGATGGTATCCGTGCCGCCGGTGCCACTTCCCAGTACATCTTCGTCGAGGGTAACGCCTGGACTGGTGCCTGGTCCTGGACCGACACCAACGACAACATGAAGAACCTGAAGGACCCTCAGGGCAAGATCGTCTACGAGATGCACCAGTACCTCGACGGTGACAAGTCCGGTACTTCCGAGTCCTGTGTCAGCGCCACCATCGGTAGCGAGCGTCTCAAGTCCGCCACCGCCTGGCTCAAGGCCAACAACAAGAAGGGTTTCATTGGCGAGTTCGCCGGTGGTGCCAACTCCGTCTGCGAGTCCGCCGTCGAAGACATGCTCTCCTACATGCAGGACAACTCCGATGTCTGGACCGGTGCGTCCTGGTGGTCTGCCGGTCCCTGGTGGGGATCCTACATGTACTCCCTGGAGCCCACCGACGGCCCTGCCTATGCCGCCTACCTCCCCATCCTGAAGAAGTACTTCCCTAACGGCTCTGCTGCTGCCCCCGTTGGCAACTCCGGCTCTTCTCCTTCCACCACCACCAAGCCCGCCCCCGCTCAGCAGCCTGCCACCACCAAGGCCCCCGTCCAGATCACCACCACTGCCCAGCCCGTCAGCAAGCCCATCTCCACCGAGCCCGCCCAGGCTCCTGCCCCGGTTGCTACTTCCACCTTCACCACCAAGGCTGCCGGAACCACCAAGTCCGCCTGCACTGCCAAGCCCGTCGCCACTCAGCCCGCCTCGCCCTCCACCGGCGGTACCGTCGGTCGCTGGTCCCAGTGCGGTGGTATGAACTGGACCGGTGCCACCGCTTGCGAGAGCCCCTACAAGTGCGTGGAGCAGAACCCCTACTACTCCCAGTGCCTGTAAGGGTTGGCACGCCCTCCTCACCCTTCTTGACTGGACTTTTCATTTCCTTTTGGGATGCAAAGAAAAAGCGGATGATCATATTCTAGCGTAGTTGGCATTTGGCTTGGAGACACCTTTTTTTTACATTACATATTTACCTTCTCTTCTTAGAAGACACACCATTTGAGATCTTCGACTGTATACTTTTTTTTTTCTCTATTTGGACTATTGTTCTTCATCCAATTCACTTCTTTACTCATTCCACGCTATTTTTGCTGCTCAACAAGACTATCGTATAAGTATGTTTCTTTGAAATTTCTCATGGTAAGCCTGGATTATCCGGACCACGTATCCGAGTATATCGGCTAGCGCTCGGCACGTGATTTAAAATACCACACCCAAGTCTTCCAAATCGTAAGCATACCGACATTCATACTTTTTCTAGCCAAGCTGCTCCGGTCGTAGTCCCTCTATCCTCGTAGCCCTTGATCCTGTTTTTCAAATCGACATTGTCAAGCTCAAACTTGATTTCCGCCGCGCACACCGCAAAGAATATAGGTCTACGATTTGACCCTTCTCTCCAACTGTAGGTTAAAGAATCGCCGCAGAAAAGTTAGCCATTTTCCATACTACCCTTCCAGCAACGACTAGAAGTCCAATCCCCCTCAGCTAAGCCACTCGACTGATCTCCTCCACGAATCCTTCCATTGCTTCCCCTCCTCTCCTCTCCTACCCCGTCGAGCATAT
Source organism: Penicillium oxalicum (assembly GCF_001723175.1). NCBI lineage: Eukaryota > Fungi > Ascomycota > Eurotiomycetes > Eurotiales > Aspergillaceae > Penicillium > Penicillium oxalicum. The sequence continues at coordinate 1,577,901 of NC_064655.1, forward strand.
CGCCAAGATTCAAGAATTTCGTCCGTGGCACACTCTTGGAGCGACGGCATGTCGTGTTCATCCGCAGCCCCATATACATTTAAATTGAGCAGGATGCGATCCCTTGACTCCCATGATTCTCCGGGACCCATTGAAGGTTCGCATCGTCTCCTTGCACTACGGACAGGGCACATTGCTGGCGGACCGGGATATTGATCGCCTCCTGGAGATGATCAAAGTGTAGGCAATGCGTGGGCACTGATGTTGAGGTCTGGGATGGGAAATCCAAGGAGGTATGTACGATGTGGTATCTTACTATATATGCCAAGTAGTTGATAGGTTTATCTTTAATCTACCAAGTTTGAAAAGACCTTTTTTTTAAAAAAAAATAAGTTATTGCCCAGTTCATATGAACTTCTCGCTAGAGATTGACAGAGAGACGGGATAGTCTTGGGATCTTTTCCGACTGGAGATAGGGAGAGTGGGCATTAAGTCTAGGTACCTATATCAGCTATAGATGCGGTGGGCATCGCAGTCAAAAGGTGTAGGTATGGAGGGTGCCTATCAGGCCATTAACACGTCCACTACAAGCGTTATATTAATCATGGACAGTCGCCTGATGGCTTTACATGTCTACGGGGAATTTTTAAGGTTCTTTCATCAAAAAAGGTTGACGATTCTCCATTTACACAGGGGTCCGACACCCGGAATCTAGAAGCTCAGGCTCCCAATGTAGTATCCACAGGACCAGAGAGACACAGAGAAAAAAGAAAAGTGCACTGCATGATCGCGTGGTTGCCATTGGGTATATCGCGTAGAAATATGATCTAATAAAATAACAAGATAGGAAATTCAACAGAAAGCATGAGGATGGCGATCATTTCTCCCCAGAACCGGACGTCTTCATCCTATTTCAACCCAGCCAGTGGCTTGTGTCATCAGGCATTCGTGGTGTGTCCGTTCGTCTTCGGTTCGTGAACTGGCTCTTCTCTCTGGGATTCTCAAAAAGTATCCGGTCGTTTAGCAGCAAATCTCGCAGCACTCGAAGCAGGCAAGACCGGCACAGCTGTTCACCCAGTTGGTCAGTGATTAGATTCGTGGATGATGACCAGGCCATTCCATTGGAATCATGGTACAGTGATAGAAGGGGTTTACTCACATGCCACAGCACAGACCACCGCCGCCACCACCACGGAGCTGCATGGACATTTCCTCGTGGCCGGTCTAGATGTCATCTGTTAGCTTGGGATTCCTTGGGCTATTCGGGTCAAAAAGGTGGGGGGGATGAGGGTCTCGGGTCCACATACAGGCTGCTGAGCGACGACGTTGCCATCTGCGGAGGGAGCCGCAGGGCTTGAGGGCTGCTGCATGGCAATGGTGTTGGGGTTCCAGGTACCCTCCTGGGACTGAGCCTGAGACTCGGCGGGAGCAGACTTGAAGAAGTTGAAGTTGAACATGGTGATGTGATGTGGTGACGGAAGTGGATGTGAGAAGTATCTGTAAGATAGGAGTGGGAGAGGAGTAGGGGAGGAGGTTGAAGATGAATTGAATCTGACCAAGAACGGGGAATTGGAGTAACTTTAAGTACCTTTGAATGATCCGCGCGACAGCGAGATCAGCAGGGCTGAGCCGCTCAGGAACACCAGAAAATGAAATTTCAAAAAAAAAAGAAAAATAGAAACACCGAAACGGGTAATTTCCAAGGATGGGGGGGGGCTTGGGAGTACCGGACGGGACGCCCGCCACGTTACGAGTCTGTCCCACTTGGGCGTTCTTTGTTTTGTATCATACGAATCATTGAATTACATCGGCTGTGCTTTCCGTCGGCGCCAGGATACACTCCCTCGGAACAACTCTCTTGCGCGATTCGAAGCATTCGTCAAAGATCCAAGACCATTTTCATGGGGAATACGACGCGGACTGTCCACCTGGACCGATCGAATAGACGCGAAGAGGTTCCGCTCCGCTCTGGGATCTCTCGCGAGGATCTGCGATCGTCGACAGCTAGAGGTGCGACACACACCCCCTCCTACGCGCCGTTATGCACCGGACCAGCCAGTTTTCGCCTGCAGGACTAGGTGCTGACCATGCGGACTGAACTATTGGGATACCGCAGACGTGCAGAGAAGCCGGCAGACAACGCCAAAACGGTGCTGCCTAGGCATCCCTTCAGGCACCAGGAATGATCGGCTAATCCACAGCGGACCTCCGCAAAACAGAGAGAAAAAAAACGACAGAATCGAGCACTCGGTCCAAACAGACGGCCACTACACCGCCACTGAAACGAGGCTTAGCGCCAGACAAGCCTCGGAAATGGGCTGTGTACTCCTATCCACTGTAGATGACTCCAGATATACATGCTCGGATGTTGTCCTGTGCTGGACGTGGGACGGAAGACTATTTTTGTGTGGGCGTTCAGGCACCAGCAATAAGAGATCGGCAATCTCCGAGGTTCATCAAGTACTGTATCCCGCAGTGACTCAGTATCCCTAAAATTAAAATGGGAGATGCCGGAAACACATCTACACAACAACCATACTGTGCGATGTACATACCTGGTGGCAAGGTGCTATTTCACTGCGCACGGTGGACACCTTCGACAAGAGGGGAGCGATCGTCCAGGACCAGGACCACCGTGACTGCCGTACGTCTTGGATGACAGACGCATGCCTGGATGAGGTGGACTCCGCGTCAGCCCTAACCGCAGAAACTGGTAATCACTGGTGGGCGCCAAGCCTCTTGGCAACCCCACCTGACCGGATATTCGGATCACGGGACGATGCCAGATGGAGAGTCCAACCCTGGAAGGCTCACCCTTTCTGGACGCGATCATTTGTGCGCGAGATCTTGATGACAATCTCCCAGATTCCGATCCTGACGAATGACCAGGGGAGTGGCTCGAGCGAGCAAGGCGCTGCACTTGATTTCGATCAAATACCCAACATCACCTTTGATTTCACCCCCTTCGTCACGGGCAAGACATTGGTGGTTCATCATGGTCATGACTGCGATCCTCACGCTTGCCTGTTCATTTCGCCATTTTCAGTGTATATTCTGAGATGGTGCTGACGATTCACCTGATCGTACCGTGCCCTTCTGGTCCAAAGTTCTTCGTAGGCAAAGCCTTTCTCGGATTCTGAAACGTCGAGGAAACACAGGAACGCCCCTTCGCCCAAACCCAGGCCTTTTACTTGTGGAAATTGCGAGACGGCTCCCCCCCCCCAAAAACTCCTCATCTATCACGAAGCAAATTGATTTAATCAAAGCTATGATTACGCTTTTGTCAAAAAGGCCCACAAGGATGGGTCACCAAAAGCCGCTGTCCTTGAACGAAGGGTACGGGCTTTGAACCAACCGTCTCGAGCAATGTGAAAATCTTCAACAGCGGTCCGGCTTCTGATATGGACCTTATGGAGGATTCACTGCCGGGAACAGCCACTGTCCATTGCGACCAGGCAGACTTTTGGCCAGCAAAGCTCTTCAGCTCACTGACAACGAAGGAACGGGTCATCTCACGAGGCCATCCACCTTGCACAACCAGCTGGAAACCGTCACCGAGTGCTCGGCACGTTTTCTGAAACTTCGAGTCTCACAAGTCTACGCTATATCATTAGAACACATCAAGACGGTGGCCTATTGGACATGTGGAATTGGAATTGCCACATGCCCAGCCTTGAGAAGGTCTTTACAACGCTTTCCATGAACGGATGAGCTAACAAAACGCGAGCTGATTTGGACAGTGTGCTGAAAAGTATATGAACGCGGTTGCGACTGACTCGAAAAGAGATCTCTCGGGGAACGAGTGGCCAGTGAAAAATCGTTGGTATCTATCCCTTCACGTCGCCGCGTCTCTCTCTCTCTCTCTCTCTCTCTCGCCCTGTTCACGAAACCTCTCGGCGGCCCTGCAGCGAGGTCTTCTTTCATCATTGAGTCAGTAAAACCGGCCTTGATCGCAAGCCCACTCCGCGGCGTACGCTGGCTGAACAGCAACACGGTTCAACGACCACATACTTGAAACTATGACCGCAAGACCACCATTCCGCTCTATTTACGTTTCGAACCTCGCGATGCTTGCAATTCATCCTCTTGAATCCTGCGACGTACTTCCATCAAAGCTTTCCCTAAAAGATTCAATCCCCACCTCTCCCGATTCTCACCAGCACTTTTTGCTCCAAATCCTATCCCCCATACTCGATCTTGCGGACTAGCCTCGACCAATTCACGCTCCCCAGTGCCAAGCAACCGCCGCTTCAAATCTTCATTCTGTGAGAACTTGAGATAATTGCCCTCGATGACGATCTCCAACCGATGCATTTCCCACACCTCGTCGTCAAATCTGGGAATCTTCCGGCCTAGATTTCGAAGCTCGCGAGGATGAATTTTCCACCCGGTGCGAATGTCGTGCGTAACGGGGTGAGCCGGTCCTGCAAACAGGAGCGCTTTGCGATGCATCATGTATCTTGAAGTATTCCACATCAGTTCCCTGGGTGTATCAGATAAACTTGGGATTCTCACCCGCGGGCTGATAATGGAGATGGTAATGGAAATGAAATTGCATCACTCACTGTTCGGCATTCGCATATGTGTACTTTTCATTCCCATGCTCCCATTTAAATGGAGATGGCCACCATTGGCCTAGGAAGCCTACTTCGCCTTCTGGTTTCCAGAAATAAATGGGTAGGTCTTTGTTGGTTGGTGATTCCATGGTTGCACGGGTGTATGACGGGGATGTTGTTGGATGAGATGTATTTTAGTTGAATCGAGCAGGTCAAGATCAGAGTGTGAGTAGCAGTGGATGTAATTTTATTTGGAATGTCTTTCTGTCGATGATGATGTCTTTATCTATATGGCTGTAGCTGTAGCAGTAGCTAGTCCTCTGCCGCCGGCAGTACGGACGCGCGAGGATCGGAGTCATCTGTCCTCGGTGAGTCATCCTTGTCGTGGCCAAGGCTCGAATACGAGGTCATCGACCTTGAATGTGCACTGTTTCTGGCCCGAAGAGATTCAAACCGATATTGGGTTTCTTTGGTTTTACTATTTAATAGGCGTTTTGGAAAAATTCGTGCATACCCAGTCATTGGGGGCAACTCGGGATAACCTCAGCCCGCCGAGCATGTTGCCCCATGCTCAAACTCGCATACGAGTTCGAATCCACACGGGAATAGATTTCAAACCCCATTTACGTGATGAATTAACGTTCCATATTGCTGAAATGTATACACAGCACTGGGGAAGGGGGGTTCTATTCTAAAAAAAAACAGACTTAATATCGACAAGAATCTTTTGTCCCAAAGCCCTCCGTTCCTCTCTCCAACGTCAAACCTTCCGCTTCAGCAGCCCGCGGAAGAAATCAAAGCTGTTACTGTCACTCTGCAGCTGCCAGACTCGGCCAGTTGGACGGTCATCCCAGGCCAATTCTTCAGCAAGTAGCAGTCCGTAATCTCGCGTGATGCCCTGGATGCGGGCACGAGCACCGCCTTCCTCCTCCAACGTCACAATCTGGTGCATATGCAGCCAGTCTTCGTAATACATCGCTTCAAAAGCGCGATCAAATCCGGTTCGAAGGAAGCGGGTGTAAAGCTCTTCAAACGTGGTGAGAATGCGAGCAAGTAGCTTCTCGAGAGTGATTGGAGATGCGGCAGCGGCTCCGGGAGTGGCGTAGCGAGCAGCGAGAGCCGTGAGAGCGGTCGTGGGCGAGGCGTTGGTGGCGTTCAAACCGATGCCGACGACGGAGATGTATTCATTTGACATGAAGTGTGAATTGATGAGGATGCCGCAGATCTTGGTGTATCGCTTTTGCTCTGGGTCTTCTGGGTCGAGAGCGTCTAACAAATAATTTAGTATGCATGATGAAGTTGAGTGAGGGTGTTCGAGTAACGATGTGGCACTCACAGATGTCGTTGGGCCACTTCAATTTTACGGGGAGAGTCTCATATCCCTTGGCATAGCTTTTGATCCCCTTCACCACTGCCATTGCTGACAGATATTGAATAAAGATGACAGGTGCAGACTGGATCTTCTCCACAGGGTGCCGCACTATCGTTGAGAACATCAACGAGCCCGCGGGAGAGATCCAAACATTGGAGCCTCGGCCACGCCCTGCAACTTGCACAGTCGCCGTAGCGGTAAATCCATGGGGTAATTGGCGCAGCAATTTGACGTTCCTGGGTACTTGTTAGAACAGGACATTCTTGAGAACTTGGCCAGGACACAACATAGAACTCACTTCTCCAATATCGTGTTCGTACTAGTGAGGACTTCCCCATACATCAACTTCGAACCAAAGGTTGAAGCGCCCTCTTTTGAATCAGACTGGTATTGGCGAAGATTGGCGTAAAAGGCGTGATGGTTGAAATACGGAGTGATTTTGGAGGATGGGATTTCGTCGTGAAACACCAGTCGCTTGATAACTTCCTTATAATCAACGATGCCCTCGTGGGACGATGAGGATCCCTCTGGCAAGGCATCTTCCAGGTCATTCAAGTTCCATGTGCCGGGGCGCTCGATCCTGAACGTATCATTTTCGTCCTTCAGATACTCTTTTTGACCTTCATTGGTCAGGGATGGCGCAAGAGAGGCGAGAATATCTAAAGTGTCATCGGTATTGAGTCCGGACACATGTAATGACGACAAAGATGGAACGACGGTCGAGTCTTGAGAGACCTGCAACCCCAACTTGGAAAGACAGGCTTTTAAAAAGTCCGTTCGTTCCTTGTCGTCGGCAGCCAGCGCATCTACGATCTCTTTGTACTCTGGACCATTGGCTTGAGGGTCCAGATTTACAGCCGCAAATCTAAACAGCAAGTCAGTCGCTATGTCGCTCGGACTGAATGACGACACTCACTCCGGATGAGGTCCCGTCAAGATCGCTGCACCGTCTCCGACTTTGCAATAGACGACCGCTGCAGCGCCCTCTCCGGGATCCACGTTCAGTTTCTCCGAGTAGCTTGCCAGTACCTCTACGCCCTTATCCTGCATTTTCGGAGCATCAACAAAGACCCCACCTCCATTGTAGTAGGACCGAAACTGCGTTGGGACCGTGCCAATGCTCAACGTCTCCTTGGAGACATCAATCCGGGCCGCCTTTGCCCCGGCTTCGCTGTGGTAAACAAACCCGGGAAAGGCACCGCCTCGACAAGTTCCGGGGAAGAAGCCCAACTCCCGATCGCCAATGACCTCCATGGTTTTGTCTCCGACCTCGAATTCGCATCTTTTGCACCCGTAGTAGCCTCCCGCACAGAGACCGAGGTATTTACCCCCACGGCGCACGAACTGGGTGATGCGCCGATTTCCCTCGCCGTTCAGCGTACGCGCGTAGCCCATGTCTGCACCGCCGGGGATCACAAGAAGAGCACATGTTGCCATCCATGGTTCTTTCAAGATCATATCACCTGTGACGGGCGTGACGGCGTAGTTTGGTGCAAGCAAGCGGCGCAAGGTGTAGAGACAGTGACGGACGGAGTCAACAGTGGTTCCGGTTCCTGTCGAGCCATTGTCGGTCAGAGAGCGATTACGCAGCCAGGCAGAGTTAGTGAGCGAACCGGAGTAGACCAGGACATTTAACTTTTTGCCCGTCAGAATGGCATTGTTTTCAGTCGGTGTCGCCATGATGTTTCTCCATGCGCAAGAGAAGAGTGAGAGAGAGCTGATCGATCGTTGAGATGGAGGGAAAGGCGTGGGGGAGAGTGGAGAAGCAGGACGATAAGATAAGAGATCACGGCTCTTACGTCGCCGAGGCCAACCGGAGAGAGAGAGACTTTGGCTGTGCGATCGTTCGAGTCCAAATCTTCCGATCCTTCACTTGTTTGGGCATATCTAGTGGATTGCACAAGGCTTCTATTGAAATCATGTCCAATAGTGCTCAACAGCAGGCCAATGTCACTCCGGATGATGACGAGCCCGATGACTGGTACTGGAATTGGCCCTCCGTGTGATGCCATGTTTGATCGCTGACTCCGGTGCAGGGATAAACGCATTTACAGTACAGGTTGTCATGGTAAGCAGTTTCGGAAATGGAATCATTCTCCTGGTTGCTGAACCTCAACTGACTATGCCGAAGCCGAGCAGGACAAAATGAATGACTGCTACTATGCAAAGAGAGACTGGCGGGCTTGCAGCAAAGAAGTAAGTCGCTAGTTTGCACCTTGGCCCTGAACGCGCCCAGTGGCTCGAAAACATGCCGGGGAGCTCTGGTGTTTAGAAGAGCTCTTTATGCCGCAGTCAAAGCTGGGAAGACTACTTGATGAGCGTCATGTTGGCGTGTAAATATTGGAGAATACCAGCTGATCACTCGTCATAGATGGAAGCCTTTCGCGAATGCTGGAAGCGCAAAGGCAATGACCAACGAACCCAAACAAAAGATGCCTGAATGGACACTCGAGATGACTCGGCTTCAAGCTCTTCATGTATCACAGTCTAATTCTTTAAATACTGTATGAATACTATCTTTACATCGACGTCGAGCCATCTCATTTATGGCTCCAGCTCAACTTTGCTCTCGAACAGCATTGCATAGACCTGGCGCTCAATTTGGTACTGATATAATCAATATAAGTGTAACCCAATAGCAAGGCCGGGCTACCTTCAGAGGTCTTCCATCCTGCTTAAAACAAACACCGTACATTTGATGATCAGGGGTCCCATTATCAAACCTCGATCTTGCCGTCTCAGTTGACCCAGAAGAGCGGAGATCTGTTGGAATATTTAGGGTGTATATGACCTATCGAGATTTCCCAGAATCAAAGAGTCTGACCCGGTAGTCTATTAATATTTATTCCAACTTTCACACTGAGATCATGTAGTTGTGCAGTCTGGGCCTCTCGTCCAAGATCTTACTCCCAGCATCCCATCACGTGATAGCTTCTATCCTGTCGAGAGCAGCTCTGCCGAACAGACTTCAAGCTTTATCGATACATCATCCACTGCACAATATAACGGCACCATGTCGATAGCACGAATTCGTCCTTGGTGGACACTGGAAGCCATTCAAAATACAAGCGCGCTATCGCGAGCGCCACGCACGAGAAACTGCTCCGTTCAGTCCTGCCCGTTCACCACCAAACGCGGCATCACCTACAGCTCGACGCGATCTCAACCCTTGAATAACGGCAAAAGCGCTGCGACAACCACCACCGCCGCCACAACAAACAGTCCCTCCAGTAGCAGCACCCAGATACCCCGTTCTACGCCCCCGACCTCATCCTCCACGCCCTCATCCACCACCTCCCAAGCTTCCCGCGTTGCTGCCGGAACCCCCAACCGTCCAACCACAGAAAATATCTCCAAGAGCGGCCTCGCCGACAAACCGCTTGAACTCGAGTCTGCACCGGAAGAAAAGATCGACTGGACGAGATCGTTCCACGGTCTCTCGGCGGAACCGTTCCCCAAAGAAGCTGCAGATATTCTGCTCGCAGAAACTGCCCCGGAAGAAGTTGAGATCAAGCCTGATGGGATAGTTTATCTTCCCGAGATCAAGTATCGGCGGATCTTAAATAAGGCCTTTGGACCGGGAGGATGGGGGCTCGTTCCGCGGAGTGAAAGTATCGTCACTCCTAGGACGGTGACGAGGGAGTATGCGCTTGTTTGTCATGGACGGTGAGTTTTTTTTTTTTTTTTTTTTGTTTTTTTGAAAGAACAATTTGGTTCACGGGCTCGATGTGTTCTTTTTTCTGGGCCTTCTCGTATAGCCTGAGCCGGGGGATCTTCTTCTTTCTACTCTCGCCCGTCGTCCTCTCTCTTTCAAATTGGACCTGTGCTGACGTGGTATTTCTATTTTTTTTTCTGTTTTCCAGACTAGTATCCGTCGCCCGAGGTGAACAGGATTACTTCTCGCCCGACGGCATTCCCACCGCTACCGAAGGCTGTCGCTCCAATGCGCTGGTCCGATGCTGTAAAGATCTTGGCATTGCCAGCGAACTGTGGGACCCTCGCTGGATCCGAAAGTACAAGGCCAAGTACGCGCGGGAGGTCTTTGTCGAGCATGTGGTGAACAAGAAGAAGTCGAAAATTTGGATCCGTAAAGATGATCCGGTTGGGTATCCCTGGAAGGAGAGTAAATAAGCTTTGCTTGGATATGGAGCGAAACGCCTAGGGATGGGGGAGGAACTCGCTGGGAGATGAACCCGCTTATACAAACGACTTGATCAGGAGGAAGAGGAAGGGAGAGAGAGAGAGAGAGAGAGAGACCTAGAAAGTAGGCATGTACATCCCATATAGCATGAACGAAACAGAATCCCACACCCTCAGACAGCGATTCAGTATAGTTGGAAGAGAAAAGGTTATAATCAGCCCCTTTCCCCTTCTTGGCAATTTGGACCTGGGCCTCACCTAGGTGACGCCGAGGCTCTTCCACAACCTTACCTAGCCCTGATTCTACTGTAGGTCCTACTACGTAAGTACCAGACTGCTTGTCTCTATTGCAAGTCCTCTCCCCATCACAGGATTTCATGCTTTGAGGAGCTCTGAGGAAGAGTGAGGCGTACGAGATAGTTTCAACATAAAAACTCTCATTTTATTTTCCTCTTCCTATCTTGCATGACAAGTTAACGATTTCTCCCCGTCAGCCTGAGCACGGCAATTCATATATCGTACAACATTTAGAAAAAACCCCCAGCCTTGTTCACTGGAAAGACAAGAAAGAAAAGTAGCAGGACCTTGATCCAATACAAGAGACAGCAGCAGCAGAATGAGAATCAAAACTGCCAAAGAAAATGCGAAAAGGACGGTAGAAACACTGGCCGTCTAGAAATACAGTCCAACATGATGAGAAAAACGGGAAAAAAAAGGAACAGTAGTTCAAAACCGATGCCGAATGGTCAATTTTTATGGTTCATAAGGCGATCGGGATCGGTCATTTGGATCCCTTCTCGTATTCTGTGCAGGCGCCCGCGACTGCACTGGTGAGTAAATAGATGGCGGGGAGATGGGGTCGTACCGCTCCGTCCCATCATAATGACTCGATGAGGCGGTTGCCCGATCAGGCGTGATGGAATCGAGTGGGACAGAATCGTACGGATTCTCGTGGCTGTAGTAAGGCTGAGTGAACGAGCCTAGTTGGTGGGCATTGGGTTGGGTTGAAGAAGACTCGGGGGAGGTCGCGGTGGGGGGCTCGTAGCGAGCGCTACCGCGAGAGCTGGGAGGGGCGGGCGTTTGAAGGATAGGTACGTCGTTGTGCGATGTGAACATGCCGCCGGGGGCGGCTTGCATCTGATCCTCACCGTGGAGGGAGGCCCGGACGCCGGACTTGCGGTGACCGGTTGAGAGTCCCCGCGTGAGAGAGGAATTATGGTCAACGGTCAATTGGTGCGAGGCGCTGGTAGTCGAGCGGTAGAGGCCTTCGCCACCATCCCGGCTGGGATCGACGGCGGCCAAAGCAGGCGAGCGAGAGTTCAAACGGTCTGCAATCTCGGCTTCACGTGAGGTCGCAGTGGATCCACGGTGCCGAAGGGAGCCTGAGGCGTGGTGGGCGTCAAGGCCCGTTGTCTGCGCGTCCAAAGTCACCATGCCATTCGCGGCAGCGGCGGCGGCCGGGCTGAGACCTCCAGCGGGACCAGATTCAGTCGGGACAGGCTTCTTGTCACCCGAGTCGGCACCGGCGGTGCCCTTTCCGTCGTCGTTGTCATCGCCAGATTCTTCCTCGGGAGCGGCCTCACCGGGGGCTCGGATGTGGACCTTGCGCATCGCAAGGACCAGCGCGCACATGAATTTGGAGCGACGAGCCGCGCGCACGGTCTCATTGGACCAGTTGGACTTGTGACGAATATCAACGCGAAGCTCGAGCTTGTCGAGCGCACCAAGACCGACCACCTCGATTTCAAAGTCGGGCTGGAAGTCACGGCTGTTGGATGGATCACGGACAAAGATCTCCATCTCATCACGCAGGGCCTGGATCTCGGCAAAGGAAGTATCGAAGCTCACGGGAACGGTCAGTCGCTCATGCATGGCATTGGCGCGGGTAAAGTTGTCGATCCATAGACTGTTCAGGATGTTATTAGGGACCTGCGTCATGCGGTGATCGTCGACGCTACGGAAAACACTGAAGAGCAGCGAAATCCGCTCCACGATATAAGGCTTATCGCCAATGTCGACGCGGTCGCCAATATCAAAGGGATGCTTCACGAATAAGAAGATGCAAGAGCCCAGGACTTCTTGCGCCGTGGTGGCGAAAACGAAACTCAGCGATAGCAGAGACGTAGCACCAGCGGCGATGACGGTCCCGAAGCCCGAGGTGACGAAAGAGACAAAGACCAAAATGGCGACGACAAAGGCAACGCTCATCAGCAGGTTGTCCAAAACGTGGATCGCCTGGTCGACATCGTGCATGCTGTGGTTCAAAGACTTGCGCATCCGACCAAACTCACTGATCGTGAGGATCATCTCGTCCAGACTCACATCACCGTTCCCATCCTTGTCCAGAGCTGCGAAACATTCTTCAGCGTCCGCCTCGTGCTCGGGGCCCAGAACTTCAACAATGTCTTCCAGGTAAAGCGCGTCCCGGCCTTCGACGACGAATGACATCCAGATCCGGCGAGCCAGCGCTGCAGCAGATCGCTTGCGTTCAAAGGCCTCGGTGACGATCGAACGAGTGGCCTGCGGGTTAAACACTTGCTTTCCCGTGAGCTCGGACGCAACGTTGCCAAAGGCAGCGGTGACCTTGTCACCGATGCGCCCGACATTGTGACCGACCTGCCGGCCCACCTGCTGCATCATGCGCAAGGGCATGATCGAGCTGCGCTTGCTAGTCTTTCCGGCATCCTGGGCGAGAAGCGAATCAAAGATGATGGCGTCTTCGTCCTTGAACTCGGGGCAGTAGATGGGGAACATGTTCCGAGAGGCCTCGAAGAGCAGTCCAACCAAGTAGACATTGTGCTTGGACTGTTTGATTTTGGCATCGAACTGCTTGCGGTGGTAACTGATGGAGATGAGCTGGACGAGCGCCTTTTCGCCAAGGAAAATGAGGCTGCAAACAAGCAGAGCGAACAGAATGTTCTTGACACTCTTCTCCCATGATGTCACGTCGGTATCCGAGCTGGATTTCTTATTGGGGTTCAACGTCATAATCTGCGGTCCATTGTGTGAGCATTCTGCGCTAAATTTTCGTCTCGTCTATGCCATATTGGGGGGACGCGGGGGGTCAACCTACCGGTAAGAAAGTCACCAGCGAAACGATGCACCACAAGACTAACGAAATTGGAGTCTCCAGGGCCCGCAGGATCAGCGCATACTTGCGCGTTCCCGCGCTGACAATACCACACAGGAATTGGAACACATAAGGAATGATTTTGGCAAAGAGCTTGCACGCCCACAAGCTGACCCAGACGACTTCAATCCAGGTGAAGAACCAGTAGAGGTGTACGCCACCAATCTTCGCATCCGGTGCGACAGTGGCGCCCACGATAATGGGTACCGCGAGCAACAAACCGACGGGAATCACATAGATCATGTACCGAGTGACGACGGAGAAGTTGTAGACGGCCTGGTAAATGCGGCCCACCACATTGACCGACCCATCTTCGGGGGCATCCGAGGGCCTGCCCGTGGAATCATTGATATCAGTATTATGCCGACGACGACGACCCGGACCGGTCAGGGCCGCCTTCTCTCCTTCCTCTGGGGAGTGATTGATGGGGGCGGAGGAGCCGGTCTGGGAGCCCCATCGGCGAACGCCATTCTGACCCCGGCTCAGGGTTTCCGTCAACGGAATGTCGATCGTCACGTCGTTTGGATTCGACATGACGTGGTGAGGATCGTGAGGATGGTGGGAATCGTTGGGGAGGTCGGGAATCTGCTGGAATCGATGTGCTGATAATCGGTGCGTCGCGATCCCCATCGGACGCTTCATCGCGCAGAAAGAAAAAAGCGGACGCAGGGAGGGTCCTAGGGTTGTTGTGCCTTTTATGGAAGAGAGCAAGTAGATCCAAGTCTCTGGACGGGTTGGGTTTAATTGGATGTCCCGTGGTGGGTAAACGTGCAGTGGAGGTACTGGAGGACAACGCAAAAGGACCTGTGGCAGTGGAGACCGCGACGACAGGACTCAGTCACAATTGGAAAACGCCTCCACAGGTGGGTAAGAAAGCACCACAGTAAGAGGGAACGATCTGGGCGTGGTCAGAGGTTTGAGGCGAATTTTCCTTTTTTGTGGTTTTTCTTCTTCTGTCTTCTGTCCACTCTTGCAATTGGACAGCCCTGAGATCTGAAACAAGCCCTGCGGGAACCAATCGACAGCCGACGGTTCAACGGACAGCGGTCGTGGCGTCGTCAATTCACGGAACACTGTGGTGTGTCGTGCCTGGACACTGGGACGAAGGAGGAGGTTCCCTGAGAACTCGACCGCGTGAATGCGAATTAGACTTGACCAGTTGCGTGGATCACCTCGTTTTCTGGGACTAGGTTCTTGACAACGCTGACCTCGATGGTCCTCTGCTGTCGCCGGTGGAGTAGCTTTCGATCCGAGACCCACGATGGTGTATTTGCTTCGCTGTCGGGTCTCTTGCACCAGAGCATCAATGGGGACGGGGGGATCCAATAGTCCCTCCCAAAAAACCTGTCAGTGGATGATGATCACCCAGTCTAAGAATATGCCACCGCCCTGGCTCTGAGCAGAAGTGATGATTATGCGATGTGAGTAGTGAGCAAGGATGGGGGGAGAGTGGACTGTGTGTGTTGGATGCAGGATGCAGTGGAGAATCACGATCGGCGGTGGCCGAGGTACGATTTGCCCAGCATTCAAAAGGCGAGTGGACACGAAAGTTACGAACTCTGGTTCCTGTGAACCAGGACGAATGAGCGACGGAGAAATGGGGGCCCTGAGCAGAACCGGACACGACCAAGTGGACAGAGTAGCTGGAACCCGATGAACCAAGCGAAGTTGGAAAATAGGCACAAAGGCAAAGAGCGTGCACACCCAGAAGATACTTTGATGAGTCGATTGTTAACAATCCGGCCACAACCAAACAGTCAGTCCGTCACTGAGCATTCAACAAAATAATGCGCGGGCCAATTCCAGTCGCGTGTTCAGTGAGAGAGATTCTAAAAATAAAATAAAAAACATGAGAGCCCCCAAATGAAACCAAACGGGAATTGAAAAAGAAAAAGAGAAAAAAAAACCCACACTTTTTGGTGTGGAGACTGGAGACTGTAAAATAGAGGGCGGCCTGTTCCGTCCTCTGAGATCGAAATTCCACGTAATCTCGAGTCTCTACGAGAGTGAAGATGACCTCACTATGAACAGCCTCCCAAGATCTAGTTGCACCGAGGACAACCTGGCCGATCGGTGTGGATGCATGTCTACTTTGATCAATTGCATTCTACCGAAGCGGAGATAAAAAAAAAGACAACACAAAAGCCATCACGATAGACAGAGCCTATTCAGCCACCAAGAAGTGGATTTCCTACTTGCGCCGCATCCATGTCGAACAGAAAACTGTAAGACAAAGAGAGAGAAAAAAGAAGCCCTGTCAACTTTGATCCGACGCCACGCAAGCCACACAGTTTCACCAGTGTTCCCCTCCATTTCCGGAGATTTTCCCAGTCGGCTGGTTGAAAGTGTCCTGAACTATGTGGTATTTTGATGCCCATGCGTGCAGATGAGAGCATGCAAGGCGAACACATTGCTCAGAGGGCAGGTTGGGAGAGGAAGGGGGGAAAGTGTTTATTTCTTCGAAGTGCGCGTTGATAGGCTAAAATTTGGACAGTAAATCAGGGATATCGAGGGCGTTGGTAGGATGGCCAACCTTTGACAACCCCCTGTGTAAACCGAAATTTGCGAAATATGTGGGATAGGGCGAGATGACACTGGAGGCAGGAAGGATTCACTCAGTATGCTCCAATGTGGTCCAGACACGTACGGAGTACTGTTTGACATTCCAGTGGAGGACGATCCGGCCGACTACCGTGACAGCCACATTTTTTTTCTTGCATGGGCCTGGTGCATCACTGCATTACTTTTTCTCCAGGAATCCAAAGAGGGGAGACATACTCTGCGATGGATATGGATGGGACTCGTCATGGACACATCACAAAGTTTAGGTGGACTTTCGCTATTGAGCCAAGGTTGGTCTCTTGTGGAATGAATTTGTTAAAGGGATGATTGAGGTACGATTCGAATTGATTTTTAGCTCTATTGGATATAATAAAGTCTCCAGTCTTCACTTCCACTCGAACTAATTTTGGCTGGAGAACAATCAAAACAGGACCCTTCAATCAAGCGATAGCTACCAAATACTCGAGTTCGCCCTATCCTCGCCAAATGCCCAGTGGCAGGTACAGTATTTTACGTATCAGCGCAGTACCTGGGTGCTCACTGGATGACCAAGCACTCAGTAGAGCAATGACCAGTGACATGGATCTTTTACATACATCTACAAAGTCAGGACCAGAGTATAATTCTACCGTACCTGACAGGTCAAATCCATCACCGCTTCCAATCTATAACCTCATGTCCGTAGTTCGAACTCGTCTGCCCTGCGCTTGATGAACCTCCCATGCTTCACCATTATATCAACGTCTTGTCCATCACCAGTACAGAACATGTGTACTTTGCATGAAAGCCCATTCAATTCCCAGAATCATCATACCCCTAAAGATGATGTATTCCCCGTCGTGGCGTCCATCGCGTTATGCAGGTCCCACGGCCATCCGCCAATGACCTGCTGCGATCGGCGCTCGCTACCGAGGAGGAGGGCGTGCGACCGCCAGGCGTGCAACGTGAATGGAAAGGCGGATATGCGGATGTCTTCCGTCGGGAATGAAACTTGACCAAATGGCACGCATGCGCAATTATTTCTCTCTCTCTCTCTCTTTTCCACGCTCTCTCCCCATCGCTTTCCCATGATTGGCACTGCAGTATGCGTGGTGTAAAATCGGTCAGCGATAGAGGGAGAGTATATATCTACGTATGGACTGTCGTTACAGCTGTCATTCTGCCCTCGGTATTGATAGTAAAAGTGTCCGTATCGAGTCAGTCGAGTCTAGTCGCCCGACGCTGCCTACAGGTCCGACGGTAAACATTGCTTCAGCCAGGGGCTATGAACTACAACACACGCGCGAACCTTCAATCGGGTTCTGCTTTCATCTCCGCTCGGGTGTTGTGCTCGACATCAATCGGATCGACCACGCCGTCAAGCCCCTGTGACGAGCTACAAGCCCGGGCGGGCTACACACGGAGCAAGTTTGAGAGAGACAGAGAGAAAGAGAGAGGGAGAGAGATTCTGATGTGACGCACGTGGACAGACGCCTTTCATCGGCGGAATCCTAGCGTCGTGATTATGGTTGACACCTTGGCAACCGTCACCATACGGCAGGCATCATTGACTAAACCCTGGTGCTGGACCCAACACTCATCACGGTCGGACAGTAGGAATCCGAAATAGCGGGAGGGGATGAAAACACGATGTATTGATCGACGACTCCGAGAAGATAAAAAAGGGGAAAAGAAGACCAACTTCTACACAAGGGTATCACAGCAAGGAAGCAGTATAAATACATGGTGTACCACGAGCCATGCAGAGCAGAGAGAAAAACCACAAACAGAAACCAAGATTCATAAAGCCTGGCGGAGGGGCGCCGCACAAGGGGCAACGGCCGACAGGGCTGGACTTTTGGCGTCGGGCCCTGGCGAGGGGGGGGGGGGGGGGGAAAGACCTCGATGCCCATTTTGAAGAGAAAAGTGAAGTCGCATAGATGGAAGGAGAGAAGAAGGGCTCGGAGAGACTGGAAGACAATGAAGCAAATTTTGCTTTTCCGAGGAAAGATCAGGGCGGGTGATCGGATTGGGCGGCAAAGCATCAGCTTCAAAACTGACAGCCATCACAGCCCCGATTTTGCACCCGAGTCGTGTGGATATTTGTGCGAGGCCCAAGAACGAGCGAGGCGCCCGGGCATTCACCCGTTCACATTGATGCGTCGTGTTGCGGCACCACTGGTCGGGGGGGGGGGGGGGGGTGGAAATGAGGCCGGAGGAGAGTGGTGGGAGTAGGCCGTTGTGCAGCGAAACCCGTCAAGAATGAACGAGGATGGGTAGCACATGTCACGTAGCAAGCTGCAGCGGGGCGCAATCAGTGCGACCTGAAAGCAAAATTTTCATGCATTCATAAGGACGGCACCCAGGTCCGACGGAAGGACAGACTCCGTGGCAGCGTGGTCAGCCGGGGGCGTCAGCTCACTCATGGTGATCTGGTTTTCCGACATGGCCTCCTCCAACGCACTGGGTCGCCCGGTCACGGTGAAGAGGATCTTGAAGAGAAAGGTGGGTGATGAGCATTCGCTATTGGCCGGCTGCGTTCGGTGACCCGTGTGCGTGAGAAGAACTCGGATGAGCTCGCGGATCGCCACGTCGGTCGAGGCATCGTGAATCATGTCGATGGCATCGATCACACAGACAAGGAGCGGGGGCACAAAGTGGAGCAGCGTGTCCACCAGGCTCAAGGCCGCTTTCCAACTGTGCAGTGTGCCGTCGAGCTGGCGAAATCGCTCAGCACTGACATCCAGCAGGGAGTCGCTATCAACCACCGTAGGAAGACAGTTGACCAGCTGGCGGACGAGGCTGTACGTGAGTGCGACGAGACCTTGTTGGTGCAGCGTCAGACCCTCCTTCTCCTGGGCGGGGAGCGAACAAAAGTGAGAGATCACCGGCAGCCGCGTGTGGCGGGCAGAGGATGCGTAGCAGGCTGAGATCAACGCCACGGGGTTCGACATGGGACCGGCTAGGTTGGGGGGCGAGCCGCCGAGGGCCAGCGCTTGTGACCTCGGAGTGGTCACCCAGTTCTGCAGGGTCTCGACGACTTTGCTCTCCACAAGAATTTGGGCGGCGGGATCAATGTCGGGGACCTGGTCGTCGCTGTCAAACACCGCCTCGAGGTGTTTGGAGGCGTTCTGCAGCTCCAGACGGGCCAGGCGGCGTCTGGACGCACGGGACCATTCAAAAGCGGACGCTGCAGAGAGCACAGTATCATCGGTCAGTATGCTGGGCCACGGAGAGACGAAGAAAAGAAAAGAAAAGAAAAGAAAGAAAACGACTGGAATCCGCTGAGCACCTCTTGACTTACCGAGATCCGGTGCAGCGCTGATCATGCATAACGTTCGGCTGTCAGAGTCACTCACGGGTCGGATCTGACCATTGACCGTTCGCAGCATCTCAGTCAGAAGCTGATCCTTTTGCTGCCGAATCCTGGCTCGTTCTTCGGCATCCTGCTGGATCTCCCAGATCAGACGGCGGGTGATGGTGTTTTGTGCGGCGATGCGACGATCCGTGCCCTCGCGTCCCACCTGACTGAGCTGAGATTCTGCCCACAGCGCATGCGGGCTGTATGCCATGTCGGGCTTCTCGTCCACATCCATGCAGTCAAAAGACTCCGTGAGAGCCCGGGCCTGTTGCTGGATGCAACTGATCAGGTGATGGAACTCCAAGTATCCGTCGTGGCTGTGATTCTTCAATATCTCGCAGGTGGATCGCCGGGTGAACCAATCCATGAACTCGGTGAGAAAGAAGAAGTATCGAGCGTACACCTTGGCGATCGGAAAGAAATGCGTCGAGGTGAGGGGCTCTGTTGGAGAATGAAGCGCATCGTGGATTTCCAGCAGCGCTATCAGAAAAGTCTCGATGACGTGGGGGTATTGTGAGGCTGCCTGGGGTCATCAAGAGTCGAGAGTTAGCTCATCCGTCTGCCGATTGCTGATATTGCAGCGTCGTTGACAAAACGAGAGAGAGAGAGAGAGAGAGAGTAGTATTTGACCGACCTTGATGGCAGTCTGAAGTACACTGTAAAGAAGAGGGGCATGAAAGAGGTCATTATCTGGGAGGACAGTCATCAGGGTGGCATGAATTGACAAGGTTGGCACCAGTTGGTCACTTAAAGCGAGTGGCCGGTCGAAGACCCGTCTCCGCGGGTGGGATTGCCATTCGGCCTGCGTCTCCCGAATGAGGGTCACCACGTCGTCCACTGCGGGGGGTCGGTCCCCCCGTTGGACTCGACTGGTGGGGGGAAGAAACCGATTGAATGCCTTCCAGGTCTGCGCAAGCTCATTGTGTTCCACATCGAGGTCGGCAATGACGGGATTTCTGGGCGTTGAATAGCGTTAGCGGAATGGACGGAGGATAGAGCCAAGAACGTGGAGGGGGGCGGGAGAAAAAGAGAAAGAGAAAGGGAAAAGGAGAGAAAAAGAAAGAAAAGGGAAAGAGGACAAAGAGCTCCCCCGAACAACCACAAGGGCTCTGTTGGTAGAAGAACAATGGAGTCGACACACGAGCAGAGTCCGCCATAGAGGCCAGCACTGAAGGCAAGGGGAAGAGGATGCACACGTACACAGAGACCGGCTTTCTGTCAAAGCATCGTTCCCAGTCCTTCGCAAAGGATTCAGCGGCAGCGTTCAAAGCCATGGTGTAACGCCTGTCGGCCGCCGATCAGGCGAGCCCCCGATGAAGAACGATAATCGGCGAGCAAGCTCAAGATGTCCGCGTTGATGGCGACCACAATCGAAATTAATAACCTCCAAAGACTCGACCGTGGGACAAAAAGCTCCGGCGAGGATAGACGAGAGGTGTGCAGATGCGGACGGGGGGAGGGCTGTCACCATCGAGACGGGCATGCAACCATTCTTCGTCGAGCCGAGCCGTTGATGGAACTGGGGGTCGCGAGGGCGGGGACGGATTGCCGGTGGCACAACGCAGGAGGGGGGACTCGATTAGGACTGACGATCCGGGTGGATGATCGGAGATACACACAGACAGGACGGCGATGGCGAGAGCACAGAGAGAGAGAAAAACATAAACGAGAGTGGTGTTGGCGTTACCCAGAGGACCGAGTCGGTTTCCTCCATTCAGCGGTACCCAAAGAAACCACGATCAAGGGACACGGATGTAGCCGCTCGAGCAGATCCACCAAAAGTCCGATTCTGCTGCTTCCAGTCTGAATGGATTGCAACGAGATGAGAGGGGGGGTGGAGGCAACACGGGACTTGGGTGTGGAGAGAAAGGAAGATCAACTTGAGAGAGAGAGAGAGATTTTGACAAAAGGCCGAGGGGGGGGGGAAGAGTAAATCGTCGGGTGGTGAGTAGGCCCAGTCGAGTACTGAGAGAAGTGAACTGGGGGTCACAGGCGAGACAGGATAAGGTACGGAACTTTGATTCTCTGTTACCCACGACTCGGTGAGGCGGTAGGAGCCTAAAGAGGTACCCTCGGTGGAGAGGACAAGATCGTCCTCCGATGGAGGACGCGGTACTAATCTAGTGCCGCGTCCCGAGACAGTGCCACTCTTGAGAGCTGAGGGACCTGCTACCCTCTCACACTCCACTCTCCACGAGGAGATATCTACAATGACCACGCTGCCGTGCTGCCGTGCTGGAGTATGGTTCGCAAACGATCTCATGAACCATTCCGGGATTGAACCAGATCAATTAAATTGGGTGGAGGATCTTGGGAGGAGGAGTGGAGAGGGGAGGCACAAAGGCTGCAAGATGCTATTAATGGAAGGGGAGATCTCTCCCGACCGGGCCAGACCAGATGGACGATCAGATCACCAGAGGGTCAGAGACCTCCCGCCCGACAGGCGAGTCGTATGGGCCGCGGTGATGATACCCTGCACTCTACACTGGCTTTGCCACCGTCCATCGCGGAGATTGTGGTGAGGATCATGGTGGTGTCTCTTTGGATCTGGTCACTTTTTCTCAACTTGATCCGCTGTACAGAGGAGCTGGTTTTGCTTTCTCCTGGACTGATTCTTTCCCAATCGAGGCAGAGAGCATCGTCAACTGGGGTGCGGGTTCCACGAGAGCCTCGACCGGGTGGTTTTTCCATCTCCACTCGGGGGCATCTCCACAAATCACATGGCTCCGCTCAACCGCCCCGGCTGGGCCCCAGTAGGTTTGACGGTCTGGGGGAGAGTTGGTGTCGCCCATCTTCCAGTCTTTGCGGACATCTTGCACCTTCCAAATGGCAGCACAGGTGAAAAGGTAAAGACCACGTCAGACATCACGGGCATATCGCCAGAGAGAGAGAGAGAGAGAGAGAGAGAGAGAGAGAGAGAGAGGGGGGGGGGGGGGGGAGAGCCTCACGTGAACTTGCTCCCACGCTTGCGGCTGCGCATCTCCTCGAAGCAGAAAATGAAGGTCGTGGTCAACGGGTGATGATTCGCTCGAAACTCACGAATTGGAATCTCAACTGCTCCACCGCCGACTGCTCCCCTTGCGCGGCACCTTCGCCACACTATTCAACGCGGAACCCGGCCGATTCTCTCTCCATTCCTCCCCTCTTGCCGGCGCTGAGAGAGCCTGGGTCGAGCTTCATCTCCAGAGACACAGGTGCCTGAGAGGTGGGCCTGCAGAGGAGCCAACGAAGCGGTCCTGCACATATCTCGCTTCGGTCTCCAGCCCACGATCGCCGTCTGCGGGTGCTGCATACGCCTATCGTGCCGACTATCTCTGACCGTTCCATCGGATTCAAGTGTCCAGTCGTCAGGCACCCTGACCTCGTGTTCTTTTGAACTTTGTGATGCCGCCCGGAGATGGACGCTTCTAGTCTCTCGGGCACTCTCTACGTGCCCTCGTGCCGGAGTGACCAGTTGGCGCCTTGGGACTACTTTTCCCTCTTTCCCGCTGTACCCCTTGCTCAACGGGGATACCGGAAGCATAAAAAGACACGTGCAGTTCAGCAGAGAGTATGTGCTCTCTACTGTACTATATAGTCGTGTCTCCGCATAGACTGGTTAGAGAGCAGTCAAGACCGTCGTACTCGAGAGAGGTCACGACTAGCAGTGACTACCAGTGAGGAGTCAGTATACCACTCACTCGCAATAGCCCGGCGTAGACCGAGTCGCTCAGGGTCGTATATACCGTACCACCTCCAAGTTCCCTCAGCCCAACGATAGTGCGCCTTGATTCCCATCTGTCGAGCTTCTGTCAGCGCCGCTTTTCCAAGATCCCTGTCATGAATGAATCGCGTGGAGAGTGAGCATCGTCCAAGCGGTGGCCTCGTGGCCGCTCCCATCGCCCTCAGCTATCAAAGTGGTTTTCGACAATGACATTCTCCCTTCCGCTTAGACCCCCGGTGGCTGCTCCGTCAATGGCCCGCTGCCTGCGCAGGGCACCCTGATGGCCGTGCGCACCACAGACGGATCGGCGTTCCCCGCGGGGGCAGCGCCTCTGCTGGAATCCCCATTGCCGCGTGTCTTCAGGGGACGCCGGGCAACCGGGAGCTGATGGCCTCCAGTCAATGCCCCACCCCCCCCCCCCTGTTGGTCAACCTGAAAATGGTGTTTCACGGGGCGAGAGGGTCGAAATGGGTCCTGTGATGTGTTTATGGAGGTTTTTTCTAACTGTCTCAGGTCCGCATCCTATGCACAATGTATCCCAAAGCTCACGGCCATGGACTGCAATGACTACTACAAGATACCATACTCAGTTTCTCTCGAAACAACTCCCCCCTTGATCACTCAATGCTGTCTATGTGTCTTGGATCGAAAGGTCACATCAAAGCAGTGTTATTTTGATAGTAACGCACCCTCGATTTGCGAGTATTCCTCCGTCAAGCCACGGAGCTCGGACTGAATGGCAAAGATCAACGGAGACTGAACCGGCCGAACTGCCAGCGCTGGCTCGGTTCTTACTCTGTACTCAAGTGTAGACTGTCGGGCACTCAATGGGTGTACACAGTACCCAATTGTGGAGGACAGCCCGAGCGATGCGGAAGATGAAAATCCCAAGGTTGTCGGGCAGGGTAGCTCGTAGCGACTACCGAGTATATACTGCTACATGTATCTGTGCCATTCCTCTTCGACTTGCGACCGAGAAAAGACTTGGAAATTATTCATCCAGGAGTTTGCCAAGAGCAGTCATACTCTTGTCGAGAGGGTGTATAGATCATGGCCCATCCGAGGATACAGACTACAGCTTGAATGTGGCTGATTCTGAATATTCCATTGTGTCAAGCGCAAGCCTAGGTATACCCGGCTAGGGGTCATTGTGTCTAGATCCATTTCCACGTGGAATATATACCCGCAATGAAAATGTTCCATTGCAGTCTGGGTTCTACTTTGTTACTTATGATCGCCTTCCCCCCCCATCTACATAGGGTACATCTATACAAGAGCAGATTGATTTTTGTTTTCTATTTTCCCCTAATGATAAGATTGATCAGGGTGGAGGCTCCAGTGTGATAATATACACAGGGATCGAGCATCGCAACATTCAAGCTACATTATTTTCTGGACTTTCTCCCTTCTTCCCCCCATCAATGTAGAATCTACTAGTTGCCTTTACTATACAGCTCCCTTACTGGCCATATTGTAAACACCAAAAGATTCTCATGTCAATTTGATCATCTCATCACAGTTGGACAATCTCATGTACTATATACTGCGCTATGTAGCCCCGGGTGATGAAATTGATCCAGAGATCGACACTGGCCAGAGTTGCCCCGGTCGGTCCGATCGACACCATGCAGGCAGACTATTGGTGTGATGGGGAAACTAGGCCGATGATACGGGCACACAATCAGAGTTAAAAACGGGTATCACTGTAAATTACTTCGATGTCATCGGGTTGGATGATGCAATGGCCTCGAAAAATTGATCTGCAATCCGGGAGTTTGTCATCACTTAGGTGATCTTCGCATCATCCTTGGACCGGACTAGTTGTGAATCTAATGGATCGAAAAGAAGCAATTATGGCACAGTGGACAGATCAGTCGTGGAGATAGGCGCCCGTCCCTGTTGACACAGAATGACTATGATAGGCGCCAACCTGGGGAGGGCTTACAGTACACTGTACAGATGTTCATGTAAGGGTTTATCACTACGGCAGCCTCTATGGAGGAGCTGGCGGGACAAGGTGATTATTTTCTGTCATCTGAACCAACCATTTGTGCCGAGCAGGGAGAGTTTGTACGGTAGCGCCATTGAACTGTACCGACGGCGCCCTTCCAATCATTCTGTGGTTTTGAGGTTGAGCGATCGATCTGTGGGGGACTGGGGGCAGTGTTTCTAGAGAAGCGGACCCCCTCGGGTCTCGGCTCAGTGAGACTTGTCTTGCATCCGAGGCTGGTCCTACAAAGAATTATCCATGAACTGTTTTTTTTTTGTACAGGACAACTGTGCTGATGTGCTCGCTGCTTGCTGCTCACTCTTCGGCATGTTGCCCGTGGTCAGTCGGTTAGTACGTAAGGTCCTAATATTCTCAGCCTCGCGGACGGATACCGGCCATTGGTGCACCCCCCGAGGCCCGGGGTCTGGAATCTGGTTCATCCTTCAGCGTCTCGGACATGGGTAGTTGAACAATTCATTCTGGTCTGAAAGCGACCGATAAGAACGCATCTTGGAAGTGCAGGCTGGTGATCCATTACTACCTCAGGTTTGATCCTGATCTCATACCGAGTACATTCTATGATTCAATAGCTTGATATATTAGAAGCTAGGGGGGCATCAATGGTAGAGCATGACTGAGCGGGATTTTCTCTTGGTGATTCTCTCCGACCGATGGGAACAAGCACAGCAACCTGCTCGTTATCGTATTCCCATGACTGATCGCCCACTTCTCCACGGCGTGGGGGAGGATCCGTCTTCTCTTGCTGTTTTGGGACAGAGACGGCTTCTTGCGTGACCAATGTAAGGGAATCCTCCATCACTGCTCAACGGGCATCGGGCATGACTGAGGCCTGGGAGACAAGGTAGTAATTTGTCCCTGTGATTGTGTGTATTGAACTGTACAGTGCACTCTTGAGAAAGGCATTGACCGGACTGTCGATATGATCGCACATTCTGGGTATCGTCCGCTGATCTGCAAGCCTGAGGCGTTCAAACTGTTCCCTCTTTGGGGTTCCCTGTTTCCCCGACGGCCCATTTGATACCCTCATGATGTACTCCACCTTTTCCTCTCCGCAAAACACTGACGCTGACGATGAGGAGGGGGTTTCAAATCGGAGGAGATGGCCCTGTAGTTGAGAATTATGATTTCTAATGATATTCCCTGACTATGGACATTGTTCCTTTTTTTTTTTTTTTGGAATCATGAAGCTACAGGCCCCCCCCCCATACTGTAGTCGCAGCCCCCAACCATTTTCCTTCTCGCCGATGTCGCCAACCGGTGCCAATCTTCTTCCTTTTCTGCCCATCCACCTCTGAGTTTTGAATCCGTTCCGTCGATTCCACGCAACCTCCCATCCACTCTCCTCCACCCATTTATCCACTTTGCTCTGCACTGTCCATCATTGCCCCCCCTCTTCCATGCGCTCATCGTCCTGGGTTGTTCCGAATCTCCAAAACTCCATTTCTTCCACCTCCCGGGTTTTCCTTTCCGGGACACACAACGGGGCCCCTACACAAATGATCTGAGCCTCTCAGCCTACTCCTCTTCCCCCCCACACTCCGGAGTTCCGCTCTCTCCCGTACAGGAAGAATACTCCTCACTTCTCAGTATTACGGACACACCGGCACTTTTGTAACTTAAATCAGGACCTGTCGGGCACCAGATATACACAGCAATGGGGCGGTGGTCATCCTCTGTCCGATCATTCTTCACCTTCTCCCTCCTCACCACTCCTGTGTGGGCGCATATCTCGATCTTGCCTTCCAACGATACCCACGATTTGGCCTGGACCAGCTCCGCGCACTTCCGCCTCCAGGGTTCCAATCCACTCAGTGGCCAGAGCCTCGCCCCATTGACGCATTCTCTCGTCAACTTAACTACCAACCAGGCCCAGGTGAGACCTCGTTTCGGGTGCTTCTGGTTCGCTTTCTGGAGGGATTCCTCATTTGCTCTGCGGCACCACTCCCTTCATTATCCAACTCCCACCCTGCATTTCACAGCGCTTGCGCATGGGGCTCTCATCATCATCATCATCATCCTGAGTTCTTGACACTAATTCTTTACGGCGCTGTTTCCACTCTCCTGCAGGGATTGAACCTTGCCGGCCAACTAGTTCAAGTGACCGCCACCAATTCTCTGGCCATCAATACGACTGATATTGCGGTCATCCCCTGCGACGATTCTGCCGCCAATTATCCCGGCGAGTTGGGCGTCGATCAAACCGTGCAGAGTGCCATCACCGCGGCGAACCGGCCAGCAGCCATCATCCTCTACAGCACCTCGGCAACCCACTGCAACCTGACCACGGATGACACGACCGAGGCCTATCGCTTCATCTTGACCTTTCGAGATCTTCACGGCATCGACATCAGTCAACTACTCAAGAATTCTTCCGACAATCAGGTAACCATCCAGCCTGATATGGCGTCCTTAACCACTTCTGCATCACCGGTGGATGGCAGCAGCAACGGCACCGGGCCCAGCAATGGCCCCAATACGGGTAAGGCAGCCTTCCCTCTTGTGTTCCCGCCTCTGGACCTCATCAACGGCCGGGCGTCCGTGAAAAGCGCTAATTCAAGCTTCTAGCCATGATCATCCTGTACAGCATCACAGGTATCATCACCGCCCTGTTCCTGGGCATCATCATCACCGGCGCCGTCCGAGCGCACCGTCACCCCGAGCGATATGGACCTCGTCGGATCGCCGGCCGGCCCCGGCAAAGTCGAGCAAGGGGGATCGCACAAGCCATGCTTGACACGATTCCCGTCGTCAAATTTGGCGACTCGCACGACGTGGTTGCAGCGAAGCGTGATGTGGAGATGGCCAATGCGGATGACACCACCCGCTCGCCGTCCCGTGTGGGCAGTGTCTCCGAGGCCGATCAGACCTCATCGCATGGAATTGATCTCTCGACAGCTCAACCAGAGGGCAACAACAATGACAACCACGTCCGGAATCCCCCGACGGAAGCAAACCCTGCTGCGGCGCCCGACGGGGGCAATTTCTCGTGTCCCATCTGTACCGATGACTTTGTCATTGGGCAGGACTTGCGGGTCCTGCCCTGTAACCACCAATTCCATCCTGAATGTATCGACCCTTGGCTTGTGAATGTGTCGGGCACGTGCCCTCTGTGGTGAGTTCTGATCTCGACTCGATTCTGCACCCTACTTTCTGGAGAGAGAAAAGCTCCGGTCTTGCATACACTCACTTCCCCCAGACACATTGTAAAATCATTCGACTAATCCGTGCAATTTTAGCCGCATTGATCTGAATCCTTCGAAGCCCGAAGAGACTGCCGAGCCTGGGGCTGAGAATCCAGATGGCCAAGCGACGGGCACGCCAGCCGACGGCAGCAATGCTGCCGCTGCCGCGGGCGCGCAACATAACCGACATTCCCGTCGCCTCTCGAACTATCTCCACAGTCCTCTTAACGCTCGCCGCATGCGCAACGCCACCGTGGAAGAGCGCCTGGATGCCTTGCGTCGTGTTCGAGAAGCCAACCAAAGTGAAACCACCACCGACCCTGACGCCTCGCAATCCAATCGCAACCGTTTATCAACCCGACTCCGTGAACGATTCCGCATACGTACCCACTCCCACGGAGTTGACCACCCTAGTCCTGAGGCGAGTGGCCCTGTCACGCCCACCATTCCCCCGGCCGCACACACCAACCATTGACGGGTCCGACCGCGAGCGCGCCTCTGTGTGTCTGGGGAATGACCCGAGCAAAAAAAATACCTCACAAATGCATGATTTACGACACTCCTTGAAAGCAAATTCGATTCTCACTGTGCATTTGATACGATATGATTTTTTTTTGTTTCTCTTTTTTTTTTTCTCATTTGTTCTTCTTGTTCTCGACGCTTTATTGAGATCACCCTTTTTTTTTTGGATGATGATATGTGATGTTTTGGGTTGACTATATGGGCTTATAGATTGCGGCGCATTTGGGACTCGGTACCTTGTTTTTCCCCCCTCTCTTTCTTGTCTTGGAGGGAGCATTGGCGTTTTTGAGATCTTTTGTCTGCGGCAATCTTCTGGTGGAATGAGGCTGCTTCTTCGGGTTCACGGATATGTCTTGCGGGGGCGGAGTCGAAAGGGGTGGAGGAGAGGAGAAACGTCCGGGCTATGTTGGCATGCATATCGGAGAAGAGAGGTCCAGAGTTCGGTGGCATCTCGCGAGAGACTTTGGAGAAGGAGACTGGCGTTGCAGTGTCGCTCCTTCATCCATACCTCGATCGGTCTTTGGAATGCCCCTGACTGGCGAGAGCAGCGTGCCAGGAACGGTCTCCACTGACACCCACTCTGCAACAGATGCCCACACGTACTGTGTTGGTTCTGTCCTTTGCCCTTGTACAGAATGGATGTTGTGTCAAATGAGGGGATGACTGTAAATAGTTGAATGGGAATCTCTTCACTCAATGTTCCCAGACGCTTACGAATCAACGTACGTATATACATTTGTATTATGTACTTGTACTACTTGTCGTGTGCACCTGCTGCCAGTAGTTGATAGTATCAGGAATGGTTGCTATACGCCCTTGACTCTCCTAAGATTCTGCGTTTGACCTTGTGCCTCCTATCTTGCACAATTTCAACCCCTACGAGACTGGCCAGATGTATGGGTACCCGCCATGTATGGATTAGAGTATATGGTACTGTAGATATCTAGAAAACAAGTTCCCCACGTTACGCCACTACCGCACTCGAGTTAGGTATCAAGTGGGAAATGGAATGGATGAATGTGAACTGAACTCTAGTAGTTGACCATGAAAATTTTCTGGGTGTGATGAGGCTGAGCTGTGCTAGATTTGAAGAAACTGCATTGGTCGTGGCTTCGGGTGGTCTTTTTTTTTCTTTCTTTTTTCTTTTTTCAATTTTCTTTTATCGAGGGGCATGACGGTTGCTTTAAAAGTCACTGGTCTAATTAGTTGGTTTCCATGACGTAGTTGGAAAATCCCGTGTTATCCAGATTCGGTATAGCACTGGTTCACGGCGAATGGGAGTGGACACTTGGTACTACTCTATAGACCAAGGGTACTCCAGAGTCGGGGGAGGAGGATTGTAGTAGATGAAGGCCTCGAACGGGGTGACACTCGGCTTTTCATGGTGTCTGGGGGGTTCCCCTCTTTACTTGTCACTACGGAATAGAATGGATCAACTGCGAGACAGATTAGAACTGACATGGGGTCCGGCAACATCTACTACTAAGGCTTCACACGGGACTATCTTACACATGTCAACATGGAGTAGGTATGGTTTAACCTCAGCTAGGTACTATATCTATTTCTACAGCCCCTGTATATGATGTCTATTTACATTGCGTAGCTCACTAAGCCCGGTTGATATCGAGTGAACTCTGCCCACGGCTCTGTGCACTTTATACATTTTACACCAAAAAGGAATGGAGAGTCAGCGAAGCAGTACTACTCCCGTCTGATTCTCCTGCCGTATCTACTATCTACTATGTGTGTATATACGAATGGACTGACGTGCTTTGTCAAGACATTCACAGTGAAAAATGTCACTGCATCCTATAGTGACGCTCATTTCCAGTCGAAGTGAAAAGAGTGAAAAGAAGGAAACCTTAAGGTCGAGAATCACACCCGAGGTTCCTATGAGGCTTTTTGCCTTGTTCTCCGGGGCTACTTTCCCCGGATTATGTACCTTTTTCCGATGAGAAGAACTGGCTTTGTGGATACTATTTACATTATATAGAGTGAGAGAAATTTCTTCTTTCTTTTTTCACTCTCTTCTATCTTCTTACTCTTTTCCAAAGAAAAAAAACCCCCAAAAGAAAAGATCACGGTGACTTAAACGGAGAAAAGCGAGGATCAAACCATCCCCCCGGGCCTTGGCCGGAGAGACCCGCTCCTCGGGACCGGGAAACGGTTGGAGTCGGAGGGCCAGCCCCGGTCGGGTTTCAGAGTGGATTGTGGAGAGGCTTGGAGACTGAAGAAATTGAAATTGGGGGAACGGAGTTTGGGTGGATTCAATTGTCAAATTCAATCGCCGACGGGTATTTGGAGGATGTGGGGGGATGAGGAAGTGAAGGGGATTGGGATGGGCGATACTGCTGTGGCTCACTTGGGATCCGGTATGCAAATGTAGTAGTCGTCGTGGAATCTTGTGCATCGTGGTGCCTCCGAGGCCGAATCTGGGTAAAATGTACATCAGTATCCACTAGATTGTACAACATTTGAATAGACAGTGTGCGACTGCGCAGTATCTCTCTGTCCAAATAATAAGTTCATCAACATGATCGGCCGTGATTCAGAGACTGAAGGTACACAGAGATTTATCATCAAGTGACCCTTTTTACTTCTCTTCTCCCCGTTTTGTGTGACTATCATCCAGAGACTCTACAGTCCAAAGTAGATATCGTCGGCATCCCACTAAGCCATCCATTGCAGTTCACCTAATCACTTGATCATCCTTTTTCCCGGTCATCCTCCCCATTCTTTTTTTTTTTTTTTTTTTTTTTCATATTGTGGCCACGAACCAAAAGGCCAAGATCGTCATGCACGAGACCGCGCGGACCTGTGTATAGACTTGGCGTTCCGTTTCCCAATCATCCAGACGTGGTGTCGGTGACTCGGTAGTGCCGGTGCAGGGACGGCATGGCACCGAATCCATCAAATGACGGTCCGGACTACGGACCGACTTGATCCTGCTTGAGGTCTTCTCCCACCTGATTAGAATTCCATGGCGGCTCGATGGTCTGCAGGACAGATATCAGCGATGCCCCCCCCTGCATCGTTGGGTGCTTCCGATTCATTCGGACCTACGGCTGCTGACGCCCCTCGAGCATTCATCTGGATAGCCCTGCAGCATGGTAGACTGCAGACTGCTCGAGCCTGACCCGCCCTCCCGCAGTCTTCGAGAAGCACGACCCCACTGCGTTCTTTTTCTCTCTCTTTTTTTTTTTGTTTCCCCTTCCTTTGAGAGTCTTTCTTTTGGCTGGGCCTGGCGGGCGTCTGGTTGCAAGGCCAGAATGTAAGAGTTGGGGCTCGGCGTGATGACACACCGGACGGCGGGACGAGCCTGTCGGAGCTGGAGTGTCTCCAGGAGCAGCCCGAGTCAGGAGTCAGGACCCGGAAGATCCTGGACCAGAATCCATCACGAGGAGTCAAATCCACGTTCCGAACGCCCTGCTGTCTGATGCCTCGGAAAGAGTCTCTTTGCATTCCAGGCCCAGTGTGCATCCTATACTTCAATGCAGCGTCCATTCGATTCGGCCATCAACCATGCAAACACCGAAAAATCATATCCGCGCCGTGAAAGGTAGGAGATGATAATCTAGTCAGTATTGCTCGTATATTCTTTGAGTCGTAGAACACCCGTCACGGTCCGGTCACAGTTGTTCACTTATCAGCATGTGACTTCGGAACTCGTGGGTGCACGTCATGCGACGAGAGAGCTCTGCGACAAGTTCCTCGGCTTGTTGGTCAGGTCCGAGGGAACATTCACCAGTCGAGCGTGAATGGGGGTTGGGAATCATGCTATTTAACAGTGAGAGCCGCACGAGACCCTCTTCTCTCTCTCCTTGCTCCGTCTCTCTGCCTCTTTCTCCTCGTGGGTCCTTTTTAGGTATTCTTTTCTCACCCATTGCATCTTGAATCTTGTGTGTGTGTATATCCGGCCTGATCCTCTCTGATCTTCTCCCCGTGGACAACTGGTCAGTGGTGAGTCGCCTGAATTAACCGCGCGGTCAATTCCCCACCCCCTCATTTCCCCCTCTTCCCCTCAGGTCTCCATTGAGATCTCGGCCTGTTTCTCGATCCGGTGAACGCAAGCAGCAAAGGTCCTGAGGAAGCTTCAAACTCTCCGGAAAAGTGAGCCACGCCCCTTCTGACAGTGTGAATTATCCATAGATTAAGAAAAAAAAAGAGTCCCCCCAAAAAAGACTCTACACGAACCGAGCCGGCAAAAAAAAAAAAAAACCTTTGAATTTTTTTTTGGCTGTTCGGGAAAAAGGGAAGGCTGCATACGCCATTCTCACCTCCGATTGACACCCAAGACC
The DNA here is from genome assembly GCF_001723175.1 of Penicillium oxalicum. NCBI lineage: Eukaryota > Fungi > Ascomycota > Eurotiomycetes > Eurotiales > Aspergillaceae > Penicillium > Penicillium oxalicum. The sequence continues at coordinate 1,610,696 of NC_064655.1, forward strand.
TCCTTCGGCGATTGATCATTACTTGATCAAAAACGACTGGAGCGCATTGTCTCGCATCTGATCTTTTTTTTTCCCTTTTCTGATTTTTTCACCCCTCCTTCTCTTTCCAATTGGGTTCCTTTGGACCCTGTTGCCCTCTCAAGTGATTGCGATCTAGTCCCAATCAATCAAAAAAAAATCCCTATTTTCATTTTTTCCCCCCGGGGATTTCCTTTTTCCCGTTTCTCTTTTACGTCAGTTTCCTCTTTGGGAGATCTTCCCTTTACAATCAGCTGCGCGGTGGCCCCTCCCAACGCCGACTCCAGACATCAGACAACGCAACCTGTTCATCATGACCAACTCCCGTCAACATCAAAACCCCTCCCATTCCTCCTCCACCATCCCCCCTTCTGCTTCTTCTTCTTCCTCCACCTCCGCCACCGGCACTGCTCGCGATCGTCTCACCTCCCTCTCTTCACACATCATGGGTTCCAACGGGTCCGCCTCCGTCTTCACTCCGGCCGCTGTCGCCGCGGCCCCCGAAGACCCTCTTTTTGGCCTGATGAAGGCCTATCGCGAAGATCCTTTCGAGAAGAAGGTCGACCTGGGCATCGGTGCCTACCGGGACAACAACGCCAAGCCCTGGATTCTCCCCGTCGTGAAGAAGGTACGTTTCGGCAGACAAGAGAGTTCTGTGACTCCATCCGCATCCGCAGCGGCCTGGCTCATGGCTCGGACATGGCAAACCATCCTGGAGCGCACACTCATCCACCCTCTCCTGTGCAAGACGAATATTGACCAAGTGATTGCCCTCTTCTGGCTAGGCCGACCACGCCATTCACAATGACCCCACATTGAACCACGAGTATCTGTCCATTAGCGGTCTTGCCGAGTTCACCTCCGCCGCTCAGAAGCTTGTCGTGGGCGCGGAGAGTCCCGCGATCCGCGAGAAACGGGTACGTTATTTAAACCGATTCAATCCACTACCTGGAGATGGCACGATGCATGATGACATCGTCCTCCTTCCGGGTGGCGCTTGAATTGGACCGCCCAAGTTCCCCCTCCTTCCCACCCCCCTCTCCACCTCTGTTTGCTTTTCAACCAGTTGCAGCTGGTAAAATGGCCATGGTCAAACACACTCCAGCGAAAATGCCTCGACTAACACGCTCCCCGCGTCCGTGCTCGAACAGATCTGTACCCTGCAGACCATTTCAGGCACTGGCGCCGTTCACCTGGGCGGTCTTTTCCTCGCCAAATTCCACCCTGCGCAGCCCAAGCCGACCATCTACCTGTCCAACCCGACCTGGGCCAATCACAACCAGATCTTCACCAACGTTGGTCTCCCCATTGCCACGTACCCATACTTCTCCGCCAAGACCAAGGGCCTCGACTTTGATGGCATGATCGGTGCGCTGCAGGCAGCGCCTGCCGGTTCCATCATCCTGCTGCATGCCTGCGCACACAACCCCACCGGCGTGGACCCCACGCAAGAGCAGTGGAAGCAGATCGCAGCGGTGATGCGCGAGCGCCACCAGTTCCCCTTCTTCGACACCGCCTACCAGGGCTTCGCCTCGGGTGACTTGGTTCGCGATGCCTGGGCGATTCGCTACTTTGTCGAGCAGGGCTTTGAGCTCTGCGTCGCCCAGTCCTTTGCCAAGAACTTTGGTCTGTATGGTGAGCGAACGGGTGCCTTCCACTTTGTCTCCGCCCCGGGTGCGGATGCCTCCACGGCGATTCAGCACATCGCCAGTCAGCTGGCGATCCTGCAGCGCTCGGAGATCTCCAATCCTCCCGCGTATGGTGCGCGGATCGCCAGCAAGGTTCTCAACGACCCCCAGCTCTTTGCCGAGTGGGAGGAGGATCTGCGGACCATGAGTGGACGGATTCAGGAAATGCGTCGTGGTCTGCGCGAGCAATTGGAGAAGCGTGGCACCCCTGGCAGCTGGGAACACATTACCTCCCAGATTGGCATGTTCAGCTTCACCGGCTTGAATGAGAACCAGGTTAAGATTCTCCGGGATAAGTGGCACGTCTACATGGTGAGTTTTTTCTTTTCTTTTCTTTTTTTTTTTTGGGGATCCCCCTTGGTGGTCGTGCATTCCGGTCATTGCTTTTCGCAACGCCTTTTTGGGGAGATCTATTTCCTTCTCGAATTCATACTGATTTGTGCCTTGTTATATTCAGACCAAGAACGGCCGTATTTCCATGGCCGGCCTCAACACGAATAACCTGGAATACTTTGCCGAGGCAGTCGACAGTGTTGTCCGCGAAACTTCATAAAAGTCAGGGAAATAAAACCCTCTCATCAGATTTAATGCACCTATCGGTGTACGAGCACATACGCACACACACCTTCCGTCTCTCTCTCTCTCTCTCTCTCTCTCTCTCTCACCTTGGCATGCTTCATTCTGATCATCAGTTTCCCTGTTTCCTTGATTGTCCTGCCTCGTTTGGCCTTGTCTGTCTGGCAAAGCATGTATTATGGAATGTATCGGTTCGAGAGTAGAGATTCCGCTTGGTTTTCGGCATCAAGACGCGAAAAGACGAATGTAATGACATTTTGCACCCCACGATTTTCCATGCCCCGACTTGGACTTGGCTCGATACAAGCTGCTCTCTCTCTCTCTCTTTGAGAAATCGATCTAAAATCTGGCAGTGCCTTACAAGCACACGTATATCCCTCCACTTGAGATATTATCCCAAATTCCACCACCAGCCGCCATCCAATTTACCAGCGCTGAATCTCCCATCTTCCGTATCCATTCGAAGCCAGAATGACAATGTCTCGTTCTTCCTGTTTTTGCCAGATTATATAGATGAGTCGGGAGATGAGTAGTCCACTTTGTTCTCGGTTTTAGGTACGTTGATGATATCTGTAGCCCTGTGGTGGGGTGGAACCTTATCTGTTATTCGGGTAAGGTGCCGGACTTTATGGTCCGAGGTGGGTTCATGTGAATTCTTGTCATGGATGAGGGACCTTGGATAGTAGAGAGAGGGGCTACATAGTGCATATTGCATGTAGCAGTTTAGATAGATAGCATGATCTATTTTGGTAAGCCCTTGGGGCTTTTGTCTTAACAGCCAAATCACAAACAGAGGGAAGGGGAGAGGGAGAGACAGAAAGCGAGAAAGAAGAAACTGGAGGTTCGTTTATTATATTCATCATCACGGCTTCAGCAATGCAATGCAGGGTATCCCAAGTGCAGTTTTCACCGCGTCCAGGGGAAAGAGACATCGGGCCTGGCTTCGTGGCAACTTGGTTAAAACACCAGATCCCACACTACCAACCATGTACATAATCCCACGGTTCCCCAAAAGACAGCCTGCGCAGTACTGCGGCGCTCGGTGGCCCGTTTGAGTTCCTTGTTACCACGCCCGACGTTGCTCTGGGTGGTGTCCACGTCACTGATCAATTGGGAGATGTACTCTTCTTGTGTGGAGAGATGCGAGACGAGGGTTTCTTGGAGAGAGGATATTTCTAATAGTGATTTTTCGGCATTTCTGGAAGACAAAGAGAGAGAGAGGAGGAAGGTGAGGAATTAGCTTTGTGAAGGAGAAAGTATGAAATTGGAATGGAGGACCGCGAAAAATAAGAAAATGAGCTCGGGGAGGAAATCACGTACTGTACTTTTCCCAGCGTATCCTCATAATGCTTCAGCATCGTATCATTCTCCTCGGCAAAGAGTTGCAATTGCTCCGGAGACAATTGAGCCTCGATTCGTGCTGTCTCGGCTTCGCTCAACGTTGTTGCGTCGGGCGCTTGTATTGACGGATCCAAAGATCCATACGCTGGATTTGACGCCGACCCTGACCCTGACCCTGCTGGTCCACTCGTCGAAGAAAAGGCATCACCGCTGGCACCAGCACCCATATGCGCACCGCTATGTGCAGCCTTGTATAAAATACTCTTCTCCTTCTCCCGAACCCTCTCAATCCTTTTTTCCACCATTTCCCTCTGTACCCCCGCCACGCTGTCCAACCCCCTTCTCAAGAACCACAGCACTCCCTCCCTCACCCCCGCCAGCGTCTTGGCGCGCTCTTCTGCATCGATTTGCTCCGCAGATTTCCCCTCCGCACTGGCTTCGTCGAGTGCGCTGCCCCCGCCGGCCCAGCGCCAAAGTAATGCGCCTGCGGCACTGTGGCCGTACTTCTTGCGCAGTATCGATGCGGCCGTTTCTTGGCGGAGATTTTCCGCAGAAGAGAGGTTCGCGATGGAGGTGGCGAGGTCGCGGAGGAGGAGGGCCGTTGAGGAATCGATTGCATCGCGTTCTGGATCGGTGAGGTGTGTATGGGGATTGGCTGTGGCCGGGGTTCTAGTTGGTGAGAAAGGAGAGGAGGAGGGTGTCGAGCCCGCTAGCTGATCTTTGGTCGTCTGGCGACGTGTGGGAGCTGCGATGGAGAGGTAGGCATGGCGGATCGAATGGAGATACTTGAGAAGGGAGGCAATGTGGGAGTTCTGGACAGGGTGCAGGTGTTAGCCTTTTCTGATTTTGCTTCTGTTGGTTACAGGTCCCCTTCACTGCAGGAATGAGAAGCTTGGGCGGACAAGGTGAATATGGTTCCACAAGCACGTACTATGCGATGGGCCTCCTTGAGGAACTCGTCTGCGACCTCTGTGGAGGGAGTTCGAGCTGTTGGTGGCGGGATGGAGCAGGCATGTTTACTCGACAGGATTGAGTTCAGCGTCGGTGTAAGGTCAGTCATGCTGCTACTCGATGGGACAGCGATGTGGTCAGTAGGCACAATGGCCTCGGGAGAATGAATTGGAGAGTTGAGGATGGGTAAGTGTAGTACTGTTCGGACGTGAGGCTCAGCGATGGAGAAAGGTCACGGTGGTCTCCGGGTCCTGGTGGTGGGCCACGGGACACTTCCGGTGGGGCCAGTCAATCAGCGTCATCGTCTGTCCAGAAGCTCATCGGAAGTATCGTGCGGAGAAAAGGTCCAGAGATTCAAGATCATCCATGGACAAATAGCTCAGGAAAAAGCCAGAGCCAGCAAGGAATGGGGGTCAAAATAGAATCAAAGCAACATACCATCCAAGATAAGACAAAAACGTATGCGTTAATCACATTGCTGTGTCCATTGTATCTAACTACTTCAAGCCAACGCTACTGCGAGGATCCATCCCATGCCAGTCCCAAAGGGTATATAAATCAAAATGAAAAAGGACGTGGGGAAAATTACAAACAAAAAAAAACAAAAAAAAAAGGACAGCATACAGATGAATGCAAACCCTCTTATGCCTGTATCGATCCATTCCTCAATAGCCACCAAACACCAAGCCACTGTCCATTGCCCTTCAGGCCATATGATAGAAAGTCGTGTCATTTCCAAAGTTAAATCATCGCACGTTCTTCAACCCAAACCTAGAGAGCAGATTCGTCAGTCATGTGCTAGGGAGACAATCATCGAGCAGGATGAAGCCTCTCGAGGGATCATCTTCTCACAAACTGACCTCCATCTTGCCCATCTCACTACCCTCTCTCCGGGCAATCTCTCTCGCACTGGCCAGCAGGAGATCTAGATCCTCTTGATCTACCATGGTGATCATATCACCGTCATCCTGCACTCTTAGCCTCAAGGGACTTTGGAACCCAAATTTCTCTCGGATTCTCGTCTCGAACTCCGCAAAGTCGACCGTGGGCCCGATCATAATATACCGAATATCATCCGGTGCATGAACTTTGGTCCGGAATCGCCGCACCTCGGGTCGCCGTGAGTTTGCCCTTCGCGAGTGTCGTGCTGGTGATTGTGTGCGACGCTGTTGAGGGCCACGAAAGCTCGATGAGCCTGTACCTCCGACACCAGTGTCACGGAAATCAAAGGATGTGTCTTGGACGTGCTGCACATCGCTCTCCTCATGAGCATATTCGTCTGCTTCGTCAATGAAGGCAGGTGGGTGGGGCCGCCCCCGACCCCAACCCGCGCTGGAGACGGTTGTGGGACTGGTGTAGGACTGGTCGTCCAGGTAGGTTTGTTGACTTTGGTCGCCAAAATCAGCGGTCTCATTTGAATTCTGGTGGGTCTCACTGAGGTTCCTGCGATGGCCTTGAGACCAAGCGTTGCGACTGGATTCCCCGGTACTACGTGCGGCTAGAGATCGCACCGCAGGCCCCCGAGGCTCAGAGGCAGTGCGTGTAGTCCCCAGGCGGGGCTTTTCAGGGTTGGGAACAGTGCTTTGGTTTGGAGCTCGACGGTCGAGACTGGCTCCCGTGCGTTCAAGATCAAGACGGGCTGGTCGGCCAGCTCGAAGAGAGGCAGAGCGATGATGGGAGGAGCCCGTGACAGAGCCATTGCTGGTGGCCCGGTCATCTGGCGGAGGGGTGGGAGGAAAGAGGTTTCGTGTGAGGGGAGGTTCAGATTGCTGCCGAGTTCGGCTGGACAGGCCCTTGTGAACGAGATTAGTGGCAGCCCAAGAGACGCCTTCACGATCTTCAAGTGCGCCTTTGTCGACGACCATCGGCCGCCATTGGTGATCGGCACCTTGTGACCGATCTGACGCAGCCACCAATCGAGCTTTACCGAGATAGTCTTTGGACTTGAGATTCTTCACTTTGGCAGCATTGGGTCGATACAAGACGCCCACTGGGATAGAAAAGACCGTGTATCCCTGCCGCAAATTAGCATCGGCCATCCGCTGAGTCAGGTAACATGAGAGGGGGTTAGAGGAATGAGACGCATACATCTGCATTCTCGCGTATCGCATCGTCGATCACATCATGATCGGGCGTGACCTTCTCCTTCGCTGCGAACGAGAGATCTTGCATGCCCGGGGTCATCTGCTGCAGGTAGACGTAACATAACCCGCGATTGAATAAAACTTCGCAGGAATAGAGGCGAAAGTTGAGGCCCAGCTGCTCGTAGTCGATGGATGTATTTCCGCGTAGATACAGGAGCGTGTCATTGAAGTTGGCCAACGCTTCTTCAAAATCGCCCAGGAGGAAGTTTGATACACCTTGTTGGAAGTAGGCAATGGCCAGATACCGGTCGAGCCCGACAGCTCTTTGATAACAGTCCACCTACAACATGTATGAACATGACTGCACAAGTCTCACATTCATGGTGGAAAGGACAGCAGGAGGGACATACTGCTCTCTCATGCTCGCCTAGCGTGGCATAGATCACTCCGCAATTGAAAAGAATCTTTGAAGTATCTGCAATCTGGTCGAATTGCCGTAAAGATTCATCAAAGTCTTGGTTGTCGTAGGCGTCTAGGGCCAACACCCACGTCTCTATCTCCTGTCACATTCGATTAATGTTGGGCTTCGAAGGTATATCAGAAGGATTTCGCAAGCACTTGGACCACATACTTGCTTCAACGACATTGTGCCTGCATCGACTCGCGCAGAACAGTGCGATACGGTCTCGGGCTGAGTAGACCGCAGCAACTGGCGATGCGATTAAAGCAGCTAAAATCTACCCTCTGACTTCCACAGAGATCCCACAGGGGAGGAGAGAATGCTGTCAAGCAGTAAGACGATCCCACGATGAATCCCTGTACACCGCTGATCGGACCGGGACGGGATCAAGAACGTCACGCCGCCGCCAGGGAAATCGTGTTAGGACCACCAATTCTTATTATAGTACAACCACTTTCCCCGAGTGAAGACCCCGCTGATGTGGGAATAGTCGAGCCCGGGTACTTTGATAACCAAGTACGCCAAGGCGGAGCTATCGAAATTAGAATTGAAATGCCAGTCGGTTCCGTGGATGAGGGAACCCAGTGCGGCTGGGGGAGAGAGGGGAGGACTGGAGTCGAGACTGAGAAACGGCTCCGCCAAGGTGTGATCCGAAGTGTGCATTAGCTATCGACAACATAAGACCTGAGGTCCAGATGCGCTGCTCGATAAAAACACGAAGCCAGCCCTGCGACGACTTTTGAGAAGACGCCTCAACGAGGGCGTGGGTCAGGAGGAAAGAGTCTTGCAGTTCGCGAGTTTTGTGGCGGACTGCAGGCTGGCGGGGCAGGTCAACGGAAGAAGGTGAATGGAGGGATGGGACAGGGCCTCCGAGATGAGGATGGGCACTGCGAAGCACGAAGCCCACGATCGGTCGCAGGGGTATTTTTGGAAGCTGATTCCCCCTCTCGCTTCAGCTTATGAGGAGAGTGTGTTCTTTGAAGTTAAATCAAGTGGCTGGTCGTCGATTTGACTCGACCATCATCACCCACGCGTGCCCGCAACAGTGGATAGCCGATAGCGACAGACAAGGTCATATTCCAATCACCAGGTTTGCTACGTAGTATAGTACGCTAGGCGCGGGGTGAGTATCGGGCCCAGCTTTGCGGGTTGTGGATACTACGTATATCCTCACCAAGGGAAGAGGGCCGGGCCTCGGAAAGATGGATAGTGTCCTGCGAAACGACGAGGTTGTGGTGAGCAGTTTAGGGCAGCAAGAATCAAGCCCCAAGTGGATGTCGATGGATGTCGGGGGTAGTGGCATGACTGACTGGCTGGACGGGGGAGAAGAGCCGAACGAAATTCAGGGGAAGCCCCGAAAATGATCGATCGAATCTCAAAAAGGGTGCGAAAGCAGGGAAGAGTCGACACCCGAGAAGGAACACTAGCAACTAGCACCGGCACCAACACTGGCATCAGCATCAGCACGAGCACAAGCACGAGCATCTTGCAGAGAAACGCATGGCGTGACAGGGATTGGACCAGCCGTTCCGTGTGCAATCGACACAGTTTGCCCCGGGCTTCCTACCTATTCCGACTACGGTACGGGAGTGGCTCCCCCAGGCTTGACCAGAAACTTTCATGCTGATGGCCATGGTGCCCTTGCGCGCTAGGGACCGTCCGTTCAACACAAAGGGCTCGTCAGGCCGAGATGGGGGAAGCGCCGAGCAGAGGCGTGATGGGCCAAAAATAACTCACAGTGCACCTGCAGCAACCATGCGAGCCTAGGGAGTAATGGGCACGCTAGAGAGTATGAACGCTGGGATGTTCTTGAATCCACCGCGATTTGGAAGGGCGGTAATTTCTACACATTGACAGCCATACGACGACCCCCGTTGGCTGGCAAGGTAAACGAGAAAAAAGTTAAGGAAAGTGACTCGGTCCTCGAAACGGCGGGACTGTTTGAGAGGGCCGCACGGGGCAGCAGACGTCGAATGAGGGGAATTTGAACCAGAAATCGGCGCGGTGAGATGTTGGAATGGTGGCATGATTGTGATAGAATCGACGGTCTTCCCGCTCAGACCTTTTGCTCCGGTCAGCCAACCGATTGTGCAAGATTGCCGTTGGCAATGGCCATGAGTGATCTTGGAACGACGTTGAGCGAAATCACAGACCCCCTCCCGTTTCCCACGTCTCGACCTGTCACTTGTCGCGATCGCCCTCGTCAGCATCCCTACCACTGGAATCTGACAAGCATGAGATTAAAAACGGAATTTGAGCCTGCCACTGAATCGAAGAAATCTAACCGGGGACTGACCGTCGGCCTAATTTAGGGATCAGTCAAACAAGCGGGCCGTAGGAGGATCCATGGACGAGCATCCCTGCTTGTGGGTGCGGGGACAGTCCATGTCCTTTCCACATGGGCGACCATCTGGCATTCTCGGTAGTCAAGGCCAACTCCAGGTTAACCAGAGAGTCGGTCGACGGCAATTCGGCGATTTCGGCGCTTCTAGGGAGAGCTGTTGTTTGGGCATCTCATTGGCGTGAGGCTTACAGCTGGCCCCGCCGCGGCGCTTGCTGTGCTTTATTTAGAGTCGAAAAGGGCCACAGTCGATTAGTGTTGTTAACATACCAAGAAGATTCGGAAAGATCAGAAACCATCCGAATCTGCTGGGATTGGTTCCAGCATGATAGGGCCAAAGCGATGATGCGATTTTATTGGTGATTCATTTCATGTGACGAGCGACGACAGCCCAGGTCAGCAAGACTAGTCGCTGGACATTGATCGTGGGGAAAAGGAGTGGAGATTGTCGTCTGTAGAGAATGGAAATTAGAAGGCGAACCCGTGACCATCACCGCGGGGCAGATTGGCCATGCTAAATTTCAACAAGTTGCTGATCTCTGTACCTAGTAGACATCTTTTCCCCTTGCCTCTTCTTTTCTCGCGTCAAACGCCGTCCGGGGATAGAGTATTTGATGCAAGCTAATTATCTCGCCCCCTACCAGTCTCATAATGGTCAATGTCAACACCAACGCCAACCATGGTCGCCCTGGGCTGATCTTGGACAGATCACTTATTGGAGGGTTATATCACAGACTTGAGTGGACTTTTTGAGCGCATTCCACGGTGAGAACATAGCCGAGATCTATCTCGTGGCAAGATGATTTACCTCAACCGCGTGGTTCGCGATTACGTTGATTTTCCATCGTATTTGAAAATACGCCTGGTTTTGATAAGCGCGATCATCGTTCCAGCTCCAAAGAGAGAGAGAGAGAGAGAGAGAGGAGAGAGAGAGAGAGAGAGAGAGAGAGAGAGAGAGCGCTCGTGCTTGGACTTGACACGGACTTTCATGACGGGTGATATCCTCGTTTCAAATGGTTAGAAAGGTCATTCTGATACAATAGTATCAGTAGGTTTGAATTGATCCAGAAGAGATTGTGACCGTAGTACATCGAGACATAACTCGCGACGTCGTCGGCATGGATGTTCGAGGAGTTGAAAAGACATCTCGAAGCCGAAGGCTCTTTCATGTACACATGGACTCGTCATTCCTTGCGTCTCTTGACGCTATCATGTCTGGTATGAATCTAGCTACACTGAGAGACTGTGATAAGGGCTGTCAATGTCATACTCTTCCCGCTGCAAGCTGGTGCTTCTGGCAGTGGCTTTAGGTCAAGGCTGGTAGCGGCAGAAAATTCCCATCTGAAGTTTTAGTATATGGGAGTCTATCGCCTGACGTGGATTTTCGTCTATACAGGAGCTTGTGTGCTTGAGTTTGTCCAGCGACTCCCCCCAGCAGGGAGATGAACAGGTCAGCAACGCATGCTCCCGTTACACTCATTCAATGCATATCCTGGAAGCCTCGGAGCACGGTTGGAACTGGGCTCGAGTCGCTTCAAATAGCAGTACTTGCGATTATTTACCTAATATGCCTGCCTACCGTCTTGGATGCGGTTTTGCGCAGCTACTTGTCTGTCTACACGTGCACTTTCGTGCTCTAGCAGACTTTCCACTAGGGTTTGGTCCGATCCGGACTTTTGCTGCAACCATGTCAGTAGGTTCTGCCCTACCTACTTTGTGTAGAGGATGTCCTATGAATTCCCGTTCTCAGTACATTATAGCCAGGTACAAGAACGCTTAGATTGCATCACAGACCGACATTTCGCTAGATTGCTATTCAATCTGTGTTACATAACGTAAGCTACAAGCTTAAGTTTTCCGTAGAAAAAAGAACAGATAAACATATCGAGATATTTGGATATTTGACTCGAGAAAAACACAAAACTTCCACCGCATACTACTATAGCCGTACCTTTCCAATATAATGTCCTTCCTGGCAGGTGTATTGGTGTTGCATTGTGGTGCCCTTAAGGATCGGTGTAAATGTCCATTTCGTCCTAACGGCATGATGAATAGAAAACTCAATCATCAGTTCAAAAGTGGAATCTAAGGAAGGGCTCACGTGGAATGATCACGATCCCAATGTGGCCATCCCTCTCACATGAAGTACCTCGCCCCGGCGTCGGCATCCACTTTGAGGATTCGGTGCCATGGGGTAAGTGGGTCTCACACGACATGAGTCCATAACATTCCACAAAGGTCAACTACGTAGGACAGCAGTCTATTGGACTCATGGCATCAAACTATTGGCACTCTTTCCAACGCCAAAAAATTTAAATACAAATTCACCTAAAATGCAGAATACTCCTCTGATGGAGGGAAGGAGTCACGTGCCGATCGCATCCTCTCAAAGTGTTCCAATACTTCCAGCGTAGACCAAAGATCGTCCGCGGTCGGCAGTCTCACAAGGGATCTGATCTCAGACGCCAAACCGGACCAGGGATAAGTGTCAGGTTCTTTCCGAGACCGCCCCTCTTTCGCTCATCTCCGTAAACATTCACACTCACCCACTCACAACTCGCCCACGGACACATCGCACGATGGGCGACCGCGATATCAACCTCACACCGACGGGCGCCTCATCGAACCTTCCTGGGCTGGTACACATCCACCACATCGCCATCGCTCGCGATGGCGGAAATTTACAACACCGATCGCTTTGCGGAACTCTATTATCCGTCTAACACGGCGGACTTGCTGCAGCTTGGCCTGGCGGCTAGATTCATCGCCAGTTTATTGGAGGCCCACCAGATCACGTATGCGTTTATTGGGGGGTGGGCGGTCTATCTCAGGGGAGGCCGGCGCAGAACTCAGGATATTGATATCACTGTCGCCACGACGATGGATCATTTGAAGCATATTCTCATCGCACAGTCCCGGTACTGAATCTGGATCGCTCCCGTCTTTTTGCTTGTTTTTGTTTTTGTTTTTGCTTTTTTGCTTTTGGTTGAAGATAAAAGAAGACAGCCACGTTGTCAACCCGATTCTCCGGATGAACATTTTCATCATTCATATTGGGAATGATGATGGGACTCGAGCCCGATCACGTTGAACAAGCCCGCTCTAATTGGTTCGATAGAATACATTTTCCTCTGACCCATGGCCGGACATCTGTCCAGGTCTTCATCGACACCGGGCGTAGTGTGGATGGCGAGTTTCCACACGTGCCGGACTTGGCCGTGAGCATGGACATTGTGATCAGTGGTAGGTCAGACCCTTGCCTGGATGAGCAAGAAGACAATAACACGGTGTTAATCTCTAGGACCATCCTTAGGACATCTGGGTACCCCCGAGGATCTCCAATCTTCCCGCGAGCCCATCAATCCGCGTAGGCCGACACCCCTGGGGTCTCCCGTCTTGGTACTGGGGCTGGTCTTTCAAATATATGCCAAGCTGGATGCATTTTTCCACCGCGGGGAGCAGGGAAGCAAGGACTTTCTGGACCTGGAATTCTTGTTCACACAGTACGCAGCAGATATCCCGACCTTTCGGGAATACTACGATCTGGAGCAACGCCGATATTTCTGGACTCAGTACGCGGAGGCATATGTGGCCTTCCCGGATCAAGTTGAGAGCATGAGAGCCTTGCTCGGCGTTTAAAAAACCCGTGCGGAAGGAAGAAACAGAGACCGAGGGATCATCCGATTATTGTACAACGTGAACACCCACGCACGGAGCCGGTCCATTCCGCTGGAGTTTATCCTTTCATTTCATTAGTGGAATCATTTACATCGTTATATATGGATATAGATTAACATGACATGCGTTTCTGCGTCCACGGGTCGGGGGAGCCCCTTAGGCGAAAGCGGGTTTCAAAGAGACTGTCTGGTGTCGTCCAGCCGAGTCTGCCCTTTTTACTGCGTATCCTCGACACCCACTTGTCGCGCTTGTTGATGGTCTGTGTGGGGAAGTAATGAACAAAGAGCCAACCTTTTCCATGAGCCGCCTGCTTGGCAACCTGATTCATTCGTGTCGTCCATTCCAGATCGTTTGTCCCGTCCAGGTCCAGATGCCGATATCCCCACTCTTCCGAGACATTGGTCCCGTCGATACAGTCACACAAGGATACATCATCGTTGGTATCCAGGAAGCTCTGCATGAGGACCGGTAGTGTGGGGTACGGGAGACCATTGGAGCTGCGTTCAATATGAAACGGGCCCGACGGGATGTGTGCATCGTGAGCGGGCATCAGCACAAAGTAGAAATGGATGCCATGGCCCTTGAACCGATGATAGGTGTGACTCAGAGAGAAAGGATGAGAGGTTGAGTGAGGAGGTACGGGATGAATCTGGTCGGACATCAGTTCTGAGGAAAGAAGCGCTACCGCTTCGGACATTTTATTGTCGGGAACGCATAGGTCCCACTCCTACAGCATTGCTCAAAAGTCTATTGTCAGCCTTAAGGACCAGGGCAGTTGAGCAGGAAAAAGAAAATTTGACCTCACGTACATCTCGCACTCGCCCCGCCCCATAATAGATCAATGCCGAGACACCCACGATGCAACACTCGATCCCATGCTCCTCGAGAAATCGAGTCACCGATAAAATTTCCAGGGTTCCATGACCTCCGCAGGAGGGAACTTCGTCGGGGGAGTAGTTGGATGTGTCGGGGCCAGGCAAAGACGACTGAACGGGAGGCGTGATATGGATATTGGAAGCGAGCATTGCGAGATGTGCTAAAAGTATTCACCAGTAGTGGTGGATTGAAAGGTATGTACTTCTAAAAAAAAAAAATAACCCGGCAGGCAGATGTTCAAGTTCGCGGGGAAATCCCCAAATGCCGTGGGCTCCACGTGATGCTCTTAGTCACTGAATCTAGACTCTGCACGGCACGTTTCTTCTTCTAGTCTGCTTCCTCATTAACCTTAACTGGTCCTCAACGGCTACCGTGTGACAACCTGCATCCGGCCTGTTTGCAAGGGAGAAACGTGACACGTCCATCTGGACCATTCTAGATCTTTATGGCTCTTTGTGTGTAGTCTAGACTTGTGGTTGACCAGATGCGCATACGCTGTCGGGGGTGGAATAAATAGCGTTCTCGACCCGACGGCTTTGGAGATTGGAAGAGGCGCCTTCGAGCAGGCGAGAGCCCCACTGCGGCCGCTTGATTTGCCCCCTCTGCACCCGGAACTAACGGTCGTGATGATTCACACCCGCGCCATTGGTCCGAGGTGATTGAGATACGTCGACTTCATCCGTCGTCTGTGCGTGTGCATGGAATCCAAGCCGCCCAATCCAGTGACTTTTTCTAAGGCCCTGTGCGACCTGGGGTGCATACATGTAGCCATCAGATTGACTCCGATCGTTTTTGAGGCATGCCTGCAACTGCCAACTGCGAGCATGCGAAGTGCTGAGGGGATCGGCCCAATAGAAAGGGTTCAGATGGAATGCTCATTTGCCCTCGGTCTGGTGTGCGTCTAAGGTACATTTGTAATTTAAATCACCGGGGAAGAGCGAAGAGCTGTCAGTAGTGTTCCTAGGCATTACAGCCAGGGCCCTCGGTACCTCGTCGTGACTCGGGAGGGTCCAGGGAACGGTACGGATTCCAAGACTGGCAGGACAACAATCGGCGCTTGGCCAAGTACCAAACCAACCTGGGCAAATACAATTAACGCGGACTGGCTCAATTTTCTTCTATTTAAGAAGCCGGACATTGATGAGCCAATAACTCCCCTTGAGGATGCACGCCCATACTTGAGATAAACTTGACGCTTGGAGATCATTTATGGTGTATGATCGAGGATTCAACCATGTACATCGAATTCTGCGGCCAGCAATGGTGATGAGTTCTCAACTCAGACCATGCCTTGACTGACTTGTTCCTGTCGCTCCTGCCAGACATTCTTGCCAGAGCAGGAGCAGACCATCTTGTCGTTATCCCACACTCCTGCACTACGGGCGATGACTCCCACCAGGGTGTTTTCGTCTTCTCGTTGGAACGGACCCTCCTTGCTCTTTGCGACAACCATGCTGCGCCCAATTAATTCCCAAATCGCCACTGGCCGGTCAAGGAAGACATTGCCGCGGCCATGTTGGTCCACCTCCACGCTGCCAAAGACACCGCGGGATTCCTTTTCGTCCGGGGTTGCGGTGTCGGTGCCTAGCACCTTGTTCTTGAGAGACTCCCAGATCCCACCGGTAGATTCTGCACCGCGTGATATATCACCAGCCTCTCGCACGGTCGCGTAGTATTTCCCAGGCGACAGACCGTTGATGGTCAAGTCGACCAGAGTCATGTTAGAGGAAACCTGCACCATTCGGGCGAGACCACGGATCTTATTGGCAACAATGTTGGAATGCGTTTCGAGAATGCAGACCGCAGAGCCTGATCAGTGGGGAAGTTTGTCAGCTACTGATTTTAACTATGATCGCAAACGAGCCAGGCTCTACATGACGTACTATTTGTAGTCCCGCTGCCACGGAGAATCGCGTCCCGGCCAGTGTTCTGGATTGCAGAGACGATTGAGCTCGGTGGCGCGGTGCCTTCGACGAGAACAAGCTGTTCCTGCAGGTTTACATCGACTTTCGTGATCCCTGTGTACCAGTTGTGAGAAGAGGTTTCTCATGGAACGATTCCGGAACGTGAGAGGCCAAGTTTGTACCTTCAACTTTGTATAGAGACTCGGACACGCTCTTCACACAGCTCCCACAGGTCATGGGGACCGAGAAGGTCGTCTACAGTAAAGTAAATTTGTGAGCTTTCATAAATTTGTACACAGCACAGTGTGCACTGTTATCGGGAGCAGACTGACCTGGAATGAGTCAATCATGGCGGGGTGATTTATTAGATGTGCAACAAGCGTTCGGTCTCTGACTTCTGACCACGATCGGAACGAGGTAAGAGCTCTTGCAAGTCGTCGATCAGGAGATACCAAGGCGAAAAGAAGGAGAATGAATCGCCTAAGAGGAAAAGCTAAATGCACAACACAATTCGTAACAAGAGGAATCCCCTTGTCGGGTCTGCGGCGGCGGAGGGTCCGCTTTGGATTTCAAATCGGAGCTGTTCTTCGGCCCGCGTCTGTCCCCAGCGACACAAAACGTCATCTGGACATCTCGTGAGAGTCTCTTCCGCTCCGCCTCCGTTTCCCATCCCACGCTTAGCCCCGAGGCGCGAACGCGGCAACACATCATGTCGGCTTCCAAATCGCGGTGGGCAGACGACGATCCAGAAACCGAAGCCATTGTCGCTCAGCGCAAGCGCGAGAAGGAGGAGAAGCGCCGCGCCAAGGCCGAGAAACAACGTCAGCTGGAGGAAGCTAGCAAAGCTCAAGCTTCAGCGGCAGCTCCTCCGGATCCAAGCAGCTCCAGCCAAAATGCCAATGGGGAACCAGGACCCCCCAAAAAGCGGCGAAGATTATCCAACGACCCCGATGCGCCGTCTGCGGAAGATGAAGTCTCGACAAGCGAGGGGGGAAAGAAGCAGTCGAGCCTGCTGAGGTTCCCAACCAGTGAATGGGGACCGTGTCGGCATGTCGACAACTTTGAACGCCTCAATCACATCGAAGAAGGATCTTACGGTTGGGTTTCGAGGGCCAAGGACATTACGACAGGAGAGATTGTCGCGCTCAAGAAACTGAAGATTGAGAACTCACCGGATGGGTTTCCAGTAACGGGCCTACGAGAGATACAGACATTGTTAGAGGCGCGGCATCAGAACGTTGTTTATCTGCGTGAGGTTGTCATGGGAAACAAAATGGATGAGTACGTGCATCCAACAGTCTGAGAATTTTTAGGCGCAATTGGCTGACCCGATACGACAGTGTATTCTTGGTGATGGATTTCTTGGAGCATGACCTGAAAACACTTCTCGACGACATGCGCGAACCTTTCCTTCCTTCCGAAATCAAAACACTACTGTTGCAGGTCGTCGGCGGCCTCGAATTCCTACATTCCCAGTGGATCATGCACCGTGATCTCAAGACGTCCAACCTCCTCCTCAACAACCGGGGTGAAATCAAGATTGCCGATTTCGGCATGGCACGATACTATGGTGATCCACCACCCAAGTTGACACAATTGGTTGTCACGCTATGGTATCGAGCGCCGGAGCTCTTGCTCGGTGCAGACAAATACGGCACAGAGATTGACATGTGGAGTATTGGCTGCATTTTTGGAGAGCTGCTCATCAAGGAGCCTCTCCTTCAGGGGAAGAACGAAGTGGATCAGGTATCCAAGATATTTGCCTTGACCGGCCCACCTAACCAGCAAATCTGGCCCGGCTTCCGCTCTCTCCCCAATGCCAAATCTTTACGCCTGCCGCCCACGCCAGCGACGTCGACACGGAACCCGCCACTGCTGCCTCGTTCCCGATTCCCATATCTTACAAATGCGGGACTAGATCTTCTGTCGTCGTTGCTAGCGCTGAATCCTGCTGTCCGACCAACTGCTCAGCAATGTCTAGCGCATTCCTACTTCCGAGAAGATCCTCGCCCCAAGCCGAAAGAGATGTTCCCTTCATTTCCCTCCAAGGCTGGAATGGAGAAACGCAGACGCCATCATACACCCGAGGCACCAAAGCATGGACAAGACGCTCCCGAGCTGGACTTTGCGGGCGTCTTTGGTGGTGCCCCTGGAGGCGACGCGGGCGAGGCAGGTGCCGGCTTCTCTCTTCGCCTTGGATGAACGCTGGGTAGGTGACCGCAAATTTGACCAGCCTTCAAATTCTCACGAGCACAAGCTTTTGAGAAAAAGATTTTCAAGCACATTACACCCCAAATCACCTCCTCGCACTTTAAGACCCCGGTACTGAGATCTCAGTGCAGGGCGGGTGTCTTGCCTCGCACCAACCTCCATCTCCTCCGGAACTCAATCGATGCATCGCTCTAAATATTGGTAGCAAGATCTCGATCAGCTATTGAAATCATTAAGCCCTCGTGTCGGATGGGGCTCGCATTCAACTCGCTGACATCACGACCGAGTTTAAAATCCCGCTGCACCGAGAAAATCTTGATCCAATCATCTAATGTGTCATATCATGTCCGAGTCCATAAAGACCAATCCTCTTCAATTTCCCTTGCACTATACCTAGAGTTCTCGAATGAATATACTGGCTCGTTGGCGTGTTCTTACAAGATGGCTAGTCCAGATCATGTGCAATGGCTATTTCCCTGAAGAGAGGAAGAAACTATCTAACTAGAGCATACGACAAGCCTGATTCGTGCTCAAATGTACGGCATTTGACAGTCCCCTCGGTGAGCCCAACGAGCTCAGCATGCCGAGCACCCAGAGTGTGCGTTGGGAACACACATACGATGCCAATCCTTCTAGCAAAATGGGACTACGTGGAGTGCAAAGTCCACCAGTTATCTGTTTCCATCTGTGAACGTAATGCTGAATGTAGGCTAGCAGCAAAGAGCAGGTGTTGAGAAAAACCTAGTGCTCAGTGTCACACGCAGAGAGCAATTTGTTTACGATGAATGACGTTATTCCTTGTTTGTTCCCTTCAAGGAAGGCGCTCCAACAGGAGACTTAGAAACTTCTCACCTCCCCCTCCTTCCGATCATCACCTGAACTCACTTCACAATCTTTTCATATTAGCAATACCCTCAACAAAAGCTTTCATTTTCCAAAAATGTCATCATCCGACCTCAATGTTCTGTCGGACCGCTCTATATGCCGGTGGACTAGGCCGCAGGAGGGCCAAGACGTGCCGGATCTCAGGGCAAGCCTTCAGAAAACAATCGAAGCGCGAGACAATCAATATGTCAACATTCGTGCTGTCCTCTTTTACTTTGAAGACGATAACACAAACGCAGCCCAGGACGCACGGACTTTCTCTCATCTGTTGGATGATGTCTTTGAAATCCAGTGGCAGGAAGTTTGTCTTCAATCATCCGACAGGTTTCCGGAGAACACTTTCAAGGAGCATGTCAAGGGCGCCCTGCTTCCGCCAGATGCTCTGTGCCCCCAGTTGCTCATCGTTTACTATGCTGGGCATGGATGGGTGACCGAGGGGGGCGATTTTCGTCTTGGGACCGAAAAGCGGTTCATCCAATGGACCTTTATCAAAAACGAGTTGATCGATACTTCCATGTCGCACGATATGACCGGCATTGACGTTCTCTATGTGCTAGACTGTTGCTATGGAGGTACGGCCAAACCAACACGGGGTCTGCGAGCTATTCAAGCTCTTGCAGCGTCAGAGTTCGAGGCCAACGTCCGTTCCAGAAATCAAATTTCCTTTACCCGGAACCTTCGAACCGCAATCTATGCTATCAAAGTAGGACAGCAAGGCCTTTCGATTACGTCTATTTTCGAAAAGCTTCAACGACCCCCCAACACGCCAAGTGTCACTCCAACCATGACCACATTCAGCGGATTGTACCCCATCGTGCTTCCATTGAAAAAGGGCGGGCGTCATGCGACCTCGTCATCGTCTTCGTCTTCGTCTCCACAATCCTCTCAGACCCTCAGAGGCCATTCTTGGCTTTCAACACAGTCACCTTCAGATATTCACGTTCTCGTCGACCTTGTCATCAATGGAGAGGCCGAGGAAGACATTTATTCGTTTCACCAGACCGTTCAAGCTTTTCCGCCTCATATGCATGCCACCATTGTCAACGCTTGGAGAACATCACAGCAATCATTCGTGGTCTTGCTGGAAATGTCCTGGGAGACATGGGCGCTGTGGTCAATGACGGTCGATCTACGTGTTTGCCGGATCCTGGCCGGCCAATCCGTGTTTTCAGCGCAGGCGCCTCTGTCCGACTTCGAAGATTTGTCGGTCAATGCTAGCCCGTTGGTGCTTCGTGAGAAACAGTAGCTTTCTTTTGCTCGCTTGGTTTCTGTCTCGCCATGTTCACAACTCCGTCGACTGAAGCTTGGGGCTTTTATGATCGGGTCCGGTGTCATATTTACGACGGGGAACCATTCTTCACTCTCCTCGCTTCTTTCTGTTAGTTTGTCTTCCGTTATCACCTTTTAGATGCCATGACTAGCCATCGTATTCAATAAGAGATGAATTACTTCTATCGTCATTATTTGCGATATCAACTTTCTTTGTCCAGGGTCCATGTCTTACCTCGAGGTGCAGGTGGTCAAGCCTTGTGCTCTGGCGCGCTGGCACATGTGATTTCTGCCCAGTGCTCTGAATGTCCAACAGGCGCTGATCCCCAGACCCACTCGGCTGAGCTTCTTTTCTCCGTCCACATCCTCCCCTTCCCGAGCCCCCGATCTCTCATCTGCATTGCGCTGACGCCGATACAATTCTGGGCTTGACATTTAAACCCATTCTGCATTCAAACCCATTCTTTTTTTTTCATTTCATTTAGTCCACATCTACAACTCGAAGTATCCTTGCCCGAGATGGCAAAGAAACAGCAACAACCGCAGGCAGCTGTCGCTTTTGACGCGATCATTCAAAACGGTAACAACTCACCATAGCTTTGTCTACTGAATCCTGGCCGGCGCAAAGCGAATCTAACGTGCATGGCTCAAATAGATCGCCGGAAAAAACAAAACGAGCAGCTAGCAAGTCAAATCCTTGGCAAGAATCGAATTGAGAAAGGTCGACGAGCGAGCGCACCCGGCCCCGGCCAAATCAGCAAAACATCAAGCAAACCTGGAAGCCTGGCAAGTCGGATTGGAGCGCCGAAGGTGAGTTCCAGCTCAGCCCTTGCTTTAAACATATTCCAAGAGCGTCTTTCGCAGTCGCTAACGCATGGAATTGATGTGAAGCGATCCGCGTCGGTCTCTGCTCGTCCCAACCAGACCAACAACAAGATTACCAAACCCAAACCCGCCCCTGTCCCAGCGCAGTCCATGCGCAAAACGGCCAACTCTTCAAGTCAGCGCCGAGTGAACGTTGAACGACTTCAAGCCGCCATCGAGTCTAGTAACAATCAAGCAGCACTTCGCTCAGCCCCTGCGGGGATATCGATTAAGGGTCTGTCCGGGCCCTTTGTGGTGGTCGGAAGCAATTTCGCCCCTGGGACCACAGCCGCAGATATTCAATCAGCAATCGAGCCTATCTCGGGTCCGATGTTGACCTGCAGAGTCACGTCACACCTTCCAAGTGTCACGGCCGAGTTCGCATTCGCAGAGAGGTGGAGCGCTGAGAACGCTGTGGCCAACTTCCACAACCAAAGAGTAAGCAAGCAATTTGTGCACTCTCATTTAACTCTAATCCATGGCCATTAGTATACTGACTGGTGGTCCAGGCTGACGGAAGACTCCTGTCTGTTAAATTACAACCACCCGGGACCCAGATCAGCACCCCCGGCACCTCCTTCAATGCACTTCGCGAACAAGCAGATCGTGAGCGCCGGACGCGTCGCGCGGAACCGCAACTCCAAGACGGCAGATATGGATTTGATGAATCAGGGAGCACGCTCGACACCGATACCGGACTTTACAGTGACCAGATGGTAGTAGACCCCCCGCAGCAGAAGACCCAGAACTGGCGGAGGAATCGGCGTTGATTGCTGGCAAGAAAGAACAAACATGGAGAGAAAGCTCTTTGCGCCAGATATTCAAATCAAGGGGAGCTTGGTGTACAGCCCTCGGCTCTTTGGCTACCAGAACCCTTTCCACCTGTATTCAATCTCATACGGAATATTTGAACAATTCATAGAAGGCTAAGCATGAGGCTACGCATGGATGCTGCAAGTGCAGCTTATAAGCTTTGGCTGGCGATAGGACCGATAAGGACAAAATAAATCACGTGGAGCGGAGCTTCTCCGGATCTCAGAATATTTGGAGAAGCAACTCACCCAAGCGACCCGGGCTCACAGGTGGCATTGAAGCCGGAAATACGCCTGAAGCTCTGATTTCGTCAATTTCGTTCCTTTTTACCTTTGCTGCTGGGCTCAAATTCCGTCGTTGGTGTGGTATCCTACAGTACGCCAACATGAATGCCGCCGCTCGGCGCGCCGTGTCGCATAGCCTGCGTGTGTCTCGCAGGACGCCGATCCAATGTCGATGGAGCTCTACATTTACAGACAGGCAGTGGTCAACGCCTCTCGCTCGCACTTTGGCGAGTGCAATGAAGGTACCTTTTTCTCCCACAGTGTCGTGCGGGTTCATTCTGAATAGTGGTTGCATCTCCTTTTAGGTCACTGGACCCATTCCTATCGCGGCATTTATGCGCCAGGTGTTGACCTCCCCCGAGGGTGGCTACTACACTTCCCGTGAAGATGTCTTTGGCAAACATGGTGACTTTGTTACCTCGCCGGAGATTTCCCAGGTATTTGGAGAGCTGATCGGCATCTGGGCAATCGCCGAGTGGATGGCGCAAGGGCGAAAGCGAAGCGGCGTTCAACTGATGGAGGTGGGACCGGGCAAAGGAACTCTCATGGACGATATGCTTCGAGTATGTGAACCGGAAAAAGGCTCAATGCAAGGTATCAGCTACACTGGTGGATGCTGACTGATTTTGTCTTGAAATAGACGTTTCGAAACTTCAAGTCCTTTACGTCCAGCATCGAAGCTATCTATATGGTCGAGGCGAGCGCTACATTGAGACAGGTCCAGAAGCGCCTTTTGTGTGGAGAAGAAGCTGCGATGGAGGAGACCGATATCGGGCATCGAAGTACCTGCAAGTATTTCGAAGTGCCGATTGTCTGGGTGGAAGATATTCGGTTGCTGCCACACGGTGAGTGGTGTTTCAATACATCTCAAACTCCCTAGTCATGAGACGGTGGGAGCGTTTGCTTACGTATTTGATGTGGTTACAGAGGAAGGAAAGACACCGCTTATATTCGCGCACGAATTCTTCGACGCCTTACCTATCCATGCGTTCGAGTCCGTACCGCCAGCACCGGAGAACGAAGTGTCGGAACAAGCTCAGGAGATTATGACACCCACAGGCCCCCAGAAACTTCACAAGCCGCTCAAGGTGGCCAATGTACCGCAATGGCGTGAGCTGCTCGTCACACTGAACCCGAAAGCCGTCGAGGAAAACATCGAGGGGGAGCCCGAGTTCAAACTCACCAAGGCCAAGGCCTCCACACCCTCCTCGCTCGTCATACCCGAGATTTCCGAGCGATACCGACGACTCAAGTCTCAACCGGGCTCCACTATCGAAGTGAGTCCCGAAAGCCGGGTATATGCCGCAGACTTTGCGCGCCGTATTGGCGGCGACACGGTCTCCGCTCGAGTATCCAAGAAGAACCCTACGCCCGAAACACCCAAGAAGACCACACCCTCCGGTGCTGCTTTGATCATGGACTACGGCACCATGTCAACGATCCCCATCAATTCATTGCGTGGTATTCAACATCACAAGGAGGTGGCGCCATTATCATCGCCTGGCCAAGTGGATGTCAGTGCCGACGTTGACTTTACGTCTCTCGCCGAAGCTGCCATCGAAGGAAGTGACGGTGTTGAGGTACACGGGCCGGTTGAACAGGGCGATTTCCTCCAGGCCCTGGGCATTGAAGAACGAATGCGCCAACTGCTGAAGAATGTCAAGGATGAAGAACATAGAAAGACCTTGGAGACTGGATGGAAACGCCTCGTCGATAAGTCGAGTGGGTCCATGGGTAAGATTTACAAGGTGATGACCATCATTCCCGAGAATGGCGGCCAAAGACGACCTGTTGGATTCGGTGGTGGTGTGCAGATGTAGAGTTACATGGCTGCTTTGGTGTCTCAATCAACCTGTGGATGACTCAGGATGCAAATGCCTGCATGGGGAGTCATCATCTCCATATCTCCTCACTGATCTAGTGATTTGACGTTGATTTTCATTAATTGGGATGTCACACTGTACTCTAGCAACAGCACGAGCTGGCAAAATCTATGTTACATGTACTTATACATCAAGTCAATACACCCCTCGAATTTCTCATTCCAAATGGGTCTCCATTCGATTTCATTTTATGTTTTTGGTTTGATTTTCTTCTCGGAAGTCTGGTGTTTTAATATCAGGCTGCAATCTTTCCATCTCATTACCTGGGAGATACGCTAGATGCCATAAGTTGGATATGGTCTGAGAAATCAATCGTAGTCACGAGGATACTTAGTGTAATTTTGCAAAGAGATGGCATACATCCATTGTCTCATTCGTATATTCAACCCCCCTCCTTCCTGTTCATGTCTCATTAAGAAAAAAAAATGCAAATAATCCTGTCCATCGAGTCCAAATACTCTCCCACACTCGAACCAGAAAGCACGTCCATTTGAAATGAGGTTCGTTAATATTCCCTCCAGATATCAGCAACATAGGCCTCAGTCAACCTCTCATCATTCCCATACTTGTCCTGCCACTGCACGAAGCCACCTTCTAACACATAAACCTCCTGCTTCTTGCATTCTTCCTCTCCCAGAATACGCTCACGTTCTCGCAGGTAGCGAAGAGCTGCAGACGGGCCACGCTGCTGGCTGAGAGCACAGTGGAAGACTACCGTGTCCATGTCCTTGAGAGTGCGAAGAAGTTCGGGCAGACGCACGTCTAGGCTGGAGCTGGGTACCCACGTTGAGGACTTGATGTGTCCACCAATATGATCTGGGAAAACAAAATATTTCAACGTTTAGAATTTGATGGTTAAATTCTATTATTACATGCTTGTTGAAGAGACTCACCCGAGTCTCGAACATCCACGATTGCTAGTTTGTCGGCTGAAATGCCTTTAAGGAGGAGTGCCGAGAGAGCATCGCGGTTCATGCGTGGTAGAGTTGCGATTGAGATGGAAGACATTGCTTTGAGTCTCAAGGCCTTGTAGGTTTTCTCTTTCTTTTCCTCTTTTTTTTCCTTCGCCTCCACTCGATCTGTTGACGAGATGGCCTGTTGATGATCAGGTATTCTTGTACAATGGGCACCCATCCACCACTGCAGGAGCTGGACCTATGCATGTTCACGTGATCTCTAATTTCTCCCGATTTTCGCAGAGCATCGCAGCCGCTCCGCACGTCTGCATATCTGAGCGCGGTCCAATCTTTCCGGGCTTTTTCCAACCCTCCCAAGGTTGCCCTTTTTTCTTCTTTGATCCCTTCAATTGGACGGATCCTCTACGAACTTGATTGCTGCTTTCTTTCTCTCATCCTTCAAAGGAACTATGGACACCCGTCTCCTGGCACGCGGCCTCCGCGCCCGGCCATCGCCATGGCTCCTCAATGCTCGCCAGCAACAGCAGCCTTTTTTCCTCACGACCCTCCGCTACAACTCCTCAAATCCCTCGTCACAGACTACTACTTCTTCTACCTCTACTGCTTCTTCATCCTCTTCCTCTTCTCCCTCTACTGCTACGTCTGCCCCTTCTTCCTCGTCCTCGACTGGCCCCTCCTCCTCCGAACAATCCACTCCGCAAACAACACCCGCACCGGTCGAAGAACAACAACCTTCCTCCAAGCCTCAACCCACCAAGACCGTCGCCTCCGACTTTGACGAGATCCTCAACAAGCTCGACCTCGGCAACCGCAGCATCCTCAATTCCAAGGGTGAACCTCGCCGCATCTTCTCCGACGCCGTCTCCCGCTCCGTCGGCGGCGTCGGCTCGCAGGCCTTCAAGGACCGTGCCGCTCAGCAGCTCGCTTCTCGCAAATTGGAATTGAAGCTGGGACCGACACTGGGTCGCCAGGTCCACGTTGAGCCGGAGCGCGGTCTGGATCTGCCTGCTGCTATTCGTCAGCTGGAGATTACTTGCAGCACGAATAAGATCAAGTCGGATGCGCATGAGCAAAAGTTCCACAAGCGCAAGGGTGCGCTGCGGAAGGAGTTGCGCCGGACGAGGTGGAGGAAGCTTTTCCGTTTCTCGTTCCAGGAGACTGTGAAGAAGATCCAGCGTATGCAAGCGCAGGGCTGGTAAACTTTTTTTTCTAGTCTTTGGAGGAATTGGCCTGTTGTCGAATGAAATTCTATTTGGTATTTGGTCGAGAGGGAAGGAGAAGGGGGAGGGGGCCTGTTGTGGGACTTCTCGCTCTGTGAGAACTCGTGTATAGTTGGAGATTGAATGAGGTTTTTTTTTGGAAGGGTTGAGCCTCGCATTTGTTTTTTCTTTTCTTTTTTATATGCAGGCTGTTGCCTCGTGACCAAAATCTGTACAACTATCTACTTTTTATGGAGCTTTTCTTTGATTTTCCCCCCCTCCTTCTCTTGCCATTTATTCGTCTATTTGCATGAATTTGGATCGAGACATCCTGTCATTTTGAGTTTTGGACATATACCCTTGCTTTGATGCCCGTGAGGTATCCGAGCAAAGTTGGGTAACCCACCACATATATACAACTGCATCCAGCCACCTCGGGAGCGTTTCGCTCACGCCAACTCAATACTTAATCTCTCTTTCCGGTGGTGAAGCCTCCATACCCGGAGCCGCCTCCGCCACCACTGGTCACAACACCATTTGACGGGCCAGGAGAGTATCCTCCGTATCCATTGATCCGTCCACCATTGCCATAAGTCACGCCAGCTACCTTTCCTTTGGTCATTGGAGCTCCGAGAATTCCATCTCCTCGCCATCCTGAACGACCACGCAGCCGATTTCCATTGCGCTCCCAGTAGAGCGCCAGCATAGCACCCACCGAGGCAGCGAGGACGAAGAAGAACATGCGCGAGAAGATCGACCCCACCGTAGAGCTACTGGATCCAGAACTGTTAGACTCCACGAAGGATTTTGAAACCGGGCGCTCTGGCCACCCAATTCCCGCGCCTCCTTCAATCCACGCAATGTGGAAGGAGAATGTAAGCGGCTCGCCACGCACCACCTTCGTCCCATGTCCCGCGGTCCAAGGCTCACGCGCAGCTTGGGCAATCGCCACCGCCTCCTCGTCCTTGTTGAGGGCAGCCTTTTTCGAGGCTTCCTCAAACTCGGGTGTGGAGTATGCCGTGCCCGCTACTGCGTAACCGGGCTGGCCCGATTGAGCATGCTTCTTGCCCTTGGCCGATGGTGCAGCAGGGTCCGAGGGAATGTTGTGCATCAGCATGTTCATGTCCGTCCAGATGTGCAGATGGCTAAGCTGCAGTGTTCCCTGTAAGGCAATGGTGACGGGCGTGAAAGGCGGGCCGTTCTCTTTCAGCACAGCGAGCGAGTTGGCCTCGCTGGATTCAGTGTCGGAGTTGGTATGGTCCTTGGGCGCGGTGTTCGATGATCTCAGAGGACCGGTGGGCACACGGCAGTTCATGGGCACGTCGGAATGGACGTAGAATTCCAGCAAGTGGTATAGCGAGTCGGTCAGGGAGGAGATCGTGCATGTGATGGTTTCAGACACCCCGTAATGTATGGACAATGGTCGCGAGGTCTCGCTGCAGGTCACGAATGGAACCCATTGTAGCTTTCCCAAATCATCGGTTATCTAATACTCGTGGTCAGTTTGGGGGGGGGGGGGGGGGTCTCGTGAGGCGGTCTTCTTCAGGAGTCGGTCGGTGCGTACATGCTCGCCGTCTCTGTTCTTGCAACGTTAGAATTAGGTCCTTTAGTGAATGGAGGATTGCAGGGGGAGACATAGAAGCCAGGTCTGGACTTACGCCGTTCGATTAAGACATGATACTGGAATTTCGTCACCAAGTCGGTATCCCTCTCCAAAGGTGGCACTAGGTCTCCCCGCGATTGACCCTGTAGACAGGAGTGCAACCGAAACGGAGAGCAACGTCACCCTGGATGGAACCATTATACCTCGCCACGAATCGGCTACCACGCGAGGTATTGAAGAACTTTTTTTTCCAATTCAATGCGCGAGCGCTGCTTCGCAGTGAGCGAGTTGAACAGGAGACGAACCAGCGGCGTGCGGAGCAGACACGGAGATCTTTCTGCCCGCCGCACTCCTCAAGGCGGAGTCTCGGACTCGACACATTCAGTCCGCAGTGAAGGTTGGCTGGAACAGCGGAACCGCTTCATTATGCCCGCGAGCTATCAACAACAAGACGTGACTTGCGTTCTTACATAAATTACGACATACTAGACAAATTGCAGACTGCCAACCAGTTGGATGAGAATTCGTTTATTGTCCCCTCAAGAAATCGGGATAATCATTCGGATTAATGAATAAGAGATTAAAATGCAGAATCATTCGTTGCTCGTCAGAAGCTGCTTGGCATCATTCAGAATGGCTCGACGCAAGCTTCAATTTTACGATCGATGAGTCCTTCAGGACAGGTTGGCCCGAGACTTGAAGGCCATCAGCAGACCGCTGGTAGAGCTGTCGTGGTCATTGCCCTCGCCGGCAGTCTCCAGCTCCTGCTGGATCTTCTTGGCGAGAACCTTGCCCAGCTCGACACCCCACTGGTCGAAGGAGTTGATGTTCCAGACGGCACCCTCAGTGAAGGTAAGATGCTCGTAGTAGGTGATCAGTGCACCAAGGGTGGCAGGGGTGATCTTCTGGGCGAGAATCGAGGTGGTGGGGCGGTTGCCCAGGAAGGTCTTGTGAGGAACCAGGTTCTCAGGAGCACCCTCGGCCTTGACCTGCTCCGGGGTCTTTCCGACCATGAGAGCCTCGGACTGGGCGAGGAAGTTGGAGGCGAGCATGCGCTGGTGCTTGCCACCCTCGACGGGGTTGTGGGACTCGGCGGCCATCAAGAAGTCGGCAGGAATGAGCTTGGTGCCCTGGTGCAGCAGCTGGAAGAAGCTGTGTTGGGCATTGGTGGCGGGCTCACCGAACAGAATGGGCCCAGTGGTGTACTTGACGTACTCACCAGAGCGGGTGATCGCCTTACCGTTGCTCTCCATGGACAGCTGCTGCAGGTAAGCGGGGAAGCGGTGCAGGTACTGGTCGAAAGGAGCAACGAGATGAGTCTGAGCTCCGAAGAAGTCGCTATACCAGACACTCAGCAGACCGCCAATCGCGGGGATGTTCTTTTCCAGAGGAGTTTCGCGGAAGTGCTTGTCCATGGCGTGAGCACCAGCGAGGAACTGGTGGAAGTTGTCGTAACCAATGTACAGGGCCACGGAGAGACCAATGGCACTCCAGACGGAGTAGCGACCCCCAACCCAGGACTCAAAGCCGAACATGTTCTTGCTGTCGATACCGAACTTGGTGACCTCGGGCTCGTTGGTGGAGAGGGCCACGAAGTGCTTGGCAATGTGAGCTTCGTCCTTGGCGGTCTTCAGGAACCAGCTCTTGGCAGTGTTGGCATTGGTGGTGGTTTCCGCAGTGGTGAAGGTCTTGGAGGCGATGAGGAAGAGAGTCGTCTCGGGGTCAGAGTCCTTGAGGGCCTCCGCAATGTGAGTGCCGTCAATGTTAGAGACGAAGTGGAGCTTCAGGTCGGGGTGGCCGTAAGGCTTGAGGGCCTCGGTGACCATGACGGGACCACTTTAAAAGGGAATGGTTAGCGTTGGAAATCCCTTCAAAGATGATCTATTCAAGGACTTGAGGCGCCAGGGAATCTTACAGATCAGAACCGCCAATACCAATGTTGATGATGGTGTTGATCTTCTTGCCAGTGTAACCCTTCCACTCACCACTGCGCACCTGCTCCGAGAACTCCTTCATGTGTTCCAGGACCGAGTTGACATCCTCAACAACGCTCTTGCCGTCGACTTGCATGGGCTCGTTGGAGGTGTTGCGCAGGGCAGCGTGGTACACAGCACGGTCCTCGGTGAAGTTGATGTGGTCACCACGGAACATGGCATCGCGGAGCTCCTCCACACCGGCCTCCTTGGCCAGCTTAACGAGCAGAGACAGAGTCTCCTCGGTGAGGAAGTTCTTGGAGAAGTCGAACAGGATATCCTTGTTGTCGACGGTGTTGGTGAAGGTGTAGCTGAACTTCTCAAAGCGCTTGGGGTCCTTCTGGAAGTACTCCTTCAGGACAATGTTGCGACCCACGGTAGTGTGGTGCTCCTGGAGCTCCTTCCAGGCATTGAGATCGGAGGCTTGCGCGAAAGCAGGCATGATGACACTAGTATGGGATCTACCAGATTTTCGGAGCACACCGGGTTAGCGCGGGGTTGCCCACGTACAGGCCAAACAGACGTCAATTGTCCGCGGGCATGGAGGGGTCGTGAAGAAACCTACATGACAGAAAACGGGGAGGGGTATCACAGCAATTCTTTTTTGGGACTGAATTCAGACGGATTGGAGGGGTATTTGAAGGAGGAAGAGGGGAGAGAAGACGGAAAGAGGGCAGCGATGGAAATGGAAAGGGCCGGTGTGTTGAGGTCCGACGAGAGGGGCGTGGGGCCCGATAGCATCATCATCATCATTGCCGCATGGTCCTGCCCATCCAGCGCTGGTCCAGAGCGGGCCGGCTTTGCTCATCAGCTTTTTTGCAAACCTCCGACGGTGGACCTGACCGTACCAGGCCACCAAGTTTGAACTGCCGTGTGACAGAAAAGTGGAATTGACTTTGGTTTTTTTTTTCCCGTCTTTTCAGAGGCATTTCTTCCGGCTAATACTCTGGTGCTGGGTCGGTCCCGCCGTTTGGAGGGTCAGCCTACTATTTAGCCGTGAACAGTCAACCGAACTATACTACACCACTCTACCTGGTGGACTAGTAGACCGGTAGCCAATCTGGTTAAACGTGACTCAGGCCTGCGACCTCTTTGACGATAGGAGCTTTCCTAAGAGAAACACGTTGGGTAAGGGACAAGCCATGGTTTGCCAAACACTTGAGTCGGGTCAATACCTGCCTACTAGTAGGTCATGTTTGTGGTTGCCAGAGCAGGTAAGAGTAAGTACTAGATCAGGTACAGTTTTCCTAGGTAGAAACGACTTGCCGACTTGAGACTTCCTATGTAGTCTCGGTTGCAACGCGCTTCATTCGAATTGCAGGACTGGGCTCTGTAGTACGCCCTCCTTCTTTTCCAAATTAGACCAGGCTTGTCTCAACGCCGACCGGACTCTTGAACCAGGACGGCCTATGACTGGGTGTGGTGTTTCACTGTACCAATCCGTATACCGGCTGCGTATACTCGTCCACCTTTGCCTAACGGTCCTGCACCGTCCTGACTACGCGACTGAATATTCTTGTTTTGCATACTCATCCAACGTTGTGGTCTCGAATGGCGACCCACGGCGCTCTTCGGGCCCAGCCTGTCCGGTGACTTGGTCATTTTCGGATTCATGCTGAGTACAGATTACCCATGGTTGACTACGCGCACCGTAAGCGATTTGTGCACAACTGAAGCAATCTACAGTACACGAGGTAGAAATCTATTCAGTACATTGAGAATGACCAGCTACACTATACATAGATAATTTCAGGTGGGCATGAATAGGAAAGCTTCTACCGACCGAAACTGGTCACCTCATGATTGATGGCGCAGGCCTGATCTCCAGGGAGGCGTGGCTTAGGTGGTTCAAATTGATTCAATAGATGGATGTCCAGGGCTGGACTTCCGTTTCGTCCCATCTCTAGTGGATTCCCACCTGCCGTGCCCAGATCCATCCATTTGTAGGTAATGGAACTTGATCTATTCATCAAGCTAATTGGCCTTCCACTTGGATATATATCTCTCCGGGGTATTGGAGCCTCCAGACAGCGGATCCCGTCTCGGAGCCCTACCACCTAGCATTGGGTATATCCATCGTGCAGTTGGTCTAGCAAAAGAAGGAACAAAATCGTCCACTCCTTCCAGCCAGGTTGATCCTAATAGATAATTGTAAAGTTGGAATTGAATCCCCAGCTATGACTAATGTAAAAGACCTTCAATATAGATCTTAAGAGTAGGTCTCATCATACCAGCTCTCTGCAAAAAATGTTGATTCTGCCCGTCGTTGGCTCCGCCCAAGAGCCCCGGAGGCCGCCAGTTGCCAAGAGACCGCGCACGGCCATCGCAGTTAATGCATCAAATCCGCCGCTGGCAACTTTCTTCGATCTGCACGCGCTGGGACCAACGCACTCTTTTATCTCGCCATTAAAACTTCCACGAAGCCCTCTCAGAGCCCTACAATTATCTTGACATATACGGACTCACTCAACATCGAGTATCAGACTGCCCGTCGCGGCAACAGCACCTTCGCGATGTACAATCCTTATCAGCGTGAGTTTGCGCCTCTCGACGCCCGTTGGTGCTTCTTTTGATCAATCGCGGAAATGTGAACAGACATGCTAACTGTTTTCATCAGCCCCAGGCATGTATGGGAGAGCTCCCGACTACGGAGCTTACCCAGGTGCGCCCCAGGCATGGGTACGTGAGCACCGAAACCTTTCTCCGTCAAGACCTCGAGCTCGATGACTGACCAGCTACAGCACCTCCTCCAGGTGTGGCCGCACCGGGAACGGCCGCACCTCCGGGAATGCAACAGAACAACCAGCAGCCTGGTCGCCCCGGTGGGTTTCCGGCCAATTTCCAACCCCCTCCGAACATGCCCAATATCAACTTTTCCGCACCCGTGATCCGCCTGGGCACCTCCGGTCCCTCCAAGTCAGCTGCCCCCGAGACAGGTCGCGAGCGAGGGTCTGATGGACCGAGCCGTCGCCCGGGTCTGGGGTCGTCAAATACGGACGATCGACGCCACCATGGCCGCGATTCTATGATGCAACTACAGCCGCCGACCCGCGATGAAATTGTGCGCACGCTGTTTGTCGGAGGGATCACCGAGGGTGCCGGCGGGGATGAGGGAATTGAGCGTATCTTGCGGTCCGCTGGAAATCTACGTCGCTGGATTCGAGCCACGGATGCGGACGAGAAGCCTTGCCGCTTCGGGTTTGCAGAGTTTGAAGATCCTGAAAGCCTGGAGGTGGCCGTGGAGGTGTTGAAGGACATTGAAGTCCCTGTCAAGCGCCAATCACCCCTTACGGACGGTGAGGAGGAGCGGGAGGTGGAAAAGAGCAC
Source organism: Penicillium oxalicum (assembly GCF_001723175.1). Lineage (NCBI taxonomy): Eukaryota > Fungi > Ascomycota > Eurotiomycetes > Eurotiales > Aspergillaceae > Penicillium > Penicillium oxalicum. The sequence goes on from NC_064655.1 coordinate 1,643,841, forward strand.
TCTTCTGGTACGATGATTCCGAAAACGAGCGATGTTATGAAGATCTAGTGACTAACTCTGCTACTAGGTTGTTGTGGATGAGAGTACCATGACCTATCTGGAGCAGTTTGGTGTCACCCGTGGTGAAAGAGATCCAAAAGAGCTTCAGGCTCGCTTCGATACGGCCCGTGAAAATCTCAAAAATGTGTTGTCGGAGCTTTCACACCCAGTTACCCCTCCGCAGAAGGAAGAGGTGTCAGGTGTCGATAAAGAAGGCGATGTTGAGATGAAGGACGGGGAAGTTGCCAAGGACGGAGAAGTTGTGACAATCCCCATCACTGTCGAAGATGAATTAGCCGACATTCCTCCCGAGATGCGCGAGAACGTGGCCAAGGAGATTGCGGCCTTCCGCGAGCGCAGTAATCGTCGGGACATTGAACGATTGAAACGGGAGGAAGAAATCGAGTCTATGGAACGTGCTCGTCACTCTGGCTCGCGGGTTAGTCGTCTTGGTTCGCCCCCCTCCTCGGCTCCCAGTGGGCCAGCAGGTGGTGCAAACGGCATTCCACTGGGGCCTCGCGGTGACCGCAATGTTTCTGGTGCGCCCTCTGGACCAAAAGGCTTCGGTGTTCAGATCCCCAAGGATTATCAAAAGGGTGTGTCATTTGTAAATGGGGGCGGCATGAATGGATCTCAAGCTCACCTGGACCGGGAGGACGAGGACACTGATGCAAGCGATGAAGAGCTTGAGCGTCGTCGCCAGGCCAAGCGTAGCGCTGAGCAGGAAAAACAGTTCTTGGATCAGGAGCGCCGCTGGTTGAACCGAGAGCGAAGCCGAACGGCTGCCCTGGAGCGTGAGAAGAAGCGAGACAAGGAAGAAGATGGAAAACTGCAAGCGGCGCACGACGAGATGGAGAAGCGCTTGATGGAGTGGGATGATAACGTGGAGGCCAGCCGCAAGGCAAGCGAGTACTACGCTGACCGCGGTGCCTGGCTACGAAGCCGTGCTGCCTTCCGCGCTCGTGAGGTCAGCATGGACGAGGCCGATCGCGCCGCAGAGGCACGTGAGCAAGCCCAGTCTGCCAAACGCGAGGAACAGGCACGCGGGATGGCAGATGAATTCCTCGCCAAACAAGCCGAGGAACTGGAGGCTCGGGCCCAGGCGCCAGCGCCTCAGGAAGAGGAGCCCCAACGATTCAAGCTTTCCCTTGGCGCTGCTGCCCAAAAGGCCCAGGCCGCCACCGGCCGTCGCACCGTTGCCGAAGTTGAAGGTCTACTGGAGGATGAGGAGGAGCCCGCCGGTACGACCCGCCGGCAGCTCATTCCGATCAAGTTCGACTCTGCCGCCGAAGCCGCCGGTCTCTCGGACGAGGAGCGTGCTCAAGCCGCGCGCCAACTGGCCGCCGAGATTCCTGCCGACAAGGAGGGTCTTTGGAAATGGGACATCAAGTGGGAATTCGTGGATGAGGCGATCATTGCCGATCAGCTCAAGCCCTTTGTTGAGAAGAAGATTGTCGAGTATCTGGGAATCCAGGAACAGATGTTGGTGGATGTGGTTGAAGAGCACATTCGTAAACACGGCTCCCCTCAAGATCTGGTGGAGCAGTTGGAAATGGTACGTTGCCCTGTGCAGGCTCCCTACTGACTTGATGGCTAACGACGACTTTCTTTAGGCACTCGACGAAGAGGCTGAGGTGCTGGTTCGCAAGCTTTGGCGCATGCTTATCTTCTTCTCCGAGAGTGAGAAGCGAGGACTGTCTGGATAGGTGAAGCTTGGCTGAGGCATTATATCACGGCTCTAAATGATATCACTCTGCAACGATCTGCAATCCTTCTTTCTCCTGTGCCTTTTGCATCTTGAATTTGACTAGACTCCCCTCAGCGGTTGTTACGACAATCTTGTGGTATCCTCCGGCCTCCGGCCTCATATCTTTCATCCGCTTTCTTAACCCTCGTCACACCCAAAATGGTGGAAGCATTCCATGTTCACGGCAAATGCTCTCTCTAGAGGATGGTAAATTTTCTGCTTAATCTTTCAGCACGAAACAATTATCCGCAGCGGGCACGTCACGCGGTCTCTGCAGAACCGCGAAGCAGCTCCGAATCTGCCGCTCACATTGCGACCGCATCTTGATTGGCGGAGTATCCTATTTCCCCGTGAATGGCTAATTTCCACCAACCAAAGTGCGTGGATCCCGGCGACGATGGAGGGGCGAGGGGAAAATGCGGGCAGCGCGGGGGTCACTGTCTCTCGATGGGCGTGTCAATCGGCGAGTATACGGGGGCCACCAGGTTGCAGTTTTTCCTGTTCTTCCGTAGAAGGCTTACTCGTGACCATTAGGTTTTTCAATTTCTCAATGCTATTAAATCCCGAAGATCCCTCGGTTTTGGTAGTTGACTTGATCTTTTCAATTAAATCCCTCTTCCCTTTTCGTCACGCATAGAGAGCATTTGGAGATACCCCCACTAGAGAGACTTTGCTCGGTCTTTCCGACTACTACATTACGGCTCCGATTTTCTTCAGCAATCGCTTGAGTACCTCTCGTTCATATTAAAGATCCCTTTTTTCCTCAATTCAATCTACCATCATGGTCAAAATCACTGGGTTCACCACGCGGGACGTGAGGTTTCCGGTATGTTAGTTGTGGTCTTAGGCAGCGAGCTAATCTCACCCGAGAGATCGACTGTATTTGTCGGAGGCCGGAGCCATCGCTGACTTTATCATCAATGACAGACCTCCCTCGATAAGACCGGCTCTGATGCCATGAACGCTGCCGGCGACTACTCCGCCGCGTACTGCATCATTCACACAGATTCTGACTTCAAGGGTCATGGCATGGTAAGTCATGAATGAGTCGACTCCTTATTGAGGGTTTCGGAAAAGGAAAACACAAGAAGTAGCCAGGAATGCTAACATCAAGCCGTGACAACTAGACCTTCACCATCGGCCGTGGTAACGAGATTGTTTGCGCCGCCATTGCTCTCCTGGCTCCTCTCATCGAGGGTAAAGACTTGGATGAGCTCACTGCGGACTGGGGTAAGACTTGGCGCTACCTGGTCTCCGACAGTCAATTACGTTGGATCGGACCCGAGAAAGGTGTCATTCACTTGGCTCTCGGGGCTGTGGTCAACGCTCTGTGGGACCTGTGGGCCAAGACCCTGGGCAAGCCAGTATGGCGCATTGTCGCGGACATGACTCCCGAGGAGTTTGTGCGCTGCATTGACTTCCGCTATATCACCGACGCCATCACTCCTGAGGAAGCCCTGTCCATGTTGAAGGAGATCGAGGCGGGCAAGCAGGATCGGATCAAGGAGGCTGAGGCGAGTCAGGCGGTGCCTGCGTATACCACCAGTGCCGGCTGGTTGGGCTACAGCGAGGAGAAGCTGAAGAAGTTGCTTGAGGAGAGCGTTGCTCAAGGGTACAGACACTTCAAGCTGAAGGTGGGAGCAAACGTGGAGGATGATAAGCGTCGTCTCAAGATTGCCCGCGAGGCTATCGGGTATGACAAGGGCAACATTTTGATGGTGGATGCCAACCAGGTATGAGAGGGATCTTCCAAGCTCTCAATATGGCTCCAGTAAATAAAGACTGACATACGGCTCTTGCATTTTTTTTGTATAGGTCTGGTCTGTCCCCGAGGCTATCACTTGGATGCAGGAGCTTGCTGAATTCAAGCCTTGGTTCATCGAGGAGCCCACCTCTCCCGACGACATTCTCGGCCACGCCGCCATCCGCAAAGCCCTCTCCAACACTCCCCACGGCGCGATCGGTGTCGCTACCGGAGAGATGTGCCAAAACCGTGTGATTTTCAAGCAACTCCTCCAAGCCGGTGCTCTCACCGTCCTCCAGCCCGATGCCTGCCGTGTTGGCGGTGTCAACGAAGTTCTTGCCATCCTCTTGCTGGCCCGCAAGTTTAACGTCCCCATTGTGCCTCACTCTGGAGGCGTCGGTCTTCCTGAGTACACGCAACACCTGAGCACGATTGACTACGTCGTAGTCTCGGGCAAGAAGAGTGTCTTGGAGTACGTGGACCACTTGCACGAGCACTTTGTCCACCCTTCAAGCGTCAAGGACGGGTACTACGTCACCCCTATGGAGCCCGGATACAGCGTGGAGATGAAGCCTGAAAGTATGGATGAGTTCTCCTTCCCCGGTGAGGAGGGTAAGAGTTGGTGGCGCTCACAGGAGGCTCGGACAATCTTGGATGGTCCTCGCGTTGTATAGATGAGAGTGATGATTTCCACGTCTTTTATGTGTGTTCCTTCATGTCCATAGCTTTGCCACTTCAAAATTCAGATTTCTTTTTTTTTTTTTTTTTTAGATTCTTGAAAGCGTTGGTCTGTGTCGAAGAGAAACAGGAGACTTGACTATCTATATTTTAGCCAGTTCCAACATGCTCATTCCCTTGATCTTTTTTATCAATGCGTGTAGTAGTGGCCTCCTAACCAATCAGATGTAGCAATTCTTTCAAATCCCACGCACGTGAGACTGCTCCGCTCCGCTGCTATCGGCGTTATCGGGCGACCATCGAATGATTAATATCCTCGCAGCGAGGAACAACCTTGAACGGACAGTCACAATCCACATTATGAACGCACAGTGTCTACGAGCTGTACCTCCAGTACGGCAAAGCGCATCATTAGCTTTGCGCCAGCTCCCACACCGAGAGCTCACTCGACTTTACGCGACACAAACCGGTCCACGCCCGAAGCGCCGGAATATCACGGTCTTGTCCGACGATGGTCGATACGAGTGGGGTGAGCTGAGCGGGCGAGAGAAGGTGTCGCGCGCGACGCAGCAGTCGATCAATTTTGTTGTGGTGCTGGCTGGTGCTGTTTTGACGGTATGAACCCCTCCGATCATAGACGCCATCTTTATCCGGCGTGATGAGGAGAGAGCAGTGCACTGGATGCATTTTTGACCGATCGCTGACTATGTGACGGCTTTCTCCAGGGCGGAGTATTCTATCTTTTCTGGACAGATGTCGTTTCCCCGAACAGTCGAACGTGGCAATACGAGAAAGCCGTGGAGCGCGTAAAAGAAGACCCGCGATGCATACAGCTCTTGGGCGATCGGAGAGAGATTAGAGCATTTGGCGAAACCACGAACAGTCGCTGGGCGCGGAATAGGCCGGTTGCGTGAGTCAACCATGAGACCAAACCCACCATTTAGGAAATTGGTCGACGAGCTAACGAGCGTGGACAGTTCCACGGTGGAAAAGGACCGACTCGGCCGGGAGCATCTTCGGATGAATTTTAATGTATGTTTCTGGTGTATGTTCGCTTCTTGATGCATGGCTGCGGTCGACTGAACTTATCGTATAGGTCGAGGGCCCTTTGAACTCCGGTGTCGTCTTTGTGCATCTCATGAAGCCCTTGGACAAGGATGAGTGGGAATACCAGCTTCTTGCCCTCGATGTGAAGGGTCACTCTCGTATCATTCTGGAAAAGGCCGCAGAAAAACCCAGTGTGGCTAGCTCATTGAAGCTTTTCGGGATCCAGTGGCGTTGATTTGTGACCACGCCTGAATCTTACTCCGCAGCAGACGGGTCTGACACTTTTTCTTCGATGACCAGGAGCTCATTTCGAAGACCTCCTGCAAAACAGGTGGTTTGAGAGACACGTATCATGTACCTGGGCCCTTACTGTTTGGATCACAGTCGTCGATGATCGGTGCTTCTCCGGAGAGGAGTTGAATACCACTACTCACTCACTGTACTTTTATTAAGCCTAGGCCCAACTGGCAGTTTCAGTTGCTGGCCAGCTCATTTCCATTTTATGTATCAGATCACAATCATGCTCAGTACGAAAGGACCTTGACAGGCCCTTCTCTCCAGTGCCGCCATCTTCTTTGCAAACAGCGTGATCCTAGTCTCCACGCCAGAATGAATAACGAAGCGCCTCTAGTAGGACATTGGTTTCTTCTGTCAAAGCCAGCATCAATCGATTGCGTTTACATTGCATCTTCAAGCAGCCAAGACAGAGCAGCATGAACATAATAATAGGATCTTGATCTTTCCCACGGAATTGCTATTGCAGATTGGAAGAGAAAAAAATATGTGTATTTGTTGCGGCATCAGTTGCAGTGCCACAAGCCACAGCTGGTACTTATACTCTGGTCGTGGCTGGGCTGCGACCCACCGCCGAGGATGGGCGGCAGAAAGGCCAGTTGCACAAGTGGGCTGCCGGTCGAACAAGGACCACGTTCGCCGCTCCCAAGAACTCCATCTCGGCTTCTTTGCTGGGCCGCTCAACTATACCTGTTCTCCACCCCTTTTCTATCCCTCTCCCAGCAAAGACTCACTCCTTCACCCACGATGAGTGCCTCAAAGGCGCAGTCTCAAAAGATTTTTGAGAAGCTGAAGCTCAAGCCCGCCAACAAGGTATCTCTCACCCCCACCAATATCTCTGCTGCTACCCGAAGCCGCTGGGTACCTGGGTAATTGACATGTTTTGGCCATGATCCGCTGACGCATCTTTCTGGCGACAAGATTTGCTTTGACTGTGGCTCCAAGAATCCAACATGGTCGTCGGTGCCCTTCGGTATCTACCTTTGCCTTGATTGCTCGGCACACCACCGCAACTTGGGTGTCCACATCTCCTTTGTTCGATCTACCAACCTCGACCGTATGTTGACCGCGCCCCCGACTGGCTCACGGGCGGGCCACGTCCACGGAGCACAAATATACTGACTGTCAGACTCCACACAGAATGGCAATGGGAGCAACTTCGGGTGATGAAAGTCGGTGGAAACGAGTCCGCCACGAAGTATTTCCAGACTCACGGTGGATCAGCTGCGCTGGCGAGCAAGGATCCCAAGACCAAGTACACCTCCAATGCCGCGGTCAAGTATAAGGAAGAGCTCAAGCGTCGTGCTGCGCTGGACGCGCAACAGTCAGTAACTCCCATCTCTGCCAATGGGCGCTTTGCTGTGGCGGGAAGCGATGTTGACAGCGCATGGAACAGATACCCAACCGAAGTCGTGATCACGGATGTCCCCGCGGGTACCCCATCAGACGGCTCCGCAACTCCAGCCGGTGACCAAGATGACGACTTCTTTTCATCTTGGGACAAGCCCTCGATCAAGCGGCCCAGCAACCCCCCCTCACGTACCGGAACCCCATCTGTCGTGGGTCGCAGCGGCTCCCCGTTCCTGAACGCCGGTGCGGGCGCCAATGGTGCCCGCTCCAAATCACCTCTGTCCGCGTCCGAGGACAAGGCCGCTGCACCTGCGCCTTCTCCTGCTCCGACGGCCATCCGTGCAAACGCCGCTGCGCGCAAAACCACCCCTGGCTCTGCCGCAAAGAAGGGCAGTATTCTCGGAGCTAAGAAGGCGCCCAAGCTCGGCGCCAAGAAGGTGGTTGCCAGTGACGTCGATTTTGATGAGATGGAGCGCAAGGCCAAGGAGGAAGCAGAGCGCATTGAGAAGCTGGGGTATGACCCTGAAGCTGAGCAGGCCGAGGCCAAAGCTGCCGCCACCCCATCTATCGCTTCGCCTACCCCAATCAGCCCGACTCGCGGCGGATTTGGTGCCACTGGAAAGTCCCAAGAGCGTAGTTCCGGCGATGTTGAGCGATTGGGCATGGGAATGAGCAAGCTTGGTTTCGGTCAGGTGTCAAAGCCCCCGGCTCCCAGGAAGCTTGGGTTCGGTGCTGTGGGCCCTGCCAAGCCCAGCGCCCAGGACGGTGCGTATTATTTTTCAATCTATGAGTGAAAAATGATGATTCTAACATATACAACAGAGGAGGAACTTGCTGAAGCCAAGAGCCGCTTTGGCACCCAGAAGGGTATCTCTTCGGATGAGTTCTTTGGCCGCGATCGTTTCGATCCCAAGGCCCAGGCGGAAGCTAAGCAGAGACTTGGCGAATTCGATGGCGCCACCTCCATCTCCAGCAATGCCTACTTCGGCCGGCCCGAGGACGACCTACCCACGGTCGACGATGGCTATGGGGACTTGGAGAACGCTGCGAAGGACTTTGTCCGACGGTTTGGTATCACCGCCGGCGATGATCTTGAGAACCTGACACAGCTGGTAGGCGAGGGGGCCACGAAACTCCAAGGGGCTATTCGCAGCTACCTCAACAGCTAAAGACGAAATGAAGTTACTTGCGACTGGACCAGCTCCAATTTTGTATTCTCAAATACACAGCAATCTCGATGACCTCTTTCCCCTTCGTGACTGTTTTCCGATTATTCTCTGTGATGCATGATGAATACTTGTCTGTCTTGAACTCCCGTTCGCTCCCGTCAACTTCTGCCTTTACGCCTTCTTCCTACGCCAATATCACACATGACCAGGTGGGAATGTCACAGGGTACCGAACTGATGATACCGTGAATGAGCCTCTGTCCGTTTTTCTTTTTTTGATATTTACTGGTCTTGTGGCTTTTATAGCAAAAAGCGGAAATCGCGAATGACCTGAAGTATATCAGGATACCTTTGTATTGCTTTTCATTGCTTTTCTTATCCTTTTTGCATGCACACTGGTCTGCCGGGATCTATACTTATTGAGAAAAGTAACACATTGATTCCCCTTTAGAAGAATTTCGACAATTATCCTGCAACCATGTTAAGCACACCGATGTGTTGGGCGGCAAGCGATGGGTCTGTCTCGCTCCTTTCATTGTGCTACTGTCTCGAGCCTGATCAGGTACAAGTTCCGATTCTTCGCACATCAAGTGACCACTGTAGTCCGGTAAAACGAATGGAACAGAGTAGCGCTTGGTCTCTCAAAGGCCTTAATTTTGACATTTGTCTCACCGCAGCGCCAATTTATCACCCTGGAGCCCGGTTCGTACGGTAGCCTTTTCATTGCTTCTCATACGAGCGACTCTTAGGATCGGTGCCGGCCCATTATGGAGAGCTATCAACGAAAAAGCTGGACTTGACAGTTTTTACGCCATTCAATTTAGATTGAATTATCTAGATGGAGACTAATTCCAACTCGTGCAAGAGATTGATGTGCGGCTTAAGAGCCTCCAAGCTTATTTCCACACTGTAGACCGTTTTTCGCGCCCCTTGCTCTCGATAGTCGACCTACTGGGATAAGGCTCGAGCTCCGAGATGGGCTCCTCCGGTATACGGGCAAGGCGATGGCTAGGCTGTCTGATCGATCTCCCTGCTTGCCTTTGTCACACCACAAGACCCCAGCCAGACGAGTCTCATGACGAAATCGCTGAGCTCTCGCACATGCAAGAGCTCGTCCTTTGTCAGAGAAGTCGTGGGCATGTCGCTTATCATGTTCGAGGTCGATATGAGGAGCTCTAGATCTTTGCGCGATCGGGCATCGAGAGGGTGGATGATGATGTTGAGGAAGAGTGTCAACGCCGCTACCTGCGAATATAATGTGACAAAGCTTTCGATTGAATTAGCAGATTTCTCTATTGTTGGAGGAAAACAGCCTGAGGAGGAATGAGCTTGTGATAGGTGACATTGCTTACCGAAAGGCATCTTCTCCGATTCTTTCGATCAAGTACTTCAAACATTTGATTGTCGAACGGCTTGCTTCTAAAGAGATGTCGAAGCTCGAGTGCACGACAGAGTGTAGATCCGGGCCACCTTCGTTCGGTACAAGCGTACACTTTCTCACTGTCGTATGAATGACCGTCATCAAATGGTGATATTCTAGATGGAGAGCCACAATCCGAATCATGCATGACACTGACGATGGATCCTCGTCGTCCGCATTTGGCAGAGTGTCATCGGAGACGAACAGTGCGGGGCGGTATTCCTCATCGAAAGAAAGACGCCAGCGCTCTAGGTTCTGATCCATTTCTCGAATGTGTTGCAGAAGTTGGTTGTTTTTTGCCTTTATCGCCTGCGTCGAAAACAGTTTTTGGTAGACCTTTTCTTTCTCAACGGCGAGCTTGATCTCGCCAGGAAAATGAGCTCTCCATGTATGTTCTCGGGGCTCTATGAAGCTCTTGGTTGTCGGATTGAAGACCATCGAGCCATCCCCTCCAAAGGGATTGTAATTGAAGGGCTGAACTAAGTCGCAGTACGCCTCAGTAAGCAGCGGCGGTTTACCTGTGAACAGGGAGATGTTTTTGTCGAGGATATACGAAATCCAAAAGAGCGACTCTATGTTCTGGTGATCCAGGAGGCCTTGCATGCCAAGACTTTCCATAGTCGAAGGGTGTGAATCAATGTGCCCTTTCAGCGCAAAGATGATACGACACGCATTTGACTGATAAAATGTTGCACCATGCCAGTCTGTGCGAAGAATGCAAAGTATTTGCTGTATCCCCAAGTCAGTTTACCCAACAATCCAGAGCAATCAGGTCTAAAAACTCTATCTTACGAGCATGGTTGTAGCTTCTAGGGTGGAAAGGCTCTCATCATCGGCGATATGCAGCAGGAGAGAGTGTGCTTTTGCCGCGTACAAGTCTTCATCGTCAGGCGAGGAGATATGCGGTGCGCCTAGACGAGGTTTCAGAGCCAGCATGCTCAGCACACACGCCTTGGCTGAGATTTGTGCTGTTGTGTAGTTTGGCCCGTCTGGGGGCTCGTACGCTGTCTTCATCCGTGCCTCAACCGAGTTCTCATCACAGAGTACTGGGTACGCAAGTCTGAACGAGGACTCAAGATAGGCTTTCATGACTTCACGAGCAAATTCCTTTTCAGGCAACTTGCAAGAGACTGGTGAAAGAGAGACATCGGCAGAAAAATGTCCCCAGAGCGTCTGGATCGGAATACTGAAGTCAGCTCGCGACACTTGCTGGCCAGTTCTTTGGGAAATCCAGCGGTGGCCTGCTTCCGATGAAATAGCGATACCATTAAAGTACCAATTAGGACCCCATTGACAAACATGCTTTCTTGGCCTGGAATGGCTCGTTGCATCGAAAGTAGTTGTTGGCTCAGAAGCAGTCTCCTGCTGTGATCGAGCAGCAGGAGAGGCAGGGCTTCGAGAAAGAACGCTCGCACCTCTACCACTTGCTGCAGTTGAAGCTCGATCGGCGGTCGTTGGTGATTCACCAGTGGATCTGATTCCTGCCAAAGCACCTTCTAGTTCCTCTAGACGCTGGAATAAGTTCTGTACATCACTACAGGGAAAGCAGGGGGAGGCTTCAGCACCACAGAGACAATTTCAATGCATCCGCTCTCGTTCAAGAAAGATAGGGCACACCTGCTACGTCTCTTTTTGCGCGGCATCTCTCTGATGAATGTGCATTCAATCTTACGATCCTGACACCACTCGCAAGGGCCAATGGAATCAGGAAGCACGCAATGACCCTTGTCAAAGAAGTAAGTATTTTGGAAGCCCTCGGCCCTACAAGATCTAGAGGCGATCTTGACTGATTCGAATGGAGCTGGGTAGCGCTACCTTTCTTCTGTAACAAGCATCGCATGCCTTTTTCTGAGGTAAGTGGTTCCTTTTCGGTGGCATTGTGTAGGGCGTACGCTCTGTGCAATATATCGGAGAAGTTGGCTGGTTATTGTCGGAGGTTTCGGAGGCCGCAGCGTACATTCACGTGAGGACAGGATCATGTGTCACTTCTGTGACTGGCTATGTGGACCCCACCTAGAGAGGCTTAGTTCTCACCGCGGTCGCCATGTCTCCACATGTTTCGATGAGCCCTCAAACTATCGACAACCAACGGAGCCCGAGATCTCCGGAGCGTAAAACACACATTGACGCGGCCATCTTCAAGCCACGATGTCAAGCTTTATCTCATGTCACAGCTCTGAAGAGCCATTACTCAACCTTGGCATAGCGAAATTCTGATACATTGGACGTAATGACTGACAGCTGGAGGGATCATTCGAGCAACAGTGAGTGTACTCATCTCATTGCAGGTTTCGAAAATGTTGGTGAAACAGTCTCAAGCTCCTATTTCGACAACCAAAAAAGCAGTATCCCAGCCAGGATAACTCATCGTCTCTATATTTCTCATTTCCTGTCAACGTGGAACTCACGTGTCTTCGAATTCGGGGCTGTTCTGTACCTGGCCACTATCTATTCCGGAACATTGCTACCGATGTCTATTTATGCACTGTCCCGTGGGTTGTCAGCAATTATCTTTGCTTCAGCTGTGGGTCACTACATTGACGTGGGAGACCGCTTGAAAGTCGTCCGTTTATCAATTGGTAAGTGGCAATCCAAGGACAGATATCCAGTGGCAGTTGGCCCGCCTGACGAGGTGATTCATAGTACTTCAACGGCTTGTTGTGGCTGCATCCTGCCTTGTATTTTATAAACTAGCAGTCGGAGCGCCTGGCTCTCGATGGATGAATCTGGGTCTTCTCGTATCGCTCACTGTGCTGGCATGCGTTGAGAAGCTATGCTCGATATTGAATATGGTATCAGTGGAGAAAGACTGGGTATACTTTTTTTTGAGCCAAAAATTTGGTTTAGTTGCTCAATTACTGACGTTGCATGGCAGGTCGTCGTGGTAGCTGGTGACAATCATGCTGGACTCAGAAGTTCGTGGGCTATCCTTCCCCACTGGCCGCTGCTTGAAGCTAATCTACAGCCAAACACAGCGATGAACGCCCAGATGCGACGCATCGACTTGGTCTGCAAGCTAGTTGGACCTTTGTTCATTGCCCTTCTCGACGGGATATCCACACGAACAGCCATCATTGTAAATTTTGGAATGAACGTTTGTTCCGTGGTCATTGAATACTACTCGATTGCCAAGGTGAGATTCTCAGGTTCTTCCTCCAAGACCGGGAACTTTGGAATGCTTTCTCTGATGCATACTTCCAGGTGTACTATGAAGTGGCAGAACTCCAAGAGCCAAAGAAGAGCGCTGCACCTCTTCACAGGGAGCCTGCGCGGCTAGGCTTCCCTGCGCGTGCGTGGAATGCGATACGCCAGAGCGTCAGACACTCACTCAAGGATTTTGCCCTCTATTTCAAACATCAACTTTTCCTTCCGTCTTTGGCCAGCGCTTTACTTTACCTGACAGTGCTCTCGTTTTCTGGACAGATGGTCACTTGGCTCCTGTCCACAGGGTTCAGTTCGACACAAGTCGCTGTTGCCAGAACAATAGCCGTAGCTTTTGAAGTGTTAGCCACATGGCTTGCCCCGTCTCTCATGGGTAAAATTGGCCCCATTCGCGCGGCTTTATGGCTAGTAAGCTGGCAGATATCGTGTTTAGTCGGTGGCTTTGCCGTTTTTTGGATTTTCGTCAGCCGGCCTTTTGTCTCGGCGTCTGGGCTGGTCGGCGGCACGATTCTTAGCCGACTGGGTCTTCGGGGATTCGATCTCTGTGCACAGATCCTGGTTCAAGAGGTGAGCCGCGGAACGTTTGATATAACACCGCTGTCTGACGGCACATACTGATATTTGTGACAAATTTGTAGGGAATCGAAGCTGATGCTCGAGGCTCTTTTTCTTCCACTGAGGCGGCATGGCAGAATTTCTTCGAGATCTGTTCCTACGTCTCCACAATTATCTTCGCTCGTCCTGATCAATTCGAGTGGCCTGCTTTGATCAGCATCGTTGCCGTCACTGTCGCTGGAATGCTGTACGCGCTATATGTGCGTCTTCAGCGTGGACACTTGTTGCATTTGCCTGGTTGCTTGACCCATGAGCGTTTCAATCGATCGGGACAAGCTGCTTTTAACAGAATCTCCTCTTTTTCAGATTTCTGATACTACTTTGAAATTCAATGTTTCTGTCCCAGCAATGACGGGGTACATTTCACCGGAGATTCGCGCTCAAATAAACAAGAATAGAGTCTGCCTGGCTGCAGCTACACAATTTGAAATGGCCCTAAGATCTGTATGTCTATGAGATACAAGAATTATTTCCTCTCTAAGAGACAACATTGAGTGAAGTATGTTTTTTTGAGCACTTTGTACAGTCTGTATAGTGAGCAAAAAGCCCAGTCTTGGTAGACTGCCCTTCCATAATATACTCTTATTTCTTGCTTCAAGTTGGCTTCACAGCTTGACCGGTAGTTGAGCAAGAGTCTGCAATGGAAGCGCCTCACGCAAAAGAAAGCTTCCATAAATCACCGAGACGATCATTCGACTCTCCCAGCCCGCCGTGAACGATGATAGTATCGGTGGACATGACGTCGGCATCAAACCAGCCCCTGGCGACCGGAAGCTCAGTCCCACGCAGCTCCACCTGTTCCCACTTCTTGTCTTCGATATCAAAAATCCACACATCACCGAGCATTTTCCCAGCACCCTGGTGACCAAGTGAACTGGGATCTCGCTCTCCAAACATGGTAATCAGGTAGGAGCGGCCGAGAACAGAAATCGGAAGCAAAGCGCTCACACTCCGCGGTGATGGCCCATTCTTCCCATCCGCAGGATAGATGTAGGTATTCCACGAATCTGTCTCGGGGGTGTAGATGTCAAGATTGCCACCTTGCTCAGTCTTACCATCAAATCCATTCATGCGGTATATTTTACCACCCACGAACGTGATCGAAGTTCCGCCGCGAGGAGGGTCGAACGCAGGCGCACATTGCTTCCATTCTCTGCGTAAGACACTGAAAGACCACAGGTCTGATAGCCGCCCAGACTCGGGACACCCTGCATGGACAAAGAGTGTGTCTTTGCCGTCGCTGGTCATACAGTGATAGCTCCTCGCCGCAGGGACAGCATCAGAATTGGAGATCGAGGGCTGGATCCGACACCAGGTAGAGCTTGAGGGGTCAAATTCCCAGACTGAGCCTTGCTCATCAATCGGGGCCATGTCGACGCCTCCTCTGCCGGAGAAGAGGTATATCTTATCACCAATAGTTGCAGACGCAGTGCCGACACGCGCAGTAGGAGAGAGGGACGATTGAGGTTGCGTGACAGCCTCATCTGTAACTATAGAATTGAAATTATCAGCTTGAGTGGCAGTTAGGTGTGCGTATTCGACAACACACCTTGATTGTTCAAGACCACGGCGTATATGTTGTTGTCTCTTGGCTCGCGAGGATGCAGCTCTCCTCCAAAAATGTAAGCCCGATCGCCAACGACCGAAACAACCTGGGATGAGCGCTGGAGGACCTCAGCCTCCAGAAGTTTGTCACATTTCGCGGTGATTAGCATTTTGATAATGATCAATGGAAAAATTGAAGCTCTAGAGTTTGAAATGTGACACACAGTCCAAGCGGCGCAGTCACTACAAATACTGAAGTATAGCACTCGCCGCCATAGTGCCCATGCATGGCTCACGCACTTTCACAGTGGAGGCGACGGGAGGTTCCGAATCGCCGTGGCATCGAAGCAGATGGCGTTTGTGAGTAGCCACTCAGATGGTTGGAATCGCTCAGCTCCACGTCACATATTCGGGATTCCCAGCCCACTAAGCCCAGAACGGCACTAGTGAAAATGTTTCGAGCAAAGAACGGCCTCCGAAAGCTCCGAAGGACTGAGGTGAGAGAAAGGACTGACTCGCAAGGTTGCAGTGGTAAATCGTAGCATCCATCGGTACAGCACATCTGAAAGATTCAGCATGATATTGTTAATCAGAAATGGCAGATGCTCATCCCGTGATCCCCCCATAGCACCCATAGGGTTAAAGGGCACCAAATACCCGTATTTCTGAAAGAAGAAAAAGAAATGCATTCCTTCTGGGCATTTTCATACACCTATATCATTTTCGGAGTGATGGGCTGATGAGAAGTGATATCCGTAACTCTCAGTGATACCGTTGTGCCCTTTCACAGAATATTATTGCTATGTTGCGGCGTCCTTTTCGTTCAAGGAAACTTGGCGCCCGCCTCAAAGATACTTGTCAGTCGGCTACTTCTGATAAGTTGGAGATTGTGTGGCTCATGGAAGTGGATAAAAGCCAAAGCCGCAGGAGTGTGCCACAAATTCGAATTCATGGTCATTTCTGTAAGCTGGCAGCTCCATCCATTCCCTGTCCAAGACGGAGTGTAAAGTTCCCCTGCCCACGCTCCTATCAGAGACCTTGGCCTCCTCACAAATCAGACGGACTACCGCCCAGTAGGCCATCGGTTTGCCGAAATTTACGAGAAATCTCTCAGTATCTGGCGACCAGTCACTCCGTTCGTCACAGAGCCGCTCAATGTTCTCTGCGGTTGGGACCATGTTCCGTTGCAGGACTTCCACGACATCTTGGAGAGTGTTCACAAATTCTCTCTGCAGGGAGTAATTGTTCCCCATGTCGTCCTCCAATCTGTCATGAATGGTGCGGAGGGTCATACCATTGCGTGTGATCCACGCATCTCCGTTTTCGATGTCTTCCCGGAACACATCGATCCAAATGTTGCCCTCTTGGATCAAGGATGACCTCATTCGCGCCGACAAAAATCCCCGGACGCAGCGTCCGCAAGTACAGCCGAATCGTAGAGATTCCTGGCTCATTCTTGAGGTTTCCGGTTCGGACAGCAACCGTAGACAGGAAATAGCACCGTCGGGATATCCCTCAAAGTTGTTTGATATATGCTCCACAACTAAAGAGCCACGCCGTTTCTGCGTGCGCATCGTCTCCAGGGTCTTCTGAAGCGCTTCCCATGGGGTGTATCCGTCGATATCGCGAGCCGCCTTCCAACGATCGGCACAGAGAACATTCTCGAGCAACCATGATGTGCTCAGAGGCTTCAAGTTGCATACTGTCAGATGTAGTAGCGTAGTCTCGGTGTTTGTGACTTGGTCCCAGTCAACTTCGTTGTCGGCACAGCTAGCAAAGAAGTCCTCAAGCTCTTCATCATTCAGTGTAATGGCCGCATGATGCAGTGGAAGAGCATGACGAAGTCTTTCCATCCTTTGCTGCTGTGCTTGTATCAAAACATCTCGCTCACCGGTCATGGCCAGTCTTTCGTTCTCCAGCTCCTCAGCAAAATTTTCTCGTGGGTCGAAATCGGATATTGACGCAATGGCCCGACTCCGATGCTGGACGTCGAAAGATAATGCAAAGCATTGAGAGGCCCCGATGCGGCGAAACCCACAGGAACGGAAAAACTCTATGATGCCAAATTGAAGTTGACCCCCGATCGTCAAACGTTCCTTTGTGCACTTGCCAACCAGCTGTAGTCCGATGTCGGTGGGGCTTACTCTGGAACTGACTAGAGCATGCAGAATCCATCGTTCCTCTAGTGTGGGAATCAAAAGAGCGGTGCCGGCGTATTTTGGTCTGACCGGCTTCTCTCCCAAGCAGAAAGTGTGAGCTTTCTCGAGTAACAGAGAAACAATCTCATCCCCCAGCCCTTTCCGGCGGAAGTTGGGATCTGCAATTTCTAGTCTTTCGATGACAAGGAGAGGGCCGCGGTCAAGCTCGTCTCCCCATACTCCGGTCCCTCGCTGTACCCGGTGATGTTTGAAGTCTGCCCGAAGGGATCCGTATCTGTCAAACATCTGGAAAGCGATCTGGCCCGTGTGGCTGCATTCTTTCAGCTCATCCCAGAATAGCGAGCGAAAAGCTTCGCGATTGACATATCGGGATAAAGCGTGGGCGATGACAACCCCTTCGTAAGTGCGTTCGACGATCAGTTTTGTCATGACTGACGGGCGAGAGCTGGTCTCGTAGGTCCAGAACAGTTCAATCTTGACGTCTCGGGGAATCTCGTCGTGAATTGTGAACTCGTGCTCTTCGAGATCTCGTCTTTGACCTAGAAGAACACTCTCCTCATTCGCGTGGTCCTCTTCATCATGAGATTCGTTTGACTCGTTAAATTCAGAGCCCACTTCAGGCAATTTCAAGTCTTCGTTATCTTCAAATTCGAATTCTATTCATCAAAGGATAATCAGCAACGCCAGCGCGTCAACTTTTCACAGGCAATCTTCCTACGTGTTAGAGGGGCTTTAGGTGAACACACTGCTGTGACGAAGGAATCTTCCATTCCACCTCATCAGATCTGCATCTGGATTCATCTTCATTTTGAAATTAGGTGTTGAATTTGGATTGAAAAGAACTCGAAACTCGTTGAAAAGAAAGGTGAAGGTATTCTAAAAGCCAGTTGGTGAAGTGAGAGATGAGTGGGAGCTGGCCAGTGAGCTGGTGTTGAAAACAAACAGCATCAGCTCACAAGACTTCAAACTTGTCACGTTACCATAAAGAATGCACTGGTATCTCCAGATGAGCATCTTCATCTGGGCCATTACTACATTGAGGGAGCATCATCAAGCACCAATAATCGTAACGTAACCTGATCTGCAACCTGAGAATTTGTGACTCATGGCCTTTCGAACCTTTCGAAACTTTCTCACCATCATGAGCCTTTCTATATGATCAAAGTCATCTTATTATCCAGTTATCATAGCCATTATGAAGAGCGCTGGGTTCCAGGATGATATGAAAGACCATTAATTACCAGTAAACACCTTCGATTTGTGCACTAAAAATTGAATGCCTTTTTTCACTAGCAGAGTCGAAGTTGATGAGTGCTTGTACATGTTGTGTTGGTAGACAAAGAAGTTCGATAGGGCTGTATGCCTAACATAGCTTTACACACGTCAATAGCAGCCCTGAGGCTTTTCCTAAATAGAAGAGAAGGAAGACTGTGTGAGACTGAGAACAGCCCTTGTTCGAGGAAAACAAGATTTCGGAAAATAAGATTTCGGAATTAAATAGAAAAGAAGCACCTAGATAGAGTAACTTAGGTATCTTGATACGTTTACCGATTTCACCGAATCTTGAGCTTGGGGAGAATTTCCAGCGAGCATGCAATACTAAGGTCTCGTTGACATCAAAGCAAACCTCCTCACACTCTTCGCCTGGCCAGATTTGGAAAATAGAAACTTGCACGTTGCCTCCATGATGAATGGACTGTTTAGCACCTCGTCCACGGATGAAATGTTGAAAAAAGATCAGACAAGAATAGAAATGAGACCAGAAACAAGCGAGTGGTGCCCATCAACTCCATATTCAACCTGCCGTTGCTGAAAAACAATGGATTAAACTCGGTAAATCGCATCAGCAACTTTTGTGGCTTGCCACATCTCCTTTACATCGTGCACACGCACAATGTCAGCACCCCCCGCAACGCTGGCCGTAACTGTCGCAGCGGTACCCCAGACGCGCTCCTTCGGCGTCTTCACCCCGGTGATATGCCCGATGAATCTCTTCCGACTTGGGCCCATCAACCACGGGAGACATTCAAGACCCTCAGATTCTTTCAGCTGGTGCAAGTTGCGCAAAATTTCCAAGTCATGGGGCTGATTCTTTGCGAAACCCAGGCCAGGATCGAGAATGATTCTCCACCGTCGGATACCAGCGGCTTCAGCAGCGGCGAGGCGCTTTCGCATCTCGACGGCTACCTCGGAAATCACACCATTTGGATACGATGCAAGACTTGTCATCGTTTGAGGTGTGCCTCGCATATGCATTAGAATGATGGATTTTCTGATACGGGCGGCGGTGGGCAGCATGTCTGGGTCCAAAAGACCACCCGAGACGTCGTTAATGATGTCAGCACCAGCGGCGCAGGCTGCTTCGGCCACTCGTGCACGATATGTATCAATGCTGATGGCAATGTGGGCAGCTTCTGGAATAGCTTGGCGAATGTGGGTGATAGCAGGGACCACCCGAGCGATCTCTTCATCTGCGCCGACGGGAGTGGAGCCTGGACGGGTGCTCTCGCCGCCAATGTCGATGATGGTGGCACCAGACGCGACGAAGTTGCGGACCGTCTGAGTGAGTTGGGTAAAGTCCGATGGGGAATGTACGCCCCCGTCGGAAAAAGAATCCGGCGTCAAGTTCAGAATGGCCATGACGTGGGTGTTGCGGGTAGGATCGGTAGCATGAATTGATGGGAAGGTTGCCGAGATTGGTGTTGTTGAATGAGGTGTTGGCTCTGGTGGTGGAAGAGCTTTGAGGTGCTCGAGATAAGTTGACGAATTAGATTTTGAGTGAGGTGGTCGCTCATGCGGGATCAACCTGTGAGTGTTTAGACAAGGAAACTCCTCTATGAGAGGTTGAGGTTGATGCAGACACACTGGCAAAGTGGCCGGAGAACAAAGTCTCTCTCCAGCATCAATTTATGCGGGATGTTTAATCGTTCATGTTCAAATATTTCTTGATCATATAAGAGAAGATCCAGGTCGATTGACCTTGGGCCTTTGTCGATCAGCTTTTTTCGACCCAGCGCGTTCTCAATAGACTGCACTGCATCCAGAAGCTCGATGGGCGAGAGGGTAGTCTCGACCTGCGATTAATCAGCGGGGTACTAAGTGATGAATGAGCAATTCAAGGACATTTCTCGCACCTCGCAGACTCCATTGATGAATGTATCTTGTTCCAGCACATACATCGGCGCTGTTTCGAAAAGCGAGCTTGTCCTTTTAACTCTAATATTGGCCTTGTCCAGCTCAATACATGCTTTTTCAATCATATCGATCCGGTTTCCCATGTTGCTCCCCAGCGCAATGAACGCACGGTGTATTTGACGTCCATCATGGACTGGGCGCATAAAGGACTCCATCTGCGGCATCGTTCCGCTTGAGAATCTGCAAGCGGGCACTTGATTTCCTGGCAGCGAAGCAAGCTGGCTCAAATGAACATTCTTGGCAAGACCCGAGATAGAATATGTTCTTCTAGTGTGAAATGAGTCTGCTTAAATTTAGCACACTAGTACTGGTCACATCCAAGCGCGGAATAGGAGCATCAGAGATGAACGCGGGGCCGGATTTTTTTTCTTTTTTCTTTTTTCCTTTTTTTTTTGACCCTGACGCGATCGCGATAACTGATCGATAAGGCCGTGGGGGACTAGTAATGAAATTCATGGGGCTGACTCACTTGGACTGAAAACGGCACGTGAACTAGACGTCAGGGTGAAAATCAATTGCTGTGTTCCAATACCAGGTTTTGGCTTTCTGCAAGGGGGCAGCCACTGACTTCGTTACTCTCCAGCTACTCAATGGTCGAGAGTGAAGCCTCAAAGCTGCTGCAGACCTTGGTGACGACAGGGAGCAGTTTGCCGGTCGGATCGGTCGCCAGAAATGCGCCATGTATACATTCGCGCAGGCCGAGAGTTTGGGAGCGTGAAGGGCCGTGTGGTTCATGCCCATGGATGAGAAAGTGTGATATTCAGGGTTTCCAGGGAGTGGTAAGGTCAAGGAATGGAATTCATTTGAAGGTCCAAATGATCAAACTGCTTGTATTCGTCTGATTTGGCCATCGTTGCATCAAGTTGTTCCCGACAAATGGAAGTCCTGGATGCCTGAACATCTGCGAGCCTGAACGCCCGAGAGTTAAGGCTTCCATTAAGGTGTGGCTAGCGGCGGATGGATTCCTTACAGAAGTGACCAGTTGCCGAGCCCCGGCCTGAAGGACCCGTCGATTCGGCGTGGTCCCCCACACATCCCAAATGTCTGAGAGTCGACCGTCGAGAGACTTCCGGAATGAAACCCCGCCCGAGCTAAGACGAATCGGGCTTAAGGCCACCGTCGTGAGGAGAGCTGCAAAGGCTGGGCACGCCGGGACCGAGGCATTTGGCTGCGAAAGAGGTCTGTGACAACGTGACAGGCCGAGGACCGCCCTGTATTTAGAGATCGATCCCGTTCCCCAGATTTTCTATTTTGTCCTTTCGATTTGACTATCTTCCTTTCCACCACAGCATCATGGCTTCTCCACGTGAGTCCACTATTGGTCTTTTTCGGGCGTGGTAGTATGGTAGCTAATTCCAGATGTTATGTCGCACAGAAGTTATTCGCACTCCCATCACTGATCTCCTGAAGATCAACCACCCAGTTCTGCTGGCTGGCATGAACGTGGCTGCCGGCCCCAAGCTGGCTGCTGCGGTCACCAATGCCGGTGGTCTCGGCGTCATCGGTGGTGTCGGTTACACCCCAGAGATGCTGCGCGAGCAGGTTGCTGAGCTGAAGAGCTACCTGAAGGACAAGAACGCTCCTTTCGGTGTCGATCTCCTTCTTCCTCAGGTCGGTGGTAGTGCCCGTAAGACCAAGTAAGTCAAGTTGCGTGATTGGGACGTCTTTCAGTTCCATCAGTGTCCAAAATAAGTTCTTAAGCTAACGGCGTAATTTTCTCGCTGTCCAGCTACGACTACACCAAGGGCAAGCTCAACGAGCTCGTCGACATCATCATCGAAAGCAACGCCAAGCTCTTCGTGTCTGCCGTCGGTGTTCCCCCCAAGGCCGTTGTCGAGAAGCTTCACGGTGCCGGTATCCTCTGCATGAACATGATCGGTCACCCCAAGCACGTGCAGAAGGCGCTCGACGTTGGTGTCGATATCATCTGCGCTCAGGGTGGCGAGGGTGGTGGTCACACTGGTGATGTCCCCACCACTATCTTGATCCCCACGGTCGCCAAGCTCGTCCAGGGTCGCAAGAGCCCTCTGACCGGCCAGCCCATCCAGGTCGTCGCTGCCGGAGGTCTGTACAACGGTAACTCCGTCGCCGCCGCCCTCATGCTGGGTGCTTCTGCCGTCTGGATCGGTACCCGCTTCATTCTCTCCGAGGAGGCCGGTGCCCCCGTCGCTCACCAGGAGGCTGTCCGCACTGCCGGCTTCGAAGATAACATTCGCACGATCATCTTCACCGGTCGTCCCATGCGTGTGCGCAAGAACGCCTACATCACCAACTGGGAGGAGAACCGCCAAGACGAAATCAAGAAGCTCACTGCCCAGGGTATCATCCCTGTTGAGCACGACTTTGAGAACCTGCCCGATGATGTCGACGACGAGACCCTCGACAATGCCCGTCCCTTCCTGATGGGCAAGGTCGCCGCCGTTGTGAACGAGAAGAAGTCCGCCAAGGCCATTGTCGATGAGCTCGTGACGGATGCTGCTGCTCTGATCAAGAAGGGTAACCAGATGGTCTCGAAGTTGTAAATAATGATCCCTTTTTGTTTCTCTTCAACATTCTGTCGATTTCGCGTTGCATGATCCCCGAGACATAAAATTTGAACATTTATTTTCGAATCAAACGTCTCCTTCTATAAAACAGGTGTAGCGAGATCTCCGGTCCATCGAACGAGTGCCCACCCTAGCTTTCAAGACTCCGGTCACCTCTCTCAACTCCTTGACGTCGGGTAACGTGCATCACTCGCAAGTCTATCACATTGGTTTCAGTGCGAATTCTTGATAGTAATCACAAGTGAATCAGCGCCAGTAACATTGTCATTGATTTCTTTCGATCTCTATTGAGCAAGATCAAATCCTTCCAAGGCGTGAAGAAAGCAATAGTGGTGCTTGAATGGGTGAATCGACCAACGCTATGCGCAGGGCATGACATGTAAGACCGGGATCGAGGCATGCGGTTATACAACGAGGAATCTGTCCCTTTCCCAATATTTTGCACATGGAGGATAAGTGGCCCAGGTTACCCATAAAATCCACAGAGACGGCGTCAATTTGTCCTGAGTCTGGGGGATAGAAAAGGCCGAAAGACATTTTAGTCACGCCTTCGAGACCTGAGTGAAACGTGGGCCTGAACATTGGGTCTTGGGGAAATTTACTGACGGTGTTGTCGTGTCTACTTAGGCAGAGTATGCGGAGATCCATGTTTAGTCACAAGGAAGTGAAGACAAAAAGGCGGTAGAAACTCGAGGTCCTGGCAGAGTAAGGTCCGGAGACTTGTTTTTTTGGGTGCATGGAGAACGGAAAATATTATTCTCGTGCTGGCCAAAGAGGAGTCAAACAAGATGTGATACCAAAGACCTTGAGCTAAAGAATTTCAAGTCTTAATAATCTTCGAAAAGAGAGCGCAAGATTGTCACACCCAGCTGATATCGAGAGTTGAAACAATGGGTGTATGGTGCTTAGGATGTCTCGCACAGGAAATGAGAGAGGTCGCTGTTGTATCCAATGGCAACAGAAGAGGAAGAAAAGTGCACAGCTTTTGCGGTGGCAACCAGAGTCAGAAGAATATCTTCTGTGGTTTTCCTGTGGTTGTGCACGAGACGGAGGGCAATTTTTATAGCCAGGTTCACACAAATCGCACTAGAGAGCCCCCAATCTTTCATGCCCGCACACACACGTAGAGCTCGAGCGGAGTGCCATTAAGGACTCGGGTTCAAGCTAGAACGTTTGCACTTGCCCTCTGAGCACGCGTCAACAGGATTTGATTAAGATGAACCAAGCTGCTTTTAAGTAATATCTCATTATATCTTTACAATCCTCCCACCTACGATGACAGTAAAAGGTAAAAGCTCTCGAGAGATTGTCTAGGGACAGGCTCGACGAAGTAACCTCAGCCTTCAAGCCTTAGAGCTACTAAAGATTACCAGCTGACTCACCACTGCCTATGTACTTTGTGTATAGAGAGTTGACACAATAGAATGACGATGATGTACGAGGGTCTGGCGGTTAAATGAACACGTCGTATGTGCGCTTATTTATTGGGATATATTTCGATACCAGAATTTCACAGTGAAAGTTATTCTTCAATGTACAAATTTTGACCCTCTCATGCTAGAACGTAGGCTAGAGGAAACCAAACAGTGCACCAATGCTGACCTAGTACGGTTTTCAACTACCAAGTCCAGAATTAGGCATCGTTGTAGACCAGGTATCTTAGCTCACTAGCCATATAAAATTCACAGGATCAAGGAGATCCTAATGAGACGAGGATATTTGATGATTGTGACTGAGCAAATGGATATTGATGTTTTGTCTTGTCCGAGGGAGTTGTATAAGTCCGGAATTTGTCTTTGAGGTTTGATGAGGGACTGGCCGATTCGGTTTGATTGGGGTAGAACCTTGGGCTTCACGATTAGTGATCAACACACATGTGCATAGAAAATCGAAGTACTTTTTTTTTATGATCACAGGTCCAAGGATAGACACGAGAATACTACCTATGCCTCGAAGAAGGGCCATTTTCCAAATGAATTCTCCGCCTCTATATGCTGTCTTTTGATCTATTTACATTTGCACCTGATTCACTTGAATTTCCTGATGGTTGGAATACTCCATCGCGATGGAAGTAGGTTCTCCAAGGCACCCATCAATTACATCTATAAAATTAAAGTGGTCCCTGCAGACCTACTCTCTCAAGTACCCTTACCAACCGAGTAGAATACCTTGTAGACGGCGACTATGTAGCAATCTTCAAGCGCATCTGTTTTTCACAAGTCATTCGCACCTGTGTATGCATCCTGTGGGATACCTATTTAAGCCTTGACAGAAGGTTTTGATGAGAGAAAAACCGTTGTGGGCGTGGGCTAATTATTGCACGTGATTGGAGTACAATTGAGATTGTATTGTTCGTAGAGACCTTCAACGTATTGTCATGTTAACCCTCCAAACATCTCATACATAGGTACCAGAGTCCAACAGAGTCGTAAATTCTGATGCCCAATTCGGTGTCCACGCAAACCTTAGAAGCTCCACAGTCAAGTCATGTTTGAAAATCTGTCTGATGATGCCAACATTCAAGCCTCTTTTGCTTACCTTTGATATCTGAGTTCAACACGGTGGAGCAAAATCTCACTGTGTAAATGGAATGAACCTCTATGCAGCCGTCTTTGCTCAGTGTGACGCTGTAGTTCGTACTGAAACGAATAGACAGGCGAATTGACTTATTTAAGAATACACTTGGTCGACACTTACAACACGTGTCTATGAGTCCAGTTCAACACCTGTGACGAGAGAAAGGCGGTCTACTGTAAGAGGCGCACAGTCTGGAAGAAGGACTTCCTTCAGTCTCCTTGTCATTTCCTAGGGGGAGTTCGGACTCTCATGTTCTTTTTTTGTATTGTAAATGAAATTTGGTCAAATAAAGATGTGAGAATTGAAAAGAATCTCATCAAATTGTCAACATGACACGATTCACCGACAAGTAGTTTGCGATTACATTGTTTGCGAGCTCATCGACGCTATTACGGACTTGGTACAGCTTGAGAAGGGAGCACCAGATGGATTGGAGCGGAGTTATCAGAAGTTCAATAAACCAGTAGCATAACTCACATCAGTGAAATTACCAGACC
Source organism: Penicillium oxalicum (assembly GCF_001723175.1). Taxonomy (NCBI): domain Eukaryota; kingdom Fungi; phylum Ascomycota; class Eurotiomycetes; order Eurotiales; family Aspergillaceae; genus Penicillium; species Penicillium oxalicum. Next base: position 1,669,624 of record NC_064655.1, read on the forward strand.
GTGATCAAGTCGTTCTCTTTAGATTTTGTCTGTTACAGGCGTCAAAGCGGTCATACACAGGCATGAATTGGATTGATCCTGTGGCCAAGGCCTGCTGTTGTCGTGCCCGAGCCAGTGTTCATGAAAAGTTGATGACGAAGGAGACTTGAACGAATGAACAGGTTCAAAAAGTGCAAAAAACGCCAATATCTGCTCGACCTCCTCGTGTAGCCTCAGCGGCCAGTCACGATTGAACTTGATACCGGACGATACGCACTAGGAGAAACTACCAGGGGGGCTCAGGCGTGTCGGAAGAGGACGAGTCATGGCCACTGAGCCGCTTCTCATGTGATTCTCGAGAACTCTATCCCCTCTTTTGGTTGACCGCAACCAGAAAAATGCGCATGTATGAGGATTTGCTGTAGAGTGAACAACAAGGTTCGAATCTGAAAATGACATGTTACATTTTGAATATACTTTCATGGCCATACTTTCATGGCCATACTTTCATGGCCACGAACAAGATGTGTCGCTGGATATATGGGCGGCGGGCGAGATACAATCTCAACCGGACCGCGAGACTGTATGTGTGAGAAAGAGAGAGAGAGAGAGAGGGAAAAAGACATTGAGACAACGAATCAAACATGGAGCCTCTCTTCGCAATTTTGGCTCTTCCACTTATATGCCAACAGCTAGGGTCGAGAATGAAGCCAAGACAATAAATGAAGGCAACGCAAATCAACACTTCAGGTGGACGAAGCCTGCACGGCGGATTCGGAGAGCTCCGCATCATCTCGGTTTGACACAAGCTGCTTTGCGTCATGGAAGGAGGTGAGCACTCTGCTCAGCTTGTTTCAACTTTCTCCAAGTCAAAGCAAAGAGGTCTGCGGTGCAAAAGGATCGACTTTCGAGATGCAGTAATCGGCCGCTTGAGAAGCCAAGTATCTCCGCACTGGCCCGCAGTCACCTCGATCAGGCATGTCCGAGGTGCAGAATCGAAGTGATTGGGTCAAGCTTTCAGCCAGAAATGCTATGTTGCATAAAAGGCTGGGCATGCAGGGGGATTGCACCAATAATATCGCGAACGGTGATCTCCGCTCCTGGTCGCGCCTCTTTTTAAAGTTGGAACGGGAAAGGGAGGAAATATTGTGGCCTGCAAGCCTCTCGTCTCAGCCCTGAGAGCTTCACGCGAGAATCCGGGGTTGAGATCTGAAGAGGTGCGGAGAAGTCGGTCCCATCGTAGCTTGTATAGGTACGACGTCTTGACGGGGACGAAGGCAAGCCGGGTCGTCATGTTGACCCAGTGTCGCGCATTACGGCCGCCCGCCGAGACTAGGCACCGGAGACAGTCGATCGAAGATGACAACATGCCATCTTCAACTGCGCATCATTAGTGGCTGGAGAGGGGGGAGAAAATAAACTAGGGAGGACTTTTGTTGCGGCATCGGGCCCCATCATGGTTCATTTGCGGATGAATATGACTCGAACAGGGTCGCGAGAAAGGGCGGACATCCTAGCTATGCAAGTCAAGCTCTCCGACCCGGCGCTCTCCGCACTTATCGTGGCATCACAGATGCAGTCACCTCAATGCGTCAGGATACTATTGGGCGAGATGAAATGCTTAGGTTCCGAGTTCGTAGCTGTTATCGTTTGTGGGGAGAGGAAACCAAAACCTGGAGAGCAGACCCGGATGAACCCCGTCATTGTAGGGTTCAGGTTCCAACAAGGAAGATCGCCGTCTTACAAGCTGACGACCGATCGGACAAGACGGACAAATCCTACAACCTCCAGATAGTGCTCGTCCTCGCAGGAGAGTATGTAATAGCGCCAGTCAGACAAACGGGGCTGGGCAATTTCCCGACGATGGAGATGGAGACGGAGACGCGTTGCTATCAGAGCGTATCTCTGCTCGTATCTCGTGCGCCAACGCCCCAAAACTCTCTTATCAAATACTGCAGAGTCCCGAGCCCCCGACTGGCCAACAGGTACCAGACTGATGCTTGACTGCTTCTGTTTTTTGCCCAGTTGCCCCCTGCCAGTAGGGTCTCCTGCCTCGTGGCCTCGGGGAAGCGAAAGGCGTCGGAGGGTGAAACCACGGCGGATGATAAGCTGCGGAAGCTTGCTCGTCCACCTGATTGGTTGTGGGCACGAAAATGAAGAGGAGGACTGCCGAGCCGAGACTTTGATTGGACAATGGCCGAGTACTGGAGACATTGATACCTGGACCGACCCAGTGAGTTGACCCTTGCAACGCTTGTCATTTGCTCCCAGAGTGGAGGACGCTTTCTGATCTTGATCCCTTTTTGTGTTTTTCTGGAAGTACATCACATTTTTCCATTTGAATATTTTCTGCTTTGGGCAGGACGAGAGCGGCGGCAGTTTCCTTCTCCTGCGAAGTCCGTTCTGCAATCCACTCGCCCACTCGCCCACTCGTCCACTCATCCACTTACCCACGCGACCACCGACTCCCTCCGACGGCCAGAGCCGTTAGGGTGAGACTCGAACCCACCAAGCCTTGCCGATGTGCAAAGTTCGAACTGGAGAGGGATTCGACCCACGATCATCAAAGTCGCCACAACGTGACACTCGTCGCGACGAAGGAGAGGTGGGGCCCAACACGCGACTCCAGCACTGAGCCACCAGTGCTTTTTTTTCCCTTCTCTCCGTTGGCTGCTGGGGGATGGTGACACACTCGGCACCGTCGGGAATTCGGTTCAAAGAGGGAAAAAAATACCAATCGGGGATTCTATATATTACACCTCGCCCTCGTGGTGGAGCTAAGAAGAAAAAAAAGAAACGGAATGATGTGAACGCATTTTCTACTCACTTCCTCCCCTCACTTTCAATTCTTCCATCTCCCTTGATCTCTACAGATCACCCCCTCGTGAGCCTGCAGTGCTCGTCTCTCCCTCCCCTCCCTCTGTGGAATAGATTTGCGTGAACTTTTTTTTCACGGTTTTTTCTGGTTCCTCGAACGAAGATAAAAACCCGACCGCCCAATATGCTTTCCAAGTTCGGATTAGGCTCGCGAGCCGATGTTGAAAAGGGCCCCGAGGTCGACAACCACTTGGCTTCCGATAGCAACAGCAACGAGACACGCGACACCCGCAACGATGGCGCGGTGCCCGGGGAAAGCTTTGTATACGGCAATTCGCTCTACGCCCGCCTGCAGCGCTTTGCCGGCAAGCTCAACATCGAACAGCGTGGAATCGAGCGCGTACCGGAGGACGAGCGAACCGATACCTCTTACGTCAATATCGGCAGCATGGTGTGTTGGCCTTCAAGGCTCTCCTCGAGTCAATTGTGTTTCATGATCCTTCCTAGACGCCCACCAGGTGGTGGGTCGTGCGGGATCGATGGATCGATGGACTCGGGAGAAGCCTTCCTCCGCGAAAAAACCTCACTCAGCTGACCAAGTTCTCTTCTCCCTGCTCCAGTGGCTAGCGGCCAACATGGTCGTAAGCTCATTTGCGATCGGTGTCCTCGGCAAATCGCTCTTCTATCTGGGCTTCGTGGATGCGATTCTCGTCTGTCTGTTCTTCAACTTGCTCGGAGTCTTGACCGTGAGCTTCTTCTCTTGCTTTGGTCCGGCATTTGGCTTGCGCCAGATGGTGCTGTCTCGCTTCTGGTTTGGCTGGTTCCCCGTGAAGTTCAGTAAGTGATCCGGATGGCAAGAATATGCTGGACGCACCACAAGCATGCAGAGGATTACCCCCAAACTGACCCTGGCACCCGTTTCTCTACAGTCGCCATTCTGAACGTGCTCGCCTGCATCGGCTGGTCCGCTGCGAATGCGATCGTGGGCGCACAACTGCTGAACGCCATCGACGGCACCGTGCCCGGTTTCGCGGGCATCCTCATCATCACCTTCTGTACCCTCTTCATCACCTTTGCCGGCTACAAGGTCGTCCACAAGTACGAAAAGTACAGTTGGATGCCCACTTTCGTGGTCTTCCTCATCGTGCTGGGCACCTTTGCCCACTCGGGCGACTTTGTCAACATCCCGATGGGTGTGGGCACCTCCGAGCTCGGAGGCTGCCTTTCCTTTGGATCGACCGTGTATGGCTTCGCGACCGGCTGGACCAGTTACGCCGCCGACTACACCGTGTACCAGCCCTCCAACCGCAGCCGTCGCAAGGTCTTCGGGTCGACCTGGATCGGTCTTATTCTTCCCCTCCTCTTCACTGAGTTTCTGGGTATCGCCGTCATGACCGCTACTGCGCTGAATGACGGACATAATAAATACGCCGATGGCTATGCGGCCTCTGGAAACGGTGGCTTGATTGCGGCCGTCCTCGAGCCCCTGGGTGGCTTTGGCAAGTTCTGTCTGGTCATCCTGGCCCTGTCCATCATTGCCAACAACTGCCCCAACATCTACTCGGTCTCCCTGACCCTCCAAATTCTGAGCCGCTTCAGCCAGCGCGTGCCCCGCTTCATCTGGACCTTGCTTGCCTCGTGCGTCTCCCTCGCCATCGCCATTCCCGGCTACTCCTCCTTTGAGACCGTTCTCGAGAACTTTATGAACTTCATCGCCTACTGGCTGGCGATCTATTCCGGCATCGCCATTGCCGATCACTTTGTCTTCAAGCGGGGCTTTGGTGGCTATCGTCCTGAAATTTACGATCAGCCCGACAAGTTGCCGCTGGGTATCGCTGCTTCGATCGCCTTTTGCTTTGGTGTTGCCGGAATGGTGACCGGTATGAGCCAGACATGGTTCGTTGGACCCATTGCCAAGCACGCCGGCGAGCTTCCGTTCGGCGGCGATGTGGGCTTTGAGTGTGGCTTTGCCTTTTCATTTGTTGTCTATTGCGCGTTACGGCCGTTGGAACTTCATTACTTCCGCCGGTAGGCTTCTCGATCGGGACCGGATGGGAAATTTTTTTTGTTTTTTTTTGTTTCTGTACATATGGAATGGTTGGCTTTTGGCCTTTGGACATGACAGAGTTTTGGGAGGTTCATAAGGAAATGTACGGGTTTAATGTAACTAGCTTCTATAGCATGCACTGTGCATGACCTTTTTAGGATATCGTCATCAATAGCTCTCAAAAAATCGAGCCCTTGATCTGCACATCGCCCACGTCCGCTCAGCAATTGAATTTGGCCCATTCACCCATCTGTGCATATTCCGCTTGATTGTAGTAATCCACAGCCTCTACAGTAGATCACCATTCCTAGCACTGCAGCTCTCGGGTAGCGTCCCATCTCCCATCTCGTAATTCCAATCTTCACTGTCAGCTACAACACGTCAAATCCAAACAAAGACTACCACAACCAGCTTTGCACTCAATCACCACCTTGTCCGAAAGACTCCCCCTTCGCCAACAACCACCGTCTTCCTTCCCCTTGTCAACTCCTCCTCCTCCATTCCCCTCCACCCCCGAACTGCGTGCCGATCCACTTGCGGTCGAGGAAACCCGTCGCCGACTTGCCATATGTATCTCCGGCTGGAGAGTCACCGAATGGATCCCATAGGCGTGGAAACATTCGCGAATAGTAACGGCCAAATTGTCAAAATCAACCACTGCATGGCCGTCGAGAACAATATGCGCCGACGCAAGAGATTTGGTCTGATTGAGTTGCCAGATGTGCAGTTCATGCACGGCCAGGACACCGGGGAGACCCTCGAGATCGTGCTTGACGTCGTCATGGTCGACGCCTTGCGGGGCGCTCTGGAGGAGGATCTGACCTGCGTGTTTGACTGGGGAGGAGAGGGGGGCATGGCATTAGCGCGCGATTCATCACTAGCCATTGCAGTAGGCACACTCGTTAAGGGGGGGGGGCAGTACACTACACTAAACTACACTGCACTGTACATAGCGAATACACTCGGAATCTCTGGACTTACTTAATGGAATCGACGACAAGAAAATCATAATGGCGATTCCCATACTCACGGCCGGATCCGCATAGAATCGGCCCCTGTAATGGGCGAACCAAATGACCGCCGCGGCGACAATGACGCCGAGGTTATTGGCACAGTCGCCAATGACATGGATGAGAACACCCATCATGGCAAGATCTCGGTGTGGTTTGTGAATTGCATTCTTGGCATTGACGTGATGCTTGTGGTGGATGTGCTGCGCGCGTATACCAACCGGTGGGGTGTGGGTTAGTCTCCGCTATGACGACGGGGATGCTGGGATGAGGCGAGGGTTGGAGGTTTTTTTGGTGTGGTTTTCTTTTTCTTTTTTTTTTCTTGGGAGAATGAGCATTTCTTACCTTCTCTTCGGAGAGATTAATTGGGATTGGTTCGATTGTTGGAGAGGTGTACAGAGATGAATCTTTGCCACTGTCCGTAGTAGGATGATTGCTCTGATGGTGACATTGACTGGGTTCGTGGCCATGAGTATGCCCGCCATGGCTATGACTGTGGTCGTGACCACCACCATTGGAATGAGAATGGTCTCAAGAGAGACTTAGCATAATGACACACCCTTTGAGAAAAGAAAAGAAAGGAAACCCATGTGATACAAAAAAAAAAAAAAAAAAAAAAAAAAAAAAAAAAAAAAAGGACGACATGCTTACCATGCAAAAAGACCACGCTGACCAAGTTCAACGTAAATCCAACACATCCCATAATCAAGACAAGCTTGGGATTCTCAACTTCTATAGGCTGATATCAGCATCGTGAGGGCACAGTGTCATATCTCTCTTTCCTCGACATAAACAGACCTTGCACGGAGATGAATCTCTCGATGGATTGCAAAAAGATGCTAATTCCTAAACCAAAGAGCAAGACTCCATTGAAAAAAGCACCTAGCAGTTGAATGCGCTGCCAGCCAAAAGTGAGTGACTGGGGAGCGTCGGTGCGCTCGGCGACCTGTTGTCGGAAGCATGTGTAAGCATGGGATGATTTAACGAATTAAAGAGAGAGAGAGAGAGAGAGAGAGAGGGAGAGAGAGAGAGAGAGAGAGAGACTCACAATGGCGGCGACCAGGGCCACGATAAAGCCCACCAAGTCATTGAGCTTAGATATGTTAGTTTTTCTGACGTGGTATTCCCCAAGGGTTTCAAATTTCTACCCTTGCCAGGACTCAGCACACGTTGAAACATACATAGTGAAAAGCATCGGCCACCAGGGCGAGCGAATGTGTGTAGAATCCGACTAGTAAAAGACGAGGCCTTGATTAATAGACGATCCCAACGGCCGAATTTGATTGGTTCTCGCCATGGCTCATTCGCAGACAGTATCGATGGAAGCCAACTAGGCCCATCGGTTGAAGCATTCGATTGAAGAACAGGCCGAGGTCACTCGTCGAACAGTAGAATCATGCTCACATACTTGAAATTTCCGCCACGAAGAAACAAAGCGATATGCCAATGACGGCACTCAATCGCTGAACTCGAGAGATCTTCAACATTGTCGGATAGATGAATAGGTGAATCTGCCCTTGATTCACTGTCTCATTGAATATCGGTGGAATGTAACAAAAAACTCTCCAAATAAGGCAGAATGTCAACAGCAGAGGCCGTTGCTTTTAGATAAAACTCTTCCTCTGATCTGGGACCCGTGTAGTTGAAGACAAAGGTCCGCTTAGCAGTAATTTGATTCGAAGTTTTGGCACTTGAACAAAGAAAGGACACACCAAAGTTGAGTCGCGGTTCCTCCCTCTCTTTGATGCGCCACGACCTCAGGAATGTTCGGGTCGTGCATGATACGATGCCTTAGGTTGTGGCTGCAGAGCAGCCTGGAGCACTTGTGGTGGCTGGCTGGCTGTGTGCATACTGAGGTCTTGCAAGAATCGGACGGGTGTTGGTCGCCGGCACGGACGCTGAGAAAATAAATACCGCTTAAACATGCATATTTAGGACACTCAATGAATCACTTCTTTTTTCACCCGTGAAACTTGGGTCTCATTTTACCATCTGCCAAGCTTCGGCATCTACCTGTCAGATATTCCGCCGTGTCCTTGATGAGGCATTTGTGCCTGCGCTAGCGCCCATTGTGGTTACTTTCGACGGTACTTGTTATTTAACTTTAGGCCGTGGCCCACCAAACCTTTCGCCCGATGTGAACCTATAAATCGAATCCTTTCTCATTCAATCTCAACATCTGATCAGCAGTCTCAGTCTCTAGACCGATTCATCAGTCAGAGAAAGAAATGTTGCAAACGCACTCATTTGCGGTGAAGTACTGCTTTTCGCCTCTCAGGCCTCTCGTACTGCAGGCACCCCTGGGATCTCGACATTTTACATGCTCCTTGCCGAGGCCCACCTGCCAATCACATCAATCAAACAACAAGCCTCCTTGCTCATCCACTCAGCACAACACCACTCCAGCTCGCTCTCTCTCAGGCTGGTCTACTACCTTCTGGTCCTGCCGAGCGACCTGGGGAAGAGCAGGCATCAATACACTGCGATGTCTGGTCGGATGTACCATTGGGGATTTCTCCGCACTATGGACTCTACAGTCCTATTATCCCGAGCTGGGCGTGAATACCATCATGCTCGCGTCAAGTAAGAACCGCAATACCGTAGACTCGATTGTTTTTGAGAAAGGCAGACTTACTCAATCATTTCCCCGTCGGGATATATTTATAGTGGCCTCCGGCATCACGACATCCATCATCCTTGAAACATGGTTGCTTCGCCGGGGTGCAGATCAGCTCTCCTGGTCGAGAGCCGCTCGGACAGCCATGGGCATGAGTATGGTCTCAATGGTAGCCATGGAAATCGCCGAGAATGCAGTGGATTACCATTTGACTGGAGGTGTGATCGCGTTTGAAGATCCCAAATTCTGGGCTGCTGCCGTATTGTCGATCGGGGCTGGATATCTGGCGCCTTTGCCGTACAATTACCTGCGGTTGAAAAAGTATGGAAAGGCCTGCCATTGAAGACATGAGTATGGGCATATCGCGAACTTACAATCATCACGTGTTGGATCTATCTTGAGGCTTCGTTTTTGCTTCTGCTTAAAGTTGTTATCAAAGATGAACAAGAAATGCCCTGTTACAGGTTGAAGCCCGGCTGATTCGAACCATCATTCTCTTTTTTATCTCCTTTGAAATGCGATAGGAGTCATCCTATTCTATTCTGCCTTGCTCTGGTTCCTGCTTGACTATTGCCACACTTCATTCATCGTCCGATTGCGCCGTCTCTTGTTTCACCCTTGCACTCCCCGTGACCATGTCGCCAATGCTCATCCGATTCTCTCTCACTACCATTCCTTCCGAAGAAGAGTAGGGTTTTGCTTTCTTGTGAGACAGAGAAATACCATCACCTATCTTCCCAAGCAGGGTGCCTCTAGTAACGATGATCCTGAATACCTCCCCATTTGATCTCTCCTGCACTTTATGCAGACCCGGATAGATAGTGAAAATACACTCGCCAATCGTAGCATCATTCGGCAGAGGCCGAATCTCTCCTTCCCGAATCATGCGATGCGTCCTCAGGTCAATGACATCGAAAGCCTGCAAGTCCTGCAGTTGCAGAGAACTTGATTCCAAATTCCAATCCCAGCTAAACGTTTCCGCGCAACACTGAATTATGGTGCAGAGTTCCGCCAAAACCATCACATGTCGCTCGCAAAATTTGCGAAGCGTGTTTGGTGGAAGCATATCATGAGATAACCCGGCGATATTGAGCATTGCCTGTATTTCGTTTGTGAGTGCATGGCACTGCTCAATGACCTTCTCTTTGTAGCTCTGAGAAGATGAATACGCTCTCATCGCGTCGGACTTCCATTTTTGGATTGTCAAGCGATCTATCAGTTGCCAAGCAACGTTAGACAAATGGTTCTTCCACACTCCGTCCCCTTGAGCAGAAGTTCACTCGCCTTTCCCTTGTGTATGTTCCATGTGGAAAGCAGTGTTCTCCAGAAACAGAGACTGATCGCATGAAAGACCGAGACCAGAAGGCTTGGACAATTTCTCCCATAGAAGACACGAGGCAAAATGCCCTAAGAGCTCCACTTGAAAGTGTATCGGGGGGAGACGGGGAGATGTTGTTTGAAAAGCCAGTGAGACTGGATTGCCTCTCATCTGATCATAAAGAATCTCCCAGCTGGACGTGTTTTGATTGAAATCGGGAAGACTTTCAAAAAAGCTCGTCAGTCCCGCACAGATCCCCGCGAAATCATCTGCAAGAGATCTGTCACTGATATCTGAAGGTGGTATCTGTCGAAAGATTGCTTGACGATACTTCTCATTCTCTTCACTGAGTTTTCGAATTTGGTCGGCCTGCTCGAGATTCTGAAGACTAGCCTCTCGAAGTCTCGATCTCTCGACGAACCCGTTTGCGAGGTCTTCTTGTAGGCTATGGAGGGCCGACGTTATGTGGTGTTTGGCACCGCGGAAGAAATAGTTCACGTCGATGGGAGGCTCTTCAATGGAAGTAAACAAAGAGCCTTGAAATTGAGACTGGGATTGGGGTTCTGGAGATTGAATTTGATGCGAAGAGGACATGATCTGGTCATTTCTCTTTGAAGATTTGGTCCAAAAAATCTACGTGGAAGCGTCAGGAACTATGACTGGCTTGCAGAACTTGATATGTGAGTGTTGGACCAGAAATTTTTCACGTTGAATTTTCCCCTTTCTTTGCTTTGGAACGAGGAAGTCTCCTCTCTGAATTGGACTGGAAGTTCCGTGTTTCTAAAACATAAACTAGGGGAAGACAAAGCGCCCTCATTGTATCTTTCTATTGTTTCCCCGACCTCGCAAGATAGACCATATCGAGCACAAAGGAAACACGTTGAATACCAACTAGGCTCATACTCAGCAAATTTCTGTCAAGCTTCACTGGCACCTGTTCACAAAAACACGAAAAAGCCATGTCAGAAATCGCACCCGGCACGACAACCATCCTAGCATTAGATTTTGGTACGACATATTCGGGTGTGGCCTGGGCTCAAATTTCTGCGGTCAGTATTTGACTCTGTCATCGAGTGCAGCAGAGAATGAACTTGAGAGATTTCCTAGCCCGAGTCTCCTTGTCTGATCAATCAATGGCCGGTCGACAATTCGGAATCGTTAGGGGGTACGACAAGCGAAAAAGTGCCCACGGAGCTGGCATTTTCGTACGAAAGACCTTCGAGGAGAATTCTCTGGGGCTTTCAAATTCCAGATGAGATGCCTCGTCTTCACTGGTTTAAGCTCAGGCTGGACCCCGACCAGAAAGAGCACATCATCCCTTCTCTGGCCAAATTCCATAAAGATTGGAAACAAATGAGCTTACCCCATCATGCCACGATAGAGAGCGTGCCGACAGACTATCTCCGGTCCCTCCTCAATCATGTGCACAGCGTCTTAAAGATTCAACTCGGTCCAGCCTTTGATACAATGGTCTTTGCCCACGTCATCACTGTTCCTGCAATGTGGACTGGAAAGGCACAGGCTCGTCTGAGGTAATGCGCCCAAGAGGCTGGGCTTGGTGAGACTTCGGATATTCACATCATATCCGAGCCGGAAGCCGCCGCCATTCATGCGCTTCGGGCAACGAGACCCAACAATCTTGAAGTCGGCGACACGGTGCTCTTGATTGATGCTGGAGACGGCACGGTCGACTTGATCACTTTCACAATTGAACAGCTCCTGCCTTGTCTCCGTCTTCGAGAAGCAGCGGCCGGTACGGAAGCATATTGCGGAAGCTCTTTCCTCAACCGCCGTTTTGAAGACTTTCTTCGTCAACGATTGCAATCCAATCGGGCTGGGACAGTGATACACTGGATTACGCGATGAAACGCTTCGATGCTTACGCCAAGAGACAGTTTACCGGTGATACAACGGATATCTTTAGCTTTCCTGTCCATGGTATCGCCGATGATGTAGAGCTCAAAGTCCACCGGGGAATGCTGAGGGTGTCAGGAGAGGAGATGCGTGCCATCTTCTTGCCTGTGCTTGACGAAGTAGTGAGGCTCACAAACCAACAGATCAAATTATCCAAAAGCTCCATGAAAGCCGCTCTTGTGGTTGGAGGTTTCGGGCAGAATCAATTTATTCGTAATCACATTCAAGAAAATATCCCGTCGGACGTGAGAGTGCTCGCACCACCAGACGGTTGGACTGCCGTCGTCAGAGGAGCTTTGGCAAAAGTTCTCTCGCAAGCGTCCCCTTCGATCCCTCGAATCGTGATATCTTCTCGTGTTGCTCGCATGCACTATGGACATGTCATGTCCGTGCCATATGACATCCAGAAACACGACACCAACCGAGCGTAGGCAGGCCCTGACAAATCAACCGTTCAAGTCCTACAACCTGCTAATACTCACCAGGTATTGGGATTACTACGAAGGAAGACGTTACATTAGTGTGATGAACTGGTTCATTCATCAAGTGAGTTATGAAGACCCCAAAGTGAAGTGAAAGAGAGAAAGAGAGAAAGAGAGAGAGACTCATTACCCTAGGGCGACTCAATCAGCGAGACGGCACCTATCATCACCTACTGGGAAAGAAAGTCTCTAGTCTCACAAGGACGGCCCAAAGTACTCACCACGGTATTCTATGAAATCCACACATCAAATGGGCGAGAGCCTCCCCTGTACCTCAATCGCCGTAAGTGGCTCATTCCCAGCACGATTCGGGCGATAATCGGACCCGGTGAACTCTTCTAAGCTGTATAATAGGCGTCCGACAGCATGCCACTATGAAAGCAGAACTCGACGACGACCTCCAAAGAAGAATTCCTATTAAGACTGGACAAGATGGTGAGAAATATTATTTCATCGACTATGCATTTCATGCGCACTACTTCTCCGCGCATTGCGATGTTTCGCTCTGGTATGAGGGACGGCATCAGGGTAGCGCTCAGATCACATACCTTTGAGTCCCTCTGGTGCCTGAAGTTAGGTATTTGAAGGGCTGGCTGCAAGATTCCTATCAAAGAGGTCATTGATGATGAATAGGACGATTTGGCTGTTTTAAAAGCCAAAAGGTTTCGAGGAAGAGTCTTGAAACAGTCTTGAGCTCAAGGCAAAGGATTGTAAGATCTCATTAAGAAGCTTGTCTCGGCATCGAATTCTCTTTTTCTTTCTCCTCTTCAAATTGAGAAACTTGAGGACCAATACTTTTTTCCCGGAGCCCGGCGGACTACAAATGAATAGAACCACCACCACTGGATGGTGGATATCCGCCAGTTTGGGTTTACATGAGCGTTTTGTTAGGTGACGCATTGAATGGAGCGAGTGATGTACATCTCCGCCACAGAGCACACAAGAGTAAATATTGTCGACCTCACATGAAATTTCGCCAATGTCTCTGTTCAATGGAGGCTCCATCCACGCTCCCACCTTCAATTCGGATCAATAAAACATTGTCTCATCGCTTATCCTAGGTTGTACTTGACCTCTATAAAGCTTTCAATGTTTTGAGTGCCTGAATGCCTGACTTTTCAAAAGGGGGCGTCCCCCCACGGAGGGGCAGATCAAAACCACGTGACTCCGTCAGGTACCAGCCACTGCCTGCGCCACAGCAAAATCGCCGCGAATTAATGAAATCCACAACGGACTCGCCTTTGAAGAAATCCGCGAAATTGAGCATTTGCCGCATCACATAACCACACACCATGTCTCGACTGGGGAAGTGAGTATTGACACATGCAGATCGATCTGGAAGTTCTTGCCGCTGACTATCCTTTTTTTTTCCAAAACGTACAGCAACGCCGACTGGGCCGACGATGACGAGTACGATGATCCCTCAGCGCTGCCCGCAACCCAAATTACCGAGAACAAAGACGGCACCAAGACGGTCGTCTCCTACCGCTTCAACGATGAGAACAAGAAAGTGAAGGTCACCCGCAGAATCAAGTCTACTGTTGTTCGCGAGCACGTCAACCCACAGGTGGCCGAGCGTCGGTCTTGGGCCAAGTTCGGCCTCGAGAAGGGCCACGCGCCCGGCCCCTCCTTCGACACGACCTCCGTGGGCGAGAACATGATCTTCCGTCCCAGCACAAACTGGAAGGCCCAGGCTGCTGAGGCGGAGAAGAACCCCGAGCAGGGTAGCATGAAGGACCAGCTCAAGGACAAGAAGGTCAAGTGTCGTATTTGCAGTGGCGAGCATTTCACAGCCCGCTGTCCCTTCAAGGACACCATGGCCCCCGTCGAGGAGTCGACCGGTGCTGCTGGAGATATGGGCGTGGACGAGGGTGCTGCTGGCGGTCTGGGTGCTGGTTCTTCCAGCTACGTGCCTCCTCACTTGCGTGGAAAGGCTGGCGGTGCTGCTGGTGAGAAGATGGGTGGTCGCTTCGAAAAGGACGATCTCGCCACTCTCAGAGTTACAAACGTAGGCACATTCCGGACCACTCATACCTCCCGAAGATCTATTTCCCTGTTTACTGACATATCTTCTTTTCATCTTGACAGGTCAGCGAATTGGCAGAGGAACAAGAACTGCGCGATCTCTTCGAGCGGTTCGGTCGGGTCACCAGAGTTTTCCTTGCCCGGGACCGCGAAACCCAGCGGGCCAAGGGCTTTGCGTTCATCAGCTATGCGGATCGTGGCGATGCGGCTCGCGCTTGCGAGAAAATGGACGGCTGTATGTTCACATTTCCTTTTCTTCCTCGGAGTTTTCATGGACTTGCCCCCCCTCTCTTCTCCCTTGAAATTCGGAAACTAATCACTCTCTTTTCTCTGCTGCAGTCGGTTACCGCCATCTCATTCTTCGTGTCGAGTTCGCCAAGCGTTCTACTTAGATTCGCTCTCCTCCCCCGTTTTACCCTCTCATGACTCATTTCTGGCTGGATTCCTTTTCTTTCTGTCTTTCTGGCGGGCCTGGCTCTGTGCTGAAAGCTCTTTTCCTTTGAAATGTATGATTGATTGATTGTTAATGATGATTACCAAAAAAGACACCCACCATGTCAGTTACTTGCATTCGTCAGTCAGTACAAAAAGCAATGGTTGAGAGATTCTTGCACGATTTGGCTTGGCATGGACTCCTCCCCTTTTGACGGGGTATAATGTCCTCAATATAACATCTTTCTGCTTCCAAAGGCCTTCTCTGTACCTCTTTCCTCTCTACTTTCATAGACAATTGAAGACGGCGCACTGGGTACGCTCAAAGAAGATATCAGTCTCTGCTCCGCCCTTGAAAAGAGGGAGCAAATATCTACGCAATATGGCATTCAACAGTACCAGACCAGCATTTTCCATCCGTCATTGAATCATTCTTCGTCTTCCTTGACGGCAAGCAATCGAAAAGGTATCAGTAACTAGAAATTTACAAGATCCCCCCCCCCCCCCCCCCCCCCCCCAAAAAGGGCGCTTGCCATTCTCCTCCATAGCGATATCGATCACGTCCTGCCTGTCCTTAGTTCGATAATCGAAGCCGGTGAATAATCAAGGGTTAGAGACCAGTTCATACTCCCGAGAGAATGCATCGTCCAGGCTTAACTGACATGGAGCAAGTAGAAGAAGATCCATAGTATGACTCCCAAAAAATCAATTCCCAGATCTTCTACATTCCATGACGGAGGTCAAAACTGCCTATCTATCCCATGCGGAGTTTAGCTGGAAAAGAAAGAAGTGTATATACCGATACGATCTTTCATTTATGAGCTTTTCGGCCTGGATGACAGCGTGGCAGAAGCAAGTCACCATGATGTTGTTGGTGATGGACTCAAGGAAGCTTCAAGAAGAACTTGGACGGCTCCGCATTCGGACAAGGAGAGAGTGGCCTTCTCGGAGCCAGAGTCCAAGGCATGGTAGAGAGAAGCTGATCACGAATACATTGAAGTAGTTCGGACAGGCTCAATGACCACAGATCATGCACATTTAAGAGTTTCGCCAGGCTTCATGACTGCCGGAGGTGTGCAAGAATTGGCGAGATAGTAGTCTCCTTCCAGTCGGAGATGGGTAACCGGACGACGTGTCTCGTGAGAGTATTCTATTCATATAGCAATTCTGTACTTTTTGTCAACGATAAACGGCGTTTCTCTCTGTTAGGATATTTTTGTATTATCGTCTGTTCTCTTAGGGACCGTTGAGTATCTGGCGGTCTCGGTTCACATACAGGCAGAAAACATCTTATTCAAATGGTCTCTGAACGCTGTCTGGTCATTCCATAAGAGTATCCAGTCAATAAGTTTCAACAGAGGGGCTCTCACAAGCACACAGTCATAATTGACAAGTGTGTATGACCGCAACTCGAAGCAGACTCTTGCCTCCATTACGTGTCTTACCAGAATTTCTTGCTCCATCTTGCTCCACGACATGTCGCAAAGCACAATTGGAGAGAGACGATGGCAAGAAGAAGCCTCTCTACCGTTTCGGTTTGACTCTGAAACACTTTCACAAGTGAATTCCCATGCCCGTTCAGAAAGTTACGTTGTGCTCGACGAGGTTGGCACTTTGACGCGCCGCATTCGGAAGCCAGGGGCCTCAATAGACCTCAAAAATTTTGTTCGTTTGCCCGAGTATCACTCAAACCAATGTCAAGCCGGACCTTACTTCTCCGACGTCAGCATATCTAGTGACATTGACCCAAGTTTTCGGACAGGCCTTGGCTGGTGGGTATCTCACCTCTGAGCAGCACCTCACTCGGCAATGGAGGTGGCGTCAAAACTTGCTCATACCGTCCAGAACGAATTATATTATCTCCCGTGGATTGAGGAAGCTACGTCGCTGAGAAGCGACGAGGAATTGTCTGCTTCAAAGAGATCCATGCCCTCCAGCTCGACATGGCCCTGTGTCAGCCCCCGGATCATTCAAGATCAAAAATTTGCCCACGCCGAGAGAGCAGCAGTAAGGACGCATTGGTATCCTTGCCGTTGATTTGAGTTTTTTCCCCCGCTTGATACAAGCCCAGTCTGCTCTTCCTGCACCGACCTGGAGCAGGAAATAGCACCTATGGGCTCTCGGACACTCTATGAAGCTTTGAGAGTTATTGCCAAAGTGAAGCCTCCGGCAGCAACAGAGTATCTCCTTTTGGCCAACCAATCACTTCGAAGGATGTGCGCCTCTAGGCCGCCGGGTCAAGACTCTAGCGCGCCTGGAGCATAAATGCAGCGCTCCATCGTAACGGCGTATATCTCAAGACTTTACGAGAGTCTAGTTCACGCTATTTTTGAGGCCGTGTACAACTCAATGCACGCAGAGATTTGCCTTTGCAGGGATTTAAATAGGGTTGCATCACGTAGCATCAACATGGTTTCGGTGAGCGGGGTCTGAGCTGTGGGAATGTTTAGAAGGAGCAATAATCTGACGGTTTCTGAGCTTGTCGGGATAGAGATCCATGAATTGGGGGAAGGACTTGCGGTCAGTCTCTTCGGCTCAGCTTATTGACTCGGTTGGTATGCCCGTTGGCGTTGGTTCCGGGCAGGCTCCAGGATTTTCCGTTCGTTCTCTTGTCTCAAATCTTGTGAAAGGGTTCGTGTCACCCGCCCAGCAGAGTTTTTTTTTTATCTCCTTTTTAGAGGAAAAAAAGCCCCCGCCACGTTCTGGTAGGTTGAGGTGTGACAGGACATGAGATGTGAATGGGGTATCTGACATTTGACAGTCTCAGTAACATTGCAGCAGGACATTGGAGCGTTAGCTCGGGGAGACCCACCAAGGCGAAAGAGCTTGGTGCATTCGAGGTGAAAGTGTACAGTTGCCTCCAACCAGGCCCTAGTGATCTGCTCCCGGTGAGCATATTTTGCTCATGATTTCTGGGGCTGTACGACAGCACAGCACGATTCCACTGGCTGTTAATCTTACCGGGGCTTCCTTGTGGGGGGGAAGACAAAGTTTCAAAGTCTCGGGGAGAGCGGGGAAATGAGACTTCTAGGTTGACAAAAAATGACGTTGAGCATAATTCCACTCCAAGTGCGATGTGTATAGAGCCACAGGCAAAGCGCATCGCTACCCCAGGGAGTGTCCCGGGGGAATTCCGGAGCAAACGTGTCGAGGAATTTTGTTTGACAGTACAATCCCTGCTCAACGTAGCTTTGAAGTTTAGGGGTTTGATCATTTTTGGATGGGCTGCTGATGAGGTAGTCAGAGTTCATCAGTGCTCGACGTCTGATCCTGGCCCCTTCAACGTCTGATGCCAAAGCTCTTTTCCGTCGGCCGGCTCACCCGTCTTTCGGTAGCATGAACCGTTCATACTCCAACATTAGTCTCGTAGTCAGTACCGAGAGCATTTCATTGTACTGGCTCGTGGGATTTCAGAATGATTGGGGTTGCTCTCCGAAGGCGAAGCTTGATGAATGGTCGCTGAAAATGACCGGTCAACAAGAAGAGGGCTCTAGACTCTTTCTGCTTGAAAAGACGATTCCCATTTCGTCAGCACCAGTCAGGCATACCGACAAAGAAACCCTTGGGCATTTTGACGGTTTACTCGAGAGACCACAGTAATCAGCAGAATCTGACTCGGATTGATTCGGTTGATTCCGGTGTTTGCCAAGACGGAGCGACTACGGTCCCATACCAGTTGAACTGCCATCCGCGAGGGGAGGTTTGGGAAGAAAAAACGATTTCAAGCTGGGTCCATCCAGAATGTCCTCACAGCGGACGAGGTCTTTCGAGAGAAGTCGAAATAAGGACGCTGCGTGTCTCTCACGTGGACTTCCTACGTGCCATCTCTGCAAGCCATCGCGCGCGGCTACGAGCATAGTACCTTTAACCCCCTGTCCAAGATGTGCGAGATCGTTTTTGTCTTGAACTTGAGAGGATCCAGAATCCATTGTAGGGAGAGAGGCAGATGTGGATAAGCGCTAATGGTAATTTTTTCCCAGAAATGAATATAGGTAAGTCTTCCGGCTGCTGCGTCAAAACGACGGATATCAAAGTTTGTATTAGTGCGGTTTTGACTTAGATGCATCTCGTGATACTTCAGTCGTGCCGGGAAACAAGTGTGGCCACCTTGAAATGGGAGGCTTTCCGTGCATCTATGACAAGGTAACTGTTGCGAATGTTGGAGAAACCCCTTCGGGGTCACAGAACCGTGATGATCGTGAAAACTCGTCGCAAGACCCATGAACCAGGACGTGATACAGATGGAATAGTGAAAGACAGGGGGGGTATGGCAGTTGGAGGCCTGGGCCTAAAGCTCATCGACCAGGGGCTCTTCTTGGAAATGCATCCCTGCAAAGCCTCCTCATTAACCAGTTGAAACTCTCGAGCAGCGCCTAGAACAGGTCACGTCGCAGTTGGCTGTCTTGTCACCAGTCCGTTGCTCTTTTGTTTTCTTCCCACATTTAGGTCTTGCAATTTTAGTCACAGTCAGGACGCAGGTTGGTCAAGGTGCTCTACCTCAAATCCGAGCACGGTGTACAAGTGGCTTCTGGAAGGCCCAACGGGAGCCTTCGGGTCGATCCCTGTCGGCGACCTGAGCAATCGGCCGGGTGCAGCCCCGGGAATGAAAATTGAAGATTCCTCATTCGCTTCAGCAATTGACTTTCACACGAGTAGGTCTCACGGGCATCGGTCAAATAGTGTCTTTTCGTGAGCAGACCAATAGGAAATCTCCCCTCCGCTTTTTGGCCGCGTTCGGGGGTGCCTTTGTTGCATGTCAATTGCATGTGCCACGGTTGACTGATCCAGAACGGCACGTGCCTTTGCAAGGCCTGAGAATGGAAATAACCACCGTGCAATTGATTGAAGACAGGTCTCTCGACAGACCTGCCGTATTATGATGGAGATTCCGGGTTTGTCGGTGCGGACGTTGGCTTGGATCCTCAACGCAGGGAGCGGAGCGCCTGCCACATTACCACATATGGTGGAGACCTACAGAGCAAAAGAAGAAAGAAAATCTTTTTTCTCAGAGCCGATTCCGGGCGAAAGGTATCGAATAAGATCCTTTTGCTGGTGATTGAGGTGAAGCGCAGCGTTCCATTTCGGGGAACAGTAGCTGCGAGATCCGTGGGTGGGGGAGGAGCCAGTCTCCAAATCCTGACAGTAAGGAAGGCTTTTCTGCAAGTGTCACCAAGCGAAAGGGCACGAGCTGTGTCTTCGTTCAGTCCTGTCAATGAAAATCGGGGATGTTGTGAGAATGCAGAACCGACTCGGCTATCTCCGTTCCGGACTGGGGCTCCCTTCCGTACCCGGGGAGGCACCGTGAGGTTGTGATAGATCCAAAGACGTGAAGTCGAATCAGTTAGGTACAAGTGGTGCTTCTCCGAGGACGTGGGTCGGCTCTTGGAAAGCAAGGGATCGACGGTATTCCCCATGAACCAGCACCACAGGTGCAGCTTTTCTGAGCATTGGGTCCTCGCGTCTGGCGATAGGAGCTGGCCTCTGTGAGTTGCAGAGGATCTCTAAGCAGTGCAAGGACTATGCTTCTCTGCAGACCGAGCAAAGGTCCCATCGTTACGAGTTCTCACCTGCATCATTCTCTACGTCTTCCTGGGATGATGGTCGGTGGTTTACCCCACAGTTCAGCGGTCTTTGGACGGCGCCACCGTCGGTCCTCTCCATCCAAAGGGGGGGCGGCGGGCGCCGCTGTAATTTTTTCTGTTGAGATGAGTGGGAGCTGGGTGCAGCTCCTGATTTGACTTTCCTCATATCGATGATTGATCGACCCTTTGACCAGCCTCGTCCAAAGTCCTCCGGGTGAATCAAGCGCTGGAAAGGGAGGAAACGAGGAAAGAAAGAAAGAGAGAAGCTGGCTCACCGCCATCTTCCCCCACGTGGTGCGCAGCCAGCCCATGTTCGTTGATCTTCTTCATTCAGACCTGACTGGCGTACAGAGAAGTTGCTCGGAACTGTCACGTCATTGATGAGATGAGATGTTATTCTTTTGCTTGACTAACAGCAAATATACTACGGAATCAATCCTTGCCCGACTGCTTGGTTAAGCTTCAGCCTCTCCACTTTGTGGCCTTGAAAGCCCAAATTCGGGTGGTCGTAGCGATGCACCCACATCTTCTGTCCATGTCGGGTTTTTTTGTCAGCCTATAACCTTGGTTTCATTGAGAGACACCGTGGAGATGACGAGCGACATATTTGAATCCTCCGGAAAATCATCATGTTTCGAAATTGTCTCGCCATCGGCCCAAACTAGGGAGAGGGGCCCCTGCAACTACTCAGTGCAGTGACCAGTCCTCATGATGAAGATCGAGATCTGTCTCATGCATATCATTAGTGATTTGACGTAGCTCTTTCTCCACCAGTTAGTTTTGTGCAGGGAAGAAAAAAGAAATTTATCAGGTCGCTGCTGCTGAATGACTTCAACGTAGACATGCTGGGAGACACGAGCCTCGGTGACCTGAATATCAGAGCATCTTTCTTCAAGAACCCCAGACAATTTGCTATTGCTCCCTCACCAGGAGCAATAGCAGCAATCTTGACATCCAAAATGAAGAGGGAGTCTTTCGGCAGCCCCACGGCGATGTCCAGGCTCACCAAGCCACCAGTAGAGTCGACTAGGCCAGATCGCCATGCGCCACGGTCGAGGGCCAGCTTTAAAGTCTATAGAACCGAACGTAAGCTATTTACTGCAGGTTCTTCAAGCAGGCCGTGATCGACCGTCTTGATTGGAGTTCCGGCATTGCCCACGGTCCCCTCCAGGCTCCGATCGACAATTCGGTCTTGTTCGGTCTTGACAGACGGGGCCCAAACGTGCGGCTTCGGGTCGGCCCAGCGCGGCCAGGAGGTGAAGGTACCAGCTTTTTGCCAGTCTTGTCACCACCGGTCGCTCTTTTTTTTTCAAACCATCGACGCAAGTCTTTGCACTGTGAAGGAACTGAATGGCCCCGTAGAGATCCGAATAAGATACCTATCAGGTGTAAGGGGAGAGAGAATGTCTTTTACATGGCCATCGAGCTACAGTCTGCGGACTACATAACTTCTATCTCCTCCAGTGAGTCAATCTTGACTCTGATCGACAGACTAGCATATAATACGAGAAAGTATCAGCGGCTGGACCAGGATGCTCACACCGTAAATGGGCTGACTCGATCACCTGGAACATTCAACTGCTCTCATTCGGTAGTCAGTGTCCAAGGTGAGCCACACTAGTAGATTGAAATAATAAAACAAAAACAAAGTCGAAGATTTCGGTAGACCAACCATTCGGCCTGACGAACTCTCTTCTTGGTTAATGATCAGGGTCCAACCAGGACGAGCGGCCAAAAATGGACATCAACAATGCAAAGGGAAAATTAAAAACAGGAAAAAAGAAAAAGAAAACACACTAAACTCAAATGGAGACCACTATTGACGAAGAGAGACAAAAGGAAAGACAAACTGGGGGGTGTGAGAGAATGCAAGGAAAGAAAAATCGGTAAAATCGGTAAAATCCGATGCATACTCCTGGTCTCATCCATTCTCGAGTGACGGTGTCCTGAGGTGGGCATTCGACCATCCCCAATGCCTGCTACTATCCACCGAAGAGGTGGGCAGTGAATACGACGCGCTTGGCTCGTCTTTGGCAAGTTTAGTATTGGAATTGACCTACAGCATCTCATAATGGTTGAATCTTGAAAACAGCTGAGATCCAATGAGATCATTCCAGCCTGTGGAGCATCACCAGCTCTCAGATCTTACAATTTCTTTCTTTGCTTTGCTCAATTCAACCCCTCGATATCCGGGGAGGAGAGTACAGTTGCTCCAGATAGACGCCGGCCAGCAAACTCTCAATTCCCGGCCTCGACGAAGGGTGGACCTCAGTCCAGGTCCCAGATACAACCTCACGAGAAGAACCAATTATCACAATTGAAAGGGGGAAAAGAAATAGGCAGAGTGACTCCGAAGGCCTTTTTCACCTAATTTGTTTTTTTTTCTACTTGCGAGTTACCTACCTGGTAAAGGTACCCTATCCCGGGTACGTCCTGCCCACCGGCCGCCCGCAAGTCTTTTTGACATCTGCTGGTCTGCGACAAAGTGCAGACTCCGATTCTCGAGGCGGCGAGGTACAAACTCACTATACCTTCACGGGCGAGAGCGTTTGAACTATGCTCTGGCAGAAACTTTTTACATTTCTGTTTTACTCCAAGAAACGAAATCAGATATTGTCTCTGCACAGCAACGAGAGATTGTCAAACGAGAAAATCACCCAGACAGTGATCTATATGCACGACAGTCACAAGCTCCCCCAGGCTACTATCTTTGTCAATGCTACGTCCTGCCACGAAAGGATTATTCTTGAACATCTTGACTGGCCTGGCTTCTCGTCCGTGCTTTTTGCCTTCTCATTGCCCGTCATCCTGCCCGCCTGGTTGATCCAGGTTACACCAAAAGAATCTGTAAGTTGATGATATTTCCGCCCGTGCATGCTTCGATTTCCCATTATTGCTTATATCTGTTTTTGGGGTGTTCAAGTGGTACTCCAGCCGCGAAGATTCTGTTGCGCAGCTGGTATTCAGACTATGCAGAGTGAAGATTCAATTCTCTCGCCTCAAGCTGTCTTCGGAGTACTCGATAGGATTGTCCACAGTGTCAGAAGCTTTCGATAGAACACTCGAGTCTCTGCCGGCAAAGGACTTGATCCGTTCTTTTCCTGTAAATGTTACATGACTGTGTCCGATGACCATCAACTCAGCAGCCACACCTAGATGGGGGGAGCATGGTCTATCTGCAATGCATCGCTAACCTATCTCGAGGTATTCATTCAAATCTGCTTCCTGCAATTCCGTCCTTTCGGCCTTGACCAGCGGGAGGAAGAATCTTGAATTATTGTTTTACATCCAGCGCTTTTAACTCGCCCACCTCCACCATGTCCGCGGGCCTTCTGGCCGGGCTCTAATCCTCAGCGTCGCCGTCGCGGCTTGCTGGGTTTCTCATCAGTTCCGCCAGCCCTAAAGCGCCGAGTTGTGGTCTTCCGCTATATTCTGTTGACAAACTTTTGTCGTCAGTACGAGAGATCGTTGCCTATCTCATGATATAAGAGCTCAGTCTTTTCCAGTCCTTCTTGAGTTTATCCTCTTTCAACCATTCTTTTTGAACCATCATCCTTGGACACCACCCTCTTCAATTCTTTGACAACTATACGCGCTTTTCAACTCTACTACACCTTTCCCTCAACCCATCATCCTTCTTGACCGACCTCCTTTGATCTAGCCCTTCCGTTAGCTGTTCACGGAAGTGCTCCGATTTTATCCTCATTCATCCTTTTTGGTAAGTGATAACATGGAGGGGCGATTGAGTCGTCGCAATGTCTAGCCTGTTATGCTGATGCGGTCTGCTACATCCTTCCATCTAGATATCTGCAACCACACCTTGGTGCATAATCAAGACCTCCCCACTGAAATTCTTTAGCAAAAATGAATCCTTGTGAGTTATATCCCCTCTGCATCTCGCATGGACATCCCCTCGGTCGATTCCCTGTGCTGCAGCCCTCCTTCCTGCAACTAAGCGTGGATGAGACCTTACGCTGTCTTGTGAATGTCAACACCCTGACTTCAGTCTCTATCCATGAATGGCGGTACTAAGATATTCTCACACTTAGCTTTTAACATGACTGATCCCTTCAACATGCACGGTCAAGACACAACCGAAGGAGCTTACCTGAACCCTCAAGGTGGCGCATATGCGGAGCATAACGGAGACCACGATCAGCGAGTCGGAGGATTCGCTTCTATGCCTGTCACCAACGGCCCTCAGTACCACGCACCCCAGTCTGCACTGCAGGAAGTCCAGTAAGTTTTTCTACTTTTCCATTCTTTTTGGGCAATGACCATCAGAGACGGATTGCAATCTGGGCGGCTCTTGCCCTCCTTCTCTGATTCTCTTTCCACCAAACAATGTCGTCTCTCCCTTGCTCGCTGCGCCTTTTCCCGGGTCCGGGCAGCTTGAACTTCAGTCCAGTCTGTATCTCTACCTTCTATACAGTTGTGGCCACTGTCTTTCATCTGGACCTGGGTTCTTGCTCTTGAAAATGGAGTCCCGTGCCCTACTTCTGATGACACCACCCATTGTTCTTCCCCTTCATCATCACTCCATCTTTTCTCCGAGACAATGGGTGTCGATTCCTTTTTTGCTGCCTTGTCTGTCATTGTCCTTTTTTACTGCTTCTTCTTCTTCCTCTATACTTGATTCATCTCATGATGATGAGCTTCGTAAAGACTGACGCCTTTGACCTTTATAGCTATTCCAACCAGTCCCCTCTCGCAATGGCCCCTCCGGATACCTCGACTGGTATGTTCGAGGCTTCGTCCTCCTCCTCCTTCTTCTTTTAATATCGTCTTCTCTTTGTGCATGAAACTAACGGCTCTCTTCGTGCGAGTAGATGCCTTTGCTCTCCACTCAAATGCCATCTTCCCGAACATGTCCCAGTATTCACTTGACCGGCTGGCTGACTTCAACCGGGCAACGTCATTGTAAGTGAGCTGAATGTGAAGTTGGAACTAAAAAGACGGCACTCTAACGCTCTCTTTGATCATATGTAGTCAGCCTCCTGCACCCATGGCAGTGAACCTGCAACATCCCATGCATCACTCGCCAAACATGGCCGCATTCACAGGAAGCAACTACGTCTACTCTCCTTCCTATGCGGGGCAGCGTGGCATGAACATGCCTCTGGCAGGCATCAATGACTTTGCTCGAAGCCACGGATATGTGGCACCGGCCCGACCCAGCGATCTCTCTGACTCGACTCGGACAGCCGTCACTCAGCCGTCTCCTCCGGTTATCTCTCACGTCACTTCCCGCTCACCACCGTCGGTCGAGTCACTCCCCTTCGACGGAACCGCAGTGGTTGAGACCGTTGTGGCGGACTTTGGAGGAACGCAGCAAGTGATCACCCCGGAAGTCGACGCGAAGATGAATCGCGGGTTCTTCATCGCGGAGGATGGCAAGTGGACATGCTACCGGCGAAACTACTTCTCCGTGACGTGCGGCTTCAGTCTCACCCCATGGGTCGCCAATCCCGCCGTCCCTCTCTACCTGCGCCGTGCAGATCAGAGTCCAGAGCTGATCCGGGGCTGGGGGATGGCGATCTCGGCCATCGTCAACGGGCAGTACGGAGAGACCCGGGAGCTGGTGCAGCATACGCCGAAGCGCGACAAGCAGTCGGAGCACCGGCCAGAGAGAGTTTCCCTCCGGGCATCGCCGCCCATCTCACTGTCCTCGTCCAGCAGCAACAGCAACGGCCACGGGCCCGGCATGTCCCTGGACTACAGCGGCTCCTTCGGCGGCGCCCCTCAGCTGCCACAGTCCCACACATTTGAGCGCCTCCAGTTTCAAAAGGCCACTGCGAACAACGGCAAAAGACGCGCTCAGCAGCAATTTTACAATGTGGTGGTCGAACTGCATGCTGAGGTGGCCGATCCCATCCACGGAGGCACTCAGTGGGTGCTGATTGCCCGTCGACGCTCGGATTCGATGGTCGTGCGTGGCCGATCCCCCGGCCACTACAAGGACAGTCGCCGGGACAGCACGGCGAGTATGGGTTCGGACGGACGCCCTGGAGCTGTCAGCGGCAGCACCCTTTCACACAGTCTCGGTGCAACCGCGCGCCTGCCGCCGCAGCTGTATGAGCCAGCTGCTCCTCCGCCTCCGCCTCCTTCTGCCGGTGGGAACCTGCCATATGGTCGGGCAGAAAGTCCCATGGCGCACTCGTCGGCCTCGTCCACGTTTGATTACGCCATGGTCAACGACACGATGGACCCAATGGACACATTGAGGCAGGGTGCCTCGATGTACCAAGAGGCCCACGATGCCTTCGCTGGGGTGCCCAATACCCAGCGCGCGACCGGCCATGGCTTCGATCCGGTCTACTCGTCGTATGGCGGGTATGGCCCGGCGCAGAACCATCGGGGCCCGAGCGGCAGCTGAGAGCGCGTGCGGGAGTGGACGGCACGTGAGGAGGCCGTTGATGGTGGTGGTGATGAGGGTTGTTTTCTTTTCTCTTTTCTCTTCTCTCTGTTTTTCTTTTCTTTCCACTTCGTTTGCTCTGATTTTCCTGCGTTGCATCTCTTACTTTGGCCCCGTGTAACGTGGGCATCGCATTTCTTGGTTTTTTTTTGTTTCTTTTTTTTTCGTCATAGCGCAGCGGAGCTCGGATGGCAAACGTTGCAATGCCAAAAAAGAAAGCAACTGTCTTTTTTTTGGCAAAAGATACCAATATGATCGTGATGAGAGATTGAATTTTCCTTTCTTTTCTCGTAATATATCAAGGTACTGATATCATATCTCATATAATTGACCTATAGTATACCTCGAGAATGTAGTCTCTATCGAATTTGCCATACGCATACTTCATACTTCGCCCTCGCCATGTTCGGACAAGGGATAGGGGGAGGATGGAAAGGTTCCTTTGGCAAAAAAAACCCCCCGATCCAGCTCAGACCAATGCTCATACTGCGTGCAATTAATCCAATGATTCAGGCCGGGGGAAATTCTCATCTGGGCGGTTCCAGCTGCAGGTCGGGATCTTTGGCAAGATCACGACTGGGTGGAAGGGGTCTAGAAGTTCTCGCGCTTTCTGGCACTCTGCGAGTGGCCGCCGTACTGGAAATCAGAAATGCTCGAATTAGTTGGACTTCCTTTCTTCCCTCCCTCTCTCCCCAGGGCCGTTTTGTCTCTTATCTTTCAGGCTGAGTTTTGGCGCGGCTGTGTCTGCTTTGATCTTGTAGGATTGACGGACATACAGATCAAGAATGATAGTTTTGGTTTTTGGTTTTTGATTTTGTTTAATTTTGGACAGGATTTCTCCGATTGGCTGTGTATTTCCCAGAAGCTATTTTTTTTTCTCTTCTTTCCTTCCGTGGAATGGAATGTTGTTCCAGCCTAGTTGGTTGCAACATTTTACGAGGGACTAATTGCCTCATTGCAAATCTCATGGGTACCAGGTAGGTGCGGGTCGGGTGGATGATGACAATGGAAGAAGAGTCGTGGACCTAGCCTGGAGGAAATTGTGGATGGATGGACCCATCTATGATTGAAGACCAGTAATGGATGAAATAGAAAATGGAATGGGTCGACGATTTTTTCTTTTTCTTGAATCTTCAAGGAAGGGACATGGTTTATGGGCTTATATGGATGGACGATGGGCAGCTCCCTAGGTACCAGTGCCTTTTGTAATGGAGCTTTGGAAGAATTTCCATGACGGGCAGGTATTCTTGACGCTTATGTGTTACGAATAGATCCATTTGCCCTAACCTTTGATGATGTAACATCTTTCGTTGGGAAAAGAAAAAAAAACAGTTTACTATGTTCTATATAAGCGCGGGCGTGGACCATTGCAAACATGATGAACGCAGACTGGACGCATGTCACCATTTTGACAAGTAATGAGAAATCCACTCTACGAGTTTTATTGAATGGATTCACTAATCTTTTGTTATTGCTAAGAGAAACCCCAGAGAGAGAGAGAGAGAGAGAGAGAGAGAGAGAGAGAGAGAGAGAGAGAGAATACAACCAGTCCTCTAGATAGTCCAATTGTGCATCGAGATCGTCGATGCATGCGCATGTCATTTCCTGCATCTCAGCTCAGCCTGACGCTGCGGCTATGACGAGCAGTGCAGACTTGCCGGACTTCAATACCTTGAGTCGGGACTGGAAGTGATCTCTACGGCTACGCCCCCAGCCTGACAATCTGGGATCAGTCGGAGGCGCCGTGGGCTCGCGCAGAATATTTCGACTTTTTCCAATCTCTTACTTCTTTTGGCTTTTCTAGGTGCAATCGATGGCTCTTTCAGGTATGGTGTCAGGGGGGATTTTGGGGGGGGGGGGGGGGGGGGGGGGGGGGTTAAATGTATTTTCTTTTTTCTTTTTCTTTTGCTTTTGGTCCGATTTGGAGTTGATCGTTTGAAGAAATGAATGGGACGAAATGTCTCTATTGGGCGTATAGGTTGGGAAGTGCTTCTTGCATAGGTCGTGCCAAATTTCCTTAGTCGAGAATTGGGTATTTTCTTCTACTCATCTCCTCTGGTGTGGGCTGGAAGGTTGATCGATGAATGGATGAAAATGGCGTATTCGAGCTTATCGCCTACTACCTCACAACTAAAGGCTTGACGATCGAATTTGTTGGTTTCAATATAATGTGGGATGGCGAGTCTAAGAAAATATCCACTCGAGTCAAACTGTCTGGGAGCAATGCCCGATGGAAATGAGCAATCTCAAAGAGAAAGAAAAGAGATTCCATATTGTATGAAGTACTTGATAAGGGAAAACCCCCTCAATTCGTGAGTCTATTTGTCCATCGGCATAGCCAACGGCCGCTGTAACGGAGAAGTAAGTACAAGTCATTGCGGGTCGTCAAACTTGACCATCTACCTTATCCGACCAGATTCATGGCTATTCAAGTTCATACCCTCCTGCACCCCACCACCATGTTATAACGCACGAGTACCAAATTCTCTAACTTCTCGAAGCAGGACAGAAAACCTCGTAAACATCGCCGTTGACCACAATCTAAAACTCTCGAGTACCAACCAGAGTCAAAATCAAACCTACACGTACTATATAAGCTAGTCACTTCCAGCCACTAACTCATACGTCGCACAAAGGGAGGGGGGCTAACGGACCAAAAGCCGAATTCGACACGATTCACTCCCTTGTAAGAAGGAAGAAGCAAATTGCGCACTCGATCTCTCTCTGAATGGTCAGGATTTCAACATGAACGGTGTGCGTCCTTGTTGTCTTGGAAATTGCTTGTTGCTGTGCTGTTCGCATGGGACCAAAGCTTACCAGCACGGTAGCCAGTTAATCCGCGGAGAAAGAAGAGAAGAGAGAGACTCTGGGAAACAGGCACCGCCTCACCTCCCGTCTGCGATCATCCGACCGTTACGGGGGACTTTGGTGGATCGGTGACGGTTGTACAACAGGAAATAGGAAAGCACGCCGCCTGAGGGAAGAGCTCCGAGTTTGTGGGAGGAAGAGAGTGGTAGACTGACAGAAAGACCCCTAAAAAGGATCCCCTCTCGGAGTAGGTCCCTGGACAGGCTTTAAAAAGAAGATAAATTGCATCAACTGTCAGCTAGCGTGAGCTCTACGCGCAAAAACGAGAGATGATTAACGACAGAATTGCCTGGAGATGATATCGAAAATTCTGGACGATATGTGCTTCGACCAGTAGGTGCAGTCTAGCTTCACAGTCACAATCAGTATATAATTCGGGACCTCGGGTTGTCTGTACGACGAAGAGAACGAAGAGCAAGCCAGAAAAAAAAGGATTTTTGTCTTTTCTCGCCTAGATTCATTTTGTTCCATTTTTCTTCTCGATCAAAGTCAGATGATCTGGAAAAATTTCTACGTTTCTATGTTTCTACGCAGATGATCCAAGTGAGGCGCTCGCACCGTCAGCCTCAGTCCCGATCTCGTTGGCCCAATTGGCGAAATGACCTGGTGAGCTCGGACTCTGCAGATTAGAATTCGACCGGAATTGAGAGGTTGAACAGGCCGCCCCAGTCGGCTGAAGATAAGCCCGGTAAGCCGGCGGATTGAGCGATGTTTTCTTGTGGTCTTTGCCTTGATGTAGATCCTTGACTAGCACCGTACATCGTGGTTGGTGATGTTGCACGCCAACGGGTTTTTCGGAGATCGGTGCCGAATGGGGCTGGCGCTGTCTCAGTTTTCTTTCCCTATCGGTTGTGGCATTGATGTTCTTTTTGGTGAGTACTTTGAACTTCTGCGCGAAGAATGCTGATTTCATCCGTTTGACTCGGTCAGTACTGCGATCTCGTAGCTCAAGGGCGTGGTCCTGATCGTGGTGATTGCACAAGGACGACAAGGATTTTCATGGGTAGTAGATTGCCCATTGTACCGCGTAGATATGATATGCCACCTTGTATAGGCTCAAGATAAGGAATCCTGGGACTTGCACATTGGAATCGGTTCATGTACATATGAGGGATCATGGGTTTTCTTCAAGCATCTTCTGGCCCGTGATTGTGATTCAGGAATCCGTCAACCTTATGCAATGCAAGGCTCGAAGCTGCAAAGAGCCATTTGCTATCGATGCCGCACATTTTCTCTTTTCTCATGAGACCCCATTTCTGATTCTCCAGCCAAGGTCACGAATCTCAATGGGAACAAACAACCCACATCTATGCTGATGCCAGATTCACTGCCTCATCATCCGAGCCAATTGAGGCTGCCACTGTCGGCAGTGAACTGTCTCGATGGGCGGTGGAAAAGTAGACGTGCAGTCGAGGCGCAGTCAAAGTCGCCCAGCGTACAGCGCATAGCGGACCCAACGCAAGACGCAAAGCCTCAAACATCCCGTGCCTCACATTGATTTGGAATAACTGCTCATGGCGCAGCTCTAGCAGGGGACCAGTCGATCAGATGATCAGATACACCATGTCTCTACCCTTGCACAAGAACAAGCTCGAGCACGAGCCTGAGCCTGGGGGCGATGCGCCGGAAGATCTCCAAAGGAAATACTCCACTCACCCTTCTCCCCAACCACGCGCAGCCATCAACCAGACAGGACATCACAACACCACTGAGACACGCAATCCAGCTCGAGCCTCACAAATACCGGACTCGTGCAAGCGTCGGACGCAGCAAACGCACGTCAGGATCCCGCCCACAACGACATGCGGCATGCGACCTCGTCCATGTGACTTGGCTGGCGGTGCAGGTAGATCCGCCCGTAGACCACAGTGACCTACCTGAACCTCCGACCAGAAACTCCAAGACGCTTCAAGATCGCCAGTATGGAACTTGTCCCAGTCCAGTCTTTATTCACACTCTCGGCCTCTCCCCTAAAAAAAAGAAATAGTGCTTTCCACTTTCCCAGTCCGCAAAACTCCCCCATCGACTCAAGTCCGCATCACTTGTAATGTCATTTCTCAATGCGTCCGATCATCTCCCTTCCCTTCTCCGCCGACGCGCGAGATTCGCACGGCAAGTTGCCGATCCAATTGCTCTTTTTCGGTTGGTGAGGCCTGCATGCCCAGTGCGCTTTCGACTTGCGGGGTGGTCCATAGTCCAATTGCTGCCCAGGCCATGACGCCGACGCCGAAGAGGGCTCGGGTCTTGGGGGTGAGAGATCGATATGTGCTAGTAGAGACGGGGAAGAGCGGTCGTTAGATCGAGCATTGGCGGGTACTGTTTATCCGGGAAAGTTCCTGCTTCAAGATGGGAAGGGATGGGAATTGTATGTGTATGCGTATGCGCGACGTACCTCCACAATGACATGGGGGGCTGACTGGGAGAAAATAGGTGTACGGGTGGGCTGTGGAGGTGAAGGATGTCCCTCATACGTGCCTCGCACTGTACAGATGGTCTGGATTGGATGTCACGTGGTGAGGTGGAGCTGAAGGTGATGCGATCTCGTCCCGTTCCAATCTTGGGAAAGGTTTAAAAAGCTCTCGAGGGAAGCGGTTTTACAGGAATATACGATGGGCTGGGCGGGAGCAGAGGTGAGTTACAACCTGTGGTGGGACATGACTCTTACTGTCGCTTCTGGGATCGAGTACAAACCGTGGGGAATGCACTCCCGCGCGGAGTGCAGGTCAGGACGTTCACCGGTCGAGAAAAGGACAAAGTCTAGATACACGCAAGTCATATCGCTGCATTCATTACTAGTCCCCACTCATGCTAGTTGGGCGAGGGGAGAGGATAATAATTAATTCATAAATCAACAAGGGCAATGCTCATGGAATCGCAAGGACGCGAGAAAGAATCCGACAAGACGGCCCCATCATTCCAGATGCGTGGTCAGGATGTATGGCAAAGGACCGTGGGAAGAATAGGCGTGTACAAGGAGACTCCGTTTTCTGTCATGGCCTCCTCTCTCTCTCTCTCTATCTCTCTTTCACCGTGACTGGCCCCCTCTTTACTTCTTGCCGTAGGCCTTGTTGATATCAGCCTGGTACTGGTTGGTGATCTTCTTTCGTTGCAGTTTCTGCGCGGCAGTCATGTAGCCCTAGGAGTAGATCGTCAGTGCTCGGAGGGGAGGAATCTCTTGCGACAGGCGGTCCAACTTACATTTTGAGGGGTCCACTCCTCGTCGGACAGGACAACTCCACTGATGATTTCGATCCCCCGGAGGCCACCGGCCCGTCCGGCACTCTGCAATTGCTCCAACACCAGACGCTTGATCTTCTCGTTGTGTACCAGAGTCTCCAGGGTGTCGCCCTCGATGTTATTGTCGCTGGCGATCTTTTTGAGGGCCGCCTCAACGGGGACAATGATGGCGACGGGCTTATCCTGATCCTCCGCGGCATAGACACAGATATTGGCCACCACGGGTGAGGACCGGTAGATGGACTCCAGCTTCTCCAGAGCAATGTACTCTCCGTTCAGGGTCTTGACCAAGTTCTTCTTGCGGTCCACAATGCGCAGATGGCCGTTGACGTCAAACTCGCCAATGTCGCCGGTCATGAACCAGCCGTCCTCGGTCAATGCGCCCTTGGTCTCTTCTTCGTTCTCAAAGTAGCCCGAGGTCACACTGCCACCACGGATGAAGATCTCACCCTGGGGGGGATTGTTCGTGGTGAGGTAGCCCGCATCGGGGAAGTCCACCAGCTTGACCTCCACCGAGGCGGGGATTTCTCCCAGCGCATTCGGGTTCCAGGCCAAGGGGTCGTTCAGGGCACCCATGGCGGAGGTCTCGGTCAGACCGTATCCACTGATCATGGGGGCAATGGCCATGGACAGGAATCGCTGAGTGTCCTTGGAGACGGGACCACCGCCGTTCATCATGATGCGGAGGTGACCCCCGGTGGCCTCCTTGAGCTTCTTGAAAACGATGGCATCGAGAATCGAGGCACCGACCCCGGCACCGGGGAACCCGTTGGTCAGCAAGAAGTTCTTGGCCGCCATGGCACCCCAGAACATGCCCTTGACGATGAAGCTGGTCTTGTTCAGGTTGCCCAACACACCCTTCTTGACCGACTCCCACACCGCCGGAACACCGACGAGGATGGTGGGCTTGAATTCGCGAATGTCACCCTTGCAGTTGCGCATGGAGGTGTCTGACAGGGTGCGAGGGTTGCCGTATCCCATACAGCCACCCCAGAACAGGCAAAGGTTCTCGAACATGAACTCCAGGATGTGCGCCTGTGGCAAGTAGGTGAGCAGCGAGTCGTTGGGGCCAATGTAAGGGCCTACGATCTCGTTCACACCGGCCGTGGCTGCAATCACATTCGCCTGGGTCAGGGGGACACCCTTGGGTGGGCCGGTTGAGCCTGAGGTGTACATGATACAGCACAGGTCCTCTGGTTTGGGCGGCACTGGATCCACGGGGTTCTCCTGGCCCAACTTGCGCAGATCCTCGAAGCTGAGGACATTGATGTGGGGGAAATCAGTCTTCAGTTTCTCCAGGTCCTCCGGTTTGGCCTCGTTGTCGGTGTTGTAGATGACATGCGTGATGGAGGAAACATCCCCCAACACATGGGTGAGAGACTTGATCAGGCCGGGGTCCAGGAAAATGGCAGTCGAGGAGGTTTGAATGAGAGAGTGCTTGAGACCCTCCTCACCCAGTGTGTCGTAAGCGGTGACAATGGTGATGGATTGCGACGCGGCACCGTGTGACATGGCCAGCCAGTGTGCGCTGGTGGCACCGTACAGGTGCAGACGTCCATCCTTCTCCAGGCCGAGCTTGCGCAGACCCGAGCCGAGCTGCAGGCACAGCTGCTCGTACTCGAGGAAGGTCATGTAACTGTAGCCACTCATCTCAAAGTAGGTCCACTGCTTATCGACCTCCTTTTCCACGCCGTCGACCATCTTCTTGACCTTCTTGTTCTCCACATGGGTCTTGATCAACTTGCGGGTACCCACAGCTTTGTTGTTGCCAAAGAGACGAGCAGACCGACGGATGTTGTCATAGGTTGTCGCGACGTCCTCAGACGGACGCAGAATCAGACCGTTCTTCGCATTGGGATGACGGCGAGGGATGGTCTCGCCCTCGACCTTCTCATACCCTGGGGCCTCTACAGTGAAAGGGCCCTTCTTGGCCATTCGCGGCTGGAATTGAACGTCGCGTTTCGACATGGCGACGGTGAGGGGGGGGATACTCTCCGAACTGAAAGAAAGATCAGGGGAGAAAAAATGTCAAAGGAGGGGGGGAAAATTGGTCGTCGGGAGGTTCAAGGACGATCCGAGGTCGACACTAAATCGAGCAGTCGGCTGGAAAATTCCACTAGGGTCGGGACGGAGTGACGTTAGTGGGCGTGTTGAGCCGGGGGGCGCGGCCCAGGGCGGGGGCCAAGATAAAGGAAATTGTAGGAGCTCAAAGGTCCGGCGTCTGGCTTACCCAGCTTGTGACTTGTAGATATCTGTCGAAGGACAAGAATCAGATTGAGTGGAAGAGGAGAGGACAAAATGGAGAAAGTTGGCGAAAGATGGGTTCGATCGCAGGGTGGCGGATGAGGAGGAGGTGGAGGCCCAAGAGGAGAGGAGCTGCCTTTTGCTGGGCGCACTGGGCCACCCTTTCGCGGTGGTCTGTGGCTGGGCTTTGCGGAAATGACGCACAAGGTACGAGTTGGATTTGGCAGCGTCTGTCGTTCGATTTAGTGAATGAGCAGCGATCAGATCGGATGATGAGCACCGCCCAGGCACGGTGCCGGTCAGTTCACCATAGGACTACTTTGGAGCTGAGGGTGGTCTTCCTACTGTATATATAAGCGTGACGCTGGAATGAAGACCGATTTCACCAATACGCGGAGAGGATCCAACTACACACTGCGACTCCGTGACAGCACTCGATCTCCAGTCGTAAGGTACCTGGAGCACTTGGTCACTCCTGACTGGATGCCGGGAACTTCCACCGGATCAAATCACCATCGCCGAGAGGAAGTCCAAACTTTCTTTGAAAGCGAACCATAACTGAAGCTACGTGACAGACTTGCAAACACATCGGGGCCCACGCCGAGACTGCGAACGAACGGACCTCCAGACCGCCAGCCTCGACCTCGTCTATCTCGTGATGTTGCCGCGGTCCAGACACGAGCGCCCCCCCCCCCCATGTCTTCCACGGTTAAGCCGATCTGGGCAATTGCTGGGCTCGCAAAGAGTGGCCACTAAGCGATTGACATACCCAGTGCGTGACTTGTACAGACGTGGACCAGGGGAGGCTGTGAGGAATTGAGCCGTGAAGCGCTCCTTCGGCTGGTAGCGCGTATACCGTCGAGAGTCCGGCAGGTATCTAAGAGTTTCGCAGGCTCTGCCATGTCCTCGAAGGATGAAGAAGTTCTTACCTCAGACACCTGATGGTACTCCTCAGCAAAGTCTACTGTAGTAATTTACGGCACAGGTGTGCGCAGCAGCAGCGGTTCGCGGAAGGCGAATTTAAAGTTGGCCGGAGGCAGATCGTTTACCTTTTTCCTCGAATCCGTTGGGGGATGATCGCCCAACAGGAGGCCCTGAGGCAGTGCGACTCACCTGCTGCACTGCGACGCTCTCGATCATCGTTTGGAGCCTTGCCTCTTGTCCACACCACAATCCGAGTGGTCATCTCACAGTTGGTGTTGAGTGGTCTCGGTTCTCTTTCGTTTTCTTGGCTTGGTTGCTCATGTGGAGCCGGGACGGTGGTCTTGCAGCTCCTCGAGGCGATCCACTCACGCGAGTCACGACTCAAGGACGGTGTTGTCCAAGCTAGTCTTGTCAGCAAACATGAGATGATCGCAGAAAGGAGAGAGACGATGATGATGGCTATATCTATCAAAGCGGGTACAAATGACATCTCAGACTTCACATCCGTTGGAGTAGTATATACTCGGGGGCAATGTGGAAAGAATGGTCCACATCATATGAGTCTCGTAAGATTCAACGAGGTGAACTGTAGAAGGGAGGCCCAGGTCCCGTGATTCGTGCCATTGCGAGGCCTCCAGAAAAGCTCCACCCCCAAAAAACAAACGGGCGCATGCATGTATTCCATTCCAGGGAATGCGCCACCGATAGCTGCTTTCCAATCCTGGGTCAGCACGTCCGTTTTAAGACAAATGGGACGAATTGAGAGAGAGCAATAACTGAACCCAACCATGGACAATGCAATCACCGACTTTCTGGCCAGCATAGGCAGTGAGGAAGTTACCGATGTCGAAGAAGGTAAGTTCCGAGGTCATGATACATCGCAGGATGGCCACTAGACCGTCGATCTCCAAGCCAGCGGCCCTCCAGTCTTCATCACAGAGTCACATTTTGCTCAACTGCCAGCCCATTAGAGGCCTTTCTTCTATTCAGCCAAGAAATTCCTACCACGAACCTAGGTTTTCTAGACTCGCGCGCTTCATCTCTCGACATACCCATTGGGAGCCATGAATATACTGTTCATCAATCGCCGACTTTGTTGAGTTCCTCTCGTGCCGGAGGCACTACGGGCGCAGGTGAGTCTTGCATTGATTTTTTTTTCTTTTTGGCTCGCTGTTCATTCCTCCGTGGCCTTTCTTTTCCCCTGAATCAACTGCCGTCTCCTATTTCATGTGGTCTCGTGCGCCTCGTTTCGCCATCGGCGATCAACCCTCTCCGGGTGTAAAGTCCTTCCGGGTCTCTTTTTTTTCTGGAGCGGATGGCACAGACAATTCCCATGGCACAAGTTCGCTCGATGGCTGCCAATTATGCTCTGCTAGTCTGATATCTTATGCACGGCGAAAATCTCTACTCCACAGCAGAGAGACGCTAAGGCTAGTGGCCCCGGTTTTCATCTCGCCGGCGCTCAAGACGTTGGAAGCCGAGGCTTTTCGCGTGGAACTCACCACACTTCCGCTTGTGATGAGCCGGCTGGCCTGCGGCTGCTCCCGGGCGAGCAGCTGCTCCTCTTGCATCTCGTCTGACTGATTGACGAATTCAGGAGAGACTTTTCTTTTGTCCTTCCGTCCTTCCGTCCTTGTCATGAGATTTTCCCATTCGTCAGCGTCGTAGTTGTTGCGTTGCCGTCTTTTCGGCAGATGATTGACTTCTCGATCCAACGAAACTAACAGCTTGTGTCGATCTAGTCCTGTGGAAAATCACTCCATGTTTCGCAGAATGGGTATCAAATCCAGCAAATCCTCTACGGACACACTCCCTTCTCTCTGAAACCTCCGTGGTTGCGGAATTAGGCTGTGGTATTTCCGCATTGGTCGCGCTAGCCCTAGCGCCTTCTGTGCAGCACTATCTCGCGACAGACCAAGAATACGTTCGACGGCTCTTTCGCACAAATGTCGAGGCCAATAGCTCCGTCTCGTCAATTCCTTCGACTGCACTAGGCAAGTCAAAAGGCAGCAAGGCCAAAGCCGGTGGCAAGTCCTCCGTAAAAGGGAAACGACCCCCTCAGTCCCCTGCCAGCAACATCACCTTCACGACCCTGGATTGGGAACGTGATCAGCCAGAGCTGCTGAAACAGTGTATTAGTTCAAATTCCGGTCACACCGCCCTCGCACGAGACGCAGGTCAGGTCGACGATGAACAAGAAGTGGGAGACCGAGGCTTCGATCTTCTTCTTTCCTGCGATTGCGTCTACAACGAAGCTCTCGTCGCGCCCTTCGTCCGCACATGTGCCGAGATCTGCCGTCTACGGCCACTTTACAACCCCTTGGAAGGTCAGAAAACCGGCCCAGGCCGTCGGCCGACGATCTGCATCGTTGCGCAGCAGCAGCGAGCGCCAGATGTGTTTGAGACTTGGTTGAGAGAAACGTTGCGTGAGTTTCGAGTATGGAGGCTAAGTGATGAGGTGCTGGGTGATAGACTTAAGGCCGGAACGGGATATCTGGTTCATCTTTTGCTGGCCAAAGAGCCGGGGAAGTCCTGCGGTATGACTCGGTAAAGGCAAGTCGATTCGTGTGCAATGGCCTGCGTCACATGTACGATACTACGGAGGTTGGCATCTTCCCACCGAAGGCTTCGCAGGCTTTCCTGTCAAGGGATATGTCTGGCGCTGCCATCTAGATTTCCGATTCGATCAAGTCCATTCCCTGATGGGCTAAATGCGTCCATCCACCCACGCCTCGTTCTAGGGCAAGGGAACCCCCCCCCTCCCTACCATTTAACAATTCACAGCTTCTTTTTATCATTTTCGATTCAGCCGGAGCAGTTTACTTCGAGGTAACTAAAGCCGCATGAGAAAGACGGGAGGAGTCCCGTCAATCATCTCGCACATTTAATGTGATAATCGAATGGATTGCTCCGTTAGTGTCAGCTTGCGAGGAATAATAGAGATGAAGATGTGCAAATCTTGAAAATTGATCAATCCAAAACAAAACCCCTTATTGACGCCCCCGCCGTCCAAAGGATATGCACCAGTAGTCAAAATAGACGCGCCAAGTAATCACAGCAAAATAAAAATAAAACTATTATGAAGAAGTCATAGACGCTACTGTTGGGGTCGAGAGGGCCACCCTGCCTGTCAATAGCCCTGAGTGTTGTCGGGCAATCACCAGCGCTGTTTCCAGCCGCTTTCATGACAGATGGGAGAGTATCGGCAATTATCTGTAGGAGAGAATGGGGAATGTTTTGCGGTCATGGATGTTCAGCTGAAACTCGAAAATTCCTTCGAGTGTCGCAATGTAACTTTGTCGAGGTCAGTAAAGGGCGACACAACGTGAGGATATACAACGATGGCTTACAGTGTTCTTCCGTCTGCACCCCAGCCCACGCCGGCTGTAGCGTCAGGTTCTTCAGCCCCGGGGCCGTGGATGAAGCTGCGATCGGGGAGATCGTTAATGATGTTGCGAACCCAACGGGGAGAGTGGTTTTGCTCAAAGCCAAGGATTTGTTGGCGCGTCCGCTGTTCCCGATGTCCGCGCTCGGTGATCGCACGATTTTGCATTTCGTTGGCAATCTGGCGTTGACGACGTATACGTTCAGCCGCGATGTTTGCTCTGATATCATAGTTCGACGGTCTTGATGTCTCCTGCCTGCCGTCAACTCCTGAGACTGGTCTGGCCTGGCTTCGCTCAACGGGGCGAGGGATTGAACTTGACCGTGGCGGACGTGATCGTCGGATATCAACGCTAGTGGGTGTGAGTGGCTCTGAGGGTTGCGGAGCAGTCATGCCATGCGCTTCCAGTTCGCGGAGACCATAATCACTGTCTGCAGCGAAACGATTGACAGCGTCACCAGGCTGATCCGACCGGGAGGAAGTCCAGCCATGGCCGCTGCTGCTGTTGCGAGGATCGTGGTTGGACGCATCTAATTCGGGTGAACCGCTGCTTTGTGGCAGAATGACCGAGCTGCGGCGGCCACTGCGTGGTGAAAGATATGCCGTACTTGGTCGACTATACTGACTGCCCTGAGGGTTACCCGGTGTATCTGCTTGATGAATCGAGGACAGGTGTCGGGCTCCGTTTCCAAGATCTTCGGTGGCACCATAGCTGCGGCTTTGTGATGTTTGAGAGAGGTGCAAAGGAGTTCTAGAGGTCGTCTCGCCTCTGTCAACAACTCCTGTATCCTCTCTAGCGTTCCATCGCGCCGTGTTGAGAAATTGCATGATCAACCGCTCACGTGCAGTCAGGTCATTCAGCATACTCTCTCGCGATGAAAACCGTCCATGGCCATCTCCATCTCCGCCATGCTGAACTTCTTCAGCGGCAAAGCCGAGTCGAGCCGTGATTTCCAGGTCATCATCAGAGGGACTGTCATCAAAACTGGCGAGTAGGGGCACAGTGCGAACCTCTTGAAGGTCGGGGTCGTCGGGGTCCAAGGTCAGGATTTGCCTACGCAAGAAAGACTGTCGTACATCAGCAACGCCAGCCCTTCCGTGGCCCTCGAGCCACACCAATAGATCCCAAGGCTCGGGGGCAAAAGTCATGCATCGCACGGCACCGCCTTCAATGCAGGATCTTGAGGACTTGAATTGGTTGATGACAGGCTCGTCGTCATTCAGATTCCGAACGCGGTCCATATCGAGCACTGTCACGAAGCCAGACTGAGATCCTACTGCACATAGGTGACTTGACTGAGAGAATGCGATTGTGAAGCAGCAAGCGTCATCCGGGCGTGACCCGATACTAATCTCAATGCAGCGCAATAGTTCCAAGTTCCAGCCGCTGAGCTTTGTACCTGATTCAGTTGTTACTAGTGAGTCCCAGTCTCGAGCCACACTGTAGAAGTATATCCGATTTTCGTCCCCCACTGCTGTGAGGACTGTATGATCCGGGGATATGATTGCGTAGTTCATGCATGTAGAGTGGTGGAGGACCTTCAGGACCTTGGCACTCGTCAAGGAGTAAAGGGTCACCGTTCGGTCATTGTTGCTATAAATAACCCTCGAGTGTTAGCCAGTGAGTCTCAGATCTCTAGTTTACCCAAGCGAAAGGCAAATACCTGACAACCATCACATCCTCACTTGCTATTCCCTCGCGATCACTTGGAAATTGGTGAATCGTCACAGAGTTCACGATACTGCCGCCGAATTTATGCAACTCGAACTCCGGCATCCATCTCCGGGTGCCGCGACGTAGGGGTGTGGCTTCGCTGTTTGTGGCATCTGGAGAAGGCAGCCCAGGCGAAGATTGCAACCCAGGTGAAGATTCAAAGTCAAGTGGGAGCGCACTGTCAACATCCGATGAGTGGGACGGCGCCTGTCCATGCGGTTGTCCGCCCCGATCATCCGTTCTGATAAAGGCACATTCACCATTTTCCGGGCCCCCCACAGCGATCCACCCATACCCAGCCGCCAGACAGCGCGGCTCAAACGGGATAACAGCTATGCTTTCCCTCTTTTGCGAAGAGATATGGATTGCGTAGACGACCCTTTCCACGACAACATAGATGCGATCCGGATCGGCAGTGCTAATGTAGTGGCGCAGTTGTGTATGGCTACCGATCGATCGATCGCGTCAGTAGTTGCATTTCTTACCAGTGCAAAAAGCGGGGGAGGTACGAACAAATTCGGGATACGGAACGGGATGAAGCGTCGTTTACTCGGAAGGATAAGGGACTCAGTTGGACGATATCTGTCATATGAGCTCGAATCAGCATTGACTCTCAAATGAGCCCACATGAGCCCACCTCCTGAGGTTCGACGAAGACCACAGAGAGAGCAGATGGTGCGGGAGATAACGCCTTACACTGTCGAGTCCGACGTCATGGTGGCAGGTTAAGCCAACGCTGACATTGTCTGCACAGACTGAGGCACGCAGGGACATGAAAGACCCCGAATCTGAGCTTTGAGCAAATTGAAAAGGGTGAGGAGAGAAAAAATTGTAAAGCTAATGCCGAGTCAGCCATAAAGTGTATGCTCATGCGCTTGCAAACGGATGACGTAAGACATTTCAAGGTGCCACGGACACGGTTTTGGTGGAGGTGAAAGCCGGGGTACGACTGGATGGCCGATAGCGGCCACTGCCCAAAGGCATCTATCTCTTTGCACAGAAATGATCATGACATCGGAAACTGCTCTTGAGGACATCTCTGTACTGA
Organism: Penicillium oxalicum; assembly: GCF_001723175.1. Classification (NCBI taxonomy): domain Eukaryota; kingdom Fungi; phylum Ascomycota; class Eurotiomycetes; order Eurotiales; family Aspergillaceae; genus Penicillium; species Penicillium oxalicum. The sequence continues at coordinate 1,711,682 of NC_064655.1, forward strand.
CCTTCAGAAGGAGAAGTGAGTTCCGTGTTGACTAAGAGGATGGTCTTATGTCTAATGATAATAATCGCCGACCCAGTGGTTTGGATTGATTTCTTCAAAGCTCGGATACGAGGACCAGAAAATGTAAAAGCATTCGAAACAGTACAGTTATTGCACTGGAATATTGTTTATCCGTGGAATTGGGTTATTGGAAAGCAATATAAGTTGCGTGTCAATGCATTTGTAGGTACCTACTACTAAGTAAGGTAGGCCATCTGCATGTGGACGCCAGAAGCAGTACTGCCTGTGCCTGCCGGTGGCCGCGATCGGCCGGAAGAAGGCCCGGACCATGGGCAGAGTACTAAGCGGGATCTGCAGCGAAAACGGTGCCGCATAGTTCGTGGCCGGAAACGGTTGCAAAATAAGATGAGAGCAGGGATTTGACATTCAACACGATTCTAGTGTGTGGGCCTGAGTGTCCTGGGTCGGGGGGTCCTTATTTTAGAGGGCGTGATATTCACCTTGACAGGCAACTAGGTAGTAGGTACAAGCCTGGCGGTTACTGGACCTGTCGTGATATATCAACGAGCAACCTTCACCAATCCTAAAACCACACATTTCCTGTCATATTGTCCTTGTAATGCAAGCAACCTAGGTGGAAGATTGAGGGCTCGCGAATTGATAATCCTCCTCGACTGCAATACTTCTATCATTGTTTCCCGTGCAAAATCATGACACCGCGTTACTGAAAAGAATGGGCTATTCAAATCCTGCCAACGCCTTCGCCTGTGTGTGAGCACCTATCTCCGATCTATCTCAATCTTGGGGCTTGAGCGCGATAGATTGCAGGAAAGAAATATCGGACTCAAGCATGTTCGAGTCCCGAATGATGACAGCCTGATCGTCAACTCAATAGCTGTTCGCCCCCATGAAGCTGTTGTCGTCTATCATTGCAGGAGCTTCTTTAGGTCGTTGCGCGATATGTGCAATTACATATCTCACCAGCTTCGGCCAGCTTCCACACGTATTCGTCGAGACTGATTCGACCGACAGAACAGGAGTGGGATGCAGTAAAGTCTACACTCTGTGAATGGCACACGAAGATCTTGGCTTAATGCTCGTTGCTTCTGGAGGCTTCGGAGCAGTGAGCCGTTGGCCGAGGCAAACCGGCGACCCATAGGAGGTCCTGGGCGGCGACTGATTCTCGGTCTCTCGCGGTGGCACTATTGTACGATGGCAGTGACTCATTCCAATCGCAGCATCGGTTTTCATCTTCACAGTACAATATGCCCAAATACATCGCACTTTTGCAGTGCTGGGAGAACCGACCATCTATCATTCACATTGAACCTTCAGCTCCAACAACAGCTCTATCGTTTACTTTCAGTCGCAGACTAGTGATTGAAACTCCATCGTCATCCGCCAGTAAGAAGGTGCTTCCGGGCGGTGAGAATTCGGGCTCTCCACGTCCGCTGATTGGCTACACCCCGTGATTCGAGCAAGTTCGACGACGGGCCGAAGCTCTCCGTGCAATTTCTACCCGTCCGTCCGTCTTCTTCTTCTCCTTCTCTTCAATCGACCTTCATCCTATCATCCTCCCTTTCCAAAAACCCATCTCTCTTCCACTCAGCGATTGATTCGTGAGAGTGCTCTCATCTTTTCTCTGTTTTTGTATTAATTAATTCACATCACAATGCTGTCTTCACGCATCTCCCGTGCCGTGAGTACTCCCTTGTTTTTCTGATGGAAGGATCCAGTCAGGATTCATCAAGCGCGTCGCAACATCATCAATTAACACGATTTTATCTCAGCTTCCTCGCGCGGCTTTCGCTCGCTCTCCTGCATCCAGATTCCCCGTCGCCCGGCGATGGAACTCAACGGAAGGCGAGAAGGTGAAGGGCCAGGTCATTGGTATTGACTTGGGTAAGTAGCCACAGTCTGGTACGCATTCATGAAAGAAGTGATCTGACATGCTCTCCAGGTACCACCAACTCTGCTGTTGCGATTATGGAGGGCAAGACCCCTAAGATCATTGAGAACGTCGAGGGTAAGTGAAGAATTTGCCCCTTGTGCTGGGATTGCCACCCGTGTTCTTTTTGCCCAAAAGGCGATAAAGGCTTGGGTGTACACCTCCCATCCCATCACCTGTCATCAGTGTGGACAGTCACTGACAATAAACCCATCAGGTGCCCGCACAACCCCCTCTGTCGTTGGTTTCGCCCAGGATGGTGAGCGCCTTGTCGGTATTGCCGCCAAGCGCCAGGCTGTTGTCAACCCCGAGAACACTCTTTTCGCTACTAAGCGTCTCATTGGCCGCAAGTTCACCGACCCCGAGGTTCAGCGCGATATTAAGGAGGTTCCCTACAAGATTGTCCAGCACACCAACGGTGATGCCTGGGTTGAGGCCCGTGGTCAGAAGTACTCTCCTTCCCAGATTGGTGGTTTCGTCCTCAACAAGATGAAGGAGACTGCCGAGGCCTACCTGGGCAAGCCCGTCAAGAACGCCGTTGTCACCGTTCCCGCCTACTTCAACGACTCTCAGCGTCAAGCTACCAAGGACGCCGGTCAGATTGCCGGTCTCAACGTCCTGCGTGTCGTGAACGAGCCCACCGCTGCTGCTCTTGCCTATGGTCTGGAGAAGGAGGCTGACCGTGTTGTCGCCGTCTACGATCTTGGTGGTGGTACCTTCGATATCTCCGTCCTGGAGATCCAGAAGGGTGTCTTCGAGGTCAAGTCTACCAACGGTGACACTCACCTTGGTGGTGAGGACTTCGACATTACTCTTGTCCGTAACATTGTCGAGAACTTCAAGAAGGAGTCCGGTGTCGACTTGTCCAACGACCGCATGGCTATTCAGCGTATTCGTGAGGCTGCTGAGAAGGCCAAGATTGAGCTTTCTTCCTCCCTTCAGACTGAAATCTGTGAGTTCCCTTTGCTTGCAAGACGAGTTTTCCAAGGTTCCTTGGTTATTGCACAATACTAATATCCCTTTCCTTCACAGCTCTGCCCTTCATCTCTGCTGGCCCCAGTGGTGCTCTCCACATTAACCAGAAGATGACTCGCGCTCAGCTCGAGGCTCTCGTTGACCCCCTGATCACTCGCACTCAGGAGCCCGTGCGCAAGGCTCTCAAGGACGCCAACCTGAAGTCCAGCGACATCCAGGATATCATCCTCGTCGGTGGTATGACCCGTATGCCCAAGGTCACCGAGTCCGTCAAGTCTATGTTCGGCCGTGAGCCCTCCAAGTCCGTCAACCCTGACGAGGCTGTCGCTATCGGTGCTGCCGTTCAGGGTGCTGTTTTGGCTGGTGAGGTCACTGATGTCCTCCTGCTCGACGTTACCCCCCTGTCTCTCGGTATCGAGACCCTTGGTGGTGTGTTCACTCGTCTGATCAACCGCAACACCACCATCCCTACCAAGAAGTCCCAGACCTTCTCCACTGCCGCTGATATGCAGACTGCTGTGGAGATCAAGGTCTACCAGGGTGAGCGTGAGCTCGTCAAGGACAACAAGCTCCTTGGTAACTTCCAGCTCGTTGGCATCCCCCCTGCCCACCGTGGTGTTCCCCAGATCGAGGTCACCTTTGACATCGACGCCGACTCCATCGTCCACGTCCACGCCAAGGACAAGTCTACCAACAAGGATCAGTCCATCACCATTGCCTCCGGCTCTGGTCTCTCCGATGCCGAGATCCAGAGCATGGTTGACGAGGCCGAGAAGTACGGTGAGGCCGACAAGGAGCGCAAGGCTGCCATCGAGGCCGCCAACCGCGCTGACAGTGTCCTGAACGATACCGAGAAGGCCCTCAAGGACTTCGAGGACCGTCTCGACAAGACCGAGGCCGAGTCCATCCGCGAGAAGATTGCTACCCTCCGCGAGTTCGTTGCCAAGAACCAGTCTGGCGAGGGTACCGCTACCGCTGAGGAGCTCAAGGCCAAGGTTGATGAGCTCCAGACTGCTTCCCTGACCCTGTTCGACAAGATGCACAAGGCTCAGAACGAGCAGCAGCAGCAGCAGCAGCAGGGTGAGAACAAGCAGTAAACTGCTCGTCTCACTCCCTCTGCGATTGCCTTTGACTTGACTCTCTTTGGTTGTTCCTTTTGAGCGACCAGTGTATTCATTAACTCTCTTCCTCTCTGCGCGGTGTGGTTTCAACCACGCCGGTCTCCTCATCGCATCTTTTCTCCCCCGCTTCTCGCGGCATCTGTATACATATTCTAACCGTCGTTTCTTATCCCCCCGTCATGCTTTGTTTTTTTTTTTTTGCGGTGTATCGGTGTTCTTCATTATCAACATGTATGACCAATATCTCATTTCTCCCTGTTTTCTTCTTCTCTTGCCCATGTACTGTCTGCATTGGCGCGTTTCTTGTGCGATCAGGCAGTATGCCGGGCCTGTCTACCACTGTATTTAATGACACGACGGCAAAAAGGGGGGGCCACAAAAAAGGATGTGGAAATTGGGCTTTTCGGTGCATGTGACGATAGAAATCAGATCTTCTCCCCTCGATCTTGAAATTTTAACCTCCTGGTTCTTTCTCTCCTTCGGTCCCTGTTGTCGTGTGCATGCGTAGGCTACTCCCATTCCTTTTGGATCTTCCATCAGTTTGCCGAGTCGCCGATAGCATTTCTCGCATCACCGCTGCCAGTGGGGGGAAGGTCGCGACGATGAATGCGGACACGTCGGGACGCATCGTGCGGCATCGGGTCGGTTGCTTCTGATCTGAATGCATGCTGCAAGCCTGAGTATGTAAGATTCCCATTTCTGTCTCCTATCCTTGTCTGAATCTCTGTTGGTCCTTGCCACACAAAGACCGAAAATGATGAAAAAGAAAATCAAAAAGAAAAGGATAAAAAAAAACAATAAATCCAAGAATCCCCCAAAAGAATCCACTAAAAGATAGCCTCCCATTCAAGTCCCGACGCCTCGTTCCGCATGCTGGACAGCGAGCCAGTTGAGCTCCTGCTGTGTGCTGTCAATTTGGGCCGAGTTGCGACACCCGATCCCTCCCACAGCTGCCAGGCTTGGTGCCCCTCACTTGGACCTCTTTGCTTCTTGGAAGGTCACACTGGATCGAATCATGGGGATGCGATTGTTACTAAGAGCCAATGTCGACCCGAATCTAAAAGTCAGCCAATGACACAAGGGGCGGATGGATGCAAAGCTTAATGAATCTTGGAAACCTCCATCACCGGGTGGACAGAATCCTTGATTTTGGCCCGGCTCGCGATGCGCGGTCCAATCCTTCCATATCATCCGAAGTAAGATCTTGACAGTATCCGCCAAGGTATGCAGGAGGTAGGTACTCCGATACGATACTAAATGTTCACGAGTATAGTACTTCGTATCGTTACCTATCCTTGAACCTTAGGGAGGTTGTGATTATTGATCACACCCCGTCGGGTCGACCTGGACGCTGAACTCCGCGTGCGCTTCCATTGGGCTCTGTCTGGTACTCTCGCCTGCTCTGCTTTTTTGTTCTCAAAATTGAATTCAACCTGTTACCCAATCAATGCAGAATGTTTGATCGTCTAGTGCTGAGGGCTGCATCGGGTGAATCTCTGCGCTTGGCCCCTCCTCCTCCTCCTCCTCCTCCTCCTGTAGCTGCTAGATGGAGCTCGCTCCAGACAAGCCAATGGATTATGTGGCAGGGCTTCGAGTCCTTGCACGTAGCCCTGTACTCTTTTGCACTTGTGAAATTCGTGGTCCTGCGCGCCGACAAGAGTGGACTTGACTGGATACTGGGACCGTCACTAGTCACTAGGCTGTCCGTGCCCGGGCGGAGCCTCCTCGCCGTCAGTGGTAGTCTGAAGTCAGATTGAGTAAACACAGCCGCCGAAAAGACTGCAAGGTCTGCATTTGATTCATGCTGTCAGTGGGCTGGAAGTCCATGCACTCCTCCCCTCCCCCCTCCCCTGTTCCGGCGCTGCTGTTGATTGCCTTTTTGAGAAGCGAGGAAAGTCGCGCGACCGTTGAATCAAACCCATGCGACGTGCACTGGGTGGACTGGGGTCAGATTGACACCATTCTGAAAGAACCGTTTTATATTCCGATTGGTCCCATGATCCCATTCTATGAGATGTGGATGAGGTGCTTCCGAGGCGGAAGCACGCCGCATACATGCATGTACTATTACCTCCAACGAATATGTGAACCCAAGTCGATGCAAATAGGAATGCCAAATCCTACGAAATACCGACAGAGACTTATGAGGTTGATCCCAAACCTCAACCCCCCCCCCCCCCTCCCGATCTCGAGGAGAGTGATTCGAAGTATTGTACGATCCGAAACCAGTCTTTCGAGGATCTGCGGGTGTGCTATTCGACTCTGTCCGCCCTCTCAGCGTGCTTGTTGGTACCGGTGCTGGATCATGTCCACACCGCCTGCAGTCCAGTCGTCAACAAAACTTGAGACCCGTCAAGAGCGATGAATGATTATGATCGAGTGGACTGATGGACTCACACATCCCCAGTGGCTGGTGATGCAGAAGGTCGGAGAATGTTGAGTACCACGGACGAATCATCTATTGTAAACACCACACACCATGTGGGGGACCTTGGACCGGTGGGGCTCGTTCCTTGAAGTCGCGACTTGTTTGGGGGATCTCTCTGCGCTCTCTGGTTGGCAGTTCCTCTCTGTTCGACCTACGCATCAGTGACTCAGAAATTTGGATTCACACAGATGGGAATCAACGTGGAAGGAGTGGAGAGAAGTCGAGAAATAGTACATGACCGTGAGATTTCACAGACACCCACACACCCACACACACACACACCGAATGCACAGCTCGCTGAGTACAGCTTGATCCGGTCGAATGACTAGTACACATGTCCCTATATGTATTGTCTACTAACCTGCAGTTGTCCCGACTCTTCTTGATCAGAGGACATGAGTGGTTACGTTCTCCTCAAGCAGTGCAGCGGCTTTCCCATTTCCTCCGGGCAGTACATTCAGCAGCAAGCCCATCTTCAAGCACGCAAAGTGTTTCCCTCAGCTGACAACTACCGTACCGTGACAACTGACATGGATTAAAGTGTAGAAGTGTTTGATGATCCACACTCAGTGGTGTGCTGCAATCATTCGTCGATCTTTCTTTTGGGCTCTTGTGAGAATTCATCGGACCTTCCTAGCGTCCTCGCGCGGCCCCTTTTGTGGCTCTCGACGCTCGTAGGATTTCCAGTCCTTTGCCCTTTACAAGACCGTCTCCACTTTGATCAGCCGGGTTGTGTTGTTGCTGTCTTTCTCTTTTCCCCTCTTGTTCCTAGTTCTTCTGACTAGTCTGACTAGTGTCTGGCCGTCTGCCCTCAATGAGATCGTGATAAAGGTGTTGATGATTCGAGAGCGGAGGGCCAAGGGGGGGGGGGAAGGGTCCGGTTTGACTTTTCGGTGCTCTGACACAAGACTAGGCCCACACTCCATATGCTTTTGGACTTGATCGATTTCAGATTTCCTGCCGACTGCAGGACGTGGGATGGAACTGAACTAGGTTCTGACGTAGTCATCTGACCGACCAGAGCTGAGAAAACGAGAAGCCGTGGGCGTTGTTTCCCGTCCCGGACGGATATGATATCCCCTGGTAACTGACAGTACGAACTTTACACAACTCTTTTCTGTCGGCTACTCCACCAAGGCTCACTGGCGGTCAGGGCAAAGGTTGATCCACCATGCTCGACCTTGGAACCTGAGAGTCTGTCTGTTTTTGTTTTGAGAAGTCTTTGGGAAATATCCATCTGTGATGGGTGTCAAGCAGAATGACTGGAACATGATCGTTGAGGGAGGGGGGCGACCACCTCCAGGGCTGAGTGTCCTGCGAATATACCACATTTACGCCGCTGGAGCACAAGACACCATTATCATAGCTGGACAGAATATGATCCCACTTTGGGAAGATGACTGAAAACAAATGGACTCGGCCGACCTGACTCGGTCCGGTCACCTTTTTACCCCCGCATTACCGTGATGAGCACGCAGTCACCAAACACGATATGTGCGATAAGGAGAGATTAGGTCCTGTACAACAACCAGAACAATAACAAGGTGGGCTGGAGGAGCAAGAGTAACCCCTGATTACTTCAATCTGTATACGTATCTACTTGTTTAATTTGTACGGTAGTACCACGTTCATGAGGCCTGTTTCTGTATCCCGCCATGTGTCGGGCGACCTGTGGTTCTGTTCTACCCCTGAACCAAAGTTTTCAGCGGTGTTTTTTATTTTTATTTTTTATTTTTACCTCTCATGAGCCACTGGCGGAGGTTCAGGCGATCCATGGGTCGCAGTACAAATTTTTAGCCCGCAGTTAACTGCAACTCCACAATTCTCTGATTCCAGCAGCTTCGACCCAGCCGACTTTGTCGAATGTGATTGATTGCTTGGATGGAATGATTCACGCCCCGAATCCTTTCCATCCGTACCGCCCTGAAGGTCTGTCAGTATTGAATTTTCCCCTGCCACTGCCCCTGCCTCTGCCCCCTGGATTGATATAATTACCTCCATCGAGGTAGATATTCCCACTAGATTAACAGACGTATCTTAGAGGAGGTAACTACACAATCCACAACACTACACTCGACATTCGCTCTAGCATGCAGCTATGCACTCTGCTCAGATGGCTGTATGCACGATGCACAGCATAAAATAGTAGAGGAATACTAACAGTTGGGGTATTGTGTTGTCGGAAATTTTTCTAATCTCGATCTGATGCAGAGGGACTCGTAAATGGCACTGAATAGTAACGGATCAATTGGTTCACCTTTGAATGGTCTGCACTCTGCAATCTGCACAACAAGACACACAACCCAATCACAAGCCTGGATGGTAGATCTGCGCTTGACGATTGGGCAGATCCCCGGTTGTCCAGGACGGCAGGGTACTGTACTGCCGCGGCGACCCCCTTCGAACGCCTACACTTCGCTAGAATGTGAATGGCAAGGTGTTGATACATTAATAGTAGCCGACACCAACAAGTGTAGCTGAGGCAGCGCACTGTCCCCCTTTTTGAACTCAAGGGAGCCTCATGTACCTCCATAGTTCAAGTAAACAGATTGATTTCTGCGCTACGATGAAAACAATGAGAACCCAATGAAATTAACAGAGGTCAGCTACTGGAGGATATTAAAAGAGTAGAAAAAAAAACAACACAACACAAAGCACGGTGGTGCTAATGCCACATTGGGCTCGAATTATTTGCAAGGACATAGACTCATTTCAAATGCCTTCCTGCGCACTTCCAGAGAGTAGTCGAGAGTCGAGAGACTCTTTCTGACTTGTGTGGTCATGACCCGTTCCTCGTGGATGGTCCTTTTTGTTTTCTGCCGGTTCTGAGGCCCGGCCCCACCATCAAGGTACATTGTGTTCTGTACCTTCTCAATCGCGCACACGTTTACTGTCCAATCTACATCCATGATCAAGCACACTGGCTGGAAATTGCCAACAATATAGGTACAGGGGGTTGACATCTGTTGTAAAATGGGGCCTATGCACAGCACTACTTAGGCCATGCAGCTCTCTCTCTCTCTCTCTCTCTCTCTCTGAAATCATTCTCTGTACTGATCCACCCCAAGCAGTTCCAGCCCATTGACCATTTCAAGGGCCATTTTTCATTTGACAACAACTGTCCATGCATCCAGTAGTTCCGATCCATCCTTGAAACCCTGGACGCTAGCCCGCTAGCGTCTTCACAACCTCGTTAGAAACAAGTGATGGATCAGCGATCATCGTCATTCTGGGTCCTCTTTTCTCCGGGCGCCCTCCGGTAATTTTCTCCCCGTTGAACTTGTTGGTCGCACATGGTCCGAGCTGTAAAACCTGTACTTTTTCCCCCCAGAGCACCGACCCGTTGTTCAGCTTGAATTTGTTTTATGTTTTTGAGTTTTATTTTTTGTTTTTCCCTCTTCAAGATTGTGCGCTCGGGGCCGGGAGAAGTTCGGCGGAACATATTCTCCCTGCGTAGGACAGGAGCTCCATTCAGCCTCGAGCGTTGGATAGTCCTATTCCAAACTGGATCTGGCATGGTCTGGGTGATCCGGGCCTCGTTGCGTCCACTGGCTTTGAATTGATGTACTAACTCATTCATGCATTCCATAGATCAAGGCCGAAAGCCGTTGCGTAGCGTCGCATCACGGGCAGCTGGGAACGAACTGCCCCGGTGAACTCAGTAGTACAAATTTACATACAGTGACATGATTGTAGACCAAGTACTGTACTGTAGGGGCGTCAGTCGCGACTCTTTGGTATATGCCCCGAGAGCGTTAACATCCATCCTGCATCGATGGAGCTTGGGGATTCTAACCCATGCGATAGGCACGAGGGGAGGCATAGGTGAAAAAGGTTTGTCTTTCCAAGGCAATGAAATCCATCCATGTGCATATTACCAAAAAAAAACAATAATAATTGGGATGAGGGATTGTATTCAGCTGCCCAACACGATCCAGACTCACCACCATGGTCAAACAGGGGGGGGTTGTTTGGGACTGGTCACTTCCAGTCATCGGGGCCCCAATCACGAAGCACTCTTACCATTAAATAACCATAATTATCTATAATTGTGACCCTCCCCCCCGAATCATTGGGGCCAAACCAAAGAGACTCGACAAGAACAAAAACAAGAATCGCGGCCTTGATTCAGTTGTGTATGTATCTCAATCCGGCACCTGTCTGCCATTGCCTTCCAAATGTATTCAATGTTGGGCTATTCGATAAAACGATGTCCAGACTTGAGTGTTTCAGCTTTGCTCTTCTCGCTTTTACAATATCTGCTAATTGGATCTCTGTTGTTTCTTTCGCATGTGTGCCTCACCGTCTACAGCCTGTGAACTCGAGTGGAGAATGAAGTGGGTATTTTACTTCATCCGGTCGTGTGCACTTGACAGAGCCTGGCCTTTATCATGAACACACACCGTTCTCGTCGGGTAGTGGCTCAGAACCTCTTTCGACGTGCTGTAGATAAGTCAGGTGGAGTACAACACTTAACATCTATATTGATGTGGTATGTTTACTTGGGTACAGTATAGCCAGGTAAACACTTCCATTTACGCTCTTCAGGCTCGGGTCGTGCGTGTCGCTGGGGCCTCAGACAAAGCTACAGAAGAATGACCTACATCTCGATCGTGTCTCATGGAATCGGCGGAATCGGCGAATGATGAACGATACCGCTGCTTCTTCAGTATCGAGACCAGTTGCAGACCTGGAGACTACACAATGATATTCAAGTTTCAAACCATTCAGATCGATTTACGGGAGAAGATCAGCGCAAGATGGAAGGGATTGGCGCAATCTCTTTCTCCAAGGTTCGCGGAAGTTTTTGATTGTTGTGACTTGATTTTATCGGGTCATGGGACCGCAAGCTATGTACTTTCGCCAGGAGATGGAGTACAACATATTGCCATGTAGGTAGAACAATGTAAATGAATTAGGGAGATCGAATTGACAAAGTTACTAGCAGGTATTTGATTCAAATTAAAGCCTATACTGCTCGGCTCTTCACCGTCTCAATCAAGCAGGCCGAGTCGGGCAAAGTGCCTTGCAATAATGTGGGTACAACGGTACGGTACTAGAATTTACAAAGTGATCTTGAGTTGCTGACACATTAGCTCGACGTCAATCATCGAGATGATCCATTTCATAGCAAGGAATGTAAGTATTGGCCGTAACACCTTTGATGCTCTCTAACACCAGTACTAGGTGAGATGAAGAAAATCTTCATAAGAACCTGGATACGACTAAGCGCCATATATTTCAGAATTTCCTTAGTATGTACATTGTACTCCGAGTATCGTACTAGCTACTAGTGATGCACCATGAACCGTATGACTTATGCAGTATGTTTAGTCCTATGCACACCCAACATCTACAGATGAAACATCAATTACTATTGAAATGGGAATCTGATAATTGACATACATTGGCATGTACATATGTGGATCAGTACTACAGTATGTAGTACTAGTGATTCAACGGCGGTTGTGCAGGTATTTTGCATGTATATGGCACATCTACTGATTGTATGCCACGCTGCTGTAACATTTAGTAGAGGACCATCAAGTGCTACTATTATTCGAATGCTGACAATGCGATCAATCAATGGTCTTCGGTCCCGTCTCGCGAGATCTGAGAGACCCGCGAAATGTGCTGGCATGAAGATAACTAGTGGAGTCCCTGTCCTAATGAAAACAATTCAGCTCTGATGCAAATTACCTAATATCATCACCTTGGTTCTCAGGCCCCACTTCACAACAGGTCAGCAAAGGTCGGGAGGTCCCATCCAGAACAGACTCTTGTCACAGGCTAATCCGCTTCAAGAGCTTAGTGCTATGCCGAGCTTGAGGTTTGGCCAGTCACAATGCAGAGCGGAACCCCATCTGAGGCCCATCGACTACACGGTGCCGGGTCTCGATCTCCTTACCGAGGCGTTACAGACCGTATGGGAAGTTTCACAACAACGAGGATGCAAGTCAAAGGGTTAGCGCCAGAGAAAAAAAAATAGGAATTTTCTTCACCTTTTGAACTCATTTTGTTTAATTGTGTTTTGTGGTACTTTTTTTTTGCAATCATAAAGTTAGAATATTTTGGATTTAGGAAAAGGAAAATAAAGAAAACTCTTATTATCTTGATTGGAATAGTATTTCCTTTTTGAACAGGGACGCTTAGATGTCCTGAGACCCATAGATCCAGAAATGGGGCTTTGCCTCCTGTCGATTCTTTCTCATTGCCCTCCCAAGCGTCATTTCTTCTTTCCTTCACCACGTTTTTGTCTATCCGCTTAATCCCCTTTGGTGAGAGGTCGGTGTCCCTTCATCCTGTTTGGCACTTCTCCCAGGCGTGGTCCGTCTCGCATTGTTGGCCTTTTGTGGTGTTTCTCTTCCTGGAAACTCGTCGTTGTCGCCTTGGTCAACGAAGGCTGCATACACATCTCTGAAGGCTGAACGGAAAAATTGTCAGCCGGAGAGAAGAGCGCTCGAAAGTCAAAAATCGAGGGCGACACAGTAACACCTTTTAGCACTGTGTAATCGGACAAGAGGCGTCGTCATGACTGCTGCATCCCCAGTGCCTCACGCTGTTCCACCAGAGGGGATCAATGGCGCATCTGGTCATCTCTCACACAATTTACCTCGCTATCAAGCCATTGCGATGAATCCCAATCCACCTACGCATCCGGCAATGCCCCCGCCAGAGCAAATGGTACAAAATCATCACTACCGTCCCTATGCGCCGCCTCCAGCGCACGAATCACACTCTGGACCTCCGCCTCCACCACCCGCGCCTGCTCTTTCTTCCCTCGACCAAATCGAAGCTCGTTTGCGGCAACTCGAACATGAGGAAATGAACCGCATGGCTGCTCGCCAGCACCTGTTAGCGATCCGCAAACGCGAGGATGAGGAATTTCGGAGAATGACCGAGAGTGCGGAGGCTGAAGAGGAGGTACGCGATTGACCAATTCCGTCACCAAGATCCATGTACTGCGTGAGTATGGAAGCAAAGCAGCAGGCTGACTAGCAGGATTTGATGGATTACTGTAGGATCTTCGACGTCAACGAAAGAAGATCAAGAGAGAGTCCATGGGTCTTGGACCCAATCAGCCAGGCGATTCCCCTCCCATGCGGCCAACACCGTCTCGTCGATTGTCGGAAACCAGTGCTGCGACGACGCTGGCCTTCTTCAAGCAACAGAGCCCTCCGGAACCCCGTCAAACGCCCTTACCACCCTTGTCACGCACGCCGCAGCCGCCACCTCATCTGATGCATCCTCAGTCCCAGCACCCTTCAGCCCCTCGTCCGCCCTCTGCAACCCAGCATTCGCATTCGCAAGCTCATCCTTCTCAAACTCAACCCCAACATCAACAACCTCATCAGCATCCTCACCCGCACCATTCGTCTCATCAGCATCAAGCCCCACACCTGCATCCGCATTCTCATCCGCACCCTCATTCGCACCAACACCCCCACCAGCATCAAGGCCACCAGCATCAATCCCACCAGCACCACCACCAGCATCACAATCAGCATCACCAATCTGTCAATTCGCAAGAACAGATGAATGGCACAGGATCTGTGCGCCGGAAACAAAAGTATACGATCAAAAACGTGGAGGCCTGGGGAGAACGCCATGGCCGCCCTGCAGCCCATGATCCCTCCGGGCGTGCGCTCTGGAAGCGGCCCTCGGATGGGAGCTTGGTGTATCTGACTTGCCCAATTCAAGGTTGTGGCAAGTCTGACTTTGTCACCTTGCACGGCTTCATGTGTCATTTGACCAAAAAGCACAAGGACCGAACTCTGGGCAGCCAGTCGCGCGCTCTCGAGATGTGTGGTGTGATCTATGACCCGAATGCGCCGCTTCCCCCTGTACAAGCGTCCAACCGCGCGTCCATGGAAGACAGTCCACTGGAGGGAGGTGTTGACGATGAAGGCCACGATCACGAGATGGATTCAGAGCCTGAGGACAGCGAAGAGTCGCGAGAGGAGATGTACCGGATGAAGACGGAGGCATCCGAGCGGCACATGCTCGATGGACAGCGAACTCCCGAATCACAGAATGCCTCGCCCATTCCTGCCAGGCCTACCATGAGTAGCTCAAACAAGCCCTCGATCTCCTCGATCATTGACCGGACCCCGGATTCGGGATCCGGCCGTGAAACCCTCTCATCGGTGCCCTCTTCTGACTCCCTGTCTCAGGGGCTCACGCCGGTATCCATGGAACAATCTGTGCCATTGAAGCGCAAATATGAGTATTCTCCAGAGAAGGAGAACACGGAGCCCAGGCTTGGCTCTGCCAGTGATTGAACGATCCATGCTGCGTCATTTAATGAAACCCACACGCCGTCTACGCGAAGCATCTTGACTTGACGGAGCTTCTTCATGAGCTGGGTATAGTCTCGAGGCACCCAAAACATCAACCTAATTATTTGCCTGACACACTTGCATGAGCCACTCATGCATGCATGTTACGTTGTGTATCATGTTTCCACAGCGTTTAATCGTGCTGCTCTTGATGTCTCTCAAATACCCATTGTTTATTGGCTATTTTTCACCACCTGTTTTCTCGACCCCGGATTAATTTCCCGGCTTGCGAGTCTGTGTTCTCGTCGCGGGCGACGGCCTGTGGGTCATGTAGAAGGCCCGTTAATGTTCCCTTTTCCTCTGTTGTACATTGCCCTCATGAGGTTGATGTTGCGGATGCATGTCCCCCCTCATCCTGATTTTACACAAGACTTGTCGCATAACTATCAGACCTGTCAATGAACACCATGATCCTATTGTCATTAACCTGAAAAAAAATCGATTTGGTAACAAATGAAGCCCATAGACCATAGACCTGAATTTGAAGGATGCCCACAAGGAAGAGACCAATCAGAGAAGTGAGGCTCGCTATCGCATGCCCTGGGAATACTTGTACTTGTTTGTTGAGATATGAGGCAACACCATCTGAGAAGATGGTGAGAACATTCTCCTTCTTTGATGCTGACTTAAAAAAAAAAAACTCAGAGTGTGCCCTTGCAAATCGGGCCCGTCTATATTTGCCATTATTGATGACACCAGCGCACCAGCAGATCTTGGATTGAGAAGCCCCACACTACGTCAATCTTCAGGGCACGTCGGAGACGAAACTGCCATTGTGCACCGCCCCGTCGAAGCTCTGGTAGCGGGGAGTCTTCATCAAAGTACAATGACTGCATTTCAGGTTGCTATGCCTCGGAGCGTTTATTGAAACGGTTTGTACAAATTTTGAAGCCAGTGGGAATCTTGGAGGCATCTGTTAGAACTCCCTTTGAGTCTTGCGCCCGCACAACCAACAAAGCACGCTCCGACGCGGAGGAGACCGTCTCTGCCGAACCCGAGATCGACAATCACGAAATAGCACCGTTCAGACTCAATTGCACTCTTCGCTTTGCTCACCATGGCGGAATCACTTGCGGATGCTATGGAGCAGCTACGGATAGCAGCCAGCAGTATCGACCCGGTGACGATACAAAGTCACCTTGAGGCGCCCCGCAACGACGACAACCGCATGTCCGATACCCCCAGACCACGCAAGAAAACGTCGAGAACGGGGACCGAATTGCTCAATGAGCTGGAGGACGAATTTTTGACACCATCGTCTAAATTCAGCACGGCTTGGCTTGATCAGTTACAATCGTACGTCATTGACATCTCTGCTGCTCATTGTTCTCTATAGGTCACTAACGATTGACCGGTATAGACGATGGGACGCGCCTGCAGATACAACAGATTTGTTCGAGATTGCGCCGACACAGACGAGAACGGTGACCCGATTCACTCGGGAGGGGCTCGAAGGACGCGTGACTGGATACCGCGAAGTCACGATACCAGCTACAAGCGAAACGGCGAAGAACTCGACCTCTCTCCTTCGTCGACCAGCCGGTCGTGCAGACTTCGTTCGTGGCGCTGCGGGATTTTTCCCCTTTGCGCCCGGGGGCTTGGACGCCGTGGAAGCTCTGGCGGAGATGGAGGCAGATGCTCAGGTCGAGCAGTCTCGGTCTGGTGGCAAAAAGGCAGGCTTGGACCGGATCATCAACTTTGGTGCCGAGGGTGGCCTTCTCACAATTCCTCCTG
Organism: Penicillium oxalicum; assembly: GCF_001723175.1. NCBI lineage: Eukaryota > Fungi > Ascomycota > Eurotiomycetes > Eurotiales > Aspergillaceae > Penicillium > Penicillium oxalicum. The sequence goes on from NC_064655.1 coordinate 1,728,227, forward strand.
GGTTTGAGAGGGGGCTGACCTTTGCCGAAAGCAAGTCCAAAGAAGCCGCGGAGGGTGACGAGGAAGTTGAAAAGGCTCTACAAGAGGAGAGTAGTGCACCGCCCGGCGATTCCGAGACCAAGACAGATCCCAACGGAGTTGCCGATGGTGCTCATGTGGATGAAGCCAGTGACGACGACCATGACGAGGAGGATATTGATGAACTGTTGCCCGTTGAGTTCCCGGCCCTTGAGCCACGCAATCAGCTTCTGGCCGGTCTTCAAAAGCAGAAGGGGAGAGAATGGGCCCACGTCGTTGATGTGAACAAGGAAATTACCAACTTTAGTGATTTGGTTCCGGACATGGCTAGAGAATGGCCATTCGAGCTGGATACCTTTCAAAAGGAGGCCGTGTATCACTTGGAGAATGGCGACTCGGTCTTTGTGGCTGCTCATACGTCGGCTGGTAAGACGGTCGTTGCAGAGTACGCTATTGCACTGGCCACGAAGCATATGACCAAGGCGATCTACACTTCGCCAATCAAAGCGCTCAGCAATCAGAAGTACCGAGACTTCCGAAGCACCTTTGACGATGTGGGTATCCTGACTGGAGATGTTCAAATCAATCCTGAGGCCAGCTGTGTGATCATGACTACGGAGATTCTTCGCAGTATGCTTTATCGTGGAGCGGACCTGATCCGTGACGTGGAGTTTGTCATTTTCGACGAAGTGCACTATGTCAACGACCTTGAGCGAGGAGTTGTGTGGGAAGAAGTTATTATTATGCTTCCAGAACATGTCACCCTCATTCTTCTGTCAGCTACCGTGCCCAATACCTACGAATTCGCGTCGTGGGTTGGTCGAACAAAGAAGAAGGATATTTACGTGATCTCGACCCCCAAGCGACCTGTGCCACTGGAACATTATCTGTGGGCTGGCAAAGAAAAATTCAAAATTGTCGACTCCAACAAGCGCTTCATCGAAGGCGGCTGGAAGAAGGCAAATGACGTCCTGTCAGGGAAGGAAGCTAGACTCAAGAAAGAAGCCGAGGCCCAGGCTCAGGCCCAGGCCCAACGTGGTGGCGCTCAGGGTCGAGGACGTGGCCGGGGACAGGACGCAGGTAGAGGTGCTGGCCGAGGCGGAGGGCCCCGTGGCGGTGGTGGTAGAGGGCAAGCCGGTGGGCGAGGGCAGCCTTCCAACCGTGGAACGGGTAACATCGCTCGCACTGGGCGTGGAGGAGGCAGGCAATCCGCCGCTCAGGACAAGAACACTTGGGTTCATCTGGTATCGCATCTTCGTAAGGAGGATCTGCTTCCAGGTTGTGTGTTCGTCTTCTCCAAGAAGCGATGCGAGGAAAACGCGGATTCCCTCAGCAACCAAGACTTTTGCAATGCGACAGAGAAAAGTTTGATCCATATGATGATCGAGAAGTCCCTGACTCGTCTCAAGCCAGAAGACCGAACTCTGCCCCAAATTCTTCGGCTGCGCGAGCTACTCAGCCGCGGTGTCGCTGTTCACCATGGAGGTCTGCTGCCCATTATGAAAGAAGTAGTTGAAATTCTCTTTGCAAGGTCCCTGGTCAAGGTGCTCTTTGCGACAGAAACTTTTGCCATGGGTCTGAACTTGCCTACTCGTACTGTTGTGTTCTCTGGTTTCCGCAAACACGACGGCAAGGGCTTCAGAGATTTGCTCCCCGGAGAGTACACACAAATGGCCGGACGTGCTGGCCGCCGAGGTCTCGACACTGTGGGTTATGTGCTTATAACCAACAGCGGCAGGGACGAGGCCCCTCCTGCCGGTGCTCTGAAGAAGATGATTTTGGGCGACCCGACGAAGCTTCGTTCTCAATTCCGTCTAACCTACAACATGATTCTGAACCTACTTCGAGTGGAGGCTCTCAAGATAGAAGAGATGATCAAGAGGAGTTTCAGCGAGAATGCCACGCAAGCTTTGCTACCAGAGCACGAGAAGCAAGTCCAGCTGTCGGAGGCCAGCTTGGAAAAAATCAAGCGGCCCCCGTGCGAGATTTGTGATGTGGATCTCGCTGCCTGCCATGCTGCGTCGATGGAGTATGAAAGACTCACGACAGAGCTTTACAGTGGCCTGCCAACAACCCCTGCAGGTAAACGGCTGTTCGAGGTCAAAAAAATGGTCGTCTATCGAAAGGTACTACTCCGCCCCGCATCCAGATCCAAGTTGAAGAATCACAGCCAAGGCCCCGGTACTGATTATTTCTTCTAGGACGGCATTCGTACGGCAGGTGTTATCACGAAAGAAGGCATCACCACCGGTACTGTTCCTTGCATTACTGTCCTCGAGATTGGCACAGTCTACAACCGCCGCCATCCCAGTGACGTGCTGCCATTCCTTCCAAAGTTCCGACCTTACTTCCAAGCCCTTCCTTCGAACGGTGCATCCATGCATCTGAAAATCTGCAAGATCCCTGTGACCGACGTGGAGTGTATCACGACCACAAGATGCAAGGCTGGCGGACCCATCTGGTATTTGAACATCAAAAAAGGCAAGAAATCCCTTTTCGGAGATGATCAACCAACTGAGCTAACAATTGAAAACAGAAGCGATCAAATTTGCGGAGAAGGAACTAACCAAGTTGACTTCTTCGTGGCTTAGTGAGCGATGGGACGAAATCGACTGGGTACGCATCAAGGAATTGCAGTCACGAGATATCATTGATCAACGAAGAGCTCAAGCCGAGTTCATTCAATCGTGCCGCTGCATGGAATGCCCGAAATTCATTGAACATGTAAGTGCACACGAAAACGTTGACATCCGCCGGACCTGAATGCTGATTTTGATGCCTCCCTGTCCAGTTCGAAATGCAACATGATGAATGGCAAGTCAAGGAGAATATCTCGCAATTGAAGCAATTGATGTCGGATCAAAATCTCCAGCTTCTCCCTGATTACGAACAGCGAATTCAGGTTTTGCGCGAGCTCGGGTTCGTCGACGAGCATTCTCGTGTGCAACTCAAGGGCAAGGTGGCCTGTGAAATTCACTCCGCCGACGAGCTCGTATTGACGGAGCTGGTTCTCGAGAACGTCCTGGCCGAGTACGAACCGGAAGAGATTGTCGCGCTCTTGTCAGCATTCGTATTCCAGGAGAAGACCGAGAGCCAGCCCACCTTGACCCCCCGACTTCAGAAGGGCCAGGAGGCCATCGTTCGCATCGCAGAAAAGGTGAACAACTACCAAGTCCTGCACCAAGTCATTCAATCAAGCGAGGATTCCAACGACTTTGCCAGCGAACCTCGCTTCGGTCTTGCTGAAGTGGTCTACGAGTGGGCCAAGGGAATGTCCTTCAACCGGATCACTGATCTCACCGACGTGATGGAGGGGACAATTGTTCGAACCATTACTCGCTTGGATGAGACTTGTCGCGAGGTGAAGAATGCAGCCAAGCTTGTTGGCGACCCGAACCTGTACACCAAGATGCAGCAGGCACAGGAACTCATCAAGCGCGACGTCATCTTTGCGGCGTCCTTGTACATGTAAACAGCCGTGCGAGTGCACTGTCTGGACTATGTGATGATTCTATTATCCTTTTGCGCGCTTAGGTTCGCATGAAACCGCATGTTTTTTTTACGAGTCAATGTCCTTGATATCGGATAGCCACCGATCGAACAAGATACTTAGTATGACAGACTGATTCCTGCCTATTTAATCCACCTGACCGGAACATGTAACTTTGCAATACTCCCAGCGACCAATTGATTTTCTCGATGGCTGGTTTAGAATAGAAAATCTTTGGGCCCAAGAGTACATTGATCCATACTACAATTTCAGTGTGTGCGGCCAGTGCTGATTAGCTGCGGGGTGACCGCCCGCGAAAATCCCAGAGGAATAAATCCTTCCCCCTCTACACTTTTTTTCGACCTCCACCTCCACCCTCGCTTTGGGCTTATTCGTCCTTTGCATTTCCTGGGCCCGTCCCCAAATTCTCACAAAATTCTGACATCCTTTCTGTCTTGACGGTGCAGACCCATTTCCACTAGGGATATACCGTGTGGAGGCTGCCTATTTCTGGTTCGTCTTTGTGTGTGTGTGTCTGTGTCTTGTAATCTTTTGGCGCCGGAGTGCCCAGCCGTTGCGAACATGGACGTTTCGGCCCTGCGAGACCGTATTCAGGCGACCTTGGACGCGAACACGAGTAACCGTCAACAAGCCGAGTTGGATCTGAAATATGTATGGTCACCGCGTATTCTTGATTTGGTTGTCTATCGGACCACGAGACTGACCGTCGGGGTGCCCTTCCCCTCTCTAGGCCGAAACGCAGCCCGGATTTATCAATGCACTGCTGGACATTCTCCAAACCGAGCAAAACAATGCCGTTCAGCTTTCTGGTTAGTGGGCCGAGAGGGAAATCCTCCTTATCTGCGATTAGTCCATGTATTCTAACCAGCCCTGGCTCGTGCTATTGTAGCCGGTGTTTACTTGAAGAACCGCATCAGCCGAGGATGGGCGCCGGTGGAAGACAACCCGCAAAGGGCTCCTATTCCCGAGGCTGAAAAGCCTGGGTTCCGAGAGAGACTGATCCCTGCGATGGCCTCGACACCCCCCAATGTTCGCGCTCAGTTGGTCCCGCTCCTCCAAAAGATCCTCCAAAACGACTTCCCCGAGCGCTGGCCCGGCTTCCTCGACCTCACCCTTCAGCTGCTCGGTACAAATGAGGCAAACACGGTCTATGCCGGTCTGCAGTGCTTGCTCGCTATCTGCCGGGTGTACAGATTCAAGGCTGGCGAGAAGCGGGAAGAGTTTGATAAGATTGTGGAGCATACGTTCCCTCAGCTCCTCAGCATCGGCCAGAGACTGGTTGATGAGGAGAGCCTCGAGTGTGCTGAGATGTTGCGCATCGTGGTCAAGGCTTACAAGCATGCCATTTATGTAGGCGGCCCTTGTTGAACATGACCTATCTCTTCTTCCCCCCACGGTGTTCAACAAAGTGCATTACTGACGATTTGATTGATGCTTACAGTTCGAGCTGTCTCCGGCTTTGCAAACTCACCAGGCCACCGTGGACTGGTGCACTTTGTTCCTGCGCATCATCTCCAAGGTTCCTCCTGCCAGTGCCATGGCGGAGTCGAAGGAAGAGCGTGAGCTGAACCACTGGTGGAAGTGCAAGAAGTGGTCCTATGCGAACCTGAACCGTCTTTTCATCAGGTACGCGGCACACCTGATTCTTATATCGTTGGGACCCATTTTGAACTAAGGGGGAAGAGCTAACGTGTTAAACTTTGGTTGACACAGATACGGTAACCCTACTACGCTCACAAAATCCTCTATCCCCGACTACACACCCTACGCTAAGACCTTCATCACGAACTTTGCCCCCGAAATTCTCAAGGGCTACCTCCAGAAGATTGACAAGTGGGTCTCTAAGTCGCAATGGCTCAGCAACGCCGCTTTGTCTTATACTCTGGTGTTCATGGAGGAGTGCGTCAAGCCCAAGGCTATGTGGGAGCACTTGAAGCCGCACATGGACAACCTGATCGCACACTTCGTGTTCCCCATCATGTGCCAGTCGGATGAGGATATCGAGCTTTTTGAGGACGATCCTTCGGAATACCTTCACCGCAAGCTCAACTTCTACGAGGAGGTGTCCGCTCCCGATGTCGCGGCCACCAACTTCCTCGTCTCTTTGACCAAGAACCGCAAGAAGCAGACCTTCTCTATTTTGACCTTTGTTAACAGCGTGGTCAGCAAGTACGAGTCTGCCGCCGATGATCAAAAGCAGCCGCGTGAGAAGGAGGGCGCTCTTCGAATGATCGGCTCCCTGGCTTCTGTGATCTTGGGCAAGAAGAGCCCTATCGCCGATCAAGTTGAGTACTTCTTCGTCCGTCACGTCTTCCCTGAATTCCGCAGCCCCCACGGTTTCCTTCGTGCGCGTGCTTGCGACACCCTAGAGAAGTTTGAACAGCTCGACTTCAAGGATCCCAACAACCTGATGATCATCTACCGGAACATCCTGGAATCCATGACCGATCCCGAGTTGCCCGTCCGCGTGGAGGCCGCCCTTGCCCTGCAGCCTCTGATCCGCCACGATGTCATTCGCACCTCCATGCAGCAAAACATTCCCCAGATCATGCAACAGCTCTTGAAGCTGGCCAACGAAGTTGACGTGGATGCGCTCGCCAATGTGATGGAGGACTTTGTCGAGGTCTTCTCTGCCGAACTTACTCCCTTCGCCGTCGCCCTCAGCGAACAATTGCGCGACACCTACATGCGCATTGTTGGCGAGCTTCTGGAACGCAATGCTAACAAGGCTGGTGACGACGAGGGATACGGAGATTTCCTGGATGACAAGAGTATCACCGCGTTGGGTGTGTTGCAGACCATCGGCACTCTCATCCTCACCCTCGAGAGCACCCCGGATGTGCTGCTGCATCTCGAGACTATTCTGATGCCCGTCATCAGCATCACTCTGGAGAACAAGTTGTATGATTTGTATAACGAGGTCTTTGAGATCATTGACAGCTGTACTTTTGCGTCCAAGTCCATCTCGCCCACTATGTGGCAGGCCTTTGAGCTGATTCACAAGACATTCAAGGCTGGTGCCGAGCTCTACTTGGAGGATATGCTTCCGGCTCTGGACAACTACGTTTCCTACGGCTCCGACATGCTCGTGCAGAACCCCGCTTACTTGGCTGCTATTGTGGGCATGGTGGAGGACATCTTCCGCGACGAGAAGGTCGGCGGTGTTGACCGCATCTGCGGCTGCAAACTGGCCGAGACTCTCATGCTCAACCTTCGCGGCCACATCGACCAGTACATCCCCCTGTTCATCGAGTTGCCTATGGTCGTGATCGATGCGGGTGAGGCTCGCACCAAGTCCTACCGGATCCACTTGATGGAGATGATCATCAACGCCATTTACTACAACCCCGCCCTCAGCTTGCAGGTTCTGGAAGCCAAGGGTTGGACCAACAAGTTCTTCAGCACCTGGTTCTCCAGCATTGATCAGTTCCGTCGTGTCCACGACAAGAAGCTGTCCATTGCTGCGATCAGCTCGTTGTTGACCATGAAGGCAGCCGATGTTCCCGTGAGCGTCCAGCAAGGCTGGCCCCGATTGCTGCAAGGCGTGACTCGTCTCTTCCAGACTCTACCTGCTGCTCTCAAACGTAAGCATTCCTCCCACCCTCCCTTAAACGAAATTCTTGTTTACTGACCCTTGACCAGAACGTGAGGACGCCACTCGCGAGTCGGACTTTACTTTGGATGACGACGAGGAGGAAGATGATGAGGACAACGACTGGGACGGCGAGGTTGAGTGGAACGAGGGCGAGGAAGTCGAGGAGGCCATTGAGGGGGACATTGCTGATGAGAGCGCCGCGTACATTGACTTCCTGAACAAGGAAGCTCAAAAGTTCAGCAACTTCGCCGATGACGATGACGATGACGAGCTGGATGAGGAGAGTCTGCTTGAGACCCCCCTGGACAAGCTCGAACCCTATGGCATGTTCAAGCATGTCTTCTTGAGTACGTCCCACCTTGTGTCGCTGATATCCCCGACCCATGCTGATTCTTCTTTGTGTCATTTTCCAGGTCTCCAATCCGAACAGCCTCAACTCTATGAGAGCTTGACCAAGGTTCTGGGTCCCGACGAGCAGCAGATCCTTCAGTCTGTCTTCCACGAGGCTGACGCGAAGGCGCTGGCCGCTGCCAACGCCGAGGCCGCCGCCGCCGCGGGCATGCAATCGAACGGCAACCAATAGAGAACCTCTCCCTTTTTTTTCATCTCCATCGCCCATCGAAACACTACGGTTCCGGTTGAGATTGGAGACCCTTTTCAACTGGTCTCCGTCCACGTCGACTGTCACGAGACATATGCCCAGTTCATGTCTTTTTTCCACCACCTCTTTAGATCATTCATGTCTTTCCTCGTCTCTTTATCTCTTCCCCCTTCCCCCCCCCCTCTTGGCCTGCCTCACTGTTTAATGTGACTTGTTCATGCTGCTCCCCCTGTCATTCACCATGTTGATGTGCTCCCCAAAAGTCCTCATCTCCTGCCCATCTTCCATATCCCCTTTCCCCATTTTTCATTTACTCTTCTGAAATCCATGTTCGGTTGCACAGATTCCCCGCCCCCGAGACTTTTGTCCTTATCATGATATAGTACATCCGCCCTCCCCCTCGCGATTCGAATTGCCATGGGAACACTCATTCTATTTGACCACTGTTTCACCCGACATGGGACTCTCTTTTCTGCTCACGCGTCCTGTAGTCGGTTCGAAAATTTTACACTGTACTAGTCTGCTGTAGCAACTCCCCTGTTCTTTCCCCCGGCGCTCTCTCGTCCCACCTTTGGCCCGTCATGTCATGTGACTTGTCCTGTCCCGTCCCGAGAGAGAGGCCAACCACTCGACCTGCCAACGTCATGATGATGAAGCTCTTCTCGACACCAGCGGGGCAGACCAGGTCGTCACGTCAGTTTCCGTGGCTGGTTGAGCAGTACAGTACTGTCGGTACTATCGGTACTGTCAATCCTGTCAGTATTCTCCCAGTTGTGTCTGATGTACGGCAGCTTTTGTAAATGACATTTCGCCCCCGAAACGGAAAGCTGGGTTCCTCCCCTTCTTTATAAATGCATCCTCTTCACACCGGATTTTGAACGACAGAATCCATTCCTCTCCTTACACCCACCCACACTCATAATACCCCCTCTTTTTTGACGCACAAGCTCTCTTCTCCGGTGATCACCCTTGGGACTCATCAAGTAAGTATCGCAAATTACCATATCTCATCTTCTCCCCAAAACCACATCTCTCCATTTTATACCTCCCCATTATTATCAGCATCAGCCTCAGCATCAGCATCCCCGTTCACACCCTCCCAAATCCAAATACTCCTGTCTCTTTCTCCCTCTCACCCTAAAATTAAATAAACACGCAGAAAGACAGACTGATAATCCAAAGCCCCTCACTAACATCTGAACCTTTCCCCCAAGAACCCCCACCAAATCAACCATCCACAATGTCCGCACAAGGTCGTCAATCCCCCGAGCCCCAAACCCAATCAGGCTCCCAGCTCCACGACCCTCCCGCCACCGGCAAGATCGACAACACCTCCAGCACCGGCGGGAGCCAGGCCCCCGAACTATCTCATGAAAAGGCACACAATCAGTCTGCCTCTGGCTCGTTGGAGAGTAACCCCACACATGCGCTGGAGGAGTTGGAGGCGGAGAAGTTTAAGAAATAATGAAGGGATTAGGGGAGTATGGGGACACATACATCCACGCGATGAGACAGAGGGGGAAACCTGGTATGGAAGGGGATGATGAGCGTGGATGTGCATGCGGTCTAATTGAACATATTGAACGAGAGGGGATTTTATTTTCCTTTTTTTTGAGGAGTGAACTAGAAACTTTATGATCTTTTTTTTTTGGCTTCTTTTTACATTTGGGAGAAGATTGGGGGGTTCGGGTTTGTGCATGATTGTTCAGGGGATATTTGTATCTGTTGGTAGAAGTGTAGATCTGGCGGGGGAAACAGGGGTGAAGATACTAGGGGGGAATTTTACAAGATTGATGATATGGTCCAGGTGACGCTGCGAGTTTATCAAAGGATTCATCAGCTGGATTGTTGTCCTTTTTCTCCCCTTTTCCTCTTTGGACTAAATACACTGTAGGGTAACGAGGAGCAGTGAGGGGAGCAATTGCATTCGTAACTTCATATCGTAAACTTTCAAGGTAAAAAAACGGGGGAGGAAAAAAAAAGGGTGTCCCAGGCAAGACTCGGTCGCAGCGACTCCTACCTTACAAATTCGAATTGTAAGCCCAAGGAGCTTAGGCTATTTTGAAAGAGAGAAAAGACATGGCTTGTTGACATCGCACCCAAGAAAAAAACACGCTCTTGCAAAAAAGGGGGAAAGAAAAAAAACGAATCATCATCAAAGAGAGGAAGGGTATTGCAGGTCTGCCTATCTAAGCCTTAGGCTCGGCAGGGGCAACGGTGCCAGCGGGCTCGGAGGCGGGCACAGTTCCAAGGGCAACGCCAGCGGCCTCACCGGCAGTGGCGGAGACACCCTGCGCCTCACCAGTCTTGGTCTCTCCCGACTTGCCCTGCTTGAGGTTGGCCAGGTGGCGGGCCTCGGCGTGGATATCGAGCACCTGCTTCTCTGTCTTCTGGTAAAAGTCACGGAGCTTCTGACCGGAAGGAGTGCCAATGGCCTTCTCAAAGTAGGAGGCCAGGCCACCAAAGCTGCTGACAGCCTTGTCCGAAATCTTGTAGTTGTTGTCCAAGTCCCGCGCGCGGGTAGTGGCTCCAAGCTTCTGGTCCAAGTTGGTCAGGTAGCTCTGGAACTTGGTGGAAACGCCATGTTGTTGGTCCAGCGCAATCGCCTTCTCCAGCGCCTTGTCGCTCACCACGTATCCATGAGCGAGGTACTCGGCAAAGATACGAGATCGAGGCTTCTCCTCCTGAGGAATGTGGTGCTCCTCCTTGGACTCGGCGTCGGTCGCCCCCGCGGATTCCTGGGCCAAAGTTCCGATGCTCTTGGCCGCCTCGACGTGCACGGCAGTCGAACCCAATTGAGTTTGATCCAAAAGAAGGGCAGTCTTTGCGGCTCTATATATGGGTAGAGAATGTGAGTGAGATTCAAACTAAACGAATGTGGGCGCCTTGTAAAAGGGGGGGGGGAAGGACAAGAGGGGGGCGACAGCCGATGCTGGCACCATTTCGGAGTGCGGGGTAACTCACGCTTCTTTCTCAAAGGTCACGGTAGCCGACTTGGACGCCTCGGGCTCAGACGAAGTGGGAGTGACGGAGAGACTGGTGATCTTTCCACTATGAGGTAAGTTTTTCCTTAGCAAGCGTCGTCATGATTCAGAAAGATCTCCTCTTTCGTCTCGCTTTCTGCTCTCTGAAAGCTCATGCGGGGCAACCTACCAGAAACTGAAGAAATCGCGCACCTCCTTCTCGGTGGTGGCGTGGGAGATATTGGAAACGTGGATGGTGGAAGCCTCAGACATTTTTGATGATGATGAGACTGCAAAGTCAGAGAGGTTGTAGTTTTGAGAGAATAGAAAAGGTGTCGTGGAAATGAAGAGGGTTGGTGTTATGTGAGATTCCCGGAGTGTCCACCTTATTTATGTCACACCTGCGCCACACATGACGCAAGAGCGGGGCTGCACAGCCGCGTGTCTGGTCCGTGTCGTACATGTGAAAGTCCACAGATTCTTGACTGGAGGTGCTTGATTTGGAAACTTAAACGTGCTCGGCATGGATTGCAAGCCACTGCATACCAGGCAGAATAATTGAATTCTGCAAATGTGGAACGTATCTGACCAACGGATCGGATGGTTAAAAAAAAAGGACAGCAAATCGTCCGTACGTCGAAACTGGGTCTCGGAGGAAAAGGTACGAATCGAAGCTTGGCATTTCTTTAATGCATGTTGACACAACATTTGTGGATTGGAGACCAGAAGGCTGCTCCCAGAACCGATACTTCGAGCACCCCAAACAAGTTAAACCAGGATTCCCGCAGCTTGGGAGTGAATGAGAGCCTTGGAAAGCTCATCCAAACGAGCATTCGCATATCTAGACTGATAACAGATATTGCAGCTCGACAGCTGTCGAGAGGGGCCCAAAAGAGAAAAAAGAAAAGGACAATAGAGAACCACGGAAGAAGCATAGCTATTTTGTAATGATGGGGCGAACAGAGAGAGGAAGAGAGAGAGAGAAAAGTTAATTGACCAAGGACACCCAACTAGGGTGTAGAATGACACTGCACCTGGCAGCAATCGAAAGAGATAATTTGGTCATCACCAATCCCGGGTGTATTCTCCTGCCGCCCAGAACAAGAGGTCGAGGGACATCGTTGGGGGTTCAACCTTTCTGCTTTCATCACATTCTCCAACTCCCGAACCCGCCGGCGTAGCTGCTCGTTCCCCCGCTTGACATGTTCGAGCTCTGATTTGTATGAGGCAGCATCCACCAACTGTGTTTGCGAGCCTGCGCTGCGATGACGGTACATAAATGGCTTGCCTGAATTGGCCGACGGGTCACTATAGCCTGCGACGGGTAGGAGGTGATGGACCCAATGGACGGGCGGCGGGAGGTCAGAGAGGGTTCTCGACTTCGCATCACTCGGGAATGCGACATGCTGGATTCCCGAGATGGCGCAATGCCCGTGATACTGCCCGACTGTGAGCTTTGGGCCGCGGTATGAGCACTCAGACTCGAGCATGACCGCTGGCGTCGGGAGGTGTGTGAAAGTGGGCGAAGCTGCCGAGCAAGGGGGAGGTTTGGAATGTGTCGGATGGATCGTTCATGGTTGAAGAGGAGGAGGCAGTTGATGCGACTGACGCTGTCTGCTGGCGCAGAACAGACAGCTCTCGAGTCAGTCGATTTACCTAGAGGGAGAGAGAAAGAGAGAGGATGTGAGTAGACAGAAGGGAAGGAAAGCAGACGCAGATGGTTCATCTTGAAACTTACCATCGCCTCTTGCTCCTTCTCCAAAGCCAAATGAAGATCCGAGGGCGACATGGGTTGAGGATGTCGGAGCGGGCCTAGAAAGTTGCACAGATAGTCCACCGTAAGTTCATATTCCCCCATGTACCCATCAGCGTGGCGTTATGCTGAATGACCTACCCTGCACAGTGCTCATAATATCGACACTCAGTGACTCCGGGATCGGATCGCTCTGGTGTAGTACCGGGCTTCGCTGGCTCCGAGACGAGCTAGATTTCTTTCGCGCAAGTTGCGAAGGCGATCCAATAGCGGGCATGATTGTTGTTGCCGCTCGAGGGCGAGGGCTGCCTTGGGCAGCTTTCAGAGCCGTGGCCATCGTGTTGGAGACAGAGAAGGAGGGGGAAAGCAAGAAGCGGATAGCGAGAAATTTGGTAAATCAGGTGGAAAGATGCGCCGCTCCGAGCCAGCAGAAGGCATGTGAATCTGATGAGCCCGGGGTCGTTGACGGGATGCTTTTATGCGCTCTGGACTCTGGCGGTGATGGGATGTGTAGATGGATGTGGCGGAATCAAAACACAACCCCCTTGATAGGAATTCTACCAAAACATTCCAAAGAGAGGGGGAGGGGGCACGATTTCCTCGTGGTGCCGATCAGTGCATCCTTAAGTTGACGCAGCAGAAGATCGGTGCAGTGGAATAAATAAGGAAGTAGTCGGGGAAACAGGCGGAGAGTATAGACTGGGGCGCTCCCATCAAGATCTCAAGCAAGACCTCAATAGTGTATTTCAATGAATGCAATGCACTAGAGCCTCCAATATTGCGCCAATCCCGACACCCGTCCGTCCATGAAATCCAGTAGAGAAAATCAAATCCACCCACGGATGAGGAGTCACACTGGGATGCGCAATATCACCCCGTCCTGCATCCTGCATCCTGCTTCCTGTTTCCGGCATCGCTGTTTGGAGGCGGCTGTGCTCCATTGGGCTGCAGCGACCCTTGCCATTGGGCTGTATACCGGTAGGTCGCATGCATCAAGTATGCCGTGACGGATCTTATTCATTGATGGAGGGTCGTCTTGCCCAGGAAAGAAAGAATGGCGACAGCTGACCTGGTCGTCTCATGGACTACCCGACCGAGGAATAGTACTCGAGCGGTCTATACGAGTGGGAGTGTGAATGGGAGGCAAGAGTGTGTTGTTGGTCTCTCATCGGCGTGGTCAGCGATGCCAATTGTAGAATGTAGAATGTAGATTTGAGCGTGCTAGAACGCTCACACACCCTTTGAGCTCGATCCACGGGCGTGTCCCGGTGAGTGCTCGGACCCTTTCTCAAGAACCTTCCAAAAGGGAACAGTCGCATTGGATTGAGCGATTCGTCAATAGTTTCTGCACGGACTCGGACATGGTCAAATCAACAGAATCCAAGAGAGTATTCTGTTATTTGATTGGCGTTTTCCCACTCGGCACGAAGAGCTCGGGTCACAGCACAAGTTGTTAAGGAAGTCGAGGCTCGTGAAAGTCCTCTTCGTGCCAGTTGAACACGCTCTTGTACTCGCCCAAACAAGCTGGACTGGAGATCGAGGTAGATACCCTGCGTCACAGATGATCTTGGCGGGCCGTTTGTATTCCGGACTCGCTGGGCCTGCAGGAAAAGGGTGGACTTCTAGAACGGTTATGACGGCCAAGGGAATCGGAGTCCGGCTATACTCGCGGATTAACACAAGGCTGATGAAGTGGGGACTGGAGGATCTGGATAAAGATGACTACGAGAATGTGTTATGTATTACTTTGTAATAATGTAGTACAGTATGTACTGTAGTATGTACAGATCTAAGATTTGCGGATACGACGCAACAGTCTTCCTCCATCTGCTTCAACCATGGCGGTTGCCGGGTGCCAATGGTTGCATCAACATAGGGTCCCTCGCATCCTGTCCAGTCAAGCGGCAATCCGCCAGGAGGTGTGGAGATAAATGCCCAGATTCATGATCTCTCTCCCTTTGTCAACTTGCAGTAAGATGCGCATCGACGAGCCTTTTCTGGTCCGATCGATCTCTCAGCTTGAGCCTGCGCATGTCCATTGTCATGTCAAGATGGAGCTACGATCCGTCCGGACTGGTGTCAGAATGGGTATCGGGAATGGCATGTCACTCCGTTCATCGTGGATCGGTCATTCCACAAAGCTGGACTAACATCCAATCTACTACTTATCTTCTCCAAGCGACAGTAGCCCACTCCTCTACCAACTGGTACCTTACCTACTGTACCTACATTTGCATACTATAAGTACTGTCAGGTCCACTCCGATCCATTAGACATGGATGACATAAGCAGACCCATCGTTCGTCCAGGCGTTCAGTTGGCCCGGTACCTGAAAAGGTGGACCGACTCCGGCGACCAAAACATTGACGTGAAGGGGAGCGGAGAGGATGGACTGCTGGGGAGCATCCGCAAGAGGAAAGGGAGAACAAAGTCACTTCTCAACTCTCTCCTCGGCCACCAAATTGGTCACCCTACCCACACTGCCTCTCTCCTCCCCCCTTTTTCTCACTCAATGCACTCCACAGAATAAATAACCCCTTCCGACTCTTCCTCATCGACGGGGAGATCATGCAAAGCTATGGCTCCGTCCACTGAGAGTCCCGCCGACATTCCAACGTTCGCGAAACCGCTCGCTCCTTACATCAAATCCCGCCAAGACGCTCTCCACATTCGCCAGGCGTTGACATCTTATCTGTGCTCCTTCATCGTCTGCGCTGACGGGACGGGCCAGTCTCCCGTCTCTCATGACTTTCTTCCTCAGTGCACTCCATCGGAGGCGGTCACGGATCTCAAGCGCATCCCGGCCAACCTGACGGGTCTTCGAAAGGACTACTTGACAGCCTTGCAAGCCAATGTCGCTGCTCGAAAGAGCTTGAAACAGGCTTCGGACGACGTTGCGGCCCTGCGACGTCAAGCAGTTCCCACCAAACACTCAGACAAACCGGCGGACGTAGCGAGGCCCGCCGCCGGTCTACAGGACTACCTTCAGCTCCTGCGTGAGCGGCAACGACAGGCCAAGCTCTCTGATTTTCAGAAATATTTGTACGAGCTGAAGACCAAGGATGCGGGGTCTCTGGGGGAACCGGATATTGCGGAGACCGCCCATCCTCTCATGTCATCCATTTCGCACGCCGATGAGGACGACACAAGTGCCAGGGGCCAGGCCGGAGAGCCTGTGACAGCGAGGGTCGATGATCTCGTATATGAGCTGGAGAGGGCGGTCGTTCGAGCTCGGATGCAGCTGGACACTGAGAGGCGTCTCTTTGAGGAGGTTCAATCGAGACACGCCTTAAGAAGCAGGGCTTCTGTGGAAGAGGTCGCCCCTGAAGTAAAAATCAGGGCCTTGCAGCGCACACGGGACGAACTTGTCCAGTGGGTGGAAGAGCGCCTGGTCAGTGAGGGTGACCCGGACGAGGGTCTCATCCCGGACCTCACGCCAGAAGAGCTGGAGGAGACCCAGAGACGGTTGGAACACCAAAGGTCACAGATCAGCGAGCAGTACACGGCTTACCTACAGGCCCGCCAGAGTCTGCTAGAAGCCGCTTCACGTGCCTGTCAACCCGTGACTGTCGCTCGGGAGCCTCCTCAATGCGCGGCGCCGCGAACTGAGATGGTTCCCCCGTCGGTGCGAGGCCCAGATCCGCTGGGGGTGCTGTCCTGGGCCACTGATGCTCTCATACCGCTTTCTCAGAGGCAAAGGGCGCTTGCCCTGCAACGATCCTACGTGACTGGGCTTCTGGCCAAGGAGAGGTCGTCGACCCTCCGTGTGTTGCATCGGCTCTCCGACGAGAGTCACCTTCTTCCCGAGTATCCCATGCCTGCTCGACAGCCACGCTCCAAGTATGCAAGCGGGGCTCGCACTTTGGGTCATTCTCCCCAGCCCGTGGACACCGCTCCCCCCGATGAGATCCTTGAAATGGCCAGAGCGTGGGCCTTTGCCTCTGAGGCTGCGATGAGCCACGAGCGAGATTTTGTCCAGCAAAAGTTGATCCTGGGAAACGAGGTCGCCCGAGATGCGCGAACACTACTTGGTGATGCATATTCTACGCTCAATCAGGACATGCCACAGGCTCTGGGCAACGGGTCTACAAAATCCACAGAGCGTCTCAAAGGGCAATTCTCTCGGCGTGCGGCAACTCAATCGTCTCGTATGTTGGATACTCCGAACGATCCGAACGGGCCCTGGTCGAGTCTCAATGGACGCGTGGGAGATGAGTAAAGATGAACCCTTATTGCGGAAGTGGTGATCCCGTGGGAGTCCCACTCCTATAAATCCAATTTCAGTCCAATCTAGAACACAGAATCCAGTGTTGAATTGGCAATGGGGACTCATCGTGCTGGACGCGCACTCTGTCTGGTGACACGGGCTCTTTGGCCCTATCTCCCAGACATTCCGACCGCCCGGACTCGGGTACTGTATTGGCTCCTCAGGATGAACTGAGTGGACCAGACTAGTGGGAGAGGCGGTGGAGCCCTGGCCTCCTTCAGCCATGACTCAAGACAATATTCCTGCCCTCCCTGTGAGGTGGTTGGCAACGACTCTGCTCGGCAACTTTCCCTTATTTTTGGAGAATGGCAATAGCTACGCAATGGATATAGGACACATCTTATTCACTCAATTCCCCTTCTGCCTACCTTCGCTTGCAAGCTGGTCGCACGAGCAGACGATGGTCAAGGCGGAGAAGTATCCACACGAATGTCTATCGAAACGAAAGAGAAAATTTTTGAAAATTGGAGAAGACCAATGACGTAGCGTGCCAGCGAGCACGGTTCCCGGATACCCACACTGACTGAGGACTTCAGAGTCATTCTTCTACAGTTCGTCCACGGTCGATGAATTCGATGGGCCTTGGGCATAGACCACAATAATACTACAATTCACAATGCAATATAGCGTGCAATGTACATATTAAATACTGTGCAGGAGCATGATTTATCCATCTTGCAAGTTGATCCTCAAATCCTCCCTGTAAGGGTGGTCGGCCCGGTGGTAGGGATAAACCAATTAGCCATGGCTCTCGCAGATGTCTGCGATGCATGTCCGGCAGTTGATCGATTTCACAAAGTACTGATCTATAACCCTCAACCTCCATCCCAGACTACATCAAGATGGACACCAGGTTTAAGCTCCATCAGTTACACAGAAAGGGACCATTATTTTTTCCCATTCTCATGACATGTACGCCGAGTGTACATGATTCAGGTCTCGAGTACCAAAGAGGTATCAACTGCAGAGAAAGTTACATAGAGGAAATAGGTAAGTTGTGAGTCAGTGCATGAACATGAATCTTTTGCGTAATTGCAAAGTCAATTGCGCCCGTTCATTTGTCCAGCCCTCGAGCGACCGTCGATCCTCAGTGGGTTTTCCCGCCTGCGATAACGAAAAAAGTCGGCTCCCGTGCAACCGTCCGGCATCGGCACTGGGTCCGTCCTCTGACAATCGGGGGCTCACCAGCTTAAAGGTCGGCATACCATGGACGGAAAAGGCACAAAAAAAAGAATTGATGGCCATTGACTCTTTCTCAGCGTTGGATGGCCTGGAGGAGAGTTCAGTTGAGGGTACTATTGTCTTGTATCTGCGATCTTATATCGAGATGCTCATGGATGGTATGGAGTCCAGGGACCTGGTGGACGGGACTTCGTTTAGAAATGGCCAGGACGACGCCGAGACTGCCCTAGTTTACCCACCAAATCCTTTTGGCTTCAACGATGGCCGATTTGATTCCCGGGAAGGGTACCAGAGGTAGAATTGCGACGATGACTCGTGAACGGAGTGACTCATCGTCGGTGATCGCTGATGGCCTCAATCGGGTCCAATAGTCACAGATTAAATTCTCGTCGTCGCCGATCAACAATCCTTTTTTTTCTTTCTCGTCAACTTTCTCTTCTCCCCCCTCTGCCATTCCCTCCCACCTCCTTTGGCACAGATCACAGCCTCAATTGCGATCCTGCATCCGGCTTTGAGTGCCTCCCTGTGAACTCTTCTATCTTCTCCTCAATTCCGTGGCTGGTCCGTCTCATCTGGGGGTGAATCTGAAAAGTGGAACCGAGTGGACGGTGAAGGGACACAAGTAGCCAATTCAACCAATCAACACTCCCGGGGGAAAAAAAGGCCTCCGATAATTCGGAGCACCACCGCTTGGGAGCACCCTCGACACTTGGGAAACTCAGTCCCATAACCATATCTCCTCTCCTTCTATCTTCTCCCCCCCCCCCTCTCAATTCTCCCCTCATTCACCTTCCTTCTTCATCTCAGCAATTGAACAGTCTCCGAGACAATTCGCTTGAGCAGCGCTATGGTTCTTGCTGCGCGTTGTGGGCAAGCGGCGACGCTGCTGCGCCAGCGATGTCTCGCTGAAGCTCGTCCGGCCCTCTCTCTCCGTTCCTTCACCTCCAATGCCTCCATCCGATCTACAGCCTCTACTCTGCGCCTGCAGAAGATTCCCTCCGCGGCTCGCTCGCAGCAGCTGCGAGCCTTTTCCAGCACAATCAGCCGTCTGGCCGCGGCGCAAGGTGCTCCTTCATCAGAGGCCTACTTGGCGAGCGGTGTCGTCAAGCCCGGCCGGAACCTGGTGGACGTGAAGAAGGTGCTCGTCATCGGAAGTGGTGGCTTGAGTATCGGACAGGCTGGAGAGTTTGATTATTCAGGTATGTCTCACAAGCTGTGATCACGGTCACATAACCCATTGAGATATTTGGGAAGGCATTGAATTGGGGTGGCTTGCCCTTTGGTGCTCCGAATGACCCCAGAGAGCAACCTCTCGGGGAGCTACCCGGCGAGTTGCGAGATCGGTCTCCCGAGCCGCTGAGCCCTCCCCTTCACGCTTTATCCTTGGGAGTGACTACCTGAGAGTACTTTTTCTCAAAAAAAAAATTCGTGTTTGTCGATCGGCCTGCTAATTATTTTTTCTTATCATGGTATAGGCTCTCAGGCTCTCAAGGCTTTGAAGGAGGCGGGCGTTAAGTCGGTGCTCATCAACCCGAACATTGCGACGATTCAAACGGACCACAAGCTGGCCGACGAGGTCTACTATCTTCCCGTCACTCCCGAATATGTCACCCACGTTATCGAGCGCGAGCGCCCCGATGGTATCTTCCTCGCCTTTGGTGGACAGACAGCCCTGAACTTGGGTGTGCAGATGAACCGAATGGGTATCTTTGAGCGATACGGCGTGCGGGTCCTGGGTACCAGCATCAAGACCCTCGAGACCAGTGAGGACCGTGACCTGTTCTCGCAGGCCCTGAACGAGATCAACATCCCCATCGCCGAGTCGATCGCCGTCAGCACCGTTGACGACGCCCTCAAGGCCGCCGAGTCTGTTGGTTACCCCATCATCGTCCGTTCCGCTTACGCACTCGGTGGTCTCGGTTCCGGCTTCGCAGCCAACCCCGACGAGCTCCGTGATCTCTCCTCTCGCTCTCTGTCCCTGGCTCCCCAGATTCTGGTGGAGAAGTCCCTCAAGGGCTGGAAGGAGGTCGAATATGAGGTCGTCCGTGACGCCGACAACAACTGTATCACCGTTTGCAATATGGAGAACTTTGACCCTCTCGGTGTTCACACTGGTGACAGTATCGTGGTGGCCCCCTCGCAGACCCTCTCGGACGAGGAGTACCACATGCTCCGTACCGCAGCCATCAAGATCGTCCGCCACCTGGGTGTCGTGGGTGAGTGCAACGTCCAATACTCGCTCCAGCCGGATGGTCTCGACTACCGTGTCATCGAGGTGAATGCGCGTCTGTCGCGTTCGTCGGCTCTTGCATCCAAGGCCACCGGCTATCCACTGGCCTATACCGCCGCCAAGATCGCCCTCGGCCACACTCTGCCTGAGCTGCCCAACGCGGTCACCAAGACGACCACTGCCAACTTCGAGCCCAGTCTCGACTACATTGTCACCAAGATCCCTCGATGGGATCTGAGCAAGTTCCAGCATGTGAACCGCGACATCGGCAGTGCTATGAAGTCGGTCGGTGAGGTTATGGCTATCGGTCGTACCTTCGAGGAGTCCCTCCAGAAGGCTATCCGCCAGGTCGACCCGAAGTACCTGGGTCTTCAGGGAGACCACTTTGAGGATCTGGACGAGGTCCTGAAGAACCCGACCGATCGCCGCTGGTTGGCCGTTGGTCAGGCTATGCTCCACGAGGGCTACTCAGTCGACAAGGTTCACGAGCTTAGCAAGATCGACAAGTGGTTCCTCTACAAGATCCAGAACATCGTGGACTGCAACAACGAGTTGAAGGAGATTGGCAGCCTCTTTGGAATCACCGCGGAGACCATGTTGAAGGCGAAGAAGCTCGGTTTCTCCGACAAGCAGATCTCCCTGCTCGTGGGCTCTTCCGAGGATGACGTGCGTGCTCGCCGCAAGTCTTTCGGCATCACTCCCTGGGTGAAGAAGATTGACACTCTGGCTGCCGAGTTCCCCGCCGACACCAACTACCTCTACACCACCTACAATGCCAGCTCGCACGATGTCACCTTTGATGACCACGGCACCTTGATCCTCGGCAGCGGTGTGTACCGTATCGGTAGCTCCGTCGAATTCGATTGGTGCGCGGTCAACGCCACTCTCTCGCTGCGCAAGATGGGCAAGAAGACAGTCATGATCAACTACAACCCCGAGACCTACTCCACCGACTTCGATACCGCCGACAAGCTGTACTTTGAGGAGTTGAGCTACGAGCGTGTGATGGATATCTACGAGTTGGAGAGCGCCAACGGTGTCGTTGTCTCCGTCGGTGGTCAGCTGCCCCAGAACATTGCTCTGCGTCTCCAGGAGACCGGTGGTGCCAAGATTCTCGGTACCGATCCTCAGGACATTGACAAGGCCGAGGATCGTCACAAGTTCTCGCAGATCCTTGACAGCATCGGTGTGGATCAGCCCGCCTGGAAGGAGCTGACCTCCGTCGCCGATGCGGAGAAGTTCGCCGAGTCGGTGGGCTACCCCGTCTTGGTTCGTCCCTCGTATGTCCTGTCCGGTGCGGCCATGAACGTCATCTACAGTGTCGACGAGCTCAAGGAGAAGCTCCTCAACGCCAGCGCTGTTTCTCCCGACCACCCCGTCGTGATCACCAAGTTCATTGAGGGTGCGGAAGAGATTGACGTGGACGCCGTCGCTTCCAACGGTAAGCTTCTGGTACACGCCGTCAGCGAGCACGTTGAGCCCGCTGGTGTGCACTCTGGTGATGCCACCCTGGTCCTGCCCCCCGTCAACTTGGAGGCGCCCGTGATGGCCCGTGTGAAGGAGATTGCGGAGAAGGTCGCCAAGGCCTGGAACATCACCGGTCCCTTCAACATGCAGATCATCAAGGCCGACCAGGAAGGTGCTGAGCCCCAGCTGAAGGTGATTGAGTGCAACCTGCGTGCTTCCCGTTCCTTCCCCTTCGTCAGCAAGGTCTTGGGTACCAACTTCATCGACGTGGCCACCAAGGCTTTGGTCGGTCGTGATGTTCCCGAGCCTGTGGACCTGATGGTGCAAAAGCGTGACTACCTCGCCACCAAGGTTCCCCAGTTCTCCTGGACTCGTCTGGCTGGTGCCGACCCCTTCCTGGGTGTCGAGATGGCCAGCACAGGTGAGATGGCTTGCTTCGGTAAGGATCTGATTGAGGCCTACTGGACCTCGCTGCAGTCCACCATGAACTTCCGCATGCCCGAGGCGGGTGAGGGTATCCTGCTTGGTGGTGATATCACCCAGCCCTACCTGACCACCATTGTCGACTACCTGAACCCTCTTGGCTACAAGTTCTACGCCGCCAACCCCGAGGTCAAGGCTCACCTGGAGTCCACCTGCAAGGACAATGTCACCGTCACTGTGATTGAGTTCCCCAAGAAGAACAAGCGCGCTCTTCGTGAGGTCTTCCAGAAGTACGACATCCGTGGTGTCTTCAACTTGGCCAAGACCCGTGGCAAGACCCAGCTGGATGAGGACTATGTCATGCGCCGCAACGCTGTCGACTTCAGCGTTCCATTGTTCATGGAGCCCAAGGTATGTGACTGGCCCCACTTACATCTTCGCTGTTATTTGATTGCTCGTGGTTCACTGTGCTAACATTTTTGCTTTTTCCCCCCCAGACTGCTACTCTCTTCGCTCAGTGCATGAACGAGAAGCTCCCCCGCCCCGATGGTATTCCCTCCGAGGTCCGCACCTGGGCCGAGTTTGTCGGCGGCAAGGAGGCTCTGTAAAGGTCACGGCGCATCCGCTGAACAATTTTCTATTGAAAAAAAAAGTTTCACTTGGTCCACACAATGGCACTCTGGTCTTCCTTCATGGCTGTCTTACCTGAGCGACAGTTACAGGCAATCCTTCCGTCTCTGATAGTGTAACTGCAGAGGCAGGAGCTTGCTCCTACGAGGGATGGTATGGTCAAGAGTATTCCATGCCGATCAACGTGGTGTGCTTGATGTTCCGGTTTCATATTGGTTGGGTTCCCGCAGTGATTGGTTCCTGCTTGTTTCTTTTTTTTCCTCGTTTCTTTTTTTCATTTCAGTCCTATTCTGGATGACTTGACAACTATGGCGAACGGGAGGGGGGATCACAGAGCCTTCTTGGTGCTCTGTTGTCATGATGGTTTTCAAAGTATCTCCCAGGCCAGAAATGCCTGGGACTGGTCAACTTGTGTAATATTTATGTGTGATGGGTTTCTGTTTTCCTTTGATTGGATGTTTGATTTGGTTGCCTGTGTTTCAGCGACAAAAGAGATTTTTCACCTTGTTCGATTTCTATCCCAGCTGCTTCTCATGTGAGATTTCCATCCTCGGTGGTTTTTTCTAGTTTTGCAGACTCTTGACGTACTGGGGCTTTTCCATCCTTAGATAGGTCACTGCCCTGGGGATATTGCTCGTATCACCATCTGGATAGGATTGTTCGACTATTTCCATCATCCTTACCTACCCCCCTGAGTACCTTCTCGAGAAGTTCCATGCATGACAAATAAAGTTAAGGTTGACACCTCTCCGTTCGCCAGCCCTCTCGTTCACGCAGCCAACAGATGACTCAGCATGCCGAGTGGGACCCACCCAACCCAAATATATTCCTCCCATTTCCACCTCCTAGGTAAACCTTTGAGACCAGAGACATAAAAGGGAGAATCCGCCCAATTAAGCATGACATCTCAAGAACCTTTCCCTTCAGTGGTTACAAATGCAGTTCCACGTCCGGCCCCCCATGGTATGGGGAATGGACTGTTTGCAACAAAAGATATCCAGATCGGGCAAGATGTTGTGCATGCAAAAGTACCGTTTGTAGCGGTTCTTGACTCGCCGCGCCTGGACGATACTTGCGCGGGGTGCTTCGGAAAGCGGCAAATGGAGACGGGGACAGACCTGAAGGCTTGTACAGGGTGTCGGGTTGTCAGATATTGTGATAGAGTATGTACCATGTTCTCTCTGTTTTTTTTTCTTTTTTCCTTTACTCAATCTTTTGATTTCTTTTCTTCTTCTTTTTTTCCTCTTAATTGGAAAGTCAAACGATCAAGTGAGGGTTTCTTCAGGGGTGAGAACCCCATGTTTTCTATGGCGCAAGTCTCGTTATCGACAGTACTGGGCTCCCCAGTCTTTGCAGCACTTCAAATTCAATTCGACAACCTCAGCTTCTAACACTTCTCAATTCAGACATGTCAGCTCAAAGACTGGAAATTTGCACACTCTCTGGAGTGCAAGATTTTTCAAAATTTGAAGCCCCAAATTTTGCCCAATAATGGCCGGGCGCTTTTGCGGATCATCCTCCGGGCGTGGAAGAACAAGTGCACGACTCAGGAGATGGACCTCTTCACCAACCTCGAGACACATATTCAGGAGATTTCTGAAAGCCAAGCTCAGCTGGATCGAATGAATCTTTTGTCCAAAGCTGTCAAGAGTTACTCGGAGACGAATATCAGCCAGGAGGTGATCATGGGATATGCGGCCCGAGTACGTTGCACCTTGCACGAGGAATCTCGTCTTGTCGGAGGAGGGGACTTGAGTGATTAAAATGACTAACTTGATGATGTCTGAAGTTGGATCTGAATTCTTTCAACCTGACCACCGCCATGTACGATCGCATCGGTCTTTACTTACATCCATTCGCCGCTTTGATCAATCACAGCTGTGACTACAATGCCACCGTCGGATTTGATGGCGAGGAGCTCTTTGTCAAAGCCATCCGTCCCATCAAGAAAGATGAGCAAATTTTCATCTCATACATTGATACCACCACTCCCTATGCAGTTCGCCGCAAAGAGCTCTCTGAACGATATTATTTTGACTGCCAGTGCACCAAATGTGCAAAGGGTCCAGATGGCCCGGAAGACCAATTCTCGCATTCACCCAAGGACCGGACCGCTTTGGAGGCTGCAGAGAAAGAGGCCCTGGAGCTGATGCAGGAGGCCTCATATTTTGACAGCAAGCCACAAGAACAAATCCAAGCTCTGGAGTCGGCAATGCGCACACTCAAAAAGACATCCAACTGGCCCCTGACCCGCCAGCCATATGCCTCTCTACGTGACCAGCTCATCCTCTCCCTCCTCTCCGTCAACAATTTCAGCAAAAGCTTCCTGCATGCGGCAATCCGATATCTGCGAATTGATCCGGTCTTATACAGCCCCAGTCATCCCATCCGTCAATTGCATGGCTGGGTGCTGGCCAAACTGGCAATTTATCTTTCCCAGGAGGGATTTGAGTCTGATTCAAAGGAAGCTGCCCTCATTCAAGAAACTCAGATGAACTTCCACTATGTACTGTGGTACTTGCTTGCTGATTTGGCCAGTCGACAAGCTGAGAGCTGCACAGTTCCAAGTTTCAAGAGACTGGTTGGTGCAAATTTTGCACAGGTTCACAATGAGTTTAAAGCAAATGGGATAGATCCGAGCACTTCCAAGGCGGTTGTGAGTGCGGAATGGAGGAAGCTGGAGAAGCTGGTGGAGATTGCGTTAGAAAGGGAATGATGAGAGTGTTGTTAGCGTTCATCAGATTGGACCTGATGCATAAGTAGGCATTTAATCGCTACCGAGAGCCTGGTTTTTTTGCCTCATCGCACACTCCACCCCACCCACATATTTTTTGCACCTGAATCCATCTCCTCCGGGACTTTCTACAAAGTCTGGCTCGCTGATCAAAGAAGCGTGTGGATGGGCATCCAGGCTGAGATAGGCTACATGCGATAGAGTCAGGTTCTTCTGAGATGGCCGAAGCCTGTGGATCATATGTCACACGGCTTGAGGGTTTGCGTCTAGAAAACTCCGCAATGGGAGCCATTCATCTCTGCGCCGGTGTTTCTGTAGATTGGAGCCCGGGGGTTTACCTCCTCAAGGGTATTCACCTCACTGGTGGTCACGGGTGGTGCCTAACACCGACTCATCGAGGTCCGAAGCATCCATCTCATATCCATTTTCCGGCCACTCTCAGATCGGAGCCTACCAGCTATTTTGGCTACTTAAGTCGAGAGGCGTACCTCCCACGAGGAATTTCTTCCATCACTCAGCATCACCCTCTACAATCTGGTTCATCTCACTCTGACTTTCTCACCTTGGTTTCTGACAAACAACAGAAAGATGACTCGCAAGGTGAGCAACCGCCCTCACCACAGATCAATCCGATGACAGTTCTATCATAATTCAGTGCTCAAACTCTTACTCCAGACCCACCTCCACCTCCAGCAATACCTCCCAAAGGCCCACAAGGCACTGCAAAAGCACCTGCACAAGGTCAAGCGGGTTGTCAACAGCCTCAACCTCAACCACCATCCCCCCGGTGCCAGCCAGACCTGCAGTGACCGACTCGACGAGCGAGACCAACAGATCGTCGTCGAACTCCGGTACACCCAGGCTCGGAAGGACACTCCCCCCCTTCACCAGCGACGAGGTCTGGAGATGAGTCCCATCATCCAGCCTCACCCGAGTCTGTACCGGGAGATCACCGGCGCGTATCGGGTATGTGTTTACTCTTTCTTTCTCTCCCTCTCCTTCTTCCCATCTTTGAGTCTTGGCTTCTATAAACGTTTCAGCGACCGATTGACTCCCTCGTCTCAATATAGCTCGCGGCTCATCCGGGTATGGGGCCCTACATCCACTGTCGGGATTGCTTCTGTGGGGTGAGCACGGAGTCGACACGATGTCTGTGCATGGAGTGCACCCTCTACCACGGGGTAGAATGGTGGTTGCCCAACATTGACCCACCACCGGTCTTGTGGCACGAGAGACATCAGGAGTGGGTAAGTCGGGTGATCTGTAGTTGTATTGCCGACTACCTGAAGTAGCTGGGCTGGGCTGGGCTGGAGAGATGGAGGTGAGGAAGAGGTTGAGGTTGTTTTGAGGTCTCGCAGATAGATACCTAAATGTAGGATTATCTGAGACGAGACAGAATCGAGAGTGCAAGTTACAACGGAGCTGGTACCTGTTTGCGAAACTTGCCTTGAATCATGCGGGGGAATGGATCTCCTTTTACCTCCAAGCGTACACCCTCTTAGTTCAATGAGCGCTTTTTTTTCTTTCTTCTTAATTTATTTCTTCTTCTTCTTCTTCTTCTTCTTCTTCTTCTTCTTCTTGCTTTGAGAATTCCAGTAGCTCTGTCTTTAAAATCCAGTTGAACAGTTGGGATATGGAGGTTTATCCTACGTTGTTTCATCCCCCTCTTTCCTCCTCCTTTGCTCATTCTCTCGTTTTATAATTTTCTTGGGTTATTTCTCTTGTTTACTTCCACCAAATACCAGTGATTTAGCCATGTTTTCATAGAATTCAAAGTACAAAACTATAATAATACACGTTGTAAGCGTGGCTCCTCATAGACATGCGCGGTTAAACATGAGCTGAGAGATATCAATCATGTTCATAGTTTTAAATAAGAATTAGTCTCACATCAACCAGCAACAAGTGGTCGAGCAGTAACTCGACCATCGCATCTTCCTTGGTCTAGTGGTCATGATTTCCGCTTGTCATTAACACCGATAAGCGCGGGAGACCGGGGTTCGATTCCCCGAGGGAGAGATTTTTTTGTTGGCCTAACAGCTTCTTGGCTATTGCATTGTTTTGAAAAGAAGACCTCTGTTGGTGACTTGACTTTTTTTTTGAAATTTTTTGTGTTGGCGGCATTCCGCTCATCCATCAGATCCATTTGACCCCTTGTGGGCGCGCGCTAGGTCAGTGGTGAGGAAACCGATCTTGCTTGTAAAAGATCCACATATTCTTCCTTAGGTCTATCGCGCCAAGATTCATGTATAATTTGACATTTCAGTACAGCGTGCATGTATTCTCATGGACTAGAATTGGCCGGGAGGTTGAACCCATATATAAATGGAGACCATGAGTGGCCTAACGACCGGGAAGGTTATGTTGTTAGATACCTACTTGGGTCAAAGTCCAGAGGATACCTATATTTCCCTGGGCCATGGAAGAGGCACAAGTTCAGAAGACCTGGACCTAGTAATCATTGTAGCATTGCTGCAGGACACATTTGGAGTTCACGAGTCCAACTAGTAGCAATGACATTTGCAGACGGGATATCAATATACAAGAGAAAAGGTTTCGAAGACGATGGTCTTCTCCGAACAACGAAGAGAACAAATCACATTAGGCTTGACCGACCTCCGATCTCATTCGCTGCCTCTCCGTTGGGCATCTCGCCATTGCGACCGACCACGAATTCTCGGTAAATGCCCTGGAACCGTCGTCGCTCCGCCGGACTGAGCGAGGCACGCGTCGACTTGAGAGAACGCTCCATGTGTTCCCATCGCACGACAATCTCATCCCGTAGCCCGTCATTCTCAGCTTCGGCACCAGCTCCAGCCCCGTTCGTCGTGGGCGCAGCAGCAGGAGTGGAACTGGCAGCAGTCAACCCATTCTCCAATTGCCGTTGGCGGCGGCGGGCACTCTTGATAGCATCGAGCTTGGCAGCAACCACAGCCGGGGGCGGGAGAGTGACCGAGCGAGAGGCTTCCTCAGAAGAAGAGTAGAGGAATTGGATGAATGACTTGGTCGAAGTGCTGGCTGTCGAGCTCTTCGCCGTACCGGTCTTGGTACCCGGCTTTTCTGCCGAGCTGTCGCCCAGTGCGTCATGAACTGCCTCCAAATGCGCGTTGTATACAACGGCCTGGAGATCAGCACCCGAGAGACCCTCAGTCCGTGCGGCGACCTCGTCCAGCCGGGTGCGGACCTCGTCGCTCATCTTGAGCTTCTCGCTCACAGCTCGAATGATATCAAGACGGTCAGCCTGCGCAGGCATATCACACAGCAATGACTTGTCAAGACGACCTGGTCGCAACAGCGCCGGATCAATCAAGTCCGGACGGGACGTGGCTGCCAGAACATAGACTCCAGAGAGACCCTCTGCACCGTCCATCTGAGTGAGAAGTTGATTGACGACTCGGTCGGTGACACCAGTCGAGTCATGACCGCGCTTGGGTGCGATACTGTCAAACTCGTCGAAGAACAAAACACAGGGCCTGGCAGCCTGGGCACGCTCAAAGAGATCTCGGACACTCTTCTCACTGGCGCCGATGTACTTGTTCAGAATTTCCGGACCCTTGACGCTGATGAAGTTCAGGCCACACTCTCCGGCAACTGCACTTGCCAAAAGCGTCTTGCCGCAACCAGGGTACCCGTATAAGAGCAGACCCGAGCGGAGCCGCAGCGGGCACTGTGCGAAGATGGGCGCGTATTTGGTCGGGTATTGTAAGGTTTCCAACAGCATCTTGCGGGTCTCAAACAGGCCACCGATCGCAGAGAAGGTTGTTGTGGACGATGTCAGAGTGACATTGCGCAGAGATGCTGGAGTGAACCCCTTCAATGCACTGTCAAAGTCTTCAGTGCCCAGTGTGATCAATTTGGACTCGGATGAGAGATCCGAAACAGATCGAATCAGCGCTTCATTGCGCGCACGAGCAACCAGTAGCACCAGGTCACCAGGTGCGTACCCATCAGTCTTTCCAGCAAGCTCGAGGAAATCAACATCTTTGCTAAGCTGGAACCCATCGCCACCAGACGAGCTGGGTCGGCTACCGGGATTGGAAGGATCGAGCCACGAATCCTGAGTGTTTTGGGTGGAGGAGCTCGTGGATCGAACATGGCCATTAAGAGACTCGGTAGGCTTGTCCTGGCTGGTGAGCTTCTCCAGGACCTTCCGGCGTCCCTCCTTGTCTGGCGCTCGCATATTGATGATCTCGCGAACCACATGTCCGCCGATGATAACATTGTTCAGAGACTCCTTGGCCTGAGCTGTCGCCAACAGAACTACGGACGAGTTCATGGAGCAGTATTCCCGCACCATCGAGCAGATAACCTCACTGTTCTGGCGGCTCCGGCCATTGTCATTGCCAACCTGCATTTCCGTCTCCACGGGACAGAGTTTGTCAAGATCATCAAGGATCACAACAGCCTGCCCACCCAAGCGTGCACACCAGGAAGCGGACATGAAGAGGCGATTCAAAACCTCCTTGATGTTGGAGATTCGAGTCTCATCGGTGACGAGTTTGCGGCATGAGAAGTATTTCACGCTGAATAGATGTTCCTTGCGGAGTCGATGAGCCAACAGGTGCGTCAAGGCTGTTTTGCCAGCCCCAAGCCCGCCCGTCAACAGGATAGAAGAGGACTTTGTGAGATTGGTCATCGCCTGAGAGATAATTGAGTCGATTCCCACCAGCTGGGGGACACTTTCGGTAAGGGAGTCCTCGGAGGGCAGTCCAAATAGCGTCGTGTCGGAGGGAGGGGGTATCTCGGCTTGTACTTCCACATTCAGTTTGGCTTCGGAGCCCAAGAGCCATCCAAAAATGATCTTGTTCTCTTCTGACGTGCCTTTGAGAGGAGGATCGAAGCGCAGAATAGCTCCATCGAAGCCCGAGACCGAAGGGTGTTTATGAACCTTTGGCAAAATCATCCCATCGGTCAGTGGGCCTGCAAATAGCCCTGTATCAGACCCGGTGCTGCCATAGAGAACCTTCAATCGTTCAGCTAGCGCGTCTCGGGCTGCCGACGTGTCAGCACCAAATTTCAGTCCATCTTTCTTCTTCGATGCATCTGTCAAGAATGGATATAACTTCAGAGTCTTGACGGCCGACCGGTGGAGCTGTGGTGGAGCAGCCTCCACGCGAACGATTCCTCCAACGATGTTTTCCGCGCCCAACGAAGTGCAAAGCATGGTGGACATTGCCACATGTCTGCTATCTGGCGCCTCCTCCCACGGTAGTAGCTTGGCAACAAGCTTGCTGCTGGGAGCTCCCGCATCGTGAGCTTTCTGCTGTTCTTGCTGAGCGAGTTGTTGCTGAGGATCGATTGGCGGCCTCAGCCCTGCGGGCTGAACGATGGACACACACGCCCATTGAGCACCGCGCAGCTCTTGTGAAGCTAGAACCTCTGGTCCAACCCAGATCCGAAGCCCTTCGTTCTCATCCTCCTCCATCTCGGGGTCAAAGTATTCACCAGCCGTAGTTCGCTCTACTCCCCGCAAAAACAAGGCGCCTCTCGAGTCAGACCGGCTGGACTTGTGACGGACCGTGCTACCGGAGCTACGGCCACCTGTACTTTTCCTGCTGCTCCCGGCATTACTGCGACTATCGCCTCGGGGAGATTTCCCGGTTTTTGATCGGACCTTAGGGGCGACGATCACCTCGGCGTCGGCTGCGATCTTGGCAAACGGGGAAGTTGCATCCGGGGCGGGAGTCAACGAGGTGACAATGATGTTGGCCGTCGAGGTAGGTGAGAGATGTAGTGCAAGCGGATGCAGATGTTCGGCTTGTGCGGTACTGTATGAGGGATTGGGCAACGCACGGATCTGAGAGAGGAGATTGAGTTCCAAAAAGGTGGCGTGGAGTTCAATGACTAAGGGGGCACGAGAGTGAGTGAGTCAGTTATATGGCGCTGGCACATTTCAGCAAAAGGCTTCACTTACTCTCCCAATCCTCTGGAGTCAAAGGCTCAATGTTGATGGTGTGCGCAACTGGTGGATCGAGGTGCACTAGCAGACCGACCTGTAAGGAGTCAGTTTACCCCACGCGACAATGCGGACGATGTGTGGGGAGGGGGGGGGGGGGGGGAAGATGTCTTTGCCTTTTGTCCCTCGGTCAGTCCAAGAAGCCGTCCAAACGTTGTATCGAGCTCGACGGTGGAAATCTCTTGCTCTCTAGAGAAGCCACCATTCATTCCTTCCCGGCCTACTACCGGCGCAAGCTTTCGCTTGCTCGGCATGCCTGTCCAGCCCAAAAAGCATGACCGCTGCGGCGGAGCGCCATTGACCTTGCCTGAAGGAGCCTTGTATTGCAGCTCGATAATGACATTTTGTGCAGGCTACAGTATTCAGGAAAATTAGCTCAACCTTTCACGTCGTCCGATCCAAGCTCGGTAACTCACAGTGTTAGCATTGACCAACAAAGCAACCACTGACGGCGGTAAATTGACGAGACAATTTTTGAGAGGGATCAGCGCAACTTCCGCCGTGGTGGAAGGCTTCTTGGGCGCCATTGATGCAGCGTTGATCGCCTTTCTGGGAGCGACAGAAAGCACGGAAGAGACGTAAAGATCTCAAGAGTGGGATGTTCGGCCGCATGAGCGAAAGTCCTCCCCCCGGACTGTATCTCTCTTGGTCTCCGCAGTCCACACCCGCCGGGCCACTAGCGTCGACCAACTCCGGGCAGCCGAGGCTAAGTGACCGGTCAGCTGACTCTCGGCGGTCGGCCCTGACCGAATGGCCGGAAAGATGGAGAAACTGATCTACCGAAGGGGGTTGCTGGCGGCGCTACACGTGGATCGTGCAACTTCTCCCAAAGAAGTTAGCGGCATACTCGGCGCGTCTTTTCGTGTTGCGCGTCTCGCTCCACGGGCCAGCAAACGCAGATTCTCAGAAGGGAGGGGGGGGCTTGGCTCGGACCTTTCCGTCCTCGTAGCTGCCCCGTCTCAACAAACCTTTACGCTCATTTGGAACAAGTCGAGCGCAACCTCGTGCACCCCACTCCAGCATGGCTTTGCTACAGTATCAGGCGCCGGTCGATTATGCCGCGCAATTAGACGGGTTCAAGGATTTCTTGCAGCATTTCAAGACCCTCCAGTCGACCTCCGAAGCTGCTGCGACCGAAGCATTGGAGGATCTAAACATTGACGGGAATCGATCCAGTGATGAATACGACTTCATGGACGATGTCGAGGATGAGAGAACAGAGACACGGGGAGCGACGAGGCGCCGGGAGCCGAAGCTCAAGTACATGCAAATTCTGCAGGACATCGCCAATCGCGAAGCATCGAACATTGTCATTGAGCTTGACGATCTGGATGTCGTGAGTGCGCCACACTGTTACAATTGCCGGTGAAAGGGGACTAATTTCTAACGATCCCCACATAGTACGAGAAAACCTTGACAGAGGAGATGCAGCAAAGCTTGAAGCTGGTTGACTCTATCCAAAAGAATACGAAGCGGTATATCGATGTCTTCTCACAAGCTGTGGATGCTGTCATGCCCAAAGAGACCAAGGAGATTACGTATGTCCTCCAGTCTGTGCTTTTCAAGTGCGACCTTGATAACTAACAATCTCCATAGGTTCAAAGATGACGTGCTGGATGTGATCATGTCTCAGCGCGAGAAGCGCAACGAAACGCAACAGATGCAGTCGGAAGCTGATATGGATGCCGCGCCTATTGCTTCCCTATTCCCGCCTGAGTTGACTCGACGATACACGCTCAACTTCAAGCCTCTCACAGCGTCGGGCTCTAGCAGTGACCGCGCTGGCAAAGCATTGGCCGTGCGAAACGTGCGTGGTGAGCATCTTGGCACACTGATCACCGTACGCGGCATCACCACCCGTGTGTCCGATGTCAAGCCTGCCGTTCAAATCAACGCATACACTTGTGATGTCTGCGGCTGTGAAGTCTTCCAGCCCGTGACGACGAAGCAGTTCATGCCTTTATCGGAGTGTCTCTCGGAGGACTGCAAGAAGAACAACACCAAGGGCCAGCTGTTTTTGTCGACCCGAGCGTCCAAATTCGTTCCTTTCCAGGAAGTCAAGATTCAAGAAATGGCTGATCAGGTGCCTGTGGGACACATCCCTCGCACTATGACTGTTCACTGCCACGGAGCGCAAACCCGCCAGTTGAACCCTGGAGATGTGGTGGACATCGCTGGCATCTTCTTGCCTACTCCGTACACTGGCTTCCGTGCTATCCGTGCCGGTCTCTTGACAGACACATACCTGGAAGCTCAAAACATCACGCAGCATAAGAAGGCCTATAATGAGATCGGCATGGATGCCCGGACTTTGCGGAAGATTGAGCAGTACCAAAACTCCGGCAACATGTACGAGTACCTCTCGCGCTCGATCGCCCCCGAAATCTTTGGGCATCTTGACGTCAAGAAGGCACTGTTGCTCCTGCTGATTGGCGGTGTTACCAAAGAGATGGGCGATGGCATGCATATTCGTGGTGATATCAACATCTGCTTGATGGGTGACCCTGGTGTTGCCAAATCCCAGTTGCTTCGATACATCACCAAAGTTGCCCCTCGTGGTGTTTACACGACCGGACGTGGAAGCAGTGGTGTCGGTTTGACTGCCGCTGTGATGAGAGACCCTGTCACCGATGAGATGATGCTGGAAGGTGGTGCCTTGGTTCTCGCTGATAACGGTATTTGCTGCATTGACGAGTTCGACAAGATGGATGATTCCGACCGAACTGCCATTCACGAGGTCATGGAGCAACAGACCATCTCCATCTCCAAAGCCGGTATTACTACCACCCTTAATGCACGAACCTCGATCCTTGCTGCCGCCAACCCGTTGTATGGTCGCTATAACCCTCGTATTTCGCCCGTCGAAAATATCAATCTCCCCGCCGCCCTTCTCTCTCGATTCGACGTCATGTTCCTCCTGCTGGACACTCCGTCCCGTGAGGTGGATGAGGAGCTTGCCAATCATGTTACTTACGTTCACATGCACAACAAGCACCCTGAGACCGAAGACGCAGGCGTCATGTTCACCCCTCATGAGGTCCGTCAATATATCGCCAAGGCCCGGACTTACCGCCCCGTGGTTCCCACAAGTGTCTCCGACTACATGGTCGGCGCTTATGTTGCCATGCGAAAGCGCCAAAAGAAGGATGAGGCTCGCAAGCAGCAATTCTCCCATGTCACCCCGCGTACTTTGTTGGGTATTGTGCGTCTGTCACAGGCTTTGGCTCGCCTGCGCTTCAGCGAGGAGGTGGTGCGCGAAGACGTTGACGAAGCGCTTCGTCTCATCGAGGTCAGCAAGGCCTCCCTGTACAATGATGGCGAGTCCGGTGCCGATCATACCCCCAGCAGCAAGATTTACACTCTGATTCGCACTTTGCGGGAGAGTGGTGCTGCCGCCATCGGTGATGACGAGGACAACGCGCTCAGCGTGAGACGTATTCGCGAGCGTGTCTTGGCGAAGGGGTTCACCGAAGACCAACTCACCACCACCCTTCAGGAATATTCCGAGTTGAATGTATGTTCCCCCTGTTCCTTGCATCCTGATGGGAACAAATTTGCTAATTTCATATTCTCCAGGTGTGGCAAATCGTTGGAAATGGCTCCCGCCTGGTGTTCTTTGACGGGGATGATGAGATGCACGGCTAATGTAGTGGTTATATTTGTATTACATTTTCCTTCCCTTCGCCTTGAGGGCAACGGAGCCCTTTGCGTGATTTTGAGATGCATCTGGTGGACCTGGTAGAGTCCAAGGCCAACAAGGGTGTTAAGGCGTCTGATTTTGGACTCTTTATGCGAATGGGCTAGAACTTTGCACACGAGAAGTGCACTTGGACAGTCAAATAATTGATCTCCGAAGTTTTCTTTTTCCAATCTGCTAGACTGAATTCTGATTACGTTGACACTCTGCAAGGCCCTTCAGCCAACTGAAATAAGAGTGTGTTATTGTCAACTATATGATCGCATCCAGAGTATGAAACAATCTTCCTCGCCCATTCCTACCATCAAACCGACGTCTGAGCATCCCAATAGTTCTCCCCGTCTCCCCTGTCACATGTATACCCACCACATCCTCATCGGGTAGGTTTCTCTTCGATTGGCACATATAATTGTCCTCCTAGACCCATGTCAATTGAGCATGAATGCAGCGAAGGTCCTAAACGACGCAGCTGTCATACTTGCGAACCTCGCGGCAGAGGTCCGCCGGAGCCGCATATGGATTGTCGCAAAGAGTGTTGCACACAGTCTTCTCCGGCACAAAGACCAGGAACTCGTAATTGGGCATGTTCAGGCGGAATTGGCTCTGGACATCATTGTTCCTCTCCGAGGCTTTAAAGCCGGCCCGACATGCGCAGTGGAAGGCTTTTCCCGTGTTGATACACGAGGTGGTCACGTCGCAGCTGTTTTGACCCGAGAGCGGGTTGCAGGTTCCGCATTTGGGGGACACAGGGCTGGTAAGAGCCATCGTGGCCGTAGTGATGAGGATCGCCAGTGTAGAGAAGTACATGATGACTGATGTTTGGATCTCGGTGGGATGGTGAATGGCTTTGCTCAAAGTAAGTTTGCGTCGTACTCGATTGGGGAGAGACGGGCGGATGAGTTTGATGGAGACGGTCGGACTTGTGGAGGAATGTTGAGGGCTTTATACTTGTGCTTCCGAGGCATGATTGCGTCTGTTGGATGTGAGATTTGGGATTTCCCAAGAATAGACCAGCTCGTCAACATGCTTGCCGATGCCTCTCTTCCACGGTTAGCAAACTCGTCAAAGCTGGGCTCCTTGAGATCTGCCCTACTGGAAGAACATGAACGCATCATTTTCGGGCTGAGAGAATGCAGGGTATGTGGTGTAGCTTTCCCATGAGACACGCCATGTCCGCTTCAGCTTCCGTTCTTTTCCTCCAGGCTGGCAACCATCCAGCCTCGAGCGGGGCGCAGATACGAGGACCGGAATACGACCTCTAAGACATCACCAATGTCCTTCTGGATGACAGATACCGATCACCGTTCACTTTGAATGAGAATAATCATGTGGACTGCTCAAATCTTGTCAGTCAGACTGCCTGTGGCCGGGCTGCACTCCCGCGGGGAATCTTGTCTTGGATGAACCGTGGACATTGGTAGTCAGCCTCATGGTGGGTGGCCCAACGACGACGTCCAGCTATTTTTGTTTGTCCAGAAAAAGTATCGAAACGGCACGGTTTGGATCACTTGACTTGGCACGTGGCAGCAGCTTATACCGCCTCGAGTACCTTTTCCATCAGGTTGTCATTGGGTTTGTTTTACACCGTGGCTGGGCATTCGTGTCTTTGTGTCTTTGGACAAAGCAAGGCTGAGATGTATACTCTGGAACTTTGAAATAATGACAGGTTAATATTAGCTGAGGCATAGGTAGTGAGACCAGGCTAAATGAGGTAAGAAGAGGACTAAATCACTGGGCTGAATGGACGGGGCGGCAGCTCTTAGAAGACTGGATGCTCATATGATACATTGAATCCAAAAAGCTGCTATTGATATCCTATTTCAGCTGTTCATGTCTCAATTGTCTTTTTCAATGCGTAAGCTATGAGATATTGAAGAAGGAGTGACCAAACTATTCCTCAAGACGCGATATTCGATGTATAGGAGGGGTTTCCGCTACGGCTGAGAGAAGATTGTCACAAGAAGTACGCCATTTCTGGGAAACCCATCCATGCAGCAGTGCATTGACCTGACCGATCGGCGAGTACATGTCTCACATCTGGAGATTTTGCGCAGGTCTGCACTTTGCCTGGGTCTCTCAACCACGTAGACGCAAGTGGCCAGGCAACTGTCTTATCTTACGGTTCACCATAACCACTGCGGGCTTGTGCGATGAAGAGACATGGCCGATCCGGTCCTCGAGACTATCTCATTGTTGTGTGTCAAGCTCTCAATTTCAACAACGAGATAGTTTGTAGCGGTTATGTACAACCATCATACTGCCATATATCATAGGTTCTTCTTTCCATCACTTTCCTCGGCTTGAGCTGTACAGATATTTCTAAAACACTCGTCACATAAGACACTTCATATTTAGACCATAGGCGACGATGTCACTGCCTGCTCAAGTCTGACTCAAAGGTGCGTCTTCGAGCCCTCGGGCTCGCCAATCAGCGACAAAAAGCTAGGGTGAACCTCCTCTGTCAAATCACTGGCTTGCAGAC
The DNA here is from genome assembly GCF_001723175.1 of Penicillium oxalicum. Lineage (NCBI taxonomy): Eukaryota > Fungi > Ascomycota > Eurotiomycetes > Eurotiales > Aspergillaceae > Penicillium > Penicillium oxalicum. The sequence continues at coordinate 1,765,736 of NC_064655.1, forward strand.
TGCGGCCCTTCTTTTCAAAGGCCCGACGTGAGCACTCGCGCGTAATGGAGCTTCCTGCCCACGCGGCGAGTAGCAAGGTTGTCGCTGGGGACATGCGCTTGCCTTCTGTCTCGAGCTCAGACTGAACATCCTCCTTGTTCTGCGCGTCCTGGTCATTGTCTTTCTCGCCTGAATCCCACAGCTTGTTGTGATAAGCTGCTCGCCAGGCCAACATTGTCCCCAAAGATCCCGTCAACGTGTCGCCTTGACCACCACTGCGCTTCAAACCTCCCTGAACGCTCGAAATGAGACTGGTAACCCCGTTGGAGATGACATCATGGGGTCCTTTCTGGATGATTGTCACACCGCCCAAAGCCCTTGAAAGCTGCTCACAGGCGTCCGACTCTTTGCTGATTTTCTCATCCTCGCTAGTCTTGGTATCGAGCTCTGCTTGGCTGCTCACCTGGACCCCCAACGCCTTGGCAAGACGTCCGAACTCAACAACATTAGGTGTCAGAATGCATTCTTTGTATCCTTTGATCAGTTCTGGATCTTGCGTGACAATGAGCAGCCCATCTGCATCGAGGACAAACGGAATAGACTGCTTTCGAGCTTCTTTGATGACCTCAGCAACAACCTGCAGTGTGACTCCATCGCGTCCGAGACCTGGACCAATGACCAGAGCATGTAAGCGCGAGAGCATGGCGATGATGGGTCCCGCTAGCTCTGAGGCATCAATGGACTTGGGATCCTTGACAGAGTCTGAGCTCGGAAGAATGGGGTGAACCATCAGGTTTGGTGAGTATGATTTGACAACCTGGTTTGGGCGACGTCAATTTTTCCGCCCTCGTTTGGCGCGCACGCAAGGTAGGCCGGCAATGAGAGCTTACAGGTGCAGCGGAGCGTTCACAGAGAACATGGCTCTGACGGACATCAGTACTTTAGTCACAGTGGTACAATCTCCAGAATAGAATCATACCATATCACAGCCTGCAGTTCAGATTAGCTTACAGACACACAGTCTCGTATCGAAACCACCAAGTGTACATACCTAGTTTGGCCGAAGCCATCGCAGAGAAATAGGGAGCGCCGGTATAACTTGATCTTTTTAGTCCACCCAATCTGTCTTCAAACATCAGAAGCAACCTACTCAGCACATCCTCCGATGACCGCAACTCGCCCAAGCTGACCTGAGGCGCTATCAGTCTCCGTTCGGTACAGCTAGAATAGAAGATACCAGAGCATGTCCGGCGCATGTCTCTTACCTTTATGGAACTTCTCCAGCATCGGCGGCACCATCCTGCGGACTTTGCCGAACAAGATTTTGGATGATGTTGAAACATGGTGAATGGACTCCATATTGAATTTGTTGCTCATGAAAGATAATTGATAACTTTGCAAATCGCGAAGTCGTGGACTTGCAAGTAGACAAGAAATAGGACAACCGGATAAGCGGGTGATGTCACAATTAGCTGGTGGGGCTCACCAGTTGAGAGTCCTGTTTACGGTCACGTCGGAGGATCTACGGGCAGTACCATCAGACAATTACATAAATTCCATCGTTGTCCAACACGGTGGATCCTGGGAAATGAGAGGTCACAGGTTCGAGTCCGACAACAACTCCGGTCGCGCTGGTGAAGACCGCACACCAACTACAAAGTAAAAAAAAAAGAGATGTTGCCTGTGAGATGAACCTGTTCATTAATGAACCAAAGCAAACGCTCATCTGGTATTGATCCAACGCCCGCTAGATAGCAACTATGAAAACAAAAAATGCTCCCCGGTGTAAAAGGTGATTCAAGACAAAAAACGCTCAAGATGCTCCTTCCATAGGGTGACGAGAAAACCTCTGTCTCTTGACAAATGAAAATATGAATAGTCGCGTGTTGAACAGGGGTGATTATCGCCTATTGCGAGATGCCAGAGCTTCGAGTTTCTTCTGGCGCTCCATCTTCGCCTTCTTCGCCAGCATTTCCATCCGCATCTCTTCTTCATCTTCCTTCCGAGCATACTTCAATGCTGCATCCTCTTCCTCTCGCACGTCGTCAAAGCCGGCCTCCATATCAGATGACGCATCCGAATAGTAATCGTCATACTCTCCATAGCCGCCGTAATCACCCTCGTCTTCTTCGTCTGTTGCGAGGTATTCGTCCATCCGACGCTTCGCCGGCCGGCGCTCAGCGCTGCTTCGCTGAGATTGCCGACCCGCTGTTCCACGGTATGTGGACGGCTCCGGAGTTTGAGCGGGCTTGGCAGTTCCTTTGTACGACAGCGGTTCGGGTGTTCGACGCTTGACTGCGGCGCTGCTGGACGAAGCGGCAGGTGCCGCGCGCTTTCCAGAGCGTGCAGCCTTTGCTTGCGCCTTAGCCTCTTCAAGCCGTCTTTTGCGCTCCAGCTTGCTCAGCCTCTCCTTTTGTACTTTCTGATGGCGAAGCGTGCCGATCTGAGCGGGAACTTTGTCCTGGATGGCTTTTGCCTGTTGCATGAGGGCTGCGAAGGAGCCCTTTGGTGGTGGCTTGGACGAGGTCGGAGCCACCTTAGCCACTGTTGGCTTCGGTGCAGCTGCTGTGGCCGGCGTCGGTTTGGAGACAGGAGGCTTTGCGACTACTGGCTTTGCGATGGTCGGCTTCGCAGGCGCTGTTTTCATGGAGGTACCTGAACTGGACGTGGCTGTGTTGCTCCTCGCGATTACCCTGGGGGTGGGACCATTATTGACCGAGTTAGTATTGGAGATGGATGTATTGGGCTTTGGCGTGGTAGACGAAGCCCCAGGCAGGCTCGGAAGGATCTTGTTCGGTGGCGGATTCACGGGTTTCGACGGTCGAGAAAGCTGATCGTCGGCTTTTCGCTTGATTCCAGAACTGCTGGAGCTGGTTACCTGAGACATCTGAGTTCCAGCCACTCTCCGGTTGTCCCTCTGAGCTGGAACGGATGTGCTCGGGGCAGTAGATGGAGCAGAGAGCGGAACCGGCTTGCCAGTCTCAAGAGATGTAAGAACGGAGTCGAGGAACTGTGAGAGGTTAGAGATTCTGGCTGCAGCTCTCTGGTTTGGGGTCGACATACACTCATTTTGAGAGCTTAAGGTGAGATCAACGCGTGCAGGAATATGCTTGGAATGTTGTGAGATGTAAGAGCCCAGTTACCGTCGGTGGTTGGTTCGACTTTGTAACTTCATGACTCCGAGCGAAACACCGCCAAGGGTCTGAGCAATAAGAGGCGCCGGAGCGGGAGGGCAAAAATGATGTACTGTTTTGCTTTCAGATGGCGTGAGCGCGTAGGTATACGCGGAAGAACTTCTTGCAGCACCGCCTAGCAGACGACAGCGTTGAAGCGGGGATAGGATGGGGTTTGCTTTGGACATCATGCCCGCCGATATGGCTACATGTCACGTGATTAGCTCATGCGCCACACTCGCTTAGATTTTCTGCCGAGCGGTGACTCAGCCACAGCAGCCGTAGCGCACTTTTCCCACGAACTTGGTGCACCACGACTACTTTTTGATCCTCAACCATCGCCAGAACTCGACGTTGCAGTCTCCGCCCAACTTGCGGTTAAATCGATTGTTTCTCAGTTCCCATTAAGAACATTCAAAGTATGTTGCGCATCGTTACAAATCTCGCTTTTGGAAACAACATCGGCACCATCAGCCACTGGGTTGTGCGCGCGCTGTTGCGCATTCAATTTTCCATTTGAAGATCTCCGCTAACATCGAATTTTTCTTTCCTCAAAAGTAAATCAAAATGAAGCACCTCGCAGCCTACCTCCTCCTCGCCCTTGCTGGCAACGAGTCCCCCTCTGCCTCTGACATCAAGGAGGTCCTCTCCTCCGTCGGCATTGACGCTGACTCCGAGCGCCTCGAGAAGGTTGTCTCTGAGCTCCAGGGCAAGAACCTCCAGGACGTGAGTCGCCAAAAATTTACCAGCCACTTAGACCCCTGCGCATACTGACCAAATATCAATAGTTGATCTCTGAGGGTTCCTCCAAGCTCGCTTCCGTTCCCTCCGGCGGCGCTGCTGCCCCCGCTGCCGGTGCCGCCGCTGCCGGTGGTGCTGCTGAGGCCGCCCCCGAGGCCGCCAAGGAGGAGGAGAAGGAGGAGTCCGACGACGACATGGGATTCGGACTCTTCGACTAAATGCCTTCCTCACAAGCGCCTCAAAAATGACAAGTCGGGGGAACAGACATCTGGATGGACTGGACAGTTTGCGAGTATCCTTCCGCGGCTGCTTCCTCACACGTGCATTGTTCAGGCTGTTTTGATGCAGTTACGAATTCTTCATATACGGGCTCTAAAAGGCTCCTAGTCAATGCAGATCACTCTGTCCTCCCAGCATTATCTTCAGTAAAAGTGCATGTAGATAGAACTTGGGCCGCGGGAAGGTTCGTGGTCTAGACTTGATACATTTTTCAGCGCGTACGTTGGTATAGGGCCAACACTCCACGCAGACTCTGAACTGAGCAGCGGATCCACCGAAATCCCCATGAGCTTTACATCCTTTACGCATGATTTGGGCGTCAGTCTTTTATTGTAAGTGACTGAGTTGTTGCGAGCTTGATATCATATCGTCTGCGATACGACTTCCTAATTGAATGGTCGATGGCGTATTCAGATTACCCTTTCGATTGATCGCATAATCATGTCTAGCATTTTGATTGGTGGAGGCTCCCATAATTCCCTGGTATTCTCGAATTTAAATACGAGATGGACTCTGAAATGGTTTCAGTACTGTAACCCAAAAACGGAATAGTGTGTTAGGGCTTGACCTATCCGTCGCTTAGGCGAGCCCTGCCCACCTCACCAGTGGCAGAGGGACTAGGCGGCCGCTCAGCGACACGACAACCCACCCGACAACCCATCTTCCTTCGCTTTTCGAGATTCGTTCGGAAAGCGCGCTCTAAGGAAACACCGCAAAAATGGCCGACATCGAATACGTGAGTTTTGCTACCATTTTTTGTGGTTGTTTCACGATCCGCTAATGATCTTCTCAACAGAACGCCGAGGAGGCTGCCGGTACGTTCTTACACCACTACTCTCACCACCTATCCCGATCGCCTATATCATCTGCACGCGTTCTCGAATCACTACTCGTCTCGAATGTTTCGATTATGCGCCATCAGGCATAGGGTTTCGATGAAAGGACGATCGGGGACATTTTGAACTACGTCGATTCGAGGGGACACAGCACGAATGCAGACATTTTTGCGACACAACAAAAGAGAATCCACATCGCTGACAGACTGTTCGGTTTACAGAGATCAAGAAGAGAAGACAGTTTCGCAAGTTCTCTTACCGCGGCATTGACCTCGACCAGTACGTTTCACCTCCCATACCACCAAAATTTTTCGCAGTACGCGCCTGGCACGACCGAGATTCGTCCGTTGATGGTTTACCAATCACCGCAATGGCTCCGGACTTACCTGGTTTTGCCATGGCAAATGTTGCATACTACAAGCCTACTTTTGAAATATCCGGAGGGGATCTAATTCGATGCACAGGCTCCTCGACCTTTCCTCCGAGCAGCTCCGCGATGTCGTCCACGCCCGTGCCCGCAGACGCTTCAACCGCGGTCTGAAGCGCAAGCCCATGGGTCTCATCAAGAAGCTCCGCAAGGCTAAGCAGGAGGCCAAGCCCAACGAGAAGCCCGATCTCGTCAAGACTCACCTCCGTGACATGATCATCGTCCCCGAGATGATTGGCTCCGTCATCGGTATCTACTCCGGAAAGGAGTTCAACCAGGTCGAGATCAAGCCTGAGATGGTTGGCCACTACCTGGCTGAGTTCTCTATCTCTTAGTACGTTTCGCCATCCCCGGATCCAATACGATCATCTCTTCTCATGATACTAACAACCCTGCAGCAAGCCCGTCAAGCACGGTCGTCCCGGTATCGGTGCCACCCACTCTTCCCGTTTCATTCCCCTGAAGTAAACGATTCGAACGATTCCCCTTGGAGTGGCGAGTGGTGGAGATGGTGCTTGGATCGGAAAAAATGGGAGCCAGTCTTGTCCCGACTGGATTCTCTCTATTCAGCTTGTATTTCCAGAGCGGAGCAGCTGTTTCCATTTCAAATTAAGAGCTTGTCGGCATGATACAAAAAAAATCATTTGGGACCTTGCCTCTCTCTCAAGTCTCTGTCCTTACGCGACAGAGCAAACGGATAAGGATTCTTATCCCTGGTTTCTTTTTTGGGTGCTAGGGAATGGAGTTCAATTTATGATATGATTATTTTGAAAGCTTTCAAATACTCGACGTGTAGATTCTCGAAAGCCGCCCGACTCGTAGATTTTCAATTCATTTATCGTGTTCCCCGTGTTCGAGACATAATGAGGAGCGCCGCTTACACCATGCTTGATCGGGCTACTTCCAATCTGGAGGTCGTTCCCTCCAGTTCCATCTGCAATACACCATCGATTATGCTTAAACTTAGGGGGGGTCGGATAGCAACCTCACCACATCTCTCGGTGGGTATCATGGAGTGATTGGAGAGCTGCGCACTTGTTCCCGCTGGCTGAGCTCTCTAGGGTTGCCTCTTGGGATGACCTAAGACTACCGGATGTAGCCAACAACACATCTTCGATCGAATCTGGGAAAAAGCAAATTACTTGAATGACATGCGTGTTGGATATACCTATAGCCAGGATGACCCTCGTCTAGGTACCTAAGAGGCATCCACGGACACCAAACGTCGCACTTCTGATCGTGATCTAGGTGTCTCTCATCAAATCAGGTCCACCGCCTACCATCCCGGACACTAGATAGCCCTACGATCATACATAGTGTGAGAGCGGTCACTGTCGCGATGCATCCGGTATCAGGCTGGCACTAAGTTCAGCGAACCAAGATCAGTGCGAACCCAACATATGACGATGAGTGGAGTGTCGGAGATATCGCGGGATTTATGTTCAGTATCTGTAGCACTTTACTCCAGCTATGGGCAGGATCGACCGAGGGTGCCGACAGCGCCGAAAGTGCCGATCGTGCACTCCACTGTGCACCTTGACGATAGCCGACATGCGTGCAGTAGGCAGTCAAGGGATCGCTCGAGGCCCAGGGCTCAGTTGCGCTGGAGGCAGCACTTACATTGAAAATTCCACTGAGATAGGTCGGCGCTGAGTGTCCACCTCATCTTGCACTCGATTGTTTTCTGCTTGACCGTGTGAGGCGACCAGTCTTGCACCGAGAGATGGTTTCGGTTACCATTGGCCGAGCGTGGGTGTCGCTCCACGAGAGGGCCGAGGCTGCCCGCTTCTTGGAGAACCGATATTTCCAGTGCGGAGAAAGCCCCCCGCCCTATTTAGACATACGGACCCTCTGCGCTTGGCATGGTTTTTTGATTTCTTTCCCTCAACTTATCAATTACCTTGAGGCTCCTCACAGTGGTAACAATTGCGTTGAATCTCACCTTTCAAGGGGCCTTCTCTCCTTTTTTTTTTGTTGTCGACTTTCTTTCGCGTGACCATCTTCCACTCTTCTGCGCCTTGTCTTCTTGCGCACGTGGTTCTTTTCCCAGCAACATGCCCGTCTCTTCCCCTTATCCGCCCGTCGACATCCCCGACGTCGATCTCTGGTCGTTCTTGTTTGAGCGCAAAGATAGGCCTTTCCCCGATGACAAGAGTAAGTGGATCTGGAGACTGATTTGGGGGAGCTGAAATAACCGATAGACCTTGCGCTGACATCTTCCAGTCCTCTATCAAGATGCCGACACGAAACGCTACTATACATATGCGTCGTTGAAGAATGCGTCTCTTGATTTCGGCAAAGGCCTCAAGGCTCTTTACGACTGGCGCAAGGGCGATGTTCTGGCCCTGTTCACTCCGAACAGCATTGACACCCCGGTGGTGATGTGGGGTACTCTCTGGGCAGGCGGTATCATCTCACCGGCCAACCCAGCATACACGGTTGACGAACTTGCCTTTCAATTAAAGAATTCAGGAGCAAAAGCCCTCGCGACGCAAGTATCAGCTTTGACAGTGGCTACGGCTGCGGCGCAAAAGGTCGGTATTCCAGAGGATCGGATCATCCTGTTGGATGACGAGCGAGACCCAAATGCCCGAGTCAAGCACTTCACATCCGTCCGAAACATCTCCGGTGCCACTCGGTTCCGTCGGCAGAAGATCAAAGCAGACACAGATCTGGCGTTCTTGGTCTACTCTTCAGGGACTACCGGTGTGCCAAAGGGCGTCATGCTGTCACATCGCAATATCGTTGCCAATGTATTGCAGCAAGCCGTTGCTGAGGGAGGTCATCTGAGCTGGAATGGAGGGCCAGATGGCAAAGGCGATCGTCTCTTAGCGTTTCTCCCATTTTATCACATCTACGGTATGTTCTGGCGGTTGTGCGCATTCATTACCCAGCCTTTTTTTTGTTTTTGTTTTTGTTTTTTCTTTCAAATCTCGGGCCTAGAACTAACTCATCCTCAAAAGGTCTCACGTGTCTCCTCACTCAAGCCTTGTACAAGGGTTATCACTTGATTGTGATGAAGAAATTCGAGATTGAGAAATGGTGTTCTCATGTCCAGGATTTCAAGGTCACTTTCAGCTATATCGTCCCTCCGGTCGTTCTTCAATTGGGCAAACACCCTGCCATCGACAAGTACGACCTGTCCAGTATACGCATGATGAACTCGGGTGCTGCACCACTCACCCAGGAGCTGGTGGAGAACGTGTACAAGCGCATCAAGGTCGGAATCAAGCAGGGTTACGGGCTGAGCGAGACCAGCCCCACCACGCACTCCCAGCGATGGGAGGATTGGCATGACCACATTGGCTCCGTGGGATGCCTGATGCCAAACATGGAGGCCAAGTACATGACGATGCCCGAGGATGGGTCCGAGCCCCGTGAAGTTGCCGTGGGAGAAGTGGGCGAATTGTCGGTGCGCGGTCCCAATGTCTTCTTGGGTTACCACCAGAATCCCGCCGCCACGCGGGAGTGTCTGTCCGAGGATGGCTGGTTCCGCACGGGCGATGTCGGTTACCAAGACGCCAAAGGCAACTTCTTCATCACCGACCGGGTCAAGGAGCTCATCAAGTACAAGGGTTTCCAGGTGCCACCCGCGGAGCTGGAAGGTATTCTGGTCGACAATGAGGGGATTGACGACGTTGCCGTCATCGGCATCGAAAGTGAGGCCCACGGGTCCGAAGTGCCCTTGGCCTGCGTGGTCCGAAGTGCAAAGAGCAAGACCTCTGGTGTGAGCGAGGCCGATGAGGCGGCCAGCATTGTGAAATGGCTCGACAGCAAGGTTGCGCCTCACAAGCGTCTCCGTGGTGGTGTCCGCTTCGTGGACTCTATTCCCAAGAACCCCAGTGGAAAGATCCTGCGTCGCCTACTCAAGCAACAATTCAAGGACGCGGGCAAGGGTCCCCGGGCGAAGCTCTAGCCATTTTTTCTGTCCTTGTCGTTTCCCAGATACCACATTCATGATATATCGAGCACTGAAATAGATAAAGATGACTTGCAAACTATCGTACTCGGTGACGAAGCTATTGTTCCCAGTCCTGTTCCCTCCATCACGCTAAGACCTTCGAGCCCCAGGGCCTGGTCCCCCTCTCACTAAGTATCCATGGCCCGTTCGCCCCTTCGTCACGTAGATGCTTTTCTTTTTTTGCCGAGTCATATCACACAATCACGGAAAGAATCGCTTCACCATGCCCTCGACATCCTCTCCCTCGACAGCATCCACCTTGTCCTTTGCTACCCTCTCCACCGCCTTCTCCACGTCCTCCTCTCCATTCACCAGATCATACCAACCCTCCGTGTCAGCCCGTGCCAACAACATGTCCGCCACAATCGCCACATCCTCCCGCGTCACCGTGCCCCTACCCTTTGACGTCTTCCCCAATTCCACCCTCCGCGTCGCCGGCTCATCAGTCAACGTCCCCGGCCGCAGATTGATCGCCTGGAAAGGCCGCGTTGCCCCGGGCTCCTGTTTACGCTTGACCGCCAACGCAACCATATATTCGTCGGCTTCCTGTTTGGCCTTGGCGTAGGTCGGCAGAACTTGGCTGTTGACATGGACGATTCCCGCCCATTCCTCGTCGGGCATCCAGGTCGGCTGCTTCTTACGGCTGCCCAGATAGGAGACCATGAGAAATTTGGAGACGTGGGGGGAGGCAAACGAGGCGGTCATGAAATGTTTGGCGGCTTCTTGGTCGATGGCGATAGTGTTGGAGGGTCCACCTTTGCCGCCGGCGCCTGGAAAGGGAAAAAGGAGGAGTAGATATGTCAGCACGAAACCATTCTTCCAATATCTCTATTGTCTCTCTCATCAATAGAATTGAAAAAAAAAAGCAAAGCAAACAAGTCTATCTTGACAACAGGCGTTGTCCGCCCTCGGGGTACATACCAGCAGACCAAACTACATAATCGGGCTTCGTTGTGAGAAGGATTTCCTGAGCATCGGCCGCACTCTTGATCTCCGCCAAGCTGGAGATGAGGACACCCAATTTGCCTTTGCGCTCTTTGCCCAAGTTGAGGATCTCCTTCTCATGGTCGGGGTTCCGGACCACGCTGGTCACGGTCCAACCTCGGTTAAGAAGAAGGGGCGTGAGGTGCAGGGCCACTTTGCCATGGCCGCCGAGAAGAAGAACATGCATTTTGGTGGGAGGGGTCGCTGGTGTTGCAGATTCAGCGGAGAATGAGAATGAATTCAGGAATTAGGATGGTAAGTCAAGCGCATAGAGGTTTAGTAGGATGGCGGATTGTTTCGGAGTGTACTTTGAGCTTTTGCGGGGGGCGTGATCGCTCTGCGTGCGGATCCTATGGCGTCATTCCCTTGGGGATGATCACCACTTTTCGGATGGAATGGAAGGGAGCGAGTATCATTGAATCGAGGAGACTGGCATAGTCTGTCTTGATTTTTGGTTGAAGAGAATCAACATTGGGGCTTTCTCACAAGAGATGGTGTGAATTTTGAAAACACACGCGCTGCTGAACCGGATACAGTCCCGGGGGAATAGGCGTGACTTTAGGGAGCAGCGACCTCTTGGACCATGTCGATTGACCTCCAGAGAAGTCTTCTGGCATTAACCACTCACTCTCCATCCAAGTCCAAGTTGGCCCGGTCCGCAGACGCGACGTTTGCGACGCCCATAACTTCCAATGTGACACTGACAAGATAACATAGCGAGTCAAGTAGAAGAAAACGCGCCAACAATAGCCTCGTACGATCAGGACCGCCTCATTCTAGGGAGACACCTTGACCTGCCAGGAAGTATATTAATCATGATTTCCTCTTCATCTCCATCAGGTTTTCTTCCTTTGGAAACCCTCGAATCACTGTACTCATCATATCGACCTTCCCCGCAAATAGCGTTCGTCTAGCCCGATCTTGGCTCGTGGGACAACGCAATCTACCGCGTCCTGCCATTGCGCCAACCCTGAGGCGACGGTCTCGACCGCCCCCGGTTTGCAGAATATCCACTCCTCTTCAGGATTGACCAAACCCTTGTGCTTTACCTATCCTATCGGCCTCGCCGGGTGGCTTAGGGAAACACATGTGTGTGGCAAAGCCTTCCTCTCGTTGTTTTACCTGGACGATGGGGCACCCTCGGCGATGTCCCGTTTCGTGCAAGCGTGGTCAGAATCCGGATGAGCGTCAGTCGCGGCAGAAATAGGTCCGAAGTATTGATGAGCATACAGTTGAGTACTACAGAGAACTTGTCCAGCCATATCTTCAACCAGCAAACAAGTTTGTGTGGATTCCTAGCTGGCCGATGAGGTTAGGATTCTTTCTCCTGAGAGGCTAGGGCCAACTGCTCATGTTGCCTGATTACTCTTTCATTCTTTACTTTCTCTGTCCGCCTTCCGACTGGAGGGAGATTGTCTTGCATCAAAGCATCAGCTCCGTCGCATGAAAATCGGCTGAGGAGGAATCGCGTAGGTCCCTGTGCGCTTGACTTCGAACGTCAGATCATCACGTTGCATTCCAACCTGTATAGCCTTCAGCTGATGGATTGAAGTTAGCTCGAGACAATCATGGCCGGCTCAACGGCTGACAGATAGATCTTGGAGTTACGGATCAAAACCATCAAATATTTCTGGGGCTCTAACTATGAGCTGCCATTGCGACCTATTGGTGACTGTTCTGAAGTGTAGGCTGCAGAGTCTACCTTCTCCGAGCAGTGGCAGACTGGAGAAAAGAGAAGAAAGAGCATCGGTAGTCGAATTCTGTTGATAATGTATCCTGTATGAATATCCAGATAATCAGAATCTCTTCGGTCTGATTTGCTCCACCACCACTGAAGGATACTCGCTGGATACTGCTTGAATATACATATTGTTCACGTGATCAAGCAGCCAGGGCCCCCTGTGGCCTACCTTTAGTGGTGGGCTCGAATTCAATCAGATCCGGTGGAGTTCTCTTCTTTAGGGTTTCGCTTGAGGAGGTGATTATTGTTCAGCGCTGGAGCTGTAAAGTCTCATGGTGAACATTTTGATGGATCCAGAGGCCATCAGAGGTCCCTGCGCTGTGAAATATAACATACGATACAGTAACGGTTCATTCTCGCCTAGCGTAAGGGGAGGAGGTTCGATATCTGATGATTCTAGATTATATCTGATTGGTTCATTTTGGATACCTGGGAGCCATCTATTATAATTCTTTTCCGCTTCATTCAAATTTCCACTTATTACTTCAATCATTTTCCATATATTCGAGATCCATACTGTACAATACAATACATACATTTTTCATCCAAATTCCTACCTACTCAAACTTCTCAAACCTCAACTGATTACTAACAAGCCTCCACCATTTCACTTTCAGTATTCATCATCCACCCAAAACCCAGGACTGGACCCAGGCCCCCATCCACTTTCGGGCAGCTTTGAAATTACAAGTGCCAAGACGCCCCATACACGCTTAGGGCTTTAGTCAGGGGCACTAGTTTGGCGAGAGCCAATCCCAGTTGACGAAGGGCAAACTAGAAAGTCGTTATGTGGGTCGAAACTCGCCCAGTGCCGCAAGCCAAAAAAAAAAAGGAAAGAACAAGAAACCCCAGGAGAAGAAAACATCGAAATCTGTCATTTGACTCATTTCCCTACCTGGATCATGATAATTTACTGTATCTTTCGGCATTTTCTCTCGCTACGGTATGCACTAGTATTGTATCTACCGGGCTTTTTTTTTCTGTAGTTGAAATTGGGACAATTTCCACCTAGGACAGGACCTGAGGTGTCAAGAACTCTAGCTCCAGAGCAGTGTCTTCTGCAGCGGTACATAGGTTTGGCAGCATGGATGTGTAGATGACTCGTGTTCTCAATATTTGTAGTCTAAATCCCTGAATGCTCTTGCATTATAAATTGTGAAATCTTATTTCGAATGCTCACGGTCACTTTCAAGGGCTGGAATCGGGTTGAATGAGCCTTTTCCCGTCGTCTGAGTTCTTTTCTGTCGTCCACCGTTCAGCCGCATAGGTCGGTCGTGTGTGATATATCCGGCGCGGGTCAATCAGTGCCAACTGTCAAGTCGACCACACTATGGAACCAGGCTAGATATCGAACTTAAGATCGGGCTTATTTACATAGGTACCTACTAGGTGCGGTACAGAGAATAGGCGATTCATTGATATAGTAAAATTTCCTTGGGTGGTTCCTTGGAGAAGAAAGAGAATTCAGATATCACCATTCAACCTTGTAACCGGGTCCGGGTCCGGGTTATTAGATCATTCGGTTCATTCGACCTGGCAAGTCACCAACTTGGTATCGGCACGAGATAAGCCGTACCCTGACCGAATCAACCTCCACGCCTTTCTCCTGTCCACCTCCATCCTGGACATGGTGTTCCCACCCATATCACGGTGCCCTCACGTTGATCAATTCATAGAAATGATCAAACCCCCACCGTCTACTTCCTTCATGTTATCCAGCAGACCAAAATACGAGTCAGATTCTCCAGATTACCCATTCACATCCATTAAACCTGTCAAAGTATATCCCACTTTCAACAGATTAATATTCAGCCACAGTCCCCGACACCTCCAATCAACCTCGAAGCAGGTATACCCATACAGCCAGACAAGAAACGCCCCCCAAAATCAAGGTCCAACACCAACCGTCAAATCTCGTTTGGATAATTTCCAATCGAAACTCCATCGCTCCGCTCACCATGTTGTGGCTTCCGGCGACCGATATTACATGTTCCAGATGGCCGGGTCTTATGGACAGTGCGTGAGAGCCCATGATCTCATCGTCCCACCCCCGCTGGACCTGCAGGTCTGCAGGATTCTAAACATTCAAAAAGAATGATGCAAGTGGCCCTAAGGTTGGGTTGGAAAAGTGGGAATAAACAGAGAAAATAAAAAAAAGTCATAGATGTGAAACGTAGTGACCGATCGAGATATTAATGTATTGAGGAAAATTGGAGATCGCTTGGCGGTCGGTTGTACTGTAGTCATCCCAAATCTAGTAGGAGTAGTAAGAGCTAGACTTCGGATCGGGTACGTTATTAAGGTGCGCTCTCGATGCCTGGCTAGCTTGAATCCTGTGTGACCTAGAATCTACGATGGGATTTTGTGGCTACGGTACGGTGCTTTCAAGTAGCAGATAGCGTATAATGTATAGATAGGTGACTATGCACTCGTGTACATTGTTTTGCGACTGCGAAGATTGACCTAAAGGAGGGAGTGAAAAAAACGTCCCATAGAGATGAAATTACCAAGGCAAGATGGATTCAGTTCACACAATCGCAGGAGTAAACTTTCGGGAGCGGAAATTGACAGGGCCTTGGACACGGGACACACACGGAAAGTGGCACTGGGCAGCTGGATCAGGTGAAGAAGAGGGTCATTTCAGGGTCGGATCCATTCAGCCGATTGATTATCTCATCAATGCATCAGATCATCTTTCCAATAGAATGCAGGACAGTACCATGTATGAGGATCTGTATGATTCGGAGAAAAAGCATGGTTATCGAAGCAGCAAAAAAAAGGGGGGGGGAGTCACCGTTGACGTTTACAATCGACTTTGTTGGCAGTCGGAAAAAACATGCGGTGGAGTATCAGCCGCACCCTTGCCACAGGTCCTGCATTGATCGTTGATACTGCGGGAGGCAATCGACAGACCTTACGCTGCTCTACCGTAGGTGCAGCCGGATGGAAGCTGAGGGTGGAGAAACCTCTGCATGATTGAATACATACAGTATAGGCATTTTCATGCAGCCTTTCCCCCGCGGCCATGCAAGGAGCGCAATCGATTATTGATTTGAATTGTAAGCAGTTGTACATCCTGTACCCGCATCCTACGTCATGGCTCTTGCCAGGCTCAACAAGAAGATCATGAATTGGAGTTGTTGATTTTGTGTGAGAGTTTGATATCAGTCTGGTTGCTTGCCGTTCGGCTCCATTGAACGGAACTTCGTTCGCTAGTGTTTTGGGAGCAGACAATTTCCCGACTTTGTCTTTCCCCCCACCGGTGCGCCCGTTGGGAACGGAGTTAGGTGCCCAGGTAGGCAGCTCGAAAGCTTAAGCCACACAGTCCTTTCCACGGAACGAGGATGCAATGTCCGCGATCCGTCGTTTGCCCTCCGGGAACTGGCGTCAAAAGTACTGCAGAGAAATCCCCCGTAATCTCCTTGACTTGCACCCGCTTCTCGGTTACACAAGACTTAGTCTAGATTTGTTACATGTCCGGACCCTCGGTATAACTAGAACCCCCAAAGACGGAAGCTAGAAGCGCTAGTGCGAGATGGACGGTCAATTGAGTTCATGGAATTGGAATGGACAAGGCCGGCTTTGAACCTCTCGATAGGGCCCAGCGGGCCAGAGAAGCTTACAGTCCATAGTTCGATGGTACCTCTGCCCATCCGCTCCAGCAGGTCCAGGCCCCATGTCCATGGAGCCGCCAGACTTGGGGCTCCAGGGCTCTTGTGCCGATTTCTCGGTCGATTTGTCTTGTCTGCAACTGAACGTCTGAAGACAGTTGGTCCCCAGACGGACGAGAAACACCCCACTAATTTCAGCCACGGTCAAGATCGTTCTGTTTCGTCTGGATCGCTTCATGGTCGCCCCGCGGGGGGGCATGACAGCCGAGTTCGTTCTCGCTGAATCATCGGTCACTCATCGCCGTATAGTTATGGACTCATGGAGAAGTCAACCCCAACTGAACCTCGCTAGGAACCGCGGCCCATTCGCGGCGGTGGTGGTGGGCTCTCCAGCCTCGGGTCCACATGCCACGAGATAGGCCCGTGATTGTGAAGGGGTCGAGTCCTGCGCTGCAAAGGAACGGAGCAGTACAGACTACAAACCATGCATGATGCGATGACCCCGTGAATCGAGGAGCGGAAGAAAAAAAGAAGGACCATGGTCTACGCTCCAAGCATTTGAACGGTCGATTGCATCGGAATTCTTCACGCAGTGGTCCCCATCCCTCCAAGTTCCACAGGTGCGGGATGTCAGTTTGTCAAAAGTGAGCAATGGAGCATTCATTTCCCGTTCCACTCGTCCTAGTCAATTGAGTGGCCGTTATGACCGTCATTTAGTCCAGTCGATGGGCGATGTGCAGTGAGCAACACTCGGGCAGTACAGTACAGACGTGAGCAGTCAGGACTCCAGACTCTGCGAGTCAGTCGACGGGGAGGGACCGCAGGACAAAGTGAATACGGCCATTGGGTACAGCTCTCCTCACATGACCATGCCTTGCGCAAGGGCGTACCTTGACAGTCGGATTATTGATATGCAATATGCCCCAGACCATTTCAACAACCTCCACATTGGAATTTTCTCCTGTGTGGCACAAGACCACTGACATCACTATCTCTTGCGTTCTCTTCAAGATCGTGAGTCTCATATTTGTGGTTCATAGGGTGCACCCGTCCATGTGTTTCAACGTTGGCGACACATCTCCTTAGGTTTTCCACAGTGATTCACTGGTTGACATGGTTGGCTGTTCCATCACGATACGGTGCCTGGTAATTTGAATACCGCCGCCCCCATTTTCCGCTGATCCCGTCAGGACTGGAGCACCAGAACCACTCAGCCCACACCCATGGAAAGCCTCGCGGGAGAGCCCCCTTGTTGCACCTCATGGGCATTGCAGTGCAAACTGCAGGTGACAGGAGAACCGGGTCAACCTTCAAAGGTATTGACCATACACACGACTCGGTCGCGAGACATGGAATGTACTACGCAGGTTTGAAACTATGCTCACGACTCGCTTAACCTCGTCCTCACACGTAGTTCCAACGTACTACCGAGTCCTGACTCCTCCTATCCCATCATCCGATATGCTCATCGAGTCTCCAAGGGAACACCTGAACGGTGCGCCCGTGGACCGTGGCCCGTCTCACGAAGAGGACGATCTGGAACGCGGAAGATCCAGAACACTTCAATCCATTTAATTTTAATTCTGATTAGTCTGTTTTAGGTCTGGGACAACCCCCTCCCCCCCATTACTTGATTTTTATCTCATTTTGTTTTTCTTTTCTTTTTTTTTCTCTTTCCCCTTCGGTATCGCTTTTCCTCTTTTGGTTTCTTGACACCAGCAGGACTGACTTCCCCAATGAGAAGAGACTGAGAAGAGTAAAGGCTGTCAAGCATTTTGTTCCCCCCCCCAATAAACCCGATTGAAACTGATTCTGATTTTGATAATTTCAGTATAATGGGGCCTAATATTTTAATTACTCTGACCCCCCGTTCGTCACTTTCTTTCCAGTACTGTAGAATGGTCCGTTTCGAGCCCCGTCTTTCCCCCCCCCCCCGTCCGTCCCCGATAGATCCAGTCATCAATACCCAAAACCCAACGCTAAGCGTCACCCTCAACGCTCGGGCGCTTTTTGTTTCCTCATTCCGCGCTTTCGTCTCGGACGCATCGCATTCTTGGACGAGGTTTCTCTCTCTCCTCTCGTCTCGCTCCTCTTCACATTCGTCGCTCCTTTGACCTCCCTTTGGCCCTCGTTGCCCTGTCTCTCTCTCTATCTTAACTAAACCAGGCACTGCCCTTAGCTCAAGGACCGACCACACTCCTTCGACCTTCACCTCGTCGCTCCATCAGTTGTCCTTCCGCCTATCCCATTCCTTTTCGAGTCCTGTTCGGTGTGATCGGTCTAATTTTCTCACCACCCTCCCCGGCATATGCTTGTCATTTGCCGGATTGACGCTCATTCTTCGGCCGACCGAAGCTATCTTGTCGACCAACAATTGGCAGCCATTCTGAAACACAGACACGACACCGGAGGTGCGCCGCAACTGCGCTTTTCAAGTTTCCACCACTGTGCCCTCCCCCTCCGCCGCCCGTCAGGAACAGTGCCGCTGTGAGGTCGTGACATACGGCGCTGCCAACTTCTGCCTGCCATCGTTAAATTTCAGTTGCAATTCTCGGTCATGCCGTTCACCGTCTTCCACTAAAGGCTTTTCAGTGAGTTCGATCTCGCGCACTCGGATGGGACGAGAGATGAAGAGAGAGAAAGAGAGAGAAACAAGAAAAACACTCAAGACTCATAAGACTAACGTGGCGGTGCTGGTTGCGTGAAGCCAATCCACTCAATTGCGCTTACTCGACATCCACTGTGACAGCTGCGGGTTGATCCGCCAAAAAGGGACCCAACTCGCCATCTACACCACCCACAATGCATCGCTTTCGAAAGAACAAGAAGGTCAAGGAGACCTCGGACGAGCTGGAGAAGGTCTCGTCAGCCTCAAGTTCGCCATTCAGCTTGAAGACCTCAAAAAAGAAGGATGATTCGGCGGAGTCTCAATTCGAATTGGACCTGTCGGACGCTCTGCCGTCGTCGGATGATTTTCGCACGAGTTTGCTCATGCCAAAGTTGTCGGCTCGGTTCAGCATGTTGCGAGAACAGGACGATCCGGACACCCTAGTCGGAAAGGCCAGTGACGATAGCGTCCTCTTTCCGAAACGGGCCTCGCGAGCGAACGTCTTTGGGAACAACGCCGGTCTCTTGACGGATATCGATGAGATTTCTTCCAATGATGGCAGTCGCCCTTCCATTGCCCTCGGACGGGCTGACTCGGACGCATCTGCATTCGATGGAGGACATGCGATCGATGATGACCGGTCACAGAGCGGCAGCATGATGAGCCGCGCTCGTCGCACCGAAGGGAACAACCTGTTCGGTGGCCGCCAAAAGGTCTATCGCATTCCGGTTCGATCCCCCGCAGGAACAGAAGCGGAGTCCACCGAGCCCAACCGGGGATTAGGCAAGTTTGTCTACGAGCATGACCTCAACATGTCGGCATTCCAAAAACTGCGGCTCAAGGAGAAAGAAGAGCAGCGGCTTGCGGAACAGAGTGCTCAGGCAGAGGCCGCTCAACAAACAGCGACGCTAGGACTCGAGGACATGGGTTCTCTACCCGCAACTGCTTCTGGTCCTGCCACTGAAGCCTCTGCTTCAACTGTCGCAATGAATGCGGTTGACGAAGCCCCGCCCGCTGCTTCTCAACCGTCGGTGGACTCCGACACCCCAAGCTCAGGAGACACTCGCTCCCCATCTGCCATGTCTAACCCTCGGAACGGATCAGTTCGTTCTCGGCGCTTGTACGGCCAGGGACTCAACCAAACCGCCCAGAACCAGCAATCATCGACTTTGAACCGCTTGGAAAATCTCAGTCGCCAGCGTGGATCGCCCACCCCCGATTCGCTCCCACTGAATCGCAATTTCTCCCGTTCCGCGGGCAGTCTTCGCGATCGCCTCCAGAAGCTGAACACCATTGAAACCACTACGACTCCCTTGCCGGTAAGCCCGCCCTCTTCGACCACATCCATCAAACCGCCTACGATCCCCGAGGATGCGACGACCGACCATCCCTTGCCATCGAGTACCGGCTCTGGAGTTATGCCTCCGCGAATTCCTCCATCAGATGAGGTGGACGAAAAGAATCGCCTCCTGGCAGCAGCCCTGAGTCCTGACGACCACGGAAAGGCGACTGCCATGGGCTTGTTCAACCGTGCTGCCACAGGGTTTGATGAGCAGCAGTTCATGCGCCGCCAATTGCAGATGCACCAAAGCCACAACCCTGCTTTCCCTCCGCAGCGACCACCCCCGATGAACCGCGCTTTGCCGCAGGAACCGACCAGTCGTGCTCGGGGTCTTTCCAAATCTAGCCATCGCTCTCGAGCTGAGTCGGCTTCATCCAATTACAGTAATGGTATCGGTCGATCTCGAGCATCCAGTGTCGAGGCCTCGCCCGGGCGACCTGGCATGACTACATTTTACGCCAACTCAACTGCGAGTAACTCTACCGAGGACGTGGATGATCGCCGCTCATACGAAGTCTCGTCGGTGACCACGATGACTACGGATGCTGGCCACTCGTTGCACCAAACCAGCACTGCTTCAAAGCCTTCATCACCAACCAACGAGCCGCTGGAGACTCTTCCTGAAGTCAGGTACTCTGACTTGAGGGATCTCAAGCCCATTGAGGAGAGCCAAGACGTGAAAGAGCACGTCGCACCTGCCCAGACCGATGCGGCTACTCCTCAGCGGCCAGACTCGCCAACATTTGGACTGAACGGCTTCATCCGTTCTCACCTGCGCCAAGTTAGCGATCAGTCATCCATCTATCCGCCGCCTTCTCCGGGTCTCACACCAAAAGAGTCGGGCTCAACCTATCCTTCGGCAGGTGGTGCTGTCTCCGAAGTGAGTACTCCGGCGACCACGCCCGATGACACACTTTCGGGTCTCAATCAAAGTATCCCGGCAAGCCCAAAGGCTTCCTCACACCACTCTTCCGAGCATACCGCAAACCGCTCCAGCAGCGATTCCTCCAACACCAGCGCTGCGCATGGATCTGAATACATGCACTCAAATACAACGCATTGGAGAGATGAGCTCAACTACGGTCACCGTCGTGGTGCCAGCACCGAGACTCAGAGAGAACGTGAAGAATTCGAAATTGAGCTGGCAGAGCGCCGACGCAAGGTCCAGGAGAAGTTGCGGAGCGTAGCCGAGAGCGAAAGCCGATCCACCAGCCCTGTCCCCGGCAGACAGACCCCCGACATTGGCGGGATCAAGGCTGGTAATGCCTTCTCCATCCTGAAGCACAAGGCCGGCAAACAGGGCATGGGTAAGCCTGACCTCAAGGGCATGATGTACGGCAACAACGCCGGCTCTACCCCCGCCCTCGTATCAGAGGATCAATGGCGCGAAGAAGACCGGCCCGGATTCAACTTTGGCCGTCATTCCAACTTTAGCTCTCCACATGTGGGAGCCGACCGACCAATTCGGTCTCGGGGGCCGACCGTCGGTCGTACTAGTAACGAAGAGTCTCGCGAATCAAGTCGCAGCCGCGGTCCATCCCCGCACAGTGGCTTCCGTTCTCGCTCCGGCTCTGACGCCTCCGGTCGGTCCAAGAGCCGCACTCGCTATCGCGAGCGTGATGACTTGGAGACCGTGGATGAAGCGGCCTGTGCGCCCCACGGCACCTTTGTGATCCCCGACAATTATCGGCCTCCATTGGTACCCAGCTCAACACGTGCCTCGGCCGATGGCGAGTCTTTGACATACAATCGCTCCACCTCCGCCGCATCGGGTCGATACCGCAGCACCAGTCGCTCGGGTGCCTCAAACTTCCAATACGAGCGACCATTCGCGTATCCGCCAACACAGGCTTCCGCCATGATTGGGGCCCCTCCGCGAGCACCCCCTGCTGCCCCTGCATACTCGGCGAATGCCACTCCTCCGCTCGTCGAAGAGCAGTCACCCGCTGTGAATCACTCCGCGACTGTAAGCAGTGCTCATTCTCTGCCTCAGCGAGGACCAGCCACCAATTTGCTACAGAAACGCAGCGTCAACAAGAAGCTCATCTCTGAGCCAACTTTGGTATCGTCCACGTCCAATGTGCCTCTCGTTGGTCTGCCCGTGAGCAGCTCAACCTCCTCCGCTTCTTCGCAGCAAGGAGTCACCCCGCCCCCGCTGCCCCCTATGAACCCTCGACGCCGTCGGGGCACCCAAACTATTCTGAGTGCTTTCAAGTCCGACAAGCATGATTCGCGGGCACCCTCCCCGGCCCCCAGCATGTCCGACGAGCAAAGTTATTTCCCTGATGATGAAAAGCGCCCGCGCTCGCGTAATCGTTTACGCAAATCTACAAGTGAAACTGGCAGCCTCCACGCACGAGCCCGTCAGGAAGCTCCCCCTGTCCCAGTCCCAGCTCTGCCTCAGACCACCCCACCACCAATTCCCGTCAACGGTGGGATGTTCTGAGAAGACTGGTTATCGTTCTCTCTATGCTTTCCTTCATCTATATCTATTCAAGGCTTTTTCCTTGCCCTCTATTTTCCTTGGATCTTCCCGTTCTTCCCTTGCCCTTCACTTTCTTTTTCTTTTCTTCTCTTTTTTTTTACTGTTTTGTCACTCTGGGCTGTCTATCATTTCCTTTCTCCTCATACTCTTTACGACTATATACCACCTGGTGCATTTCTTGAGCGTCTCCGATCTTTCAATACCTATCGTCTTGGTCAATGTTCTTCTGCCTTACTTCAATATCCATGAAACAGTTTAACATGACCCCGGTCCTCTTCGAAGCTCATAGGATTAACATAGAATGCTTTCGACTCTCGTACTGGAATAAGCTGCTGTTCATTCCAAAAGAGATGAGTCAAACCAGTCTCGTAATTCTCAGTTTGTAATTGAAGATTGTTTCGGAAGCGCGAGCAGTAACGTAAGTGCTAACCGGCTGTCTGCATGTGAGATGCGTCTCGTTAGCATGCAGTGCGTGCGGTGAGCTATCGCCAACTATGGGTTGCTTAGGCAGCCAAGCCCTGAGCTCAAATTATCCGGAACTTTGTATCTTCCCCTTCAACTGATTACGAGCAAGCTCGCTCATACTAATGTAGCTGTCGCCTATTATTCTTTTCCCTACTTCTTTTTTCCCATCAAAGCTACAAGTGCACAGAAAGAGTTCTTGCGTTTCATGGGTAAGTGTCTTGGATACTGCACTATGTTGTTCAAATTTCATACATTACGTTAGTATCAAGTTGTACTCTTTTTACTAATTATCTGAATAGAATGGTAAACGTATTGCTAGAAGCCCTTGTATCAGTGATTTTCCCGTACGATTTCTATCAGGCTCATGGAGTGCGTGAGCAAAAGAAATGTTCTTCTTTACAACGGCGTTTTTTTTTGGCTATCCGTCAAGTGGAGTCAAATTAAGGTGAGCACGTGGCAGAGAATAGAATCACGTGATGACA
Organism: Penicillium oxalicum; assembly: GCF_001723175.1. Lineage (NCBI taxonomy): Eukaryota > Fungi > Ascomycota > Eurotiomycetes > Eurotiales > Aspergillaceae > Penicillium > Penicillium oxalicum. The sequence goes on from NC_064655.1 coordinate 1,788,850, forward strand.
CAAGCCCTGGGAGATCGACATGAAGTATAAAATTGAGTACGTCTTTAGTTCTGCAAATTAGCTCGCTTTCGCTTCTGGAAGGTCAGCAAACCAGATTAATCTCTTCATAGAAATTTGATTATATTCATGACTTTGAAATCTCCGGCCTATCATCATATGTAGCGAGAAAGAACTGTTGAATTGTCTAGTGAAAAGACTGAAGCGGGTTAACTGGTCTACTAAGGGTGAAGAATTCATAATGAGATTGTTTCTGCACTGTGTGGCGTTTGAAACTATGTAATCTTTCAATAGTCTTCTGGTCTGTTCCGGCTCCCAATGTAGTATCCAATGGAAAGCTCTTGGCAGTCAACGAGTCGTTGCCTTGGGCGCCGAGAATGCGATGACATCGTCGGGTTACGCGGAATTGGTCTACTTATTCGAGTCGTTTGCTATTCAGAACCCTCTAGACATAGTGTACGCGCCTCAAAAAGGTAACTGGTAAACGAAATTCGACGACATAAGCGATCTCGGTCTCGATATAAAACTGCTGCTTCGTGGCCTCTCCCTGTCTCTCCCTCTTCTCTTCTCCACCACCCTTCTTCCATTTTACCACGCACCTTTATCAATTTTCTTCAAAAACTCTCACTTACAGCTCTGGTTTTTGCTTCAAGATACTATTTGAACAAAAACTCTTTTTTTATTTCTCATCTAACTCGTACTTCTGTACTTGGGCTTTGGATGACATGGCTCCCCTACTTACAGCACGTGCTCGTGCCCGTGCACAGCAAGAGAGGGAAGCCTCACGGCACTGGACTGATAGACTCCCCCCAGACCTTCGAGTGGCCTGGGGCTTCAGCTCTCAGCATCCGACTGAGCAATCACCTCAGCAAAACAATCCCCAAGTCACGCGTTGCCCCACCATCCCACGCTCACCTTTGGTCTCTGACCTTCCCTCTCAGTCTGACTCTTCTTCCTTCACCCACCCTCCTTCATACCCATTTCACAACGAAGCTGCTTCAACAGAGCATCTCGAATATCAGCCAGACAGAATCTTCACTGCTCACACTGCCCATTTACCCCCTTTCCCTGCTCAGTCTTTCTCATTTTCTCTGTCACCCACTGAGCCTTACTCACCCACCCGGTCAAGCCAGCAGCTTTTCTGCTCCAACGAGGAGCCCTCTGGTGAGACTTTTGATAACAACCGATCTCTCCCTCCCCTGGAAAACTGCCCCCCGCTTCCACCGATTTCTTCTATCATTCCTGACTCCAAGAGTCCGCCTCCTCCTTACTGTGAGGCTCGTGAGTTGGAACTTGAACTTGCAAGCGAACTTGTACAGTTCTCAGAGAGTAGTGGAAAGCATCCCCAGTACGTTACAATTCCGCTTGAAGGAGACGAGAAGACTGTTGTTGACTTTGTTGGCTTTCTTCCTAGTCCCAGTCACGTCGAGGTCCCCGCCGAAACCGAAGGCAACGACGCAAACGGCTCAAAACAGAAAGACGTGACGACCGAAGCCTCTGTTGCCTCTGTTGCCTCTGAGGACCCTATCGACCGTTTTCTGGGTCCCGCAGACGAGACTCCCTCTTGGGTTCCTCGACCTTTAGCAAAAGAGGTCGTTGAGCCAGGTATGTTCATCTCACTTCTCAACTCTCAGATGACACTCGCTAATGCGTGTCTTTTCAGATCACATCGTCTCGACTACCGAGATCTCTGCCCCTGAGACCCGTGGTCAGAGTAAGTTGATATCATATCATGCTTCTCACCTTACATCCACTAACCAACATTGCACACAGGCCCTGCCCTTTCTGCGTCGTCTTCTCTTGACGTCGCCGTCCCCTCCCTCGAGCTCCCGAAACGGGTTCGTTGCCGAAGTGCCCGGCAAAGAAAGAAGAACAGAAAGGCGCGCAAGATGGGCAACTCGGTAGTTGCCAACCGGGTCTCCGGCTCCCGCCCCGAGACCCCCGACAAGCCGGACACCGACATTGTCCGCACCCTTTCTCCCGTCGCTTCTCCCGCGGGCCAGGCCACCGCTCCAGAGGGCCGCCGCAACAACAAGAAGAAGAAGCCCAAGCGGACTGGGAAGAAGAAGGATGTACGCAATGCCGAGCCAGTCGGCACAGCCCTTCCCGAGGCATCCACGGAGCCTCAAAGCGCGGTCCTGGCGTCGCCTAGTTTGGAGTCAGGCATCTCTTTGGAGGTGTCTCCTCTTGAGATGGAGAACGTTGGGCCGTGTGTCGTGGATACGGACTCGTGGCGCCGGCACAAGCTGGCTCAGATGGAGGAGAAGGAGGACGAGGAGGCTGGTCAAGAGGCCGCCTTGCTCGAGACCACCACGCCCGATGGTGGTGCTACCGCTCACTCTCGTCAAATGAGTGAGAGCAGTAGCTTTCAAACGCCGATGCAAGGTCAATCGGTGTCCGTTCAGCGCTCGCAGGAAGATGATCACAACGCCGGGTCTGGTCAACCCTTGTTCGACGTCAATGCTGGTGCTTCCTGGGCCCAACCGATCTCTTTGTGCAGCTTCTTGCCTGCCTGTGGCTGCCACAACAACCCAAGCAGTCGCCGCCACACCTGCTGTTGCACTCATGGCGCAGCTGAGTGCTGGTTCTACCCCGTCCCTCCCTTGGTGGTTCCTGATGCCGCCCCCCAACAGTCTGTTGTTCCGGCTGCCTTGCACGAAGAGGCAAGTCGCGTGTCCCAGTCAGCGAGTCCCGAGTCAAGCTTGGGCGAGCCTTCTAGTGAGCCCCTCACCAATCACGAGGGCTCATTCTCTGTCGACGAGGCTTGCTTCAGCCAGAGCTTCAGCCAGGCTGACCTTCAATCACCCAGCCTGTACTTCGACGCTGAGATGATTCACTCCGCGTCCGACGCCGAGACTGCTGCCGAGACCCGAGCTCAGGGCTCTGCCGTCATGGCCAGTGAGAAGTCCATTCATGCCAATCAGGCTGAAACCGCTGGGTCCCTGGCCTTCCAGACCGAGCACGTCAAGTCGCTGTTCGGCAACCCCGAGTTTGCGGACATGCAGCTCCTGTTGAGTCCTGTCTCCCAGTGGGCTCCGGTCGCCTACCCCCTGCACAAGGCGATCATCGCAGCAAGTCCGTTCCTGCACAGCGTGATGGCAGCTCGGAGACACTACCAAGGACCAGTTGACTGTATCCGAGCGCTCACTGGCACCTCATTCTCCTCCTCCGTCGCGTTCGCCATGGCCCTTCGTACCCTGTACGGCCACCCTTTGGTGAACAACGAGACCCTTCGCATGGTGACCTTGCAAGGTCTAGGAATTTCGGAGAGCGAAACCTCGCCTTCTTTCTCGTTGGAGCGCGCAATGGTCGACTTTGCCCTCTGCTACGCTGCTTCCGGTGCTTTCCTTGCCCGCCACGAGATCAACAAACGCGGTATCGATCTGGCCATCAGCCACCTTTCCTGGGAGACTGCCGAGGTAGTTCTCAATTTTGGCATCAATCCAGCCAGCTACATGGTCACCTGTCCTGATGTGTCTTTCACTCCCATGACTTTCGCCGGCTCCTGGTCGTCTTTCCACTATGGCTATCAAGTGCCCACTTTTCCATCTGTTGAAATTGACCACTTCCATGACTTCCGACATGTGCAGGCCAAACGGGCTCAAACAGCCGCATTCCGGTTCATCTCTGGCGCCATCACCCCAAGCTTCAAGCTTTATCATCGCGCCCAGGCACGCTTCACTCCAAATCGCATTCCTGCTTCTCTACACACTCTTCCAAGATCCTTTTGTACCAACTTCCGTCTTGAGGAGATACAATTCGGCAGCATGCCTTCCTACACAGACCTTCGCCCTACCGATCCTGCCATTCTCGTTCCCTCGGCTATGTTGATCACTCTCCCATATCGTGTTCTCCGGGGTCTGACCACCTTTATGAACACTCAAGGCAATCTGACCAACGAGCTTCTTGAGGAAGTGATGGACGTACGCGAAGAACGCCGTTTGCATGCACTGCGCGTGGCCATTCATCGTGGACATTCCCGGGTCCATCCTGATACCTGGGAAGAGCTGGGATACCAGGAGTTTATGAATTACAACGGCTCCTGGGTCAATCGTGAATGGATTGAGCGTCCTGCGCCTGGCCGAGTTCGAGTCGGACATACAGTGCCGTTTGCTCACCTGATGACTCCTCTAAACACAACCGACCATGCGGAACCGACCAGCACAAGCACTGCTGAGGCCGGGGGCAGCAACGACGTCAGAAACACGGCCAACAACGATGGTGAACATATGCGGACCCCTTACCTCCCAAACCAGGAATCTGGCTATTCCTCTTCTTCTTCTCTTCCTTCTGCCACCCCCTCTGCCGATAGCCATCTCACATGGGAGAATGACTCCCCCCTCTGGACCGTCCATACCATCTAACCCTCAGAGATGGTCTCTTTCTCACACCACTTTCACCTCTTTTCTTCCCTTCTCTTTCCTGGGTCTTTCGACTCAAGATCTTGCCAGCGATGAACTGTACGAATAACGAATAAGAAAGGTGGATGGGATGTCTACAAGTCATCATCACCTCCACAGACGATTATGAGACCACGATGAATACGATCAGACGATACGCGGATATGTGGAAAGGGTCTGGCGTTTTACAGGATTTGCTTCTTCTGCTTCTTCTGATTTTTTGATTTTTTCTCTCTCTGATTTTTCATGAACATGTACAATATTATCACAAGTGCACGGGTCTCTGAAGAACCGGTGAATAATCCAGGTTTTTTTGATTGAATCTTGCGCAGAGTCACTTGTAGAGTTTCTCGTAGATATTGTAAGTGAAGAGAGGTCTTTGATGTGTGAAGCCACCATCATATTTACGAGTTTCTCACTTTTGCTCGAAAGATATGCAAGGAGTCTTGATCTAGCGGTTCGCCACGACAAGTCAAGCACAATCGTATATCTCATTCCATTGGTATCATCAATTACACTCATGTTCTCTTGAAACGGCGGTCACGGGCAGTCGCTTTTAGCTTACTGAAGTTATCCCCGACAAGACCGGTCTCTGTCTAAGTATGATAAAATCAAAACAGAAGAAAAAAGCCAAGGGAAATCCAAACGTCCCATTCGTTTTCTTTTCTCCCCCCCCCCCCCCCCCTCTCTGCCTCCAAGTCTAAAAGTCTAGATTTTGCGTTGTATGCAGAGAACTTTACTCCTTGTCGGGGAATCCAAAGGTCTTGCCGAAGGGGGGGAAGACAAGACGCTGGAAGGAGTTGGTGGCGGCCAATTCGTCAATGTACTTTTGAATGGTGGCCATGTCTTCCGAGTCCAGGTGGATCAGGTCCTTGCGGTTGGCCTCGATACGATCGGGGTTGACGGACTTGGCCAGGACAGAGGATCCTCGGGCAACTGTGGTTGGGGAAGAGAAAGAATCAGTCTGAGTTTGGGGAAGCGATTGTGCTGCTGGGGAGTGGAAAAGGAGAGAAAAGGAGGAGGAATGATCATCTTACTGTGCCAGCTCAACAAAATAGAAGCCGGGGAGACACCACGCTTCTCCGAAACCTCGACGATGGGCTTGGCTTTGAACAAGACGTTACCGGTGCTGCCGAGGGGGCTGTACGCGGTGATGTGGATTCCCTTTTGCTTGCAGAAGTCGACAATCTCCTGCTGGGGCAGGGACGGGTGGTTCTCGATCTGGTTGGCGGCGGGGACAACGGTAGCTTGGGGCAGGAGTTCCTCGAGATACTTGACGCTGTAGTTGGAGACGCCGATGGCGCGCACTTTGCCGGAGCCGACAAGTTTCTCCATGCTCTTCCAGGTGGTGACGTGGCTATGGTCGTGGACAATGTCTCGCGAGCCGTCTTCAAGCTTGGGGAACATGGGGTGGTTTCCTGTAAAAGATCCCAAAAAAAGACAGAATAATGTGTCAGAATCGTTTCAATTGCGCTTGGGATCACAGTTTCGGGCGCACCCAAGGGGGAGTGTTGGGGCTTTTAAAAGGGCACAAGGCATTCGCGAAAGGAGGTCAACGTACCATTCGGGTTCATGGCCAAGGGCCAGTGCATCAGATACAAGTCCACATAGTCAAGGCCCAGGTTCTGAAGAGACTCGTCCAATCCCTCCTGGACACGAGCGTGATAGGTGCACCACAGCTTGGTGGTCACAAAGAGGTCCTCGCGCGTGACGATACCCTCGTCAATCGCCTGCTTAATTCCTTGGCCGACCTCGTTCTCATTACCGTAGCACATGGCTCCGTCAATGTGGCGATATCCGACCTTGATGGCGTGGTAGACCGCGCGAGCGACCTCACCGGGGGCGGACTGCCATGTACCCAGGCCCAGCGCGGGGATCTCGGCGCCAGTGTTCAATTTGAAGCGGACGTCTGCGGCAGCCATTTTGTTTTTGGTATGTGTTGGATGGGGAGTCGGGGTATGTTTGAAGGATGGAGCAGGATATCGGAGTAAGAGGAAAAGTGAAGTACGAAGCAGGTCGAGGTAATCGGTCAATGTGTTATGTTTAAGATTCGTGTCAAGAAACAGGCTACGCGGGGCCAAAAGACCCCCACGACTCGGCGCTGGAGAAAAGGACCGTCCGATCTGTCGACCAAAAGGAGGGGCATTCGGTCTTTCTGTTTTTGGCTCGCTCGATATAAAGATACCCCGACCGGCGACCTGACAGGCTACAAGTGGATTGGGTCTCTTCCCCGCGTGGGGGTGAGGGGCACTACACATTCTCTGTGTACTTGACTGTCCCGTGTGACCCTTCATGCTACCGGTACAGACCGAGAACAAGGGACATCTTGGGAAAGTCGGATGGTTTTGTTCCTCAATTGGTATCGCCTCGTATGTCTTCTGTCCTTTTTTTTTTTCTTTTGCGGGTGCAGATGGTGAACGAGAACAGTCGTGGAAGAGACGGTCTCGAGAAATGAGATCAGGCACAAGCACGATGACGCAGGTGCCCCGCATCGTCGGCTCGGTGTGTTTGTACCGACTAGAGTGCTGTGACTGCAGTCTGAACAACGGCATGGCCTTTGAGACGAGTCAAAGGGGCATGGAGAGTGATCATTGCAATGGAGGCTAAACGAGAATTCGATGACTCGGCAGTCACGCTGAGACCGAGTATGGCAACGAGTCCAAATAACGACTACACAGTGCAGAGGCCCTTGGAGGGGACAGTCAACTGGACAGGCGCCATTCGGAGGACGTTCAACCGGAGATCAACCGAGTACCGGCCCACGAGAAGAGTACAGACCACATTCTATAGCCGCCATGATACTCTGGCAAAGGTGTTGACGACGCATGACGTATATTTGAGCCGTGTCGGGAATGAATCAGCCATCGAACGATATCGATATGAGTGTCTGTGAGGAACTCAAGATCGATCCGGAAATGGATTGACGACTCTAGAATCCTCCTAGCTACCAGGATAAATCCTTGATTCCTCAAAAGACGTCCAGGGGCCCATACAGTCACCAAAGTCACGCAGCCGGAAACCGAAATCCAGCGTGAGCCACGTGACACATGACCATGCGGGCTGACTAAGGAGACACCGTCCCGGAAAAAGGTCGTGACTGGAAGTTCTTTTCGATCTGCTCTCCACAAAGGACTGCCACGATCCAATCACTGCCACGCCGGCGTCCATTCTCGCCCCCCTGCAGCCCTGGGACGCCGACGGGGCTAAATCCAGAGATTCTCGGGTCGGATTCTGGAATCCGTGCTGGTCCTGCTGGGAGCTCCACGATGCTGCTCGATGCCTGTCCACACTGCAAATCATGATAGGGTTGTGCTGGGTCCGATCGCAAGAACGCACAATCCGCAGACCACTCCATCAGAGACATGCTGCTCTCCGCATCGGAAATCGAGATGCGGGTTGGCCAGGCGCCTGGTCGGTCGTGGAACCCAGGGCTGAACTGGACGTATATATGGATCAGACGTTTTCGAGGATCTCAAGAAATAATCACTCCAACACACCAATTTTTCATTCCGCCACTGCAGATTGTACCGTGAAGAGAGGATCCTGACAGTGAAACTCCATTGGGCCGTTGTTGGATCATACGAATTGAGTTGAATACGGAAACTCTCGACTGGATTACTTTCGACCACACATCCTCAAACAGCATCTCTCACAATGGCACCCGTCGCTATTGCAGCTGACACACCAGCCGCTCCCATCTTCAACAAGCAACGAGATGGGCAGGCCCTGGAGGAATTGTCTGATGCTATCGACCAAGTCAACGTCCTCAAGAGCACGCTTACGTCACAGCCGGAGAAGGGTCTGTACGACGAGTCCGAGTTCGACAAAGCCAAGGACAAGACCACTTTTCGTCAATATGAGGACGCCTGTGACCGTGTCAAGAATTTCTACAAGGAGCAACACACCAAGCAAAGCGTGGCCTACAACCTCAAGGCTCGCCACGATTTCCACAGTAAGACTCGGGCGGAAATGACCGTCTGGGAGGCCATGGAGAAGCTCAACACCCTCATCGACGAGTCCGACCCCGACACCAGTCTCTCCCAGATCGAACACCTGCTGCAGTCGGCCGAGGCCATTCGCCGCGATGGCAAGCCTCGCTGGATGCAATTGACCGGGCTGATCCACGATCTGGGTAAATTGCTCTTCTTCTTCGATGCGCAGGGGCAGTGGGACGTTGTGGGCGACACTTTCCCCGTTGGTTGTGCCTTTGACGAGCGGATCATCTATGGTCGAGAGTCTTTCCGAGATAACGAGGACTTTGGCCATTCCATCTACGACACCAAGTTTGGCATCTACAGTCCCGGCTGTGGGCTGGACCAGGTCATGCTCTCCTGGGGCCACGATGAATACCTCTATCACATTGCCAAGGAGCAGTCTACGCTCCCCGACGAGGCTCTTGCCATGATTCGCTATCACTCCTTCTACCCCTGGCACAATGCGGGCGCCTACCATGAGCTGATGAATGATCACGACCAAGAGATGCTTCGTGCGGTCAAGGCCTTCAACCCTTATGACCTGTACAGCAAGAGCGACGATGTCCCCAGTGCCGAGGAGTTGAAGCCTTACTACCTGGAACTCATCGATGAGTTCTTCCCCAACAAGGTTGTCCGCTGGTAGAACTCTTTCTCCATCCCGGGCCCTCAAAAAGATGATTTAGACGGTACATTGATGTTCCTCTTCTTTTACGTGTGTCTTGTGTTTTTTTCTTTCATTTATTCTTTTCATCGGTCCTTCCTAGACCAATCGTGATGATTTGACCTGGTTCTGTTTCCCAAGATTCCCATTTGTGCATTCTTTTTTGGGTTGATACGATTTTGATGCATTTGCCTTTTTTTTTTTCTTTTTCTTACTCTCTGATGACTCGACCATTTTTGGGGGAAGCCTCATATCATGCAAGCGCCTGTACATACTTTGACCACCTTTAGTCCTCTCACAAAGAGACTGTTATTCAGAAGCCATTTGATACGATTTCCCCGGATGTGTCTAGAGTCCGACTGAAGACAGAAGCGAAAAGAAGATCAAGCCAAGATCTTGATACCCGTTCTCCAATGTCCATCACATCCGACTCGAGACCTCTGTTTGGTGAGCTAGCAAACCCCCCCCCCCCCCCCCCCCCCCATCTTTCCTTGAAATAGAGTCCTTGCCCAGTCTACCGCCCCCACTGGATCTTCCCAGTTGTCTTACATTTGGCATGAGGTGGAGAGAAGATCCAATGATTCCGAGGCTATACTTGATAGTACAGAATTGTAGACCCAGCCAGGACTACTACCGATTTTAACGAGTCCGAAGTACTAGTGTGAATACTCGTCGTGACTCTAGTGAGTACTGTCCATCAGTTTTCCCCCCTTTGATAACCACCCTCCAAGAAAAAAGAAGAAAAAAAAAACAGAAAGCATCCACTACTACGTCAAAGCTCTCCCCAGGCCTGCAAGACCAACTCCACTCTTTCATTCGAATTCTTCCGAAATGAAGCCGACCGCAGAGCCAGCCCGCACCACCTGCACATTGTACACACACACGAGCGGCATGGAAGAAGAGAAAGAAAAGAAAAAAAAGAAAAGCAAAAAAAAAAAAATTACTTCCCACTGAGTCTCGTCCAGCTGCCAAATTCGGAAGCCAGGGCTCTACACCATAGAATTGACACCGACAGTCACCCTCGAGGACCCTCCCACGAACCCTGCGCGGAAAAGCTGCGGTCCAACATCATACAAAGTGTCGATTCCGTCTCACCTGCCAGAGTGGGTTAGAGGCGAGGCCCAGTCCAACTGTGTCTTTGGAGAGGTGGGCACGGGAGCCTCGTCGATCCTTTTACCTAAAGTACAATCTACGACTCTAGTATGTAGCTGCCTTGTCAAGTGGGTTGCCAAGTGGCCACTGCGTACTTGCTATAGGTGTGCCTTTTCTCCTCTCCCTGTGTCTGCTATTATAGAGTAGACGAGTGGAGGCGTGAACAGAGGGGGGATATGTGGAGATTGGCGAGAACTGGACCCGACCGACCAGGCTGATATGGGTGTTTTTCTTGGTGAGAGGCTCGTCGTTCATGATGAGGCTTCTTCATCAGAGACTTTGAGAATCCTTCTCAATGATCATTGTGTAGTTTTTTTTCCCCTCACCCCGAGGGTATGTATAGATTTCAACCAGTTAGCGTGGAAGCCATGTGTCCAAACTACTGCACTTATTGTATGTATTGTCGATCATCCCCTGAAAAGCTCGCTTGCACATTTGACCAAATGTAAGCTAACCGAAAGGCTATTTCCTTTCTTTTTCTCCTCTGTCTCTGTCTCTCGCTCTCGTTCTCTTGTCCGTGAAGGTTCGCTATAGCTGCTGATGTAATGAAACGCGCCATACACCATCCTTGTAAATCTGACCGTTTGTCCAGCCAGACTGTTCGCATCCATGCTGCATGGGGGAGCGGGGGGTTTTTTTCTTAAAAAGGGGGAGCTAGACCAAGTGAGGCGAAAAGAGCCCGCCTGAGTGTCATCCAGGGGTCCAGGGGGGGAGAGAGGGCAGGGGATAAGCTTCCAATGAGACATCCAGTCTTCAAGACCTTTTGATATTGAGTGCTTCGAGGTTACAGCATGGTAGATCATCTGTCTCATAGAAGGACAGTACATTGCAGTCAGCCAAATTGATGATTGCGTGACCAGACTGTATACTTTGAACCATTTTTCTCCTCGTTAACCCCTCACCATTAGCGCTCGATGAAGAAGAAAGGGTCCGTCCGGATGGTGATGGATTCCATACCACTCCGGCAACTCCCGACTCATTCTCGAGACTTTAAGATAATGCATGGCCGTGCTCTTTATTCATGCCCTTGGAGGTCTCTCTACTCACCGCTGGGGATGACTCCAGTTCTCTCAGCTTTCTGTGTGGCCCATGTTTGCATGTGGATCTGCGCACGAGCCTTTGATGGGCACACGGGTGCAGATTACTGTTGACCTACAATGTCATTGGGAACGGTCCAGTGAGGTTCCACGGGTGCTTTTTTGCCCAGGCCGAGTCTGCAACACTTGGGGTATGGGGGGGGGAATAGAGTGGAAGCCCATCGGCTTAACTTTGTGTCCAAGTACGAAAGGTTGCATTGCAGACTGGATGTAGACACAGTGGGGGGAAGAGAGCTGAGGTACCGGGAGTCTCGTGTATCGAATGATCCTAGGAGTAGGAATTTCTCCCGACTCTGGTACTCTGGTAGGCAGGAACATTTGGCACTCTGATCTGCTGAACTTTTTGAGGAAAAAAAAACTACAAAAATAACAATTCTTGACTGCAATGGTTTAGAGTGTATGTACGAGCGCTCGGGCGCAGGTCCGGGTGACTTTCGAGTTCCGGGGTTCATGTCCAAGTAGTTTGTGTATTAGTTTGTGTATTGAGAGAACCTACACCGAGAGAAAAATTCAAAAGCAGAGAGGCCTCGACTAGGGGGGCAAAGATGGGAGATGCTGGAATTTTCACCCGTCACGTATGAGATCAAAGAAGACTGTTCGACAGTCGGTGCGTGGGTGAAGGGAGTTGGATTGTTGATCCATCTCGTGCTGACGAGGTGTTGGCCTGTGCCAGCACTACGCGAGAGACCCGTCTTGGTGGAAAGATCGTCACAGTGTGAATCGCTTCCAGCGACTTTAATTTCGTCCCGACCGAGTCCTTGCGCTTGACTCTATTGGATCAGCCGAGAAAGCAAGACAATAGAAGAGACCACGACACATATAGACTGACAATTACCAGACCCCTCGAGTATGGGGCGAAACAGATGAACATTTTCTCCGACCCTCAGGCGCGTTGTTCGTCCATCGTGAAGGTTTGCCAGTGTCCGCCCTGTTCCACAGCGGCGGGCCGCGATCCGGTTCGTCGAGGCGATGGATGATGTCAAGACTCCAGATCTTTATTTTTGGGGAGAGTTCCTACTATGGTAATCGGAAGCGCCCCCCCCCCCCCGAGTCATAGTCATGGCACCTCGTTTCCCGTTCAGACTTTTCCTGGACGAGGTTGGCGAAAAAGGAAGCTGGGAGATGTGGAATCCAGCGAAGTTTTGCCGAAATAAAGGAGTGGGAATTCCTGGGAGTCTCTGGCAGGTCGCGGCTGAATCAGAGTATCCTCATCCGTTCACTAGTCTATCATTTGAACTAGTCTAGTTCTCTCTTTTTTATTTTTTTTTTTCTTTTAAAAGAAAGAGGATAATCTACCTCTAGGCGTGCATGACGGTAGATCGTCACTACGCCATCTAATGCAGTACCAATAGGAAATCATATCGTTGCTCCTGAGAATCGATCCCAGGCCGAAGTTATGAACTCTCTTTCCGCGCGGTCCCCCCAAAAGAAAGTGATCATCTGTAAAGTACTGTCAGATCGGAAAGACAGAGAAACTGAAGCGTAAAAATGAATAATCAAACGCAAGAGTCTTTTCGCTGAAACTCAGTCCCCGAAGGGACTTGTCAATAGGTCCCCGTCCTCCACCAGCGCCGGATGTCAAGTGAACCCCAAATCGCTTGTGGAAGGCAACCCAACGGAGCTGAAACGGGTTGCTTTTCTGCCTCGATACATCCTCAGAGCATCGCAGAGTGGGCGTTTGGAAGAAGAGACGGGGTGTGTATCATGAGTACCTTAGATCAGTGAGTCGGCCAGCATTCTTACACCGTGCCATTCTCCGTCAGTTGTGATTCGATATTCGTATGAAAATGTTCTTCCGAGCGCGGTGGTTCTCCTTCCGCCAGACAGCACCTCGACCAGACATGCCCAGACGGGCAAAAAGCCAAATTCTCATGTCTACGTGGATCCCTCCCTTTCCACTTTCCACTCCCTCTCTGATTCCATCCCTCCCACTCTTTTCTGAACGGGGTCCAACTCGGGATTCTGGACCATCTCCACTTCCAACGTCTGGGTCTCCACTCGAGCACTCGGGAGCTGCGTGCACATCCAAATCCTTGGGCCGCCGCGCCCCGTATCTTTGGGGGAGTGGTCTCCTGCGTGGCTTTCCGATGATTACTTTGACCAGTCGACCGTGGCTCGAAGTCTCTTTCACTTGGATTGACGTGACGTTCGGTCTGACTGGTGATCTCGGGCTTCTCACTCACGTCTCTCATCCCCGCCACTCTCTCTCTCTCCCCCCTTTCTTCCTCCTCCTTCATTCACCTCCTCCACCTCCCCAAATGGACTGTTCAATGACAGCTGCCAGACCTGCCACGATGGTCAGGAGATCATGAACTCACAAGCTTGTCGTGTGCATCACAGTCTCAAATCCGTCGAGTCCGTCATAGAAACGTCCCTCTTATCTGCATCTCTATCTGCACTACTTCCAGGTGATGCCGAGATCAGCAATCTAAATGATTACATCGTCCTTCAAGCATACTTCGACACCGACGAATCCACCACATCTCTTTCCTCTCATCGTTCCTGTCCACGTTTCCCCCCCCCCCCCCCCCCCCGGTCACGTCTTCACCTCCCTCGATCGACCTAGGTCGATCAATTCCTCGACAACATGGGTGGTGAAACCGGGCCCGTCGAATTGTCTCGGGCCATGGCCATGGTGATGGCTGGCCTGTTGACCCTCACTTGTTGGAATGTCCTAGAAATCTCCTTCTACATCCTTCACACCTTTCGCCGCTATCGAGGTCTCTACTTTTGGAGCATGGTCATTGCCACGCTCGGCATCCTCTTACACGCAATCACATCTTTTTTACGTTATTTCGCCCTCGCTCCCAGCTTCCCCATGGCTTTTCTCATCTGTCTGGGTTGGTATGCCATGGTCACGGGCCAATCGGTGGTCCTCTATTCTCGACTCCATCTTATCACCACGCACGAAAGCTACCAGCGCTGGGTTCTCGTCATGATTGTGGTCAATGTCTGCATTCTTCACATTCCGACCACCATCCTCTTCATGGGCGCCAATCACGGAGTCACTGACTTTGTTTACCCGTTCAAAATTTACGAACGCATCCAACTCGTTGGGTTTGCCCTCCAAGAAACCATCATCAGTGCCTTGTACGTGTGGGAAACCACCACCTCTTTACGACCCGTTCTCTCCCTCAAGGGCCGCCGGGGCACAAGAGTCATCGCCAATGTCGTCCTGGTCAACGTGATTGCGGTGCTGTTGGATGCCTCGCTCGTGATTATCGAATTCACCCATCACTTTGATGTCCAGACCACTCTCAAGCCCGTGGTCTACAGTATCAAGCTGTTGCTGGAGTTTACCGTCTTGAACAGTCTTCTTGCCGCCATCCATACTCCTCCGGGTTCTTTCCACGATAGCTCTCAGCGTCGACAGGAAGATATCTCTGTCCAAGGCCTCAACAGCGTCCACACCTTTGGACTACAATCCGATCCCTTCCATTATGACCCGGAACGCTTGGCACCCAATGATCGACAAGCCTCATCGAGGGAATCAGTCGCCAAGCCACCGGAAGTGTGGAATCCAGACTCACATCACGCATGAGACTATATCACCCTTGTCCCTGTACATCTCAGCTCTCCCTCCCATGTCCTGACCTTTGCCTTTTTAACTCCCATTGTTTGCCCATCATCTGTCTTGCTCATCTTTTTTAACTGGTGCTTTTCCGTCCTCGATAGATATACCCCTTGCTGCGGTTCTCGTCATGTGTGTGTCTGTGTTTCTTGGCGCGCTCAACTTGTTTATTCCCAAGGCATTTTCATATCTATTATCTTCGCCTTTTTTTCTCCTCAACGTTTCCACTCTCCGGTCCTCTTCCCCTCCCCAAAACAAAAGTCAACAGATTTGATACCCCCGCGCGAAAAAAAAAAGTACATCTTCCACTTCGGATCTTCATGTGTGCCCATTGACAGGCTAGAAAGAGACGGGCGTCTGGTCATTTCATTACAAAAGGTTGACAATAGATCCTTCCGCTTTTGATCCTGAAAAAGGAGCTCCAGCTTCTCGACTGTCAGATACTTGTACTATCACCCTCCACGCTCTTGTCTTGGACTCTTATAAAGTCATAGAAATCAGACGAGGACTTTCTCTATTATTTTGATTCACCTTCTCTCTCTCTCTCTCTCTCTCTCTCTCTCTCTCTCTCTCTCTCTCTCTCTCTCTCTCTCTCTCTCTCTCTCTCTCTGTGTGTGTGTGTGTGTGTATGAAACCAAGGAACACACCCACCAACAAATTCCACCACCCCTCAAAAGTGTACCATCCTGCCCCCCCCCCCCCCCCTCATTTTCCCCAGACAATAACCTGCTGAGCGGTTCAAGGAGAAATTTAACCCCCCAGATTTTATACCGAGAGTAGCGCTCTCTGTGCGCAGAACTTGACAAATTGAGATGTTGGACGCACGTCGTCCAATGCTAGTAAGCACTCCCGAGTTAATGAGTCCTGCTATTGCTATCTGTGCTAGTATAGTGATTATACACTTGGGGGATCTGAGATTCCATGGGCCTCGGTTGAAAGAATGACATTGGAAACTTACAGCGGGCTGTGATGGTTTACTTTTGTTTTTTGTTTTTTTTTTTTTCAAATCAGGATGACGTGTGACTACTTTGGACTATAGGGTCATCTCAATCGTGGAAATGGTCGGGTTCGGGATCCCGTGCTTGGTAGTGGCTATTTTCTTCGGGTCAGATCGAAAAAAAGAAAGGAAATAGATGCAAAGGGTTATATCCTAGTCTGTCATTTCATACGTGGAGTCTTTGGAGGTGGTTCTCCTGGGCGATCACCCCCCGCCCCCTTCTCGCCCAAACTACAAGACAAATGTCAGAACGGGATCACGCAATATGCTAAAGATATTTCCATCCTGCTGGCATATCCTGTGATCAATTTTCAATCACTCCTCCTTGGACTGGGGGGCTTTCACGGCCCGCCGAGCCCGCCGCTTCTCGACCTCTTCCAGATCAACGAAGCCGTCTCCTCGCAACCATGCCAGCGCCTTTCGAAGACCCCGCCCTTGCACAGCCGACGGGTGAGCTTCGAGAATAGACCCCATCAAAGCCCAAGAAAGCACAAACAGCCATAGCTCGACAGCGCGCCCGCCCTTCCACAGCCCTCGCTTAACGCCGGTCTTCCAAGCCGAGTCCACGGCAGCGCGAAAGAAGTACATGAACACGCTCCGGCTGTTGGCCAAAAGCGCAAATGGAAGACCAGCAATGGCACCGCTGAGGAAGAACCGCTTGGTTGGCAGTGTCGAGCGAGGCAGAGCGTTGTTGAAAAGACAGACACTGCCCCAGGCGGAGCCCACGGAAGCAGAGAGCACTGCCGTCAAGGTGATGATCCTCTTGCTCAGGCTATTAATCGACGTGATTGGCTGAGCCATGATGCTCTTCAATCTAGGAATGCTCAGCGCGAGGCTGACGACCGTGAGGAAACGAGCCAAGAGGGGCACAGAGTGAAGGATATGGTGCACAAAGGCCGTGCTGCAGCTAGGCACATTGGGATGAAGGAGGGCGCAGGAAAGATGAGCAATAGCGGGGTGTGCAGGTCCAGTGATCGGTGAGATTGCCTGTACCGATGCTGGCAGGGTGTTGGAGTCCGCGGGATGTAGTGTTGGACAGACGTATGCCCTGTAGCGAGTCAGTTCAACAAGTCCGGCATTTTCTCCCATGACCAGAGGCAAATACGTACGGCCATCGCAGGCTCGCGATAGATGCGAGGGAATCAAGAATCTGGTCTTTCTCTGGCCAGAAGACGTCCTTGGGCAAACCTTGAGGCCGACCCGGGATGTAGCTTGGAGAGAGCTTCAGAATGACATTACCCAGCCACTATGCTCCCAGTTAGTCTCTTTTCACAGCACCACTTACAAGACTGGGTCACAAACAAACCTTGGGTGTATTTTCCCGGTCAAAGACAAATGCATGGAACAGCTGTGCGCACGAGATCGGCATGAGTAGCCAGCTACCGCACCACCATGGGCGGCCTTCCAGCCATCCCTTCAACTCCATGACGTTATAGAGGAACTCCAGACTTCGAGTTCCAGTATAGATGGCAACCGTGAGACGAAGTTGGTCCTGAGGGCAGATCCCCAGAGCAAAGCCCGCCAAACTAGCCCCAACAGCCGGAGCGAACCGTGAGGTCAGCGCACTCGCGATACGCGGATTGCGCTGACGAAACGGCTTAGCCTCATCAGTGCAGAGATTGAGACGGATACGAGTGAGAAAGCGGTACAGAAGGCGATGTAGCAGAAGCAGGAGGGACAGAGAAAGGGAAAGGCGGAATTTGGGTGACTGAAGAAGTGGGCCACGGACTTTCTTCCTACGAGGGCAGTTAGCCAGGACAGCCTTTCCACGAGGACTTTCTCACAGAAAAGAAAGAAAAGGGGGAGAAGAAGAGGAGAACAAGCACGCCAAGCATAAGATGGCGCCCTCGTTGAGATTGTAAGGAAGAATGTGCTTACTGCGCTGTCCCTCCGCGAATTCGACTGACAATCGCCTCAAGCAATTTCAGGGTAGCGCCAGTACCCACGAAGACCCTCAACGAGGTTCTCACGGCGGCCTCATTGCGGCGATTTTTCGAGTGCACAATGGCATCATAGCGAGAGGGTGAAATGATTTTATTCTGTGCCCCTGGAGCGCGAGACACCACCAGACTGTGAAGAACCCGATACTCTTTGGTGCTCAAGCTCAGTCGCAGCGCGGCACGAACCACCGGGTGAACATTCGGTGTGTCATCTGGGCCGGGGGCGGGGGCAGCTGTCGTAGCGGATACGTCCGGGGCAGACATTTTGGCGGTGCACAGATGAACAGCTTCAGTCGCCCATGATCGGATGGTCTGAGAAAAAAAGTGCAGATACGAAAGAGGGAGGTCGAGAGTGGGAATAGAAGATGTCGTCAGGAGAGGCCCGAGCTTGTGAGGAACGTGAAGTCCGGGGGGGGGGGGCAGCTTCTCCTCATCGGGTGGAGACTCGAAAGTGACCTCGGCATGAGAAAAAAAAAGAAAAAGAAAAAAAAAAGATAGGTAAATATTCGCATACATGGCAGCTAAGTCCCAACGATCGACACAGGTAGGGTGAAAGCAAGGCTAAACAAATATGATTAGAGGAATGAGAAAAGCTGAGGTTGCAGTTGAAGTCTCATCAATCGGTGAGTCGTATAATAATTCATCCCACGATTCTAACGGAACTCAACATAATCTTGGTCCAGATCCTTGATCTTTCACATGAAATGAGTCCATTACGGAAGATCGCCTGGTAACTGTCACCATTCAAGCGTAACCAAATGCACTGGTTATCACGATTCCTTTGCCAGAAAATCATGATTTAAAAAAAATGAATCTATTCATTACAGGTCATAGACACAGCAGGAAAGAAACAATATCCAAAGGCTTCATGGAGAATCGAGCGCAGGAGGTAGAAACCACCACCCACGAAAGGTTCGGTGCCCACGGCCCAGGCGAACAGAAGAAAAAAGAAACCTCGCGCGAACAAAAAGGGGAATTACTCTAAACACAGCTCAAAAATAAACGCAAGGTGAATGAGGAATACGAACAAGTCAAATAACGGAGATCATCATGACACGTCGAGGAGAGACCAGCAATCCTCAGGGAAATCAAGAGGAAAGCCCACGGGTCCAGAGGGGCTCCAGAAAGAGGAGTAAAAAGAATAGTAACCCTCTACCAGAAACTGCACCAACCAATCCAGTGCTGACAGATATTCTCAACACTGGTAGCTTGTGCGAGCAATTTGTCCACCTGGTCGCTGATGTTCAGCTCACCATTGTGTCGGAAATCAGTGCCGGTCAGCTTCTCCCGAACTCGGGCAAGGACCTGCAGAGCACGGGCATTCTGAGCCTCACGAGCTTCGGTGCCGCCCTCTTGAACGTCGAGGATACCCCCCTCCAGAATAGAGGGACGTCGGGGACGGGCGACACTGTTGGATTGCAGGCCATGCTCAAAGTTGAGACCTTCAATCAGCGACTGGCGGCGCTCTGCGGTAAGAGTAGTGCGGTCGGGAGACTCTTGTGCTCCCAGGCGCCAGTTGATCAAGGGGTCGTGGATGAACTAGGTAGATGAGCTCAGTCAACGTTCGAGATCAATCGGAAGATGAGGAAGGAAATCTAGAGGAAATGGGGAGGATGATAGGAACCAGAAAGACTTACAGCTTCGAGCACAGCCATGAGAGAGTCCTTGTTTTCCCTCAGAACCCGCATGACCGCCTCGCAGGTGATACGGTAGCTTCCCTCAATGTTGCTCACTTCCATAGCGAAGGTCAACATACGAGTCAGGCGGAAGGGGACCCGCTCAGGGTATTTCTCGCGATGCATAGCCACCTCAAAGCAATCACCGAAATCAATGTGTACGACATGGCCAGTGGTCCGATCAAGGAGAAGGTTCGACGGGTGACGATCACCGAGGCCAAGGATGTATCCGACCATCGACATGACACCAAGGGATCGGGTGTAGTTGGTGCGTCGCTCAAGCCAAGCTTCGGAGCTCTTGCTCTTGAGCCACAGTACCCGATAAAGGTCTTTGCCCGTCGTATTGTCCATGGCGTATCCAAAGACCTCAACCTTTTGCATCAGCGTCAAGCTGTCATAATCCGGTGCCATCTGAAGCATGATTCGGTGTTCAATGTTTAGAAGAATTCGACGACTTTCACGGTATTCTTTGATCAGAGCATGCAATGTATCACTATTACACACCCATCCAAGAAGGCCAGAGCTCTGTGACAACGGGATAGCGGGGAAACGCTGAACAGAAAGATGGCGTTTGAAGCTTTCACTATCGTTGTCCAAAAGAGTATTGACCAACCCGAATAGTTGCATAACTCGTTCGTCTTGTCGAATATCTTCATGTCCCTTAACACAGTACATGTAAGATTGCCCATTGCTTCCGGTCAGGGTCATCCGACGAGGGCGTTTTTTGGTCTGTAGGACGTGTAGGACTGGGTCGAAGCTGACAATACAGATGACGGGACGACCACTCTGATAGGTACCAGGCACAGCCAGATCCAAGGCTGAACAATCCTTGAGGCGAGGAGAGACGTATTTGAGATCCAAGACCGATAATTGTGGGAGCTGGCGGCTTATTTTGCGGAACACAGTGTAGTAGAGATCCCACGCTTGATTCAGATCCCCAATCTCCTCGGTCTGTCGATACAGCATGCAGTAATGTTTGGCCTCGGCAAGATCTCGTCCAAAGGCCTGGGCGAATGAAACCTCCCTGAGGGTCTCCGCGCCCTTATCGAGCATATCATGGAGGGGTGCCAATGTCGCAAACATCCCCTCAACGTTGCGATCGCCGAAATAGAGCCGCGAGGCCTCCTCCAGCGCTTCATGCCACAGCTCATGCCAAAGCACCGCAACACGGATCAATTCGTGACTAACGATATCGGCCTGTTCAACGAGCTTGGCACTGTGTTGGCGCATGCTTTCCATGATATTGCTTGCCGACTGGGAGCGCCGCGCGACGTTGGACTTCATGGCCACGGTCAACGGGTAGACTAAAGCCTGGGGATGGGCCTTGCCGACTTCCGCAAGTAGCCTGTGCACCGCACCACGGACTCTAATGTTGGGCTGGTTGATTCGGGCGATGAGTTGAGGTGTAACAGAAAGCCAAGTATCAATGTTAATAGTCGAAAAGCCCTCGGTCACAACTGTGTTGACCTCATGGTCTCCGCCGTGGGCAAACCAGAGGGTGAGTAATCGTAACGTGTCTTGGAGCGAAGAAGCAGAAGATAGAGCAATTGACCTCAGGAAACCGCGGATGGCAGGAATCACATGGTCGATCAGTCCCTGAGAAGGAGGCAAGGCGGGGATCTTCTTATCCTTGTTGGCTTTTTTGGCCTCGCTTTCCATAGTCTGGACTGCCTCAAAGTTGGCGAGGGCCCAGGCGTGCCATGCCTTGTAAGAATCACGGTTGTACTGTGTAGCAGCCGAGTACGCATCAAGGACCTCCCTGCCGTTGTCTGCGTTCCACTCGCCCCTTTGAAGTGCTCTTTGCCATTCTCCTTGGCGCAGATAGCTCTTAGATAGAAGTTTCTTGGTTTTCCCAATGTCTCCGATGCGTTCTCGGAGACTAATAGCGTCCGGGTGACTAGGGTCTGCGAGGCTATTGACGCCGTTCATGGTGTGACTGTCATTCTGGATGGCGAGGATGCTATTGAACTTTGTGAGATCCTCACTGAGCTCCATGTTAAATCTTTTGAGCTCCTCCAAAGCTTCAGGCTGATTACCGTTGGCCCAGCCAAATTTCAGCCGGGCGTACGTCACCTCTGGAGGTACAATCACCCGTGTGCCGTTGCCATCTCTGATGACCATCTCCAAGGATGCCAGCGATCTTTCAGCCAAACCCATCCGGTTGGATTTGCGGCAGAGGTTTGCAAATTTGATCGACATGTCGAGATTTTCGCGGGGCGCGGTGACCAAAGCCCGAACCTTCAACATACGCTGCCAGACCTCAACGTTTTGCTGGCACCCCCGCAGACGCTTGTTCCAGGTCTGCCGCATCGCTTCTTGCTTTTCGGGGTCACCAACATGTTGTTTGTAAGTGATAATCTCCTCCAATTCAGCAAGCATCTGCACACGCACAACCACATTGTATGCGCGATTGTATGACTCTCCGAGCAGAGCAGAAAGTTCTGTGTCCAGCCCGTTCCGTGCTTTCTCAATGTACATGTTTGCTTCGTCGAACTGGTTGCGATGAATGGCCAGAATTGCACCAAAGAATGATCGGTCAGGAGATTGCTCTTTCATGACACCCAAGTAGGAGTCCATCAGCTCCCACTGACCACGACCCCATGCCGCGGCTGCAGCCAGGGGTGCAATAGCTCTGCGATGCTCCAAAGACGCTTGGTTCCATTTCTCCTGAGCGAGATCGGAGAGGACCTTCCATTCACCAAGAGCGTGTAAGCAGCGCATCTTTCCCATTGTGATGCCGAATGAATCTGGGTCGGTCTTTTCGCGCCGTTTGTAAGCAGCGAGAGCTTCGTCCCAGCGCTGTAACTTTTCAAACCACGTCTCCTTCAGCTCCACGTCGCGGTATGCTTGTGCTTTTCGAAGTATGCCGATAGCGGCGTCAGACTGTTGTAACTGGTTGTTGATCGTAATCAAAGCCTCAACGGCGCCAGAATTCTGGTCTTGCTCGAACTCAAGTTCTTTGTAATGTAGAGCTTTCGCAAAGGCGTGACACTTAGCAGCGTATTTCCCAAGGGTACGAATGTCAATCGGAAGAGCTTTGTCATCGTGTTCCATGAATTCTGCTAGATTGAGAAGAATCTGCAAGATTTCTGGCGATATGTTTGGTGATATTAGAGCCCGCTCGATCGAGCGCACCAACTCTTCCTGGTATTGGTCAAAAAGCTCAGTCCAGCATGATACAAATGCGGCATTGAAGAGATCCCTCGCCAAGGGCTGATAGATACCTGCCAGGCTGGCGCAAGCTCGCAACGCCGGAGAGGGAGATTCCTTGAGGAGCTCGACGCTGAAGCGGCGAATCCATTCCTGCCAGTCCTCCCTCGTGGATTTTTGCGACGAGTCCCAAGCGTTCTTCAAATGCTGCTGATTGACAACGATTTTTTTCTGTCCAATCTCTGCGAAATTGGTATCATCCGAAGGGAAGGAGTAATTTTCCTCGGGGTTCAGGTCTTGTGGGAGTGGATCGCCTTTTTGAAGCTTTGTCACCAATATCTGGTAGTTGACGTGCGCGATCTGATTCTGCTTCAGAACCTTGCTCAACAAGTGAATGAAGTGGGTAAAGTCCTGCCCAAGCTGAAATATCAGAGCACAAATGCAGTCCATGGCGGCCTGACGTAGGATACGGTCACCACTAGCAACTACCCTAGCAAGAGAGTGAACCATCAAAGAGGCGAAGTCGGAGACGTTGACTTGCCGCGAGAGCTTTGTCAAGCTATCGATGGCTGATTTGCGAATGCTCTGAGGATTTTGTGGGCGCTCATACAGGCGCACAATAGCAGGGATAATCAAGTGCATGTATTCCTCGCCACTGGACCCAAAGATAAGGAAGGCATGAAGAATTTTCTCTGATGGCTGCCGGCGGGGCGTGGTATCCTTCTCGAGAGTGTCCAACATGAGGGGTATTAATCTCGCAAGATATTTCCGGAATTCTCCTTCCAATGATCTAGAAATGGCCTCAACAAGAGATAAGATTGTCCCTTGAACTTGATAGGATGCATCCCAGAACTCTCGAATGACATCGATGATTTCGGGCAAAAAGGCGCGGATGTGCTGACGCACAATGTTGACCAGGATAGCCATTTGGTTGAAGTATGATTCAAGGCGACTAGCTGGCGAGCTTCTGATGACAGCGATGAATGCAGGGACGATTTGCCCCAAGAATGGAACACACTTGAGGCCCAATGTCTTGAATATGGTGACGATTGCATCAATCACGGCGGAGTGATATTGTACCAAAGAGTTTTCTTTAAGAATATTATGCAGCAGCGTGTGAATCACTACTGTGGGGTAGTACTCCTCATTCGATGGGGTAAGACTCTGCATGATGAACGCAACATCTGTCGGATTCTTGACCTCGTTGATGTGGTGAACGTCTGGCTCCACATCACTGATCTGCTGGTATTTGTAAGGATCAAGAGCACCAAGGACACCCACAAGTTTAATAGTCTCTTTGCGCAGGGATCCTGTCTGCTCTGTTTTGATGATGTTGATCAAGACATCAAGCAGATTTGGATACTCGAGATATGGATCAATGACATACCCAGCATTGCCAGCCAGTTGACCCAGCGTCCGCAATGCAGCCTCGCGCTTGGTGTGAGAAGACAGATCTTGTAGCGATTCCAGGATAATTGGCATAATTTGGGGCAGATAGCTTCTCATCTCATTCCCTCCCACGTTGGCGAGCTCTCCTACTGCCTTGAGGGTGGTTGCGGCGACGCCTGCATTGCTGTCGGTCGTTTTGGGTAGCAGAGCTGAAACCATGGGATCCACATACGACCTGATCAGCTTCGTCGCGTTTGAAACAAACAAGCTAATGAGCTGAGCGGTTTCCTCTTTTTGACGGGCAGTGTTGGCGAACCCGAGCCCAGTCAGCAAATTAACCAGCAACTTCCGTAATGGAGGGAAGACATAGGCTGGATTGACACTTGAGAGGCGACCGATGATACAAATGGCCGCTTCCTTGACCTCAAACACCTCGTCATTCACGGCTAAGAACAAGCATCGAATGTTCTCTGGGCGAGCCAAATGACGGTCGAACTTTCGATCCAATGACCAAAGCACAGTGCGTCGAATCTCGGAGTCCGGATCACCAATTCCGACGGTCAGGAGTTTGTCAATGACCTCACTCACGACTTGTATTGAGTGACCGCTTGTTTGGTTGATGATGGGGTCATGAACGAAGAGCTGACAACATGTGAGGGCCGAGGCTTTCCGAATCTCAGGGTTGTCATTCTCCACGTAGTTGATTGCAACGTCGCGCACAAACTCGTTAAGAATGTGCCCGGAGAAATCGAAGCTACCAAGAGTGTGCAGGGCGAGTGCAATTTCGGAGTCGGAGTAGCTCTCCTGGGGACCAAAGTCTCTCGCAAACGCAGGCATCGGAGGAAGGCGATTCTCAGGACACCCAAGTGGTCGAAATGGTGTGCCGCACAATATGATGCTCAGCATATCGAGTAATTTATCCTGGATTGTGGGCTTGATGGGAGGAATGTAGTGGGCCATGTCAACCAAGGCCTGCGTGAGTGATTTGCTGAGACCACAGGCAAAAATTGCGTCGAGAAGTTGCTCCATGTGACTGTTGAGGACCTGTCCGACTGCCAAAGAGAGCATGCTGATACATTCGAACATGGGCGCTTCGTCGATTCCTGCTCGATTTCTTCTGCTTGAGGTCAGCCAGTGATCGATACAGCCTTTCACCTCCCGCTGGGCCACTTACGCCTTCATCGCTAGGCCCTCGCGAATATGGATAATGATGCCGTCAAGATAGCCACTGATGGCTGGTCCAACTGCATTGGCAATCTTGCCAATAGCAACGAATGCGGCATTTCTCTCCTTCTCTTTCTTGAGTTGAGCCTGCAAGTAGACCATGGACTTGTGGAGATATGACTCGATAAAGTCTGCAGGTGCGTAGGATGCTAGAATAGGAATTGTGATGACGACTTGAGTGCGAATCTTGGTGTCCCGGTGGTCCTTGAGCCGCAGCACAATCTCGCAGGCATTCCTGTAGTGTTCCTTCATAAACATCGTGCCCTTCAAGAAAAGCTCCATGAGAATCAACAAGGAGCCGTGGATCCAGTCTACATTGTGAGACTTGAGACCAAGCAAGGCTTCTTCGTAGATCCTCGCAAACCAGGACTGTCGGACTGATGAATCTCGAGCGACGATGATTTCGAAGCATTCTCCTACCGCTTGCGCCGCTGTCTCTCGAATGAGTACCTTCTGATCCCGGAGCGCAACCCAGACGAGCTCGAAAATTTGGGGTACAAATCCATAAAGCAAGGTGGGGGAGCCCTTAGCCAGTTCCCGAATGACAAGAACAGCAGCGAACCGCCGGCTTTCTTGTCGCTCTGACTGAAGCCATTCCAGAGCAGATTGGATCTCACTTTCAACAAGTTCTGCTGTGAGTGCGCCACCAGGCTTCGCTAACCGCCCTAACGATCGGGCAGCGCAGACCAGGACACCATTATCGTTGCTTCGGAGGGCACTGCGGAGGTAGCTTGCAAAACGGGTAGTCTTTTGGGCGGCGTCAACTCCATCGAAATCGATTAACCGATCGAGTGCTAGGAGACCGCCAACTCGCTCGCTGGCGTCGTTGCCCGTGACCACTAGCTGCGCGATTCTCTGACTGACGAGATTGTAGTACTCGTTGAACTTCTCCGAGGGCCAATCTGTGAGTAGTGAAGACATGAACAGGTCAATAGGCATTCCTCACATCTCAGCTATCAAGACACATGCAACGTACCTCGAGAGACTGCCACGACGTAATCATGAAGCTCAAACGCAGCTCGCGACTTGACGTCGTCATTCTTCGACTTGAGGTCTGTGAACAAACGCTGGGTCACATCGTTGATCGGACTCGCTTGCGCCATGTTTGCGAGCGAGCCCACAGACTGGACATTGGAAGCCAGCCTTTGGGATTGCAGAGCAAAGATGGTAGGTTTTGCGGGAGAAGGGAAGGTGAACGTTGGTTGCGGGTGAGTATGATGAACCTCAGGTCGAGGCCGGGGAGCACAGACCACGAGACCACACGGACTGGGGGGGAACGGCGGGCGTGGGCGCGTTTGTCCAGACTTTTGGCTCGGCCCAATTCGTCAACTGGCAGCCACTTCTTGTGTCACTTGGCACCTCAGCCACTGACTGTAACCTCCCTAATTTGTTGACAGCGAATCCGGTAGCTACCTTGTGCTTGGATCGTGATTTCCAAGTGGCTCTAATTTTGGCGCGGCATACGAACGGAGTGGGCGGACTAAAGATGGCAAGCGAAAATTAACCCAACATCCTCTTTCGTCCATGCTCTTGCTGTATCTATCAGGCAATCATGACTGAGACGCAATGGAAATTGATGGAACCAAACATCGGTTATCTCTCATAGAGTAGGGCCCAAGAGCATAAATACTATGTCTAATGGGACTAGCGTTATAGAGGTTCCAATCCTCATGGAGACAGGAAGGGGGGTCACAACGGGACTGAGATTGAACAGTGAGAGCAGGGGGTAAGTCGAAGTGGCCTTCCGTTACTCATATCAGCCTCATAATACACGTGCCTTATGCGGAGGCACCGTAGCCCCGCGATCTACGACGTCTTCACCTTTTGCATGTAAGTTGAAGCAGTGCACTTTGAGGAGACCTTGAAGCTGTAAAGACCCGTCGGGTTAGATTGTGATGGAGGTGACACGCAGACAGTGGCTATGAGGGGGGAGGAAAAAAAAATAAGAGGCGAAAAAGGAAATGGCGACCTCACCGCGAATCGAACACCGGTAGCTGAAACTTCATGCATTGCTCCTATCTCAACCATGCTTCTGCAATGAAAAAAAAACTGGTAGCTTCTCTTTGATTGAGCGTGTCATCCTTAGTGCAGGGGCCATGCTAATCTTCTCTGTATATTTTCATTTGACCAAATGTCCCGAAGGACAGTGATAGAAAAGACATTTAACCTTATATAGAGCACGGAATGGCAGAATGTCACCGCCCTAGCTCATGCGTTTTGTGGCTGCCGTGCTTGATTCTGCCGAATGCTGATCCGCGCGCAAAACTGTGACAGAACAAAGCAAAGCTATACAAATAGCAAACCCCCTCAACCGCTTCTATATGTTGGCTGTATCCGAATTCTTTCCATTAGCATGACTTATGATCTGTACCTAGGTTGAAACATCGTTTTGTGGGACTATTTTACCTCATGGTGGTTCAAGTCTGATGAGAACTCACTTCGGGCAAGCTTGTGGCAGCTTCAATAGTTAGGCAGAAAAGCGGTGTCAACAAACCCATGAGAGCATCACGGCACGTGATATGTGTCTAACGATGTACATATCCGCCGAGATGTTTTCGAGAAAAATCACCTACTACGTACAGTACACGTAAACGTCAATTCGAATTCGAATCCTATCATAAAAAGGCTCAAGGCTGTCGGGTCCTCTACTTCAACTCGCCTCTTGATTTAATGAAATGGGGCGGGATAACATCACCCCTCTCAAAGTACTTGCACTACTAGCAAGTTAATGGAAGTTCAGTCGGTCCTGCATTGTCGCAAGCGCAAGGACAGTGGGCATAATTCCTATGAGTCTAAGCGCTGGGGTGTTTAAGTGAGTCAATAGTAGATCAGTTGCTTTGGTGGCCGCCCTCATTTTTATCGCCCAGGTCGATTAGATAGATCACATGCGTGCATTGACCTGCTGTAGGTCGGTAATGAGGGGTTCCTTGAATGAAACCAGTACAGGATGAAAGAACCTGGCTCGAGCTCCACTCATAGTACATCTGCGTACCCCTCGGGATTTTCCAAGAGAGCTCTTCAAGATACGTTTCTGGGTGTCTATATTTAAGGACTACAATTGAGCTACATATTTAGACGCAAGATGTTTGACGAAACCATTGTCTTGCTGAAAAATGCGCGCGCAAATTGCCGATCGCCCCGAACGAGGCTCCCGCAAGATCATCGATGTTCCTTGTTCTGACTTTGAGATTTTTATGCTTGTCGGCGAAGCACATTCCCGTCTACCTACGTAGGAAACCATGGTCAATTCAGCGTGCTATACTTGAAATATGCAGTCGTATGAATACACACCGTTGGCGGTCACCACACCTACATATCTAAGCTGGAGCGTTTGGTAGGTTTAGGCCCCGCCATTGGCCATGTTAAGCCAGTGTCGAGGGCATGATATCCAAACGATATCCTTCGAAGCCACTTCACAGGACTGCCTCGAACAACTTGTCTGTCCTCGATCTGTCAACCCTCCACGAAGGAGAACACTTCTTCGGGGTATGTGGGGGTGCTCGGTCCATGTCAGTACAAAAAGCCAGAAGGTGCCCAGTCAAACCTTGGTATCAACTGGTGGTGTCGTTGTTAGCGTTTCGGATGTAACGCGCTGTTAATGCTAGTCCATGTCGCTAGCTCCGACAGACGTGACCGGTTAACTCCATCCGTGTCGATTCCTTGTCCTGTGCGGTGTAGAGAGTGGGGGTTAATGACGGCACCCATACCCTAGAAAAAACTATATAAGGTGATGGAGATTGACTGCATATCAAGATCTGTTCTTCTTTATTCTCAAGCCCTCTTTTAACAGATAGAGCGAACTTTCCACCTGCTTTTGTCAAGATGGTAAAGGTTCTAGTTACAGGTAAAATGCGATCAAATCTCCTCAAGGGTCACGTTATGAAGCTAAGAAATTCTGCAGGCGGCAGTGGCTTTATCGCAGCTCACGTTGTTGACTATCTCCAGCAGCGGGGGTATGGAACCCCTTCCACTTCAGTGTCCGTTGCTTGATATGCTGATTTGATGATCATGTAGATTTGACACCGTTTTTACTGTACGCTCGGAGGAAAAGGGAGATCGCATTCTTGAGAATCATCCGAACACGCCCAAGGAAAAGCTCTCATATGTGATTGTCAAGGACATAGCCCAAAATGGTGCCTTCGATGAGGTCAGCCCTGTCACCAAGTGACTATCAAGCCATCACCCGTTGATGCCAGTGAACGTACTAACCCAAGTGGACCGAGAACAGGCCATTAAGTCCGACCCTCCATTCGATTACGTCCTTCATACGGCATCCCCATTCCACTTCAATGTGCAGGATCCCGTGAAGGATTTCCTCGACCCAGCAATCAAGGGCACCACTGGGATTTTGAACGCCATCAAGGCGCATGCCCCCACTGTCAAGCGAGTTGTCATCACCTCATCGTTCGCTGCCATTGTCAACGGGAAGAAACACCCTAAGATCTACAGTGAGAAAGAATGGAATCCAGTCACATGGGAAGAGGCTATGGACCCTGCAAACACATACAGGGGTAGCAAGGTACGTCTATGCCTCCATGTTTCCGTTCTCAAAAGGACCCGTGCGCTGATTTGAATGCTATTTCAGACCTTCGCGGAAAAGGCTGCCTGGGATTTCGTGGAAAAGGAGAAGCCCAACTTCGATCTTGTCACCATCAATCCTCCATTGGTCCTTGGCCCAATCGTCAGCTACCTGAATTCGCTGGATGCCATTAACACATCCAACCAGCGTGTGCGCGACATCGTCCAGGGTCGGTTTAAGGAGCGAATTCCTCCAACAGGCATGTGGCTCTTTGTGGACGTGCGTGATGTCGCGCTGGCCCATATTCGCGCCATCGAGGTTGCAGAGGCTGGCGGTAAGAGGTTCCTGGTTGCTGCTGGGTTCTTCTCCAACAAGGTCCTTGTGGAGGCAGTCCGCGAGACCCACCCGGAACTGGAGTCTAAGCTCCCCTCTAAAGACTACCCGAATGATTTCCCATCCGAACTATACGAGATAGACACTACGCGCTCGAAGGAGGTTTTGGGCATGACATACAGACCCTTCAAAGAGACTGTGGCAGACACAGTTAAGTCTCTGCAGGATGCTGGAGCTTGATTATCTGTCTTAAATTGTGCTCGAGCTTTCAGAAGTTTTAACATAGCACAGCAATAGAGTGAAGCTGGTTATTCTTCTCATATTGTCTCGGAACTACATACAGCCCAGGCTTATTCTTTCAAAGGTGTGAAATGTAACACTATACTGAATGGACGTGGATTCATTAGACATTAGGCATAGGCGTCATGGCGTTTACATATGAGCGGGTCGATGCCACTCAACCGATCTCCCCAGGGACGGAAGATGCTGCATCAATGGTCGGTGCGAGCCACCGTACCGGCTTGTTACCGCCTCATCGGTCAACTTTTCTCACGCATACATTGACGACTCCGGTTCATTAGGCACTCAGCAAAATGGCGACTGCTCGGCTGTCGCCAACGGCGAATCTCCTGCGGAAGTCGCGTCTTTTCGCGCTGCCTCAAGCTTTACAGCCTCCTCAGGACCCTCCATCGTCCAGGGCAGTGTTCGAGTCGGAAACCGCAACGCTCCCTCATCCGATCCGGGCCTCGATCGTGACGCCCCAGAAGACGCTCGCTCGAGGCGATTGGGGGCTGAAACGACCTCTCCCTGCAAAGTCAACATCGGAAAAATCATCGAGACCCGTTGTCCGTCTTCTGGCTCTCGATACCTACGAACATGTCACGGACTTTGAATCTGCCGCCGATCACACCATGACCCTTGAAAAGTTTCAGGAGCTACACATGCCGATGTCCTTGCCCGCTAAGGTCAATTACGCGACAAGCATTGTTCCCCGTCATCAGAGTCCTTTTGAGACACATGTCGATAACACTGAGACCAGCAGTGGTCTTGCGGAACCAGGGGCGAAGCAGTACCGTCATTCTGGCCCTTGGCTGGGAGGCATGACCCAGGCGGAGTTTGCCGCTTATCTGGGCCAGATCACCAGGAAGAAGCCAGAGTTGTTACAAAAGCTTCGTGAGCGACTGGTGGCAAAGCGAACTGCGGAGGCCCGCAAGCAGGCGCAGGACAACGGCGAAGATTTGGAAAATCTGCGACCACCTCAAGTGACCGACGAAGAGTTCCAGACATATATCAAGACCCTGAGGACAGATCCATTCTCCCTGGGCCCGGTCGTTTTCGACTTGCTGGACCTACCATCCTCCCCGGCTGTTCCGAGTGAACGCATCGGACGCAAGTACTACCAGTCTCCGGCCACCAAGCTTTCTGCAGCCGAGTATGCTGTGACTGGACCGCCCAAGACGCATCCATCCGCGGGTCTTTCCTACACAAGATCTCATGCATTGACCTATAATCACCCTCAATACGGGCCCCAGGCGTACCAACGTCCAGTTGAGGCCCGTATCCTGAGACCGAAGGGCAGATTCCGCGGCCGCATGTCTCGCGCCATTGCGGGTATTGGTGGTATTGCCGTTGAAGATCTGAATGCGATGACATTCATGGACCAAGGATCTCCACCTGGCCTGACCTTCTTCGACGCGACCATTCCCGGCGGTGCCAAGTACTGGGTCACACCGATTCGCGCCGCTGTCGACTCAGAGGGTCGAATCGGGCTCTCTTCCTACCGTGCCGGTGCTTCCTCCAAGGCTCCCTATGGGATTGAGGATTACAAGAAGCCCGGTCCTGCCAGCATCACTGATGTTGCCCACCGCCATGCGAATATGGTGCCCCGTCTTGACCGGCCTCGGTACCAACAACGGCCACAGGCCGGCCGACAGCCCATGAAGGGAACAGAGGACATCGCCCGCCTTCTCATGAACGATCTCAGGGCGGGTGCTCAAAAGAGGGATGAGAGCGTGTGATATACCGGCTCGGGATGTAGCAAGTAAGATTGCAGAACGTTGTACGATTAGACCAGATTTCTTTTGCCGAGGTCTCAGGACTCTTCCATAGTTGTGACATAAGCCATTGTATTTACTCCCAAGATCCTTGCCGGCATCAGCGGCCCATTTCAGTCCTTGCGTACTTTCTTCGTTTGCATAATTCTACCAGCTTCATGACTGGAAACTATAAGGGCCAGAAGTGACATGTGCCAATAAATGACAGCACACGGTCACTTGTAGGTTCAGAGACGGTTGAAAGAAAGTCTCGTCATCATTCAACATGACAAGGCCTGGCATACTTCCTTTCTACAAGTGTGGTGAGTCCAAACTCCAACCCTCAAACTGCCGAGTGACGAAGCATTGATTGCCCTGGAGGTTTTCGCTGGCCTCACAAATGATCAGAACCTAATCGCTGTACTCAGATGCGACTGCAGGAAGTTTTTGACTCGGATGAAATTGAACATCGCGATCGTTGACGGATTGGATGTCGCGCTACCTACTCCGGGGTCTGGTCAATTAGCGCCGGGCCAGTGACCCACCAAAACCACATGACGACGGCAGCTGAACCCACCTGCACCACATGTTATCACGTGACAACCTAGGGCTAGACTAGGGCAAGGACCCGCACACGAATTAGCGAAACGCCTCTAATGAGATTGAGATTGGCAACGACTCAAGTTCCTGTCACTGAACATCCGTCCAGCCAACAACATCCGCCAAAATGGGTCGCGTCCGTACTAAGACCGTCAAGCGGTCCGCCAAGGTCATCATTGAGCGCTACTACCCCAAGCTCACCCTCGACTTCGAGACCAACAAGCGCATCTGCGATGAGATCGCCATCATTGCCTCCAAGCGTCTCCGCAACAAGGTACGACGAAAAAGCACGACCAACGACGCAAATACCAGGGAGATTGCCATTCTGACTTGATTTCGCTCAATAGATCGCTGGTTATACCACCCACCTGATGAAGCGCATTCAGCGTGGTCCCGTTCGCGGTATCTCCTTCAAGCTTCAGGAGGAGGAGCGTGAGCGCAAGGATCAGTACGTTCCTGAGGTCTCCGCTCTGGATGTTTCCCAGACCGAGTCCGGCCAGCTCGACGTTGATGCCGATACCAAGGACCTCCTCAAGACCCTCGGCGTAAGTTGAATCCGGCTATTGACAATCTTCGAAAAAACCACCATATCTAACAGACTTGTTCTTGTATAGTTCGACAACCTCAAGGTCAACGTTGTCACCGTCTCCCAGCAGCAGCAGGCTGAGCGCCCCCGCCGCTTCGGTCCCCGCTAAACTCGAATTGCGGAGCCGAATCCTCGGATATCACAAAAGTCTTGTCTTCGGCCGACTCCTGGCGTGTCCCCGACCCTGGCTATTATGTTGTTAGCTAATATGGAGGCCAACTCCGGATGAGGAATGAAAAACCACGATTCCCGTTGACAAAGGTGTCGCTGATTCTCCTCACGGAGATGACGCTTGATTGCCAAATATTTGTCCTTTCTCGCGTGCTTGCTCTCAGGAGGAACTACTCGTTCATCTGAGACAGCACACGTAGTTTCCACAAAACATCTTGGATGTTTTTCCGCGAGGCATGACTTCGGCTTGCGGTTCCGACTACACATGCGGTTACATTGTAACTTGTGTGTTTTCCGCCAACTTTGTAGCATGATTGCGTAGAATTTGCTTTCCATTCATGTTGCGTATGCTAAATGTCATACTCCAGGGGTATTAAATGGGTAGGAAAAAGAAAAAAACCCCCAAAACGCCAGCAATCCATGCTCGGCTCATGCGCCGTTCCCACTAGATCTGCTCCAGCAAATCGCCGTGATCCAGGTCCATCTCGTCATGGTCCCGTCGATCCTGGGGCACATATCCCTCGATCGAGCCTCCCTTGGCGTCTTCTGGTCGCCACTGAGGTGCACTTGCCGATGAAGTATGACTCCGTTCGTTCTCTTTGATCTGAACATCCATGCGCCCTCCGTGATATGGCAAATTGGCGTCTCCACGCTCCACAGCAAGCTCGTGTGCGCGCTGGGGGTCCTGAATCTTCATTTTCCCTAGATCCGCCGCCACCGATGTCGCCGACGGCGCGGCGTCGGTTCGGCGTCGGGGCCGTTTGGCGCGAGCTTCTTCCAAGAGTTCAATTGCTGCACTGCGACCTTCACCCGCTCGTCGTTCCCAAACGGGCGATTCAGTGAGTTGGACGCGGATGAACAAGGCTCTCTCGGCACAGGCCTCAGAGCACCATTTCTGTAACTTGTCGCGCGGGACAATATCCATGCTGCGACCGCGTCCACCGGGACCACTGCCTTTTGCACCCCATTTAAATTGAAACAATTGGTTTCTGCCTCGTTCTGGGCGATGTTCGCGGGGACAGAGTGTGTAGCCACAATTTCCCTCATTGTTGCGTTCCATGATGAGGCTGTCGTAGTCGCTGGCGCGAAAGATTGTCATGGCAGATTTGAAGGCTTTTGCATCGGCGGGAGACGGGGCCGCTGGGTCGGCATTCGGAGAGGAAGGCAGCTCCAGAAGCTCAATGATCCGGTCCAAAATCATTGTTTCGGTGTCCTTTTGGGCTTGGATCTGATGTGCATGCTGAAGGGCAATTCCTAAGTGTTGCGGTGTGGCGCGGGGTCGGCCGGATAGGAACTTTTCTTGCTCTTCCTCCGAGGGCAGAGGGGACGGATTCACGAGTTGATCTGCGTTGGCGGCGTATGCGGAGGGAAGGGAAGTCGTGAGGGCGGACGTGGAGGATCGTTGCTGTGATGCCATGGTATATGGTCACAGCGGGAAGACTGCTGGTTAAGATCAAAGGTCCCTCGGGGCTTTAATTTCGTTTTTATTTTTCTCTAGCCCTTTTGATCTTGTAAAAGTAGTGGAGCCGACAGTGGGGGTGTGAGAGAGAGGGGAAGGGAGAGAGGGATGTATGTGTGTGTGAGAGAGAGAGAGAGACAGAGAAAGAAAAGCTCAAGGAACCTGTGGCCTCGAAGTTTGACAAAGGTCGGTCGGTAATGTACGCAAAGCGGAAGAGGCAAATCTCGTGGGGAAATGATGTCGCCAAGCAGAACAGACTCGAATCAGGACGGAGTACTACATGTAAGCTTCACTGCTTCTCGGCAGCGTCCTAGCTCTGCTGAGTTCTATACTTGAAGTCACTCTTCCTTCAGGAAAAATTCATATGGAGGTGATCAGAGCATGATGGAAGTCACACTAGTAAGTTGGGAACATTGCTTAGCAGAGAAAACTGCATTATTACTTCCTACTTTGCTAGCAGTCTAGCAGTGCATGAAATCCCTATACGGGGGTCGCAACCTAGATAGCTTCGTTCAGATCTCACCTGTTGCCAGAACACTTGTTACAGTTAGTCTACCGTTTCGGGTCTACAGTCGCAGAAGGTACATAGGTAGCACCGGGCAGAGAGCACGAGCTAGAGCATTGCTACTCTATGTCTCCAGGTCTGACAATGCTGAGCAGTGAGTACATCCATAGTACAAGAGTGTCCGCCTATTATAGTAGCAGCGTCAGGACGAATATGCAGGAGAGTAGACGTGCATTTGATAGATAACAGTCAGATACATGGTTTTCGATCACCATGTCTATATGGGTATTGGCAGACCTACGGGCAACATGGGCACCTTTTATCATTGTAACTGCGATATTTTTCTTTTGTTTTACAGTTTCAACAATCACAGACGAGAAAATACGAGTAAAGTCGTTTCCACGGGTAGGGGCTGGGGTGGTTCCATGACGGTCGTCATGGACAAGTACTTCACAGCAACCTGACAGCGACACTCCACATCAAAGTACTCCCGTTTCATCCCGTGGATCAGCAGGACATTCTCCTTGTCACAAACTTCCTGGCGAACCTCGACTTGGATCTGGATGCAAGAGAGAGAGAGAGAGAGAGAGAGAGAGAGAGAGCACCTTTTCCAAAATTCTTGTTCTCTACACTTCTTGAGTACTGTCGCTGGAGGACTTTAGCCTGGACACCAGCCGCCGATCGCCAGTGGAGCCAACCGCTCTGCGTGTCTCCCTCATCCCGCCTGGTGACGACCACCCACCTCACTCTCTCACCCTGCTCGTCCCGCAATCTCCCACTTCATCCATCCGGTCCTTTTGTGCGACGACCGGTTGCTTGTGTATGCTCTCCCTCCCTCCTGTCCCATTTCTCTGGTGGAATCCCTTCCTTTTCCTCGTGGTAGACTCGGGTGAGTTCAACAGCCCCTCTTGCCGTCTCCCCCCTCATCGCTCTTAGGCACCCATCTCCCCTCCACTCCCCAGAACTCTTTCGTCATTCGGGTCTCCCTCCGTGCCTCGGGCAACCATTGACGAGCGGATGCAAGCTCAAAGCATCAGTGCCCACGTTGAGCATCTCCCCAGAGTAGATTGCGCTAACCTCTTGGCCTGGGACAGCTCTCGTGGCCCTTAGTTGATCCCGCATTTGCTTGTTGAGTATCCTGGTGCTTCCTCACCCGTTCCCCTCCGAACTTGGGTATCTTCTGGCCAGATGTCCAACCCGCCTTTTACGGTCCGAGCGGTCTTTGAATATGCTTCAGGCCACGATGATGACCTGAGCTTCCCCATCGGCCAAATCGTGACCGTCACGGCGGTGGAGGATGACGATTGGTATTACGGTGAATACACAGATGGGGCGGGGACCAAGCAGGAGGGCATATTTCCCAAGAACTTTGTCGAGAAATATGAACCTCCTGCACCCCCACGACCAACACGGCCCAGCCGACCGAAGAAGGAGGCTGAGCCTGCTCCTACGGAACCTCCAGTCGCAGCAACGGAAAGGCAGCCGCAGGTCGAGCCCGAGATTGCGGAGCCCGCTTCCGCGCCTGTTGAGGTACCAGCTCCCAAGCAGGCTCAGCCAGAACCTCCTCAATCTCCCCGGGAGATTTCAAATCCGGTCGCCGAGCCCTATGTATCGCATCAGCCTCCCTCACAACCGGCCGCGACTACTGCAGCTCCTGCTGCATCCTCAGTGGCCGCGCCGCCTCCGGTAGCTAAGAGCACCAAGCCTCCACCTCCTGCGGTTGCGGATAAACCCTCCGGGTCTTCCTTCAAGGATCGAATTGCGGCCTTCAATCAGTCTGCTGCCGCACCAGTTGCTCCCTTTAAACCTGGTGGTTCCCAGCAGTCCACCTCGTTCATCAAGAAACAGTTTGTGGCTCCACCCCCTAGCAAAGATTCCTTCGTCCCTCCGCCGCGGGAGCCCGCGCCAAAGGTATACAGAAGAGAAGAAGACCCCGATGTCAAGGAGCAATTGGCGCGTGAGCCGCCAGTCTCGGAAGCCCGACCGCCTCCGTCTGCCTCGGTGTCCATGCCCAGCGCTGAAGAAGGGTCTGAGGACCAACCAAAACCGACCAGCCTGAAGGAGCGTATTGCGCTTTTGCAGAAGCAGCAGTTGGAGCAGTCCCAGCGCCACGCCGAGGCAGCGCAGAAGAAGGAAAAGCCCAAGGCTCCTAAGAAACCCGTCGAGCCGCAACCGGAATCCGCTGAAGCCGAAATTGGTTCGGAAACCTCTCCCACCGACGCTGCGAGCACAGCTCGCGATCCTAGCGTGGAAACTGTACGTGCCCGAGCACCCCCGCCTCAGCCAGCTCCCCTCTCCCCCTCGGAGGAAGTTGCAAGCGAGTCAAATGATGCCGATTATTCTGCGGCGGCAGACTCGGAAGATGCTGGAGAGACTTCTGCAAGCAAGCCCGAGGACGAGGAGCAATCTCGCAAGGAATCCACCCATGCAGTTGAGAAACAAGGCGAAGAAGCAGATGTTGAGGAGGATGCAGTGGAGGCAGAGGATGAGGAGGAAGAAGAAGAAGAAGTCGACCCAGAAACCAGGCGCAGAATGGAACTTCGCGCGCGAATGGCCAAGATGAGTGGCGGCATGGGCATGATGGGACTTTTCGGTCCTCCAGGTGGTCTTCCAGGCATGGGACCTCCACCAGCAACTCGCAAACCCAAGACTCCCGGGGAATCTGAAAAACGGTTCGTGGAGCCGGAGCCGACCTCCCCTCTACATGCTCCTCCTGTCCCATTGCCTGGGATGAACGTGGGTGCTATGATTCCTGCCACTGTAGAAAAGGAGGATGATACTCAGGAGGAAGAGCATGGGTCGACACTAGTTTCAGAGCAGCATCCCCCACGAGAGGTGCCAGATGTCGAGGATGTCGTACGTGATATCCCTCTGTCACGTCGATCAACCGACAGGGCCCCCCCGGTCCCATCTACCGGTACGTTACCCCTTTCTCCCTCTCGATAGTCCTGTAATCACGGGCCCGCTGACCACATGCGAATAGAACGCACCGCTGCGGTGCCTCCAGTGCCAGAGTCGCGCCCGGTGCCACCACCTCCAGTGCCCGCTGAAGCCCCCAGATCGCCGCCTTCAGTTCCATCAGGTTCGTGAATTCCCCTGAACATTTCATATCCGGTTTTCAAGCCTCCAAAGTTGACCAGTTTCCAGGCCGGCCGGCACCTCCTCCACCGAGGCCCTCCACGGGTGATGAGTCCGATGACGAACTCTCCGTCCACGCGGGGAACCTATCTCTGAACGAGTCAGGTCAAACGCCTGCAGTCCCAGCTCCAGCGCTCCCCGATCGGGTGGATGCTCGTCGTCCCTCGACATATGACGCGTCCCCTCCATCAACTGCGACCTCGGTCGCCGAAAAGAGAGCAAGTCGCCCACCACCTCCGATCCCAACAAATCCACCATTGCCTCCATCACAGAGCCGCGCGCCTCCTCCACCTCCTCCTGGCCAGCTCCGTCGACGTTCTACCGTTGACAGTCACACGAGTGCGCCGAGACAGGCCGGTGACGATACTGAAGGCGAAGTTACTGAGTATGATGGGGATTACGACACTGATATTGCATCAAGCGCCAAATACAAGGACGCCTTGAAGGCCCATGAGCGGGAATCCAGTATTGACGAGGGCACCATCACCGACGATCATTCTACCTATTCGCCCCGAAGCCCTACTGAATCTCGTCTGCCTCCACCACTCCCTCCTACTGTTGCTCCTCGGGGCGTCCCTCCTCCTCCACCCAGTCAACCACCGCGCAATGCCCGCGCCTCTATTGACACGCCGCGTGGACCACCTCCTCTCCCGCCTTCTCGTGACGCCCCCCGTGGAACCGGAGTGACCCCCGAAGATGAGGAATACGATCCATTCAACTACTCCGCTCCTCAACATGGGCTACCTGACCCTCCCGCACCGCCGAGCGGGCGACCGGAGGTTCCGCCTCTTCAGACTCCGCAGGCTACGACTGGGGATTACGCCAATGCGTACGAGGCATCTCCAGTAACAAGTCCAGTTCACGAGCGGCCAAGCTCACTTCTTGAAAAGAGGCCATCTCTGGCGCCACCCCCTCCTCCCCCTCAGTCGCAAGCTCCCCCTATGCCTTCCCCCTCTGCTGCTCGGAGTGGACGAGCATCGATGGATCTGATGCGTAATCAGCGGCGATCCATGGATGTAACTCGTCCGTCGATTGACCAAAGCTTCATCGCCACCGATGTTGATCTTGGTGAAGGCTCCTTGTGGTGGAGTCAGCCCAACATGATTCCCCCAGTCTTCCAGAACCGCAAGGATGTACTGTTCGAAATCGAGGAGTCATCTGTCCCGAACCAAGGCGGCTCGACTACTATTTCAAAGGATGTTTATGTTCTGTTCATGGACTATTCGCAGACAGTGGTGACGGTCCAGTATGATAGCAAGAATCCCGCAGATGCCGCTTTGGAACAGCGCCATGAACCTCCTCCCCATCAACCCCGCCAAGATCAACTGGAGCAGGCCCATTTCCAGATTGGGACCCGAATCTCGGAGGCTGTCAATGCTGTTCAGAGCTCGACCGTTAGCGATGGGACTCCATTTGGACTGGTCCAGCACCTTTTGAAACCACTGTCTGGGGTCCTTCTTCCCGTTGGAACTCGCGCCTACGGAGCCTTGGTCTATTCGAATCTCGCCAATGCATCGGTGTCACAGAATGATGAGATTCGGGCTGGTGACATCGTCAGCTTCCGCAATGCTCGATTCCAGGGTCATCGTGGCACAATGCACCAGAAGTACAGTGCCGAGGTTGGCAAGCCCGACCATGTAGGAATTGTTGTCGATTGGGATGGTACTAAAAAGAAGATCCGGGCTTGGGAGCAGGGACGGGAAAGCAAGAAGGTGAAGATGGAGAGCTTCAAGCTTAATGACCTTCGCAGTGGCGAGTGCAAGGTATGGCGCGTGATGCCTCGCAGCTGGGTCAGCTGGGAGTCAGCAAGATAACTTGATGCATGACTGCCCCTGGTCCTGCATCTTTCGAAACGGCACCACCGATCGTGAGCCCTAGTTTGGACATCCCACGCGTGACCTATAAATGTGTTTGTGCAAGGGGTCTTTCACATTGCGCATGCTCTCGACCTCTCCCTGCGAACCAGATCTGTGCTGATAATATCACTTCCCATCACTTCCCTCCCGTCTCCTGTCCGTCTTTCCGTTTGCGAGATTTCTGCTCATGTAGTTATGAAGCGCCTGGGACACTTTGTTTCTGATGAAAAATGAGCAAGCGTGCACTCTCTATTGCTAATTTCAAATTTTTCTTACGTCCTCCCCGATATATGTGCAATGAATCCTCGACGGTAGGAGCATTGCTTGCCAGTTCCCTTGACACTCTTGTTTCGTCTTGTCTTTTTGCTCTTCCCTTGTATCTATTGCCGACTTATGCATTCTGACACGATATAAGAGGCTGTATGCTAGTGCAACTTGACCCCAAGAAAGATATCTCCTACCTGGAATTCAGCTAGAGATCACCGGTCCAGAGAAAGGGATGATGGCCCCTGCTCATCGGATTCCCACGACGGCTTTTTTTTCGAAGTACCAAGCAAAGCAATACCTTAGAAAGAGTGCTCGTAAGACCCCTTAGCATTTGGAGATCTCAGCCCTGAGCCTTCATCCAAATATCCATCTAGCCTGTGTCCAAGCCTCCGTCGGACCCTGACTTGATGCAGTCCTCCATTTAACCCTCGGTTCAACTGTTCCAAGCAGTAAAACTAGCTCACAGAAGTTAAAATTCTGATGGCAAGTTGACATTCGACCACTGGCGGTAGCTTTCAAAAACGATACCTCACTTATGTTCTTTCAGAGACAAGCGATGTATGAACTTCTCCTGGTCATCAAACGCTATACCTCAATAGAGCACCTAGTCAAGATCGCCGAAAGTACTCTACGACTTTCGAAATTGGAGAATAGGATAGCATAGGTGGAGCTAATGATATTGTTCGACACTGTGGTTCCAGGTTCCAGAACCGGTCCATGTCCAATGTGTCGTTATTGATAGTTTGTCAATGGAATGAAATCAGACTCTTACCGCAAGGTTTCGGTTTTTTCAACGACGCATAGTACCTTGAATGAAATAGAGAATAGGCATTCCGGCGCAGGAGGGGGTTGGCTCCATGCTGTGTCAAGCGTCAGTCACGGTCGAACATGCAAGAGTCATCTATCGACATAACAAGACATGGTGAGTAGCGGAGAAGAGAGATTGTAGTTTATATTGTGGCAATAAAGGTTGATATGAATCTCTCTCTCGCAAGGTTATAATGAAATTGAAAAGGGTCTTGGAAAAGAAGATGAGGGATGGTAGTTGAAAAAGAAAATTTGTGAAAAGCAAAAATGTAATGGGACAAGCCAGGCTCGAACTGGCGACTTTACGATAACAGAGACAGAAGTTGTTCTTCAGTCGTACACTCTCCCAGCTGAGTTATTATCCCATTGCATGTTTTTCTTACAATTTTTTGCCAATATATACTATCTTGAAGCAGCATCGCTCATTAAGCGGCAAAGCACCCCCTTTACCCCATCCTTACTACTCAATCAACCCAGACCCACGTGACCGTGTTATCAGCCAGGCTGTGATCTGCGGTAGATGGTGGCCACCCGAAAGAAGCTCCGGCCCAGAGACGTCTCGAGCTTTCAATCACCCCCCGCCGAAGCTACCCAAATAAAGTGCACAAAATGGGTGGAGATCTTAATTTGAAGAAGTAAGGAATTATCTCCTCGGACGACTTCTCGTGTTTTACTTGCTCCAGCATTCAAGCAAGCTATGCGCCGCATTACTAACTAATGTCGCAGGTCATGGCATCCGTCGCTGCTCCGCAATCAGGAGCGCGTATGGCAGCAGGAGAAGCGCGCTCTGGAGGAGCGCAAAAAGGTCGAACAACTTCGACGTGAGCGAGAAGAAGAGCGTCAAATCCAAGAGCTGCAACGTCTTCAGGAAGCTTCGGGCAAAGCCGCGCCTCAATCACGGGTCGACTGGATGTACCAGGCGCCTTCCAGCTCCACAGGCCATTATTCGGAGGAGATGGAAGGATATCTTCTAGGCAAGCGACGAATCGACGGTATCCTGTTGAAGAATGATGCAGACAACCAGAAGCTCGAAAAAGGTGCGGACGTGGTTGGGGCCAACGCGGCGGCTGGTCCGTCGGTCGGCTCTGCGCGTGACACCATGACCAAGGTTCTCAACGACCCACTTCTCGAGGTCAAGAAGAGAGAGCAGGCCGCGTATGAAGCTGCTGTCATGGAGGCCGCTCGGCGAAGGGAAAGAGAGGCGCGCCGCAAAGGTGAAAGTGGTCGTGATCGAGATCGGGATCATCGCCACCGAGATCATGATTCGAAGCGCCGACGATACAGCGATGATAGAGAAGATGATCGTCGACACAGATCGCACCGCAGTGACCGCCGCTATCGCTCAAGATCGCCTGTCTCCCCGGAGAGGACGCACCGGAGGCATCGAAGTGAGCGTGACCGCCGCAGGGATGACAGACGTCGAGTTGAGGATAGGGATCGTCGCCATGAGGATAGGGATCATCGCGAGGATCGACCCCGAGCGGACCGCGATCGTGATGAATATTCTCACCACGGGGAGAGGAGAGATTCGTATTCCAGCCGTGCAGGCGATCGAGACTCTGGATCAAGGCGCAATCATGACCAGGATCACGAGGGATCTCAACGCAGATCCTCTCCACGTCGAAAATCACCGCCCGCAACCCGGGACTCAAAGCGCCATGACTATGCGAGCGAAGACCGTCGCGAGCCTCCCCGACGAGACCACATCAACCGCAATGATTCTTTCCATCGCAGTCGTGGCCTGCCTCCCGGCCAAAACGGATCCAGCAGACCAGATCCCAAGATTCAAGAAGCCGAGCGTCTCCGCAAACTTGCAGAGATGCAGTCGAATGCGAATGATCTCGAGAGTGAACGACGTCAACGCCTTGCGGACATTACTGCGAAGGAGGAACAAGAGAAAGAGGCAGACGACAAGCAGCGCTCAGACCGCGGTCGATTCATATCCAAGGTGCATCAACGCGCGCAAGAGGATAGTCTTGACGAGCGCATCCGACGCAGTCGCGGTGGACTTTCTAAAATGGACGAGGATTAAATTCTGACATCCCTGGTTGTCCTGGGCTACTGCAGGTCTCGATTCCTTTGGGGGTGAATTCTATAGATCTTGCATCGCATATCAAATCTTATTTACGGGGCTCCTCCACTATTACCATCTCTGGTTTCTTGTCGATAGGCGCTGTAATGAGGTCGGGCTACAGAACATGATACAGCCATAGCAATTCTGCAGCCACTTTGTAGTATCATGTCCGCAGTGACTGGCTTAGCCGGCTACCCTAGCCCAAATTATTTTTACTGCCTCTTCTTTGGCTTATTGACGCTCTAGCACCCCAAACCTAATAATGCTTCAAATTGCAATCGCAATCGTCAGATTTCGCAAGCCGATCAGTCGTCACCACTTTTGGTCTTCATAGTTGCCATACCTTAAGCCGGTCTGCGGTTTGGGTAGGTCCTTGGTCACCTGAACTTCCGGCGAAGGAGTCTAACCACCGATCGATCATTAACAGCGCATCCATGTCCATTGAGGACTTAGGAATATATAAAAATAGGTAGAGCGCAGTGCCCAGTCCCACGGATGTGGAAAACATAACTGAAACGCAAATTCTCGGTCATAACTGAATGTAGATCATGCTGGGCAGTCTAATTCTCAACAAGGTGAAAGCAATCTGACGTTACCATAATGGTACTTGGCATACGAGCCAGATATAAATTGAATGTCTCCAGATGCACCAACACAATATCTGGGAGCTGTTCGTTGATATCGATGGAATGAAATACATACACAAAGGCATGATTAAGCAAAAGGTATACCTTAATAAATTGAACCGTAATCAAGCCGGTTCGATAGGCAAACTTGGACATTTTCAGAAACGGTCGCTCGACTACATACAAATGAGAGGAACTACGAGTGAGTAAAATATTCAAAGAATATAATTATAAAAAATTGGAAGTTAAACATGAAATGGGATAATAACTCAGCTGGGAGAGTGTACGACTGAAGAACAACTTCTGTCTCTGTTATCGTAAAGTCGCCAGTTCGAGCCTGGCTTGTCCCATTACATTTTTGCAATTTTGCAATTGCCAACAGCCTCGTCCCTGGGCTAATTTTCTTGCTGAAGAACACCTTTTTTTTCTCTCCATTTAATAAACCCCCAGTTATTCATGTAGCAACAAACATTTCATAGGAGTTTCATCCTAGATAAAAGGCCGTCATGTCCAGGCTGCACCATCTACCCATCTGGTTTACAGCCCCCGAGCATCTACGTCCATATTGACCAAGGACTGACTGA
This sequence comes from Penicillium oxalicum, assembly GCF_001723175.1. Classification (NCBI taxonomy): domain Eukaryota; kingdom Fungi; phylum Ascomycota; class Eurotiomycetes; order Eurotiales; family Aspergillaceae; genus Penicillium; species Penicillium oxalicum. The sequence goes on from NC_064655.1 coordinate 1,833,636, forward strand.
TGTACATTGACACTCGATATTGACTTTACATTGATGTCTGACATTAACGTGTGTGGGATTGGCATTTGGTATTGATGGTTCGTATTGATATGTAATTATGATGTTCAAGATTGAATCTTCATGAAGATCCTTTGGGAGCAGATGCCACTCACAGTAGTAGCAGCTCACCTGTCGCAGCACCACCCGCATACTGTGGCTGATATCCTTGCTGCTGATTCTGAGTCACGACAAACTGCGCCGGTGGCGCACCACCACCACCTGCTCCTCCATCGTCACGCCCTCCCAAATGCATCGCTGCCATCTGCTGAGAGCCGATTCCATTAAAGTACTGATCAGCTGCGTTGATAGCGTCCGCGCCAGCTGCACTTCCGGTCGCGTTGGGGTCGACGGCAAAACCAGGCTGAGGTGGAGGGTAGACCGGGCTGGTGGGGTTACCTGTCGTGGTAATTGTCGCGAGACCACTGTTGCTGGTCGAGCTGGACGCTAAATTGGCAGTTGGAGGATTGTACTCGAGCAGGCCGGCTGTGCCGTCTTCCTGTGGTGGGCGCTGCAGGGCTGGGCTGGGCTGCAGTCGGCGAGGACGCGCAGCACGAAATACTTGGTGGATGGGCTTGAGGTAAACGGTCGCCAATGTACCAACATTGAGACAGAGTTCCTCTAAAGTGCGAGGATCAAGCTTCTCGCTCTCAGCTGTAATAGGTGGTTTCTGACCCATGACCACTTGCTTTGCGGTGGCTGGATCGGTGGACAGGAGACGCCAGTACATGTATCCTCGATCGCGAAGATCCGGATCGTCGGTCTCCTCGGTGCACCATTTGAGGACCTGCGGAACAAGCTGCTGGCCCTTGGTTGGCCGTTGAATGAACAGCTTGACCGTTGCAGTCAATAAAGCTAGCTGAACTTCGATTGGCTCGTCGTGGAACGTTGCCAGGTAATCTTTCAATAGCGCGTCCGAGTTTTCGATGCGATCGGCATACTGGCCAATGATCCAAATGACAGCCGCTTTGGCCTCGGGCTCGTCAAGATCGTCAATGTTGCGAATCACGTTGCTAATGATGCTTTCGTACTGGTTGGGATATTTGCGGAAGATGTTGCGAATCACCACTGTCGCCTCCTGGACAATGTATGGAATCTTTGCATCCACCAATTCCAGCAGAGTATCTATACATCGCTTGGCAGCTGATTCAATCTTGATGGCCAGCTTGCCGATGGCGCGCACCGCTTTACGGACAAAGTGCACGTCAATCTCAGTCGCATATCTAGAAGTTCACGGTCAGTGTAGCACAGGGGAGATGACAGAGCGGTCTTGGGCTTACTCTCGGAGCTCTGCGAGGACAATGGAAATATTTTCTTCCGTCGTCAACATAAACATGAGTTCCAGCTTGGTCACTTTGACATAAATTGGGTCATTGTAGTTACAGAAGAAGACCCTGATGTCGTTCCGAAGAACCTCGGGCCGCTTCTGGAGGATGAGAATAGCATTTCGGAGAGCCAGATACTGAATTTCAGGGGGTTTCGAAAGTAGCGTGACCAAAGGTGGTGATAGCTTGCGGCAAAGAGAGGAGATGTGTTTTTCGTCGGCAATGTAGTTCATGAGGTAGAGAATGACTCGACAGGCAGTCAGAACGACGGCGGAGTTCTGATGAGACAGCCGAGGTGCTACTCGCTCAGCCAGCAAAAGCGCCTCAGCAGTGTCTTGCGGCACGTAGGACATCAATGCCTCCAGGATGTAACTTTGACCCCACCTATTCATCAGATATTAGCATATGCCTTGACATATCGAGGGAATCATCTCATACTCGGAGCAGTCGGGCAAGATTGATACCAGCTTTGAAGCGCTGACGTAGTCGATGGTGAGTGAAATTGATTCACTGCGGCCCCAGATGTCGCACAAGGCAGCCAGAACACTCGAGACGACCGTGGGATTCTCATCTTTGAGCATGCGGTTGAGTCGATCGATCAGATCCGAGTTCTCCACCGTCTTTTTGTCGTGTTCGTACAGCTTGGCGACGCAGAAAGCAGCGGTTTTCCGTACGTAAGGGTCGTTGTCTTGCATGAGCCGCTTCAATGGCTGAAAAGTTGCTTCAACGAACTCACGCACGTGGACGTATGAGATGGTTCGGAGGGCAAGAGCGCGCACAAGGGGATTTGTATCATCCATGTCCTGAGCGCACACGTTAGACATTGATTCTTTCCACGAGCATCGGTCATTCCGCACGCACATCGACCAGAATCGGCAAAGCCTTCATCGCAACCTCGGGTTTAAGTCTGGAGTAATTGACCAAGAAGAGAAAGCACCTATGACGTGAAGTCAGCGAGTCTGCTCTTTTTTCAGAGGCCATATAACCTGAACGTGAGTTGCGTAGAGATCCCAACATACATTTTTTTGATCTCCAAGCTTGGCAGGTTCATGCACTCGATCACATCTGGAAAGAGCGCAACCATATCGTTATTACTCATGGTCATATTGGCGACAATCTTCTTCAGGGCGATCTTCTTGGCCGAGTAATTCTTGTCCTTCTTGCCGCCGCTGTTGAGCTCTTGTCGCAGCTCAGCGACCTTGCCCTGTGGGTGGTGCAAACCGTGTGAGCGAAGCACTAGATAAGTTGAATACCCGCCGAACATGGTGAAGATGATTTTGAGAAACAGGGAGCGAACAATGCAGAGAGCGAGATCAACACGCAAAAGGCAAGGGCACAGGCAGAGTCTCTCGGCGACCCCGGATCGCGTTGTTCACGACCAGCGCATGATATGGTAAGTCGATGCGGGGAAAGGCGCCAAAGCAAAGCCGCACCGAGCTCGCCGAGAAATCCAGCCAAATGTGAACTAGGAAAGCTTGTTGGGTACATACCCTCGCAAAGAGCTTCGCATCGCCTCCGGAACTCATAGTGTGTCTGTTGTTGAGTTCCACGCTTTCATTCAAGATTTCCTCCTCCTCGGAGCTGGTGAGGCAGACTCGATGTTGACCACTGAAATTAAGAGGGAAAGTCTTCGATTATTCCAATGCTTCTGCGCAAAGGAGCCCGCGACTGGATGCTATTGCGAGAATGGTTGAAATCAGGCGCCGGGGGAGGACTCGTGATTTTAGAGAGGAAAGGAAGAGGGGAGGTGGGCGGAATCGTCGAGATATCGAGAAAAGGAGGGCTTTCACTGCACTGCTGCTGAGGCCCGTCGGAGGGTATTGCAGGGTGATCAAAGTCGTCGACTGCCCATAGTCAAAATGGTACGGGCAATTGACAAGCAGCGTGAGCAGGAGAAGGCAAGTGTTGAACCCAGGCGTGGAGAGAAAGGAGAGGCCTGGTCAAGCTCAAGGCGGAGTGAAAGTGGAACAGCTGCGGAGGAAACCTCCCCCCCCGTCATCTTTTCCACCGTCAACGACAACCCCCTCCCTTCTTCCCCTCGGCCAACGTGCTCCTTCATCTGCGCCGAATTTCACCTCAAGAATCATTGAAATCCTAGCTCGTGACAATGTCATCGCCTCTGCCTCCGCCACCTCCACCGCAGTGGGTGGTGACGATGAACTCACCACTGCCGCGTCCCACCAAAGCCGCGTCCAGTCTTCCGGATCCACCAGGCTTCTCCAGCGGCCGGGGAGGGAAAGTGGTGAGTACTGAGAGAGCATGGGCTGTAACGCTGGCGGTCCGCGATCGTACTGTCGATCGAGTACTAACAGATCTCAGCGCCAACAACAGCAACACCAACCGATCGCAAAGAAAGCCGAAGAAACCGATGCCTTGAAAATGAAGAAAGCCTGGGAGATTGCCATTGGCCCCTCTAAGCAGCTTCCCATGAATGCCATTATGATGTACATGTCTGGCAACAGTCTCCAGATTTTCAGCATCATGATGGTCTTTATGCTATTCAAGGGCCCCATTCAAGGCCTGATCAATACCAACGAGGCTTTTGCCAGATACGAGACACCTTCAACGCGCGGGCGCCTGGTGGCCGTAAAACTGGTCTATGTCCTGATGCAACTGTTACTGCTGGCATTGGGGATTTGGAAAGTGAATGCAATGGGACTTTTGCCGTATGTGTCGACCCTACGATTCGCGAGTCCAGACCCAGTGGCTAATACGTTAATCGAGCAGAACCACGAGATCAGACTGGCTTGCGTGGGAATCGGAGAGACAGCCTCTAGAGCGGGCATTTTTCGCGCTGAAGGGATGATAAAGGCGGGTTCCACTGGGGCTTGGCCCACACCATGTCCACATGAGAGCAGCTGCTTCCTGGAAATATCGAATTGTATTATGACAGCAAGAGATTCTACGAATGTTGACTTCCTCCAAATCATTGATGGCATGAATTTCGTGGTCTAAATTGGGGTATCGCTGGGTGATGGCAATGCTCATCGCGGCATGAAGAGCAGGCGAGAGAGACAGAGAGAGAGAACCCCCCGGAAAAGATTCGTTCGTCATCGGCAGAAACTAGAAATTAGTTGTCAGTAGCGGCTCTGGTCCCCTGCTCTTTCTCGCGTCTCTTCGCTTCTTCCCTCAAGCGGCGTTCTTCTCGCCACTGAGGTCCCTTGTAGATGACGAGAAGAAGCAGCGGGGACGTTGCGAGCATCACCAGAGCCACAAAAGTGAAGCACCATCCGCGGCCCATGGCCGCAAGCATGGGATCAATCAGCGCCGTGGCACCGGCTCCAATGAGACAGCGAAAGAGGTTGTTGGCAGCGGTAGCTTTGGCCGCCTGTGTTGGATAAAAGTCAATCAAGATTGTGCTGACCGTATTGAACGCCCCAGTCAACGTGAGTCCCATTAGAAAAAGGATGGTCGTTGGAGCAGCCAAGTGAACGCGAAAATCTAAGCACCAGCCGAATGCTATGATAGAGAGGCTCCCGAAGACAAGCATTGGAAATGCAATTTGTAGGCGAGCCTTCTCAATCGGAAAATTCATGAGGTCTGTGTGCCGATTTTTGACAAGAGGGAATCCCAAAGCCTTTGCGATGCGACGGTAGTTGAAATCCAAGAGCTTTCCGTTCAGAATCGATGCGATTGAAGCGCCGAGGCCAAAGGGGATATAGCACAACCCAATTTGAAGGTCGTCCAAGCCGTACAGCTCCTGATAGATCGAGGGGATTGTGGCACTAACATCATAAAAGCCAGCAAAAAGAATGGCATTGCAGAAGAGCACAATGCTCGTGTCTTTCTGAATGACGATCGCCAGGGTTTGCAGAGGGTTTGGAAAACGCAGCTTGGGCCGGGTGGGATTGACTGGTACTTCGAGACCTTCCTCGCGGGCCTTGCGGGCTTTCAGATAACTGATTAAGGACATGTTCCACTTCTGAGGCGGTATTGAGCCATTGCCCACGATACCACGAGCTGTTTCCGGAAAGAGTACCAGGAGCGGAATAATAAACGACCCGGCGAAGATGACCAAAAACCAGAAAATGGCTCGCCAGCCAAGGTACTGTGAAAGCAGCCCTCCGACGACTGGGCCAACTGAAGGACCTAGCAGTGAACCAGCCGTGACGAAACCCATATAGGATCCTCGTTCTGCTGCCGTGGCCACATCAGATACCACACCTGATGAGAGTGCGATCGTGGTGCTACTTCCAGCACTTTGCAGACATCGCAGAACAAATAGTGCCGCGTAGTTGTTTTGCAGGGCAAGTCCCACGTTGGCGGCAATGTAGATGGTGAAGCATACAAGGTACGCGGGTCGTCTTCCGGCTTTGTCAGCGAAATCACCGATAAACATGGGCGCTAAGCCCTGAAAGATCTGTTTTAATTGAGTGTCAGTGGTAAAAATCTCCAATACGTTCAAGTGAGAGCAACATACCATATAACTGGTGAGCGTCAGATTTATCAGCGAATTCGAGACATCGAGATCTTCAGCTAGTGTATTTAAAGCTGGAAAGTAAATCTGAGACGAAACCGGAGAGAAAAAGCCAGCCCACGAGGCCATAAACACAATGTACCGTCGTTGTCTTTTCGTGAATATGGTATAGTCCCTGTTGTCAAACCTGTCGTCTTGGGCGCCTTCATGATTTTGCTTCTCTTTCGCAGCCTTGATGTCTGTTAGGGCAGCATCGGCGGATGATGTTGCCATCTCTTTGTCCATTTGACTTGAGATGGCTCAACCAAAGTCACAGCAGATGCTAGGCCAAAATCTGGTAAGAAAAACAGCGATGGCATGCTAGCGAAAAGGCAAGGGTGAATGTATGTGATTCACTTATAGTCGCGCGTCACTAATCTTGATCTAGGAAGTCTCTGTATCAAATCATCGAAGCCCTGTCAAAGTCCGGTGTATCTCCGTCGGGGTGTGGAGAAAAGAGAGACCAATGGACCGGTGCCGAGATGCCGAACAGGCTCGTGGCCTCGACAGCAAGTGGCTCATGGCAGATCAGCCCGCCACTGAGCACTGAACAGTTCAAACTCATGCATCGCATGGAGGCCTTGCAGCGTGTGCGGAGTATTTACTCCGGATCTTGCACGGCTTATCTCATTCATCTGCAACAGACTGCGACATGCCAGTGAACGACAGGGCAAAGCCCGTTCTAGCCTTCGGAGTTGTACTCCGATTAGTCCGATCCGTAGTCACAGTATGTTCGTACTGTAGTCACCCAGTATTATCATTGATAATGACCAGCACCTTTCTAACCTCGGCTCTGCCAGAGCAGCCATACATGCTGTGTTGACCCCGGTGGGCAAGTCAAGTCTGCCGTCATGTTTGGCTTCCGGATCTCTCTGTATGGGAGTAGGCTTTTACCAGTGACGAACCTGAAGGTCGGGTTTGGTAGAGACTTTCACAAAATATACTGTTCGGATTTTCCACGGTTTGATTAAAACACAGGACCCTGCGTGTTTCGGTCATATTCACTCGGGCCTCTGCAATTACAGACCAGATCCGGCCGCGGAGCAGCCTCTAGATGAAGCTCTGCTGAAAGCCCAACATCATGGTCCCAGAGCTCCAGTGCAAATTGAATCAGTACTAAGAGCTACACAGCGGGGAAGCCTTTCGACCAAACACGACCTGACTGAATGGTAATTCTGGCATCGACCTAGTACGCATTCGAATGGGCTTTATGCGGAAGCTTTGACAGCTTCTCGGCACGCCGCGAAAAATATTTGACAGAACTCCCACACATCAGTGTACGTGTTGTACAGGGGAGCCGGAGCCACTCGTATGACATCGGGTTTCCTCTCATCAATCACCACACCGTGTTCTTCCAGGTATGATAAAACCTTGTCCAACAAGCCAGGCCGAAGCCGCAAGCTGAGCTGGGCGCCCCGCTCGGCAGGACTCGAGGGTGTGATCATACTGAAGGGCTTATCCTCCGGGGAGGCATCGAGTGGATAGTTGAGCAAGAGATGCTCCAAGTAACCCGTCAACTGAAGTGATTTCTCACGAATGGACTTTATCCCCGCACGCTGAAAGATCTCGAGAGAGGCGACAACGGCGTTGATGTCCAAGACTGATGGATTGGAGAGCTGGAACCCAGCAGCGCCGGATTGTGGTACGAAGTCTGTTGGGAAAACATCAGCAGCGAGCTAAGACGTCCACGTGCGAACAATCTTGAGCTTACCATTCTTCATTTGAAAGCGTGACTCGAGATCATGTCCCCACCAGCCCGCAAGGCGCGGTCGAAATTCTCCCTGGCGGTCTACCCGGCCGTGCTGCTCGTGAACAAACAGTGCCGCCATTCCGCCGGGCCCGCTATTGAGGTATTTGTAGGTGCACCATGCTGCAAAATCCACCTCCCATTCGTGAAGGCGTAGATCAACATTACCAGCAGCATGAGCGCAGTCCCATCCAATCAAGATACCCTTGGAGTGGGCATGCGCCGTGATCTGTTGAATATCAAAGTATTGCCCGGTGTAGAACTGAATGGCAGACAAGAGAATCAAAGCGGTGTTGGAAGCATTTTCGTCAATGACCTTGATGATTTGGTCCGTGGTAAGCACCGGGCGATCCGCATTCTCCGGCTCGATCAGGACCATGGCCTGCTTGGGGTCACGTTTGTGGTGCACAATCTGTGACTCGATTGCATACTACAGTGGTCTCTTGTCAGCATTTTGGACTGTCGAGAAATGAGGTATTTTTGAGCAGAAAATATCTGGTTCCTCACATGGTCGCTCGGGAATGCTTTGCCCTCCAGAATGATCTTGTACTTCTCGTCGGTTGGTTGGTAGAAACTCGCCATGAGAAAGTGAAGGTTGGCAGTCAGTGTCCCCATGACTGCAACTTCGCTCTCAGAAGCGCCCACAATGGGTGCCATCAACTTGGCTGCGGCAGTGTCTACTTCTACAAAGGGAGGTAGCAGTTGGTCTTCGTGGGGAACAAAGTGACCCATGACACCCTTTGTCGCCCATGTGCGCAAGTATCGCTCGATATATTGGCGTGTGCTGCGCGGTTGAACACCAAGTGAGTTGCCACATAGGTAGATGCACTTTGGATCGGCGTCATTCTCGTTGCCTGTCGTGGGAAGATGCCGTGAGAACGGCATCCAAAAGAACGAAGATGAACAGCAGGCTATATTGTCAAATTACATACTCTGTCCTTCGTTCAAGGTTTTGCACTTCAGATCCTTTTTTGATGGGATAATGAATTCACTCCGAAAGTTGCGCAATGGGTCCTGCTGGTCGAGCGCCTCGGCATACTCTCGAGAGTTGGCTCTGATATCATCTTGATATTCGAGTGGGGGTCCGGATTGTATATCTCGGAGATGCAGTCGAGAACCCATGCTGGATGACTCCTTTGTTCACAGCTGAAATTGAATGTCAAATGAGATCCAAGTGTCTATTTGGAGCTACAGTCAGCTATGCGAAATATCTTCTTTCACGAAGCATTAATACATACCAAGCTCACAACGTCGATCTGCTCACTACAAAACATCAGTTTTCCCCCGCTCATGCGGCCTGCTCGCCGTCATAACTATTGCCACCCACTTCCGCCTGACATGACCAATGTCCGGCCTCGTGCGGCCAACTGACTAACCCGCGGCCATCGAATGGAGCCGCAGCCATGCAACTCGGCGTTTAATCACCATTGACCCGATCTAACTTTCCTCTCCTCATCCTACAAGCAGGGCGCCATATCGTACCAGCTCTGGATATGTCGTCACCGTCATTTCTCAAATCCAGCGCTATGCGGCCACTATCTATGCGCCCCTCCAGGCGCATCTCGGCCTTCCGCCCAGCTCTGCGCATCTCCGCATCCTTCTCCGTCACCGAAATCGCAACTCGCCGATTCACTATAGCTACCGCGGCCTCGCCCGTGCCCCCCAGACATCACACAGTCAACTGGAAACGTACAGTTTATTCACCTCATCGTCTACCAGCGGTCGCATTTTCCACATCATCCGTCCAGCGTGCCACCAAGGTCACGCAAAATCCTCGGACTGGAGAAGATGGAGAGACACTCATGATCAACATATCTCCCCGCGCAGTGGCGGTACGTATCTAACAATTTGCTTTCGTGTCGTTCGTCACATATCGCGTTCAAGGGTGCGAGCCGAAGGTAAAACACTGCAGATCAGTCGCCAGCGCGATTCGGGAAAAGTGGGAGTTGGAGCTTCGGGCGGTTCTGAGAACATTGTTGCTGAAAAATCAATTGTTCCACCCGGCGGTTTGGTCCAGTTTGTCTTCTTTACAAGCACATACGACCATAGGGTGTGGAGAACAGGGCTTCCCGTCCGCTCAGCCGTACTTAAGCCACACGCCGGTCAGTTAGTAGTATGGTGGGTGACCACATGCGAATCCTGACTGTTGTATGTTTTTGGCCTTTTGTCGAATCGAGTTTGAAGACCAGTCTCTACAAATCCTTCACCTTTTGAACAACTTCTCCCGATCTTCGTCAAACTTAACCCCCCAGCACTCAATTTATGGTGACGACGAATATTGACATTCTTTTGCTGACATTATGTTTATTCAATAGCGCCTCTGTGAGATCACCGACCCGGCCGCTTCGCCTTCTGCGACCAAGAAAGAAAATCCCTACCATCATCTCCGCATTACCGTTACCAGTGGTGGCTGCCATGGCTTCCAGTACCTAATGTCGCTTGAATCCGCGGAAAAGATCGACCCAGAGGAGGATACCGTTTTTGAGGGGGAGGCGGATCCGTCCGAGACCAGCTCAAATGCTGCCGGCACAGCAAAGGTTATTATGGATGAACCTTCCCTCGAGTTACTTTCTGGCAGCACTGTCGATTATACCACTGAATTGATCGGAAGTCAGTTCAAGATCGTGGACAATCCACGGGCCACGAGTAATTGCGGGTGCGGCACCAGCTTTGACGTGATGGATTGAACTAGCCTGGAGCTTGAAAACTCGGACATCACAGTGATTGGTCTTAAACACTTCCCTCGCATGTAGCATTATGGCACATTCCACACATACAATGAAACGATAGAACAATTTTGCATGTGATGTGGCGCTCATCCGTCTAGAACATACATGCAATCTGCCGAGAAGAAAGACTCTCAGACATCCAAAGACTCACACAAAAGGCTTCCTGGGATTCGAGTTCGATCTAGTATCGGGCAACATTCGTGCATCCATTCCTGACGGTAGATCAAACCGACCCAAGGGATGTCAATCGATCAAATGTGCCGCCTCGCAATAACGCCAGTCTCATAGGGCGCTAAACCATCTTCATCCCCTAGAAACAGCACCTCAGAGTAATGCGAGTTCCGAAAACACGTCTCGTAATCAGCCCAATCCGCTTTCGGCCCCAACCAGACAATCTGTTCCAGATTTCCAATCTCACTCCCATATGTTTCGATGTACCTCGAGACTAGCCGTGGCTCCCGCGGGTAAACGAACATCAAGGCGCTGGCTTGTTGAGCCCGCGCATTCAAGTCCCACGCGCCACCGGCGACATGCATATCTTCCTCGTCAATGTACCGATTCACATTCGAAGACACCTCGACTCCTTCGACTGATCTTGACGCATCGTGGTGTGACAGGAGAGCCTCGAGGAGGCCGGATCCGCTGCCGACGGAGAGGGTGAATTTGGGCCGTTCGGGGAGCAATTGTGTCAATGTCCCGAGCAGAGTCGTGGATAGGGAGAGACAGCAATCGGGAAATTGTACGGGGAGGGGAGATAATCCAGAAGCGATTTGAGAGACCTTCATGAATGCTTTGCGTGAATGATTCCTAGAACAGTTGGTTGTAACTTTGGAGACGGGGGAATTTTGCAGAGAAATAAGAAGGACTCGTCAGGAGTTCAAGATTGAAGATATAGTCGGCCACGGGATTACTAGAGCCCGACATCAAGTTGAAAGTTTGGAATGATCCAGTGCTTCATGGATCAACAGCAAATTCACAATGACGAGCTGGGTGGATTGGCCTTACGATGCGCGGATAAGATCATCCACTACACTATCTATGGGCTTACAGGGGAGATCGGTATGATTGTTGATCCATGCATTTCATTAAGTCCGTTTTTTTCTCCGTCTACCGCAACACGCACTCGAAATGAGTGCAACATCCCCAAATGAAAAAGAAGCAGAGCTGCAGACCGGGGAAAAATAACAATCGTACGCCTTCCTGAGATATTGAGATGACCCGACTTGATTTTGCATCCATAGGGACAAGTCCATCGGTCTTCACAAAGGAAGACCAATGACCGGATAAGAACAGTGCACCAGATGAAAAACCAGAAAAGGCGTGTAAAAACCAGCACCAGAGGAAGGAAACAGTGGAGTGAATATAGGGAAGAAATTGAGAAGTGGGAGCGATGTGAAGAATGGAAAAGAAAAATTCATCTCGAGTCATGTACCATTCCTTTTCTCCGAACAGAGCGTGGCGCTCTATGTTTTTGACTCATCTCAGCTAGCCACAGGGCATGCCGTGGGCTGGTAAACCAACCCGATTGAGATGAGGGATGGGTGGTCTAGAGAAGACAAGACAGTCTCTAGTAGACGCGGGTCAGGTTGCGCAGGTACCAGTCCACCAAGCGGCGGCCGGCCTTGGTCTCGCTGACGTGGATCAGGTCGTCCTCAAGGGCGTAGTCCAGGTCGTTGGAAATGACGGCCTCACCCTCAAGCAGACCACCCTCGACCCAGCGGATCTGGCGACTGCGCTGCTTGTTGACCAACAACCACGAGCGGAGCTGCTCGGGCTCGACCTCCAAGAAGCCCGCAAGTTTCTTCAGGTCCATTGTGGTGTAGAGCTTCAGGTAGGAGCGGATGGTGGGGTTGAACAGGGTGTTCTTCACCTCGTCCATGAAGATGGCGGTGTGGTGGTCCACAGGGTCGACGTTGACAGCGGGGTTGTCGAAGTCAGGAGGAGTCGGGCTGATGAACTTGGGGCAGGCAGAGCGGAAGAGTTCCTCGAAGACGGGAAGAGCCTCGGGCCCACCTTGCTGCATGCGGTGGAACTGCTCACCGTACTTCTCACGGACGGCAGAGTGGATGGTGTCGTCCAGACGAGTGGGGTGGAGAGCAACGCAGATGGCAATCAGAGCGTACATCTGGTCGTTCTTCTTGGCAATAGCATCGTAGCTGTTGCCGCCCTTTTGGAAGTTCTTCGTCCGGGAGACGTAGACCAAAATGTGGCTGAACATGCGGATAGCGTCAGCGTAACGACGCATCATCATGTATGAGAAACCGACGTAATAGTAGGTAGTAAAGTGGGCAGCCATGACACGGGCGAACATGGCCTTCTTGTTCATCTCGATGTCGTCGAGGGTCTTGATGGCGAGGCTGAAGTCGCCGAGCAGACAGTGCACGCGGAGCAAGCCAATGATGGAGAAGTAGCCCAGCATCTTGTACAGCGGGCGAGAGCCGTACTCTCCAGCGACGGCGACCGGATCCTCGTTGCGCTTGATGGCAGCGAGTTGCTCATTGATTTGAGAGCGCTGGATGAGGGAATAGAGGACGTTCAGCACGGAGTAGCAGCCCCAGGTGTTGGGGTTCTCGCGGAGCAACTGAGCCTCCTCTTCGGACGAGCCACTACGGGCGACACGGTTGCGATAGCGGCAAAACGACTCAAACTGGTAGATGAACTCATCGATCACATCCCACGCCCAGTAGTACTAATGGAATAAGCCCACAATGGTTAGTTTTTCATTATCCGAACGATGGAAGCTACGGCCCGATTTTGTAAATGCCAAGCCTTGGATTTTCATTCATTGTTTTGGTGGATCATCAACAATGAAACCGCGCAAGAGAGCACCTACCGAGGGAACTTCCAGGTCCACGGGTCCCTCCGAATTCAGAATGTAGTGGAAGAGACTGCAGTAATTGTCGTAGCTGGCGAACTTGGTCTCGAGGGTCGCCTGGTACTCCAGCGGGGTAGCGGCGGCAGTCACCTGTGCCTGGAGATCTTGAGCCTGCGAGCCACCGAGCGATGTTGTTCGGTCCAGGTCACTCATGCCATCCTCGTAATTGACCTGCTCCCGGTAGTCGTTGACCAGGGCCTCCTCCTCAACGTCGGACTCATCGTTCAGGTTCGGGCGCGCATTGACGCGGTCGTCGTAGGACATTGTGGGCGTTGAAAGGGGGTTCGAGCCGGAACACGGGGTCGGAGGTGTGTGTAGTGTTTTTTAATTGCTGATTCTTGCGCCGAGAGAGGACGGCAAGGGCGGAGGAAGAGGTGATGGTGGTAGTGGTGGGGGGTTCACGTCCGCAGCGGCCTGTGCGATTTGCCAAAGAAGTCGAATTTTGAGGGTTTTCGCTTCGGTGTTGTGCTTATCTTATCTTCGCATAAAGTGAGTGATTACTCAGCTTTGTGCTGGTTGTGCCGCAGTACTTACAGTTGGAGGCTGGCTGCAACCGCTAGAATTGCACTGACCCACTGTCAACACCTCTGTCTAGACAAGACAGGTTTGCCTGGATAGTTAGAGCCCTCAAGTATAACATGGAAGGTAGCGATAGCTTGCCACGCAGAAAGTAGGAGTGTACTAGTTGACAGAAGTCACAGAAGTCTCCGCACTTTGAGATATAGTTTTTAAATACAGCGTAATTCCCCCCTCCTTAGACTTCAATCCACAGCATAGCTGACAGGCCTCAGACCTGTAAACAGACCTCCCAGTAGATGTGACGTAGCGATCTTGAATGAGGATCTAGCTTGCTAGGAGATACATAGACCCATCTCTAGCGCTATTACGACCGAGGCTCTCTGTTCAGTAGATAGCTCTACATTCAGCCTTCGATTCGAACTAATTTAGTTTCATACAAGACCTTGACACGGTGCTGAGGTTGGAAAGATGGGAGTATGCGCGAGAAGATGCATCTAAATAGACAAGCTCATAGCGCGCACTCAGAGTCACATCTCGCTTCAGCGAATTTTCGCTCCTTCAAACAGCGCCGCAGATCTGGAAGAACGACCCTCCTGTGTCTTTAGGCGTGATTTATCCAAATCAAGACCTGGTGAGTCCGAAAATTACATCTTGATCAATGATAGCGTCAAAGATTGTTCTCATTTTCACTTCCAGGTTGCCGACTACTCTTGATGCGGTCTCTCCGGGTCACTCTAATGCCTCCCTGACGTTCGGTCACCGAAAGCGCGAACTATGTCAATGGGCCCTCAGTCATTATGGGCTCAAAGAACTGCTGAACCCAAAGACTATATTGGTCCTCTCTAGATCAATGGCAACCTAATGTCGACAAATCCACGCTTATGAAGTTTTTGTGCCGAACGGCCAAGAACTGGACTCGAGATGGGCATCGTGTCACTGGGACATCTTTCTTCAGTCAATCTAGAGATTAATTGGAGACACTGACCTTGGAAATTTACCGGTTCTTGTCCCAGACCTCTAGTGTATTCAAAAATCCAGAAAGAGCTCCATTTGAACATATTTGTCAATAATCAGATGCTATCTTCTTGCTTTTTCAAAAAGCGATCCGCCCTCTCAATGATCGCTCATTTGTCATATTCATTGATGATGGCGATGAGTGCGGTAGACATTCGTAAGGATTGTGGTCTTCCGGTTCCAAAGCCTTGCAACAGAAGTCGTATCGTAAGGCTGCTGCTTCAGAATCTGCTTTCCCTTCCCCGCTTTGTATCATTCAAAGAAACTTCAACGAATGATTTTTATCTAGCTACGGATTGACCCTGACACTTCAAAGACATACCAACATATGTTGCGGCTTGTTTCACAAACATCACCCCCCTCGAAACAGTGATTGTCCGTCGTTCATTCCGAAAGAATGCAGCAAAAGCTTCTTGTGGGCTACTGTGGCCGCAAAATATTCCAGTCAACTGTTTCGAAGAGAATAATTGCTTTCAATTGACAATACCAGAGGAGTAGTACCCTGTGCCCCGCACAAACTTATTGGGAGTATCTCGAGAAACGCTTGCTAGAAGTGCAGGGGCTTTTGGAAGACTCACGATTAGACTTGGTGCGCGTCGAGGTCTTGCTCTCACTGTTTATTGAAACTTCCATTGACAACACAGATCGCCATTCCCTCCAAGTGGGTCAAGCCATGAGCGCGAGTTTCCAAAAGGCAGGCATTTCGTTGGTCAATTGGAATGTGTCTCTATAGACCAGGATTTAGTAAGATATTGTTGACGATACCGCCGTCTGCGTGGAGTCATTGGAAATTGCATTCCAAGTCCTAGCATTTCTGGAGATACCTGTCGATCACTTCGAACATCCCGAATGCATTCAAGATTTGCGCAAGTTTGAACGAAAACTGCAGAAATTCCTCTTCAAAGAACAAAGGTCTTGCGTGTTATACGCTTTCTCCTGTTCAATAAAGCTCTTCGAGAAATATCTTACTTTACGCGAGTCGAGCATCCACGATAAGATTAAACCAGGTTAATAATTTGACACTGCTGAAATATCTGGAAAACTCTCAGAGCGGGCCACGGTACGAGCACCTCCTACCAGGTGGGCGATTATCCATGATTTAACCGATAACATGTGCCCATAAAGCAGCACGTAGCAAGGAATCAATATCGGTACTGCCATCTTCACGGAGTAAGTGGCAAGTGCCTTTCAAGGCCTCCCATCGCTGGAGATTCCTGTCGATCACCTCCCCCATCCCGGATGCGTTCAACACCTCCGCAAGTCGCCAATGACAGTCCAAATAATATTGATTTGGAAGTTGGAGGTTTTGCGCGTCATTTGATTTTTTCAATTCAATAAAGCCACTTTGAGGAAGAGTTGGGCGTAGATAAGGGGGAAAGCGGGTGTATGTCTTTACTTCATACTTGTTATCTTGGTCCTTTTGATCTAAATCAGTAGAGTACTATAAGAAGATCAGAGATCAATAGAAAGGACTTACTTCAACAGGTTTAAACGCTAGTTGGAAAGATCCGAATTGTTCATGATAAGAGCTGACCAATGTCAATCCATTCGATTCTGAGTTGATCGTATCAGGACTTAGAGCTGCTCGCCGCACGCCAGGGAAGCAGGTATAGAGTACTCTCCAGGCGCTTGCGGCATTTTTTCGTGATTCCTGCACGTCATCCAATCAACAGTCGTCAGCAGAGAAGTCTCAAGGCGAGTTGGAATTGTGTTACCGTTGAATTATCCCACGAGGCGTAAGAAAGAGGAATTACATGTGCACCATTAGTAGGCGCATGCAAAACGCCATCTGGCCGACCAGTTTTGTCCCAGTGACCGGTGTCCATTTGGCCGGTGGCGATGCACCGATAGTTATCGCGTTGAAGACATAAATCCTTGAACTGATGATCGCGGGGTTGGGGCTCGTCAAGGCAAGATGCAACAATTTCGACTTGTCTGAGGCGTTTCAAACACGGCGATTCTGTCACTGATGATGTCCTAGAGTGGGCTTTCACTATCCCAGGTATGAACCCATGGTTATTATCACTTTGTATTCGACGTACCAGGCTACTTGAGACTTACTCGGTATTGCAAGACCAGTGAAGAGATTCATGAACACGTCGTGTAATTCTTCGTCAATTTTTGCATCATTGATGTCCCTCGCCACGGATTCCCGGCCGCCTTCTGGTAACCAGTCGACGAAGGCATCGAGAGAAGGTTGGAGTAGGTTTTCATGAGGGCGTTTCTCGGGCCTGTACCTCGCTGTTCTTACCTTAGCAGCGCCAGCCAAGGTTTTCCAGTTTTCCGGGGTCTCTGTGTCAGTGGACATGATTGATAGCCCTCTTCCTAACTGCTGAGGCGGGGGTTGAGGCGTTTCTTGAAGGCGTCTCGATCTTCTTAAAGGCGGAGCCGGCGAAGAGGCGCGGCGCTTTGGTGGAGCCATGATTGGTGGCTAGTGGTCAGATTGATATGCGGGAGCGGGCATAGTAGAGTAGTGGCCACACTAGCCAGTCACCAAGCAGGCTCGTACGTACTGTATCTGAGTGAGGTACCTTTGAATCATAGGTGTTAGTTGGAACTTTGAGCACACAGTGTAAGAGCAACAATAACCACCATACAAAAAAGATGTTAAACTTCGAGGTTGGATTGTTAATGGATGGCTGTCAGGTGGTGACTCCCGAGGAGCGATAATAATTGGCAGTGCAGAATTCTAGAAATTAGATTTGGTGTTGTGGTTCACCTGACCTCACCATCGCCTGACGTTGATACACGGAATAGGCACTACTGTACATACTTATATGTATTGGTAATTACTACGAAGTGCGTTTGTATAGATGCACATACTAGGGGTAAACAAGTGATAGCTACACACAGTAGTATATGTATGACATGAGTCAGGTTGTCATTCCGAGCGATGATGGCTGAGCCTGGCATGAAGAAAAGTAGAGTAAATTTGCCAACCACCTCTTCACTAGCAATTGACTCAACCCTGATTAGGGCTTTGGAAAGCATCTCAGAATTACGTCGCGTGGAGAGCCAGTTTTGTAAATTATTTAGACTAGTATTTGTGGTCATTTTTTCTTCTTCTCTATATCACCCTTTTTGAATAGATATCAAATGTCAAAAAGTTATATGTCACATCAGCTACCGCATTATACGTCGCAAGTATAGTTACTGTGTCTCTTGACTGCACGTTCAAAGGTGCTACACTTGAGCTACTTCCAGGTGATCAGCTTGATTACTCGTGGATTACCAGCTGAGCACGACAACACGTTTATCTTACGTCTTCCTCCATCACCGCTTTCTTCCCCCCACATTAAATCAATACTTATAGCCAGCACTCGCCAACATAATGCAAGCAGATTTCTTTGAAGCTGCCGAGCGCACAAGCTTGCCTTCCGTCACAGTAGGTGCTCCTCCAGATTATGATCTCCCCTGGTCAGGACGCATAAAGCCACTTTTTGGGATTTTGTAAAATATCTCGAGGGTCCCGATAGCTGAGAGTTTCAAATTCCGGACCCGTCAAAAATTGAGAACTATTGACTAATCTTCCTCCATATGTTGTCGGTGGAAACACAGAGATGGTGGCCGGGGAGCGGCTGAGGATCGTCGCTAACGATGGCAATATACATCGCGTGATTTCCCTAATATGACGGGTACGGGGAAGGTTCTCTGTTTGCTCGGTAGTCACTGGTGATACGAATAGTGTTGAAATGATCTGGGCAATAGATGCCAGTGGAGAGCGAGATACATTTTTGTGTGCATAAATTGGAAGGCATCCGACCCCTGGCATTGGCGATGATAGCGAGGTTTGGAAAACATGCGACAAAGTTCGTTATTGCTCCTTAGATGCTGTAGTAAATTCTGACTTGACCCAAATTATTAATTTATGTTGAAATTGAAACAAAAGTCTCGCTCAAAATAATATCACAGAATCGTCCGAAATTCACAAGCTGGAGCCTCGATGAATTTCAGTAGACATACATTTCTTCTCCGTCGCGCTCAATTGACGCTCTCAGGCGAAAATGCTCAGTTGGACAAAAAACATAGGGAGCGAATAGCTATATCTGTCCCCGTACGCAAAGTAAGCCCTGCGACGAGCCCAAACACTCTTTCTAACAACTGTCTCCCCATTTTACCTCTACTTCAATGCAGTTAGTTTGACAAGATCGCTGAGCTATTGTAATTACGTCGTTTTGTTCTACGTTCCTCCCGCTTGGTCAAAGTCTGGGCTCTGAAGCGGATCTTGCAAATCTGCGAGGCCGAAAAGTTGCACTCGGATAATCAGAAATGGGTGCACTTTTCTTTAGTACTGAGATTGGAGTAGGTTGGGCGATCAATCATCTGCAGAGAATACCCAGTGACCTTAGGTCTGGCTTCGAATTTCTGGGCAGTGACAACCTACATTTTCCGAGCAGTGCCGGGCAGGATATGTAGTCCTTGAATATTCGGTCAAAGCGAAAGCGATGTTCAAAGCCTACTGAAACGCTCAAGTAAACACCGCATTGGAGATACCTACTTCACTTGATCTGGTGAGTGAACAGAGAACCGATCTCATGTAAGGGGAAATCTATATTATACCGGGCGAAACTGATACTAGGGCTCTGGTTCACTTGACATACAATATCATCAGTATAATGTTCCGAGTTACAAAGATCATCCCGATGCTCTGGGGGTATTTCAGATTAGAGTCCCTTAGGGAGATTGGTTTGCGTGCATGCGTATCTTTGACCGAGTACGGTCTCTTCTGTAGTTGAGCGGTTGTGTAGCCCGGCTATGTAAAATCAACAGGGAGCTGGAACTGTTTCAGTTTGTCAATGTTTGAGTTCCCGTGCAGAACGCTTAAGGTACTCAAATCTCACCTATGTTATGTAGCATATACCCGAAGGCTTCTTGATATAAATCAAAAAAAAATCATCGACCAACGGTGTTCTATAGAAGCGAAGTTCGAGCACTTCTCATCCAGGAATATGACCATGATAGGCACTGAGCGTGCTCTATTGCGATTTTCTTCGCAATGTCAGTGCCTGAATTTCTCAGAGCTGGATTTCGATACGTGTTTCCCGCACTAAAGCTCAATGGAGGTAAATATCGCTACAATGGACATTTGCTTCTGCAAAGAGTAGTCCAGAAAGTTCACCATGAGTACGTTGACAAGTGGTCTTGGCAGTCCAGTAGTAGATTCATTTATTCATGCTTCTTTGGAAGTATATACTTGCAAGCTCGTAGTAATGACGTCGCATGGGCGCACCTGATCATATCAGTAGCCTCCGTAAGCCACTCAGAGGTGCTGTCTTGAATCTATGTATGCGCAAGTAGTACGGAGATACGTACTCAACGCACTATTTACAATGACCTACTAACCTTGAACACCAATTCTACCCACCAAATACATTTGAAGGGACAAATTATTCAGAGCCCACGAACAGCTCTGCCCCAGAATAAGACATCTTTGATTTTTGAGGAGTGAAGTATCCTAGTAGTATCTTGAGATACACCTGAGGATGGAGCAGATTTCAACCACGAGCAAGGACAGATAGATAACGAGTCCGTGCCCGCGTGTGGCAACAAATTGGAATGAGCCGTGTCAACCGGTGTCAAGAAGCCGTAAACAAGCAGCGGCTTCAATCTGCCTCGACCTTAATGATCCATATGGCGAGGTCGTCCAATCTCCTTGCAGGACCGGCATGCGCATCAGTCTTTTATCTCATCCCTGTCGGTTACCGTCGGCTTATAGATGGAAAGTGGAGCTGTCTCCACCGCCATCGTTCGAAGGGCGTCTGGGTTAAGGTTTAAATTATTATTCCACCAAGATATGCTAACTCACCGGCCAAGAATGAGACATTGAGAAACACCTAAGTAGGCAATTCCAGTCTTGTGTAAGATGAAAAAAATCGATCTCGAATATGACCTGGAGAGGGTGAAAGAAGGGTGATAACCACAATGTGAGAATCGACATAGGAATAAGACACCGATCAGGACATCTTCCAGAATATCATTGCCGAGCGGCAAACGTAAAAAAAAGTTTTCGTTCGGCTCGGCCTTGAAAGTCCCTGGATCCAGAACCGCCGGGGCAAACCGATCAACCATAAATTCATGCACGTTTCCGCAACTCCCTTCCTGTTCCATTGCCGCGTATCCCTACGGCCTCGTATAATTAATCTCAAAGCGGCTTGCATCCCCGATACCGCTCCTTTCTGCCAAGTTTCGGCAACCGAGTGATCTCGTCTCCACCAGAGATCGTTCATTGTTTGTTCACCCTCGTCGTCGAGATCTTGGTGACTCACTCCCGATAAAGTCCCTCTTATTTAAAGAGCGAGAATTGCAACAATTTTCAATAGCAAATACTCAATCGAGTGAATTCAACGAAGATGGGTTCCATTGCTCCCAACGTGGCTGAACTTGACGCCTCCAAATTCAACATCACCCGCTCCACCAACCTTCGTGATGTGCCACTGCCCGGTTCTCCTGAGGAATTGAGTCACTCCTACTGCACCGACCATATGGTCACCGTGCGGTGGACTGTGAACAATGGCTGGGAGACACCTGAGATCAAGCCTTACCAGAACCTCAGTATCCCGCCCACTGCTTCTTGCTTGCACTACGCCACCGAGTGTTTCGAGGGCATGAAGATCTACCGTGGCTACGATAGCTACCGCTGCGTCTGTTCCGCCCTGACCTCAATGGGCAGCGCCTGAATACTTCGTCCCAGCGCTCCTCTCTCCCTGGCTTCAAGTACGACGAGGTGAAGAAGCTCGTTGCGAAGCTGATGCAGATTGATGGCCCACGTATGTGATACACTTACCAAACGTCCAGCCTCGAGACAATGACCAACTGAATTTTTACTACAGGCTGGCTGCCCAAGGACCGCCCCGGTTCCTTCTTGTACATTAGGCCCACTGTGATCGGCAACGGACCCCATCTGGGTGTCCAGGTCCCCAAGGAAGCGCTTCTTTTCATCATCGCCGTACCTTGGCCTGACTTTACCAAGATGAAGAAGGAAGGCGACACTGTGTCCAAGGGTCTGCGACTTTTCGCTTCAAGCCCAGACTCCATCCGAGCTTGGCCCGGTGGCTTCGGTTGGGCCAAGCTCGGTGCCAACTACGGTCCCTCTCTGCAGTCTCACGGCAAAGCGCAGGCCATGGGCTTCGACCAGATCCTCTGGCTTTTCGGCGAAGACCGCCAGGTCACTGAGGCTGGTGCCAGTAACTTCTTCATCATCTGGCACAATGCCGACACGGGTCGCCTTGAGCTGGTTACTGCTCCTCTGGAGAGCCAACTGATCTTGCCTGGTGTCACTCGCCGCAGTGTTCTGGAACTGGCCCGCGAGCGTCTGTCGGAGAACTTTGTCGGCAAGCTGGCTCCTCTGCAGGTTGTTGAGCGAACCTTGACCATTGGTGAAATTGAGAAGGCCGCACTGGAGGGTCGTATCGTCGAGTCATTTGTCTCGGGTACCGCCGTAAGTCCACACCTCTGCTCTTGGACCATTTGAGGAATCACAGCACTAAGATATCTGACATAGTACTTCATCACACCCGTGGCCATGATCCGCAACAACGACCAAGACATCAGCACTCTGGGCAAGGATGGCGAGCCCGCTGGGTACGCTGCCCAGATCAAGTCTTGGCTCGAAGCCATTATGTATGGCAAGGAGGACCACGAATGGGCCTATCCTGTTGAGGAAGAGCAGTAGGCCCAGGTGAGACCATTCTATCTGGGGCTCTTGTTTCTGTTGTCATTTAGCGACTAGACTTTATGATTTTGATGAGCTTTGGACATTCATCAGTGTATATAGAATTTGAAATTTTGGCATGAATAGAGTAGGGCAATAGCCCATCTTTCACGAATGGACTCAGTAATATCGCGGTCATCTAAAATTATTGTCCGAATTTACTTCAATATCTTGCGTCATCAAGATCAGAGGCGTCATCGTGGTCAAGCCTTTGCTCATCCAACAATGTGTTATGCTCACCGAGATCAACCACCATTGGTGCGTATTCCCCCGTCTCCTCGTCAGCGTCATTATCTGCCATTTCCATTTCAACCTCTTCTCCGTCCTCCAACTGCAGCATACCGCGCCTTACAATTGATTCGCGGTTAAGCTCCCAATCATACTCCTCCTTGACCCACGTTTGCAGTTTGTCCAGCTCAGTTCTGACCATCGACTTGGTCCCTTTTGGCACCATATCGTCAATTGAGCGACGCAGTTTCGTAAGAAGATTGCGAATAAACTCCCCTCCCTCGTCACCATCCATCTCGAAAAGCCCACCCTCAACATCGTCGCACCGTTGAAGCTGCCGTAGCAGTATGCGAACTACCTCACTCACAAAAGACTCGCGCTCAATGATCGCCCGCCGAGAAGTCAAAACAAGCTCAAGCAGCCTTTTCCATTGCTGCAGGCAGGAAAAGTTCATCATCGTCAATACCATCAGGAACGTGAACTGAATCTCGCCTAGCAGTTGCGCCTCTCCTGTGCTCTCATCGACGGTGATCTCGCCCGAGACATGGCTTGAATTCTTCAAAACGATATCTCCCAGGGCCCATGACTTGTCTTGAGCGGCTTCCGTTCGTTCACGTCCAATAGCGCCCTCCCGCCACGTTCGCTTCAAATCTATCGGAAGAAAATTGAATTCCTTTTCCCGCTCGATTGTCTTTATTGTGCCGGTCTGACCTCCTCCTCCTTCTTCTTCTGTTGTGACCGGCGAATCAACACCCGGAATATGATCCGCATCACGATTGGCAGTGCTCCCAGAAGTCACCATCCATCGCGGGTGACCATCTACATCTTTTTCCGGACTGCCAACAATGCGCGACAGTACCTCGGACGATAGTCGATTCGTGAGTTGTCGCCAATCCTTGCGCCCGTCTCGTTCAATCTCTTCATCTTCTTCTGTATGACGTGCTTCAATTGGCACAGAACCGGGTTTGTTCGAAAGCATAGCTGGAGATACACGACTTCTGTACCGGAACAAGCCGCCGCTTTGCCAGAGCGCGCCGAGGTTTGCTTTGTAGCGCATAGCCTCTTGGCGATCCGCATCGCTATTTGCTGCCAGACAACACAGCGACTCCGACTCTGTACTCCATTTCCAGATGAGAATTTCTGGGGTTGGTGCCGGCTGTTGCGCTTGCGCCAGCACAAGTGCAGCCTCACTGTCACCTTTCCCTGCGTGGCTGATATCGCCTACGTGGAACCATGCTCCGCATCGAAGTGAAAAACTGTCGGTTGTGCCCGTATACAGGAAATGCCACCCGGATGGTAGATCCCTTATTCCATGAAAGTTCGCAGTCGAAGAAAATGCGATTAGATCGATGCCGACAAGGGTTTTCGGAGGGAGGTGGGGCAGTAGAATTGTTGGTGAAGGATGATGAGATGGAGACATGTTGATTGACCGGAAGTTCGATGCCCTCCGATGCTGCAAGGTGGGGGATATCCTAGGCTGACGAAAATAATTTGTTTGGTCGCGATTGTGATTTGCGCAAATTCGAGGAACGGCAGTCGGGAAAATAATTCGGCCCACCAAACGTCGCTGATGTCAGAGGGCTCCGACGAGAAGCGGTGGTCGACGCTAAAAAGTACGACCTTATTTTGACAGCAGAATTATGAACGTATCGAGAATACTGTGGGTCGCGTTATAAAGGGCCTTGAGAAATGCTGATCCCATTGAGCTCGTTGAAGGTGTAGTGGAGGGCTGGTTTCCTCGGGCGGGTGAATATGACTGCCCGCTTCAAGACATGCCCCGCATAAACTTCACGGCTTTCCAAGTCCACGATAGGGAATTACAATGTCACTGATAGCGCATTTGAATACCAACTACAAGAAAAGGATAAACACTACGCCGAAGAACAAAATACTCAGACAAAGTCAATTGATGGAAGTCAATATAGGACTGACTCCCCAATTCAATCCCTACAACTGAGTTGAACTTTTCAGGGCATGAGAACATCTGAAGACCAGGCAATAAGGGCCGTTCTTCGCGTTTATTCCATCCACATGTGCAAGTAAACCCTGCAGAAAACCTCCAATCCAGCCACGCAATGAAGTCGCAGTCGGAGAAGAAAGAGACCCGCAAATGTTTACAGACGACGACCACGGCGACCACCCTTGCGGCGAGTAGAGTCGGAGGGAGTGGGGGTCACGTCCTCGATACGGCCAATGCGCATGCCGGCACGGGCAAGAGCGCGGAGGGCAGACTGAGCACCGGGACCGGGGGTCTTGGTGCCGTTACCACCAGTGGCACGGATCTTGATGTGGAGGGCGGTGATGCCGAGCTCCTTGCAGCGGACAGCGACGTCCTGGGCAGCCAACATGGCGGCGTAGGGGGAGGACTCGTCACGGTCAGCCTTGACCTTCATACCACCGGTAACACGGACGATGGTTTCACGACCGCTGTAGGATATCAAGTCAGTGCACTGTCTTTTTCCTTCTGCAAGGCGCGCAGTGCCCAATGTGGGACAGGACTTTGTCGGAGTTTACGCCGACAAGCCGGCCATGGAAATTTGGCAAAGGCGCCAGCATTGTTGATTCAGGGGTTGTAAAAAACGTACGAAAGATCAGTGACGTGGACGAAGGTGTCGTTGAAGGAGGCGAAGATGCGAGCAACGCCGAAAACGAGCTTGCCTATACCGTGCGCAAGTTCAGTCAGCGTTGTGATCCGCGCCAGGTTCATACAATACCATAGGGAGACATAATTGCCAACATACCATCACCAGCGAGGGGGCCGAGGGAGACGTTCTCCTTAGCGGCGGGGGTAGCCTTCTTGGGAGCCATTGCGAATGTGGGATGGGGTTGTGTCGTGGATGGAATATGGAGGAGGAAAAGAGGAAACGAGCGCAAATCGCAGGATCAAAGATCGAAAAAAGTGGGTGTGTGCCCTCGCGTGCTCCGACACGGTGATTGGTTCATGTCGTAGGCAAGCGAATCAATTACTGCAGCCTCAGGCATGTAAGCTGGCATAATAGTGGGTCCCTGGGCGGTCAGAGTAAAAGTATTTAAGATTTCTCTCCAGTCTTACATCCCCGTCAGCTGATGAATACTGACGTTCCTGCTTTCTTCTCCTCTCGTTTTCGATTCGGATTGTAGCTGGAATCAAGCTTTTTGACGTGGCTGCCGACTAAACCTCGGAGAATACAGAACTTGTCATCACCCAGTGTGTTCATCGTCAAGATGGGACGCACTAAGGAAACTGCCTCGATTGGCATCATTGGCATGGGTGACATGGGCAAAATGTATGCTCAGCGCCTTAGCGATGCAGGCTGGAGGTAATTTCCACCCACCTTCGTCCGTCGTCTTGATTACGGCGGACGATGTACATGAAATGGTAAGCATTAGTTGT
Organism: Penicillium oxalicum; assembly: GCF_001723175.1. Lineage (NCBI taxonomy): Eukaryota > Fungi > Ascomycota > Eurotiomycetes > Eurotiales > Aspergillaceae > Penicillium > Penicillium oxalicum. The sequence continues at coordinate 1,859,649 of NC_064655.1, forward strand.
CCCTGTCTGCCTCCACAACTTGCTTTTCCCCTCTCCATTCTTGAATGATGACTTGAGTGCATTTGGCTCGAGCATGATTCAGCGGAACCTACCTCGCCATTCTGGTCGGTGGGTGTACGCTGGGTCGTCGATGATGTAAAATACTCGCTACCTTACTTTTTCTTGTCTGACATCTTGGAACATCCTTCCAAATTGAACCGCTTTCCAAACACAATTTACCAAAGCTCTTTGCTAACAAGTGACTTGGAAGACAGATATATTGAGAGACTTGTTCAATCCCGCCCATGGCCTGTCTCTGCATTCATTAGAACCAGCGACTAACGAAGTACTTTATTTTATTTTTCAAAGAATCAATGCGTGTGATAGACCTGAGAATCAAGAATCTCTCCAACAAGAGTTCGCTTCTCAAGTACGTCTCCTGCTGGGACCATCGTCCAGCCTGATGCTCATCGTATATTAGCCTCTGATTACCATTTTTCCGAATGGCCATCTGGTTTCCAGAATTAGCGACTATATCCTTTACAGTGTAGAAGCTGGCGTGATCGACAGAGTTGTTGCACAGTACGGCCCATGTATGTCTGTGATCCGGCCAAGCCCGGTGATATCCCTCCCGCTTTCGCCCTTGTCCCTATTATCCCAACGCAATTCCCGCGAGGGTAGTTATAGACTTTCTGACATGATGATTCAACTGAGAAGCAACCAAAGAGGGCGCCATCGTTGGTGGCCAGACCTCCTGCAAAGCGCCCGAGCTCGCTGCATTCGAGAAACATCTGCCTCCTGATGTAGAAATCGTATCATGCCATTCATTGCATGGTCCCAAAGTGAACCCCGAGGGCCAGCCGCTGGTGAGCTCAAAACACTGTCCTACTGGTGCGGTAACCTAATTAAATGAGGGTTTTAACGTAAATCCGAACAACAGGTTTTGATCCAGCACAGAGCATCCGATGAAGCTCTCCAATTTGTGGACGAGATCCTCTCGTCTTTTGGATCTAAGCATGTTTATCTCACGGGAGAGATGCACGATCGTATCACCGCCGATACGCAGGCCGTTACCCATGCCGCTTTCTTGAGCATGGGCACGGCCTGGCAGGCGAACAAGCAGTTTCCATGGGAGATATCTCGATGGGTTGGAGGCATCGAGAATGTCAAGATCAATATCACTCTCCGCATCTACTCGAACAAGTGGCACGTCTATGCGGGCCTCGCCATCCTAAACCCTTCCGCAAAGGCGCAGATTCGACAATATGCAGATTCTGTGACGGACCTCTACAAGCTGATGATTGGGGGCCACCGCGAGGAGCTCAAGCGTCGTGTCAAAGCAGCAGGCGCCTCCGTATTCAGGGAAGGGACAGAGGGACAAGATTTGCTCCTGAAAGATGAGGTTCTTGATCGCTTTTCTTTGTCTAACCAGACCCGGGAGAAATCACCTCCGAACAGTCACCTCAGTCTACTCGCAATTGTAGATTGCTGGTCGCAGCTTGGCATTGTGCCCTATGACCACATGATCTGCTCCACGCCGGTACGTTCAAGACATGCGATACGAATTGAGACCACCAAGTCTGGGAGTACCTGCTGACCAATCCAAGCTTTTTCGTCTGTGTCTGGGAGTCACCGAATATTTGTTTCGAAATCCCGAACTTCTAGAGGAAGCCCTTGACATTGCGATTGACGACAACACGTTCCGCTCTGACGATTTGGAATTCACGTTCGCAGCACGGGTAAGTCTCAATCAGGCCCTCATTTCCGCTTCGTCATTGGGCATAACAAACTGACCTTCCAGGCGTGGTCTGATTGTGTCTCATTTGGTGACTTTGAGTCCTACCGGGATCGCTTCGAGCGGATTGCCCAGTACTTTGCGCCTCAATTCCCCGAAGCCGCCAAGCTTGGCAACGAAATGATGAAGACCATTCTCGAGAAAACCGAGAAGAGGCCTTGATGACGATCCGGTTGCGATCTGCTTCAACATCGTAACTCCTCCTATGGTCTGCTGTCAGCGTGTGACAAGCTAGCCATCAAAGAGGGATTCGAAATTCGAAAGCCCAGACTATTTTGAGGGAGGAGCCTAGTCGTTAGTAGTGTAGCTCCATATCGGAGATTTCACAATTTCATTGCAGAGATGAATCAGGAACAACTGGGAAGTGTGTGCTTGAGTCGAGGATTTGTGCCATAAAATAATCGCCAACAAGACAAACCCGACGGATAAAATTGCCTGTCCCTTGTTGATCTTGTACAATTGTTTGTAGCTTTCAGCTCCACCCGGACCAGATTCCTCTCCCGTCAGTCTGGGATGAGAGGTACCTATATCTCTCTATCCCGTGACAGGTGTGGTTCATTGTGGAGGCCTTAGTCATCCAGGGCGTGCGAATCTCTTGACTCAAGGACCAGACTCCTAATGAGCAAGTGACTTAATAAAGCTTCGGTCTTACAATCTACGTCAATCCCGTGAACATTGGCTCGCAACTGCGGGTCAGTTGTGATGATTGCTATCACTGGGTGATTAGTTCCTGGTTCTGGGTTGGTTTAGGTGACGCCGCGGAGGCCTTCCCCTCCCTCTCTCCTTCGCTCACCTCCCCCCCCCCCCCCCCCCCCCATCAAGGCGCATACCCTGAGACGAGCCCTTCCTCCGCAGTGACCTTTCCACCTGGCTCGGTCTCAATGCAGCGACTCGACTGCCCGGATACTTGCGACAGGTGACACCCAGCTCTGGCAGCTAAATGGGCTTTCATGGCTTCCGCACATAACTCCGTGTTCTCCGCGTCCACCCAGCACCGCGCGTTGGGTGATGGCCGCTCCTCACTCAGCCAAGATAGTGGTTCGTTGGAAGGGAGTTGGAACGATGGGATCTACAAAACTGGGCGAAGTGGTCGATCCGGCTCAGGGGGAAGTGCCACCACAGGCACGAGGGGCGCCTCCTCGTTGGCGCCATCCGTTGGAGGACAGGGAAGCTTCAGTTCGGAGCTCAAGAGTATGACCTCCCGAAGTGTCACACCGCGAGCGGACAGCACATACACAAGGCGTGCCAGCAGGTCAATAGGGGAAGATGATCGTCCAACAACTGAGGAGCGGCAGGCTGTCATTCGTGATAAAATCGCGAAGGAAATGAAGATCAAAACCGGTACCGAGAATATGCTAGAGGCTCTGTTGTCTAAACCACCAAAGCAAGCCAAGGAGCAACGCCTGAGGATCGAGTCAGAGCTGAGTTCGTCCAACCGCAAATTGGCTGAATTGCAGAATGAGTTGGAAGAGGAGCTCCTCCGCGCGCAGGCGCCCGCTACAACACCCCCGCGAAGCCGTCTTTCGAGTCTTTTCCGAACAAGTCCCGTGCGCTCACCCTCACGAAATCCAATCAATCGGCTAGAACTTCCGGAGAATGGGAACTTGGGCGAAGAAGAAGGCGACTCAGAGTCGCCGACTTTCGTGCTCTCAGAAACCCTTCAGGCTCTCGAGATCGATGGCATGTCCCCGGACTTCTACGTTGAGCGTGCGAACAACCTAGTTGAATTATTCAAACGGCACCCAACCCTCAAATATGATCTCGCGTGGCCTGTGTTTGGCTTGCGGGTTCAAATCATGCTTCTCAGTGACAGCAAGGAAGTGGTGGCCGCCGGCTACCGATTGACCCGATATGCAATTGCCGATCGTAAATCGCTCCAAACAATTCGTGCGCTTCATACCGATGAGCTTGTTATCCTCTCACTTGTCAAGGAGAGCAAAGCAAGCATTGAACGGGAGCAAGCTCTTAAGTTCGTGAGAGCTTTCCTCGATGTCAAAGACGGCGTTAAAGAGATTCCTGGCGCTATTGTGCGTACCATTGTGTCAATTGCCGAGCATCACGATGACCGCCTGCGAAACATTTCGATTATGACCTTGGCGGAGATCCTGGTCAAGGATCCCGAATTGATTGCGTCAGTGAATGGACTTGGTGCGCTGCACGATGCTCTGGCCGAGGGCACGTTTGGTGCATCCGAAAGTTTGATTTCTAGTTTCTTGCATGTCCTTGATACTCCTCGAAGTAGAAAGTTTCTTCAGGGCTACGAGCTCGAGGCTGTTCTGGCGCCTTTCACTGATTCTTTGGCCGACACCTTGAAGAGCGGTCGGTTGAAAACTGCGGCTCGCGCTATCTCCGCCATGCTGAAGACATGGCCTGGCCTGGTGGTTCTTTCCAGAGCGGACGCAAAACCTCTTCGCTCTCTTCTCGAGTCGCTTCACTACCCTGATGCCCAGGCGCGGGATCTCATCTTGGAATTGCTTTTTGATGCCTTGCGAATAAAGCCGCCTTCATGGTCATCTTCGTTCTTGGCAGGTAGGAGGCTGACAACTTACGGGCGTGTCTCCAATCTACGATCCGAGTCCGACTTTGCCGGCTCTCGAGCCTATCAAGAGAATGGCAGTAACCGCTTCGATCTGACGGCACATTTCTCGACCCTCATTCTTGCAGCCTTGGTCGAAGCCGGCTTGCCGCAGGCACTTTCAGAACTCATCGAGGATGAGACCGATCCCGCACTTCGACGCAAGGCTACCCTTCTCCTGACCGAGGTCCTCAAAATGGCCCATCATTCGTTGCCAGCTACGACCAGTGCAAACTTGCAGGTGCTTGCTCATCTCCTGCCACCTGCTATTCAATTTGACACGGAAAACCACGATGTCTCTACGTCGACCATTTTTCAGATCGAAAGCATCAACCGTACTCTGGCACGATCTGTTGGCTATTCGAGCGGGGCGGGCAGATACAATCTGGATCCAGATCTGTCCTCGTCTTTGTTGCCCAACGAACAGGCCAAAGACAAACTCAGTGCCTCAATGGATGAGCAAACATTTCGCAATGCCATTCTAGAGACCCATGTCTTGAACTCAGTCAATTTCATGAAATGGAAATGGGACCTGATTCACCGCCTCGTGGAGGGTCCCCTCACAAACCCCAAGCGCATGGATGAAGCGATCAAAGGCTCCAAGTTCATCAAACGGCTTCTTGGATTTTATCGTCCGTTCAAATACCGGTTCGCCATGATCCCCAATACAAAACCCAATCAAAGATACGTTCGTACCGGCTGCGCCTTGATGCGAACTCTTCTCGTGACCCCCGAGGGCATCAAATACTTGGCGGAGAACAAGTTCCTCCGGCAAGTCGCAGAATGCCTCGCTCAATTGGACCGCATGAGCGGTCTCACCTCTGCCTCGCCCCTTTTCTCCCGAGAGCAAATGTCCAATACGCTCAGTGGAGGCTATTTCGCAATGCTGGGTGCGCTCAGCTCCGATGCACGTGGGCTGCTGATGATGGAGAGGTGGCACATGCTCAACATGTTCTATCATATCATCGAGCTGCAGGATCGAAATGACCTCATCCAAACCCTCCTAGGAAACATGGACTACAGCCGGGCAAGCCACCTCCGGGTCATACTGTCCAAGGCTCTCACGATCGGCTCCAAAGACATCCGAATCTTTGCTACGAAGCTGTTGCGAAAGTATGCAGTTGGGGATGTGGCTCTGTCTCCACAGATGGCAATCAGCAATGCAGAGTGGGTTGTGAAGCTCCTTGTGACTCAACTTTATGATCCAGATGTTACTGTCTGCCAAATTGCGGTAAAAATCCTGGAGGAAGCTTGCAACCAGCGCGATTACCTCGAGTTTGTTGTCAAATGCCGCCCCTCACTCGACCATCTCGGTGAAATCGGCGCGCCTCTTCTCCTTCGTTTCCTTTCTACATCTGTCGGGTATCACTACCTGGACGGCCTGGATTACATCACGCAAGAAATGGATGATTGGTTCCTTGGCCGCAATGACTCGTATGTTGGGCTCGTCGAGGCCGCTTTGTCCCGAGCCTATGTCGATCAGCCGCGGCGCAATAGTTTTGCACCGGAGGATCTCGTCGATCTTCAGGATGTAGGGGCTGTACCTCCACATTTCTACCGCGAACTTGCGCGGACTGCGGAAGGATGCAAGTTGCTGGAGCAATCGGGCCATTTCAACGAATTTGCATGGACGATTCGTGACTTCCGACTCAATGAGGAGGACAACGAAGTTCTTCTCAAGGTCAAGGGGTGTTTGTGGGCCGTGGGCAATGTTGGATCCATGGAGCTCGGGGCAGCCTTTTTAGAGTCTGATCTTGTCGAGCGCATCGTGTCGATTGCGCAAGAAGCCGGCGTCCTCACCATGCGCGGTACCGCTTTCTTTGTTCTGGGTCTCATTTCTCGGAGCAAGCATGGACTCAAAGTTCTGCAACATCTTGGATGGGACTCGGCTGTTGACCAGAATGGCGAGTCACTAGGGTTCTGTCTGCCCGCTGACTTTCGTCGGCTCTTTTTGGTACGAATCCCAGGGCACGCGCCTCGATAACCTTCTCTTTCCCTTTTCCTTCCCGACAATTTTTCGACGAGGCTAACCTACTCAGATCTCTTTCCCGGGCTTCTATGCCGATTCAAGACGTCTGCCCTCGGAAAGGGTCAAGGAAGCCACTACCGACCCTGATCCGGCCAACCAGAAGATTCTCAAGCAAATTGTTGACATGGGAAACACTGTCCTGTCCAAGCGTTCAGCCGCTGACTTGTATAAGTATTCACCCCTTCCCCTGTTCCTTTCTGTCTCCCGTTGTGCTGGCGGCTTCTAATCCACCGGACGGCTAGCCTCAAATCCAAGCAGCCTGAACGGTTTCACCAGGTCCAACTTTTCCGCAAAGCTCTGTGTATTCTCGAAAGCCATCATTACCGGTTACCGGCTCGTCGCTTCGCCTTGGATCTCTTTGACAAAAGCGTGATGCGGCGAATTGTGCTCGAAGAAGATTCCGAGTCTGACTCGGACGTCTCAACATGAATCGACTCAGAATTCCTTCCCCTCCCCCCCGTTTTTTTCCCCTGTAGAGACTTGACGCTTGATACCCCCTTTGATCCATATTCAAGTTCTGTCAGCAGCATATACCCCTGCCTTCCATCATCGCACCACCGGGGAAGAACCCCTCCTCTTGTTTCCCCCCTTGACCCTGCATCGATACAGATTTCCCCCACAGCAACCGCCCATTCCCGGCCTGTCTCGCTTCGCCTTTTGCGCGAATGATGGGGTTCCCCACGGACGTCTGTCATTGCTTCCGTTTCGGCATGGTTCTTTCGACGCAGCGGCGAGTTGGCTCTTGCGGTAATGAGACATGAAATGATACCAAATGACTTTTCTGTTTTGGCCCTTTAAACGACCCTCTGTGTAGTCCCTCCGTCCAGACTATAGGACTGAGAGAGGCCATCCAATTGTAAATGCACAGTAACCCTCCCCCGTTTCGGCTGGTCCGCCATCCGTCCGACCGGTCCAGAACATCGTTCTGAAATTCTGTCGGTGCGCACTCCCCAACATGGAAGCCTGATCGCAAGTATCTTTCGAGGCTCTCGAGGAAGACCAGATTGCCATGGCCCTCATGATGATTGCATCTGGTCCACCGAGGACGAGACAGGAGTTTATGACTTCAGGTTCCCACTTGTCCCAAGGCCATTGAACCTGACAAATGGTTCACTTCATTTCCAATCTCTCATTTGGATTCCGAGACCCGGTGGAAAGTGTGGACTGGACGGTCTGTTTGGGTGACCGCACTGCGGCACAGCACTCGCGGTCACTGGAGTGCGTCCAGTGACTTCAAAACTCCTGCCATCTGCCATCTGCTCCACCAGGCAAAGAACTGCATGTCGCCGAAACAAGCTTATATCCTCTTCCGATCCACTTGGACCGCTGGTTTGCCCACTTTTATCGCTGTGAAAAGCTGGGCCCGTTTTCCAGTTTGGTCTCCCCATTTTCCCCCGGCCGATGATCTCAAGTTGGCCCGCTCCCGACCTGATCGCCGATCTCCAACCCTCTGATGACGCTCATCCCATCTTCATCTTTTCATCTCTCTCACCACCATCGCCCCGAATGTATTTCAGTATTCCGACCTTTGCATCGTCTGCCTGACAGTTCCATCATTGTGGACCCTCCGGAGCCATGGAGAATGTAGATGCGCCGCCCTTATCCACCCCGCAGTCGGCCGACGCCGATCCCGATCGGACATCGGCCGCCAGTTCCAATGAGTCGAGCTGTGAAGAGTATCCTCCGTCAGAGAGCCCGACTGCACTCGAGACCCCCCATCGCATTCTGCATCTAATACAATGCCAACGCTGCTCTCGACCTTTGCACACTCCACTCCGGCTGCCCTGCGGCAACACCATCTGTCGGTCCTGTCTGCCTCCGCTTCGTCCTCGCACGGGGATCACTTACCCCGTCGCCGAGGGCCGAGAGGAAGGCTTCACGTGCCATTGGGCAGGCACCAACGACTGCGTTGGTGAGCACTGTCTCGGAGACTGTGGAGTGGATGTTGTCCTGTGCAATCTCCTGGGGATCTTTCAGGAGGAACTCGGCTTCCCAACTCCAGAGAGCGACCGGTTAGATGAGGCCGACGATGGCGGCCGCATCGTCAGCTGGACAGTCAGCCCAGAGACGGTAGATCCCCCCTCCGTCAAGAATGCCCGTCTCTATCGTCGTGGGTGGTTATGCGGCCTCTATCTGCTCGCTTGGGAAGGCCGCTTTCCTAACAATGCGATGGATGTGCTATATGAACCCTCCAAGGACCCAGCCGAGGAACAAGTCTGTCAACAGGATGATCACACCCGCTACGGGCAGCTTCGAGACCGGGTCCGCGGTGAGGTGGACTGTCAGGTCTGCTATTCTCTGATCTTGGACCCCCTCACGACCCCGTGTGGCCACACCTTTTGCCGCAAGTGCGTGGCGCGGATTCTCGATCACACCGATCTGTGTCCCGTCTGCCGGCGAAAGGTGGGCATGCCGACCGCGGTCCGGTCAGAGCCCTTGAATCGCACCATTGCTCGAATCATTGATCATTTCTTTGCGGATCAGGTTGTATCGCGACGGGAGGCTGACGCAGACGATGAATTGGGAGGCGATCATGAGAAAGATTTGCCTCTCTTCGTCTGTACCTTGTCTTTTCCCACCATGCCGACTTTTCTGCATATATTTGAACCACGATATCGATTGATGATCCGACGGGTCGTGGAAAATGGAAACAGCAAATTCGGCATGGTCATGTATAATCGTAGGGGTGATCCCCAGGGGGATGGCCTTGGAAGCACCATGTTCATGCAATACGGTACCGTCTTGCGCGTCGAGCGCTATGAGTTACTGCCAGATGGTCGTATGTCTGGTGATTGCCACCGGCGTCTCACGCTTCAAGATTCTCGAGGCAGGAGAGCTGGACGGCTATCTCGTTGCAAGAACCGAACGAGTCGACGATGTCTCCGTGGCCGAGGAAGAGAGGCTGGAAGCCTTGGAGACGGCAACGGCCGCGATCGCAGATCCGTCGGATGCAAATGCCTCGGAACCTCCTCTCAATTCTCTTTCGACCCAAGAGCTCCTGGAGGTTTCACGCGAGTTTGTCCGTACGCAGCGACTGGCGAATGCTCCGTGGCTACACCCACGGGTCATGCTCACGTACGGGCCTGTTCCTACGGATGCGGCTCGCTTCGCGTGGTGGTTTGCCAGCATCCTTCCCGTCGCCGACGAGGAAAATTATCTTCTGCTGTCGGCGAGGAGCGTCAGAGAACGCCTAAAGATATCGGCGCGATGGGCCCGAGAGCTGGGATCTCGGGATTGGTATGTACTCTTTGTGACCCCGTGGAGTTTTCCAACCGGCTGCTCACACTGTCCCTTTGCCAGGTCAAGCCACTCGTCGTTCAGCTCCGTCTTATGACTAGCCGTACCATTGCTTTTGATTTGCGTTTTACATTTTGTTTTCAGACCCCTCTCCCCTCTTCTGGTCACCATGTTCAACAATATCATCACATCACTCACTCCCATCTCGTTTTCCATCTCGTTTTCGATTGGTAGTTCTCGGGGATCCTCGGATCCGCTTCGAGCCCAACCTGAGCAAGACCCTGTGTCTTCCGCGCCATCCGCTCAGGCTCATATTCCACAAAAACTGGTTGTCGGGGCATTCTTCGCCATCTTCCTTGCTCAGTTATGTGTGAACATCTTACAGTTGATGCGAGGCGGGCGTCAACGACGACGAAGACGGTTCATGGATTGGCACCTCCCACAGCCGATGCCCCGGCTCAACAGAGGTCAGTTACGAGGCCCCTAAAGTATCTTGCCGTTTGAGGGATCACTTGTGCATGTATACCTTACCGTCGAGGAGAGCCGGACCCCCTCCTGGGTACATAGTGGTCCTTGGCCGTGGATATGAATTCCCAATCCTTGAACCCCTTCGCCAGTGGCCGCCATCGCTTCAGTTCCTTCCCCCTATCATTATTTCTGGGCATAGTTGTGATTTGCAACTCTCTCACCTCTATTATTCCGGAAGCTCGAGCTCGCACCAGGCAATCAAATTACTTTCAAAGCGTGGCCCGGTATCTCCGTCACATGGTTCCTCCTATTTTAATGAGTCCCTTTTTGGACAGAAATATATGAAGGTTGTCAAGGGCATCTCTGTATATGCGGGCACAAAGACTTGCGTAGTATTCGTTTCTGGTTGGCCAACGTTGTCAAAAAAAAAAGAGATCTTGCCCCCCTTCTGTTGAACCCATCTCGTTTGGACAGGGTTCACTTCGGGCAGTCCAAGCCAGAGAATATCCGCTCGGAAGATTCAAATAGAACCTGCCCTGCTTTTTCCTGTCTGAAGTATTTGACACCAAATCACTTCCCGAGTGGCTGGTCCGAAGATGCTCCGGTCCCGTCAGGAGCAAATGTTGATTTGTCGCAACATGATACTGCCGAGTTGATTTGTTGTCATATCGAGTCCAAATTCCAAGCTGCTTATCCTGTACCGAAATTCTTGGATTCGACCGAGTGAATGATCTTCATACAGCATGCTAGACATTGGAAGGGCATGATTTGTTACATCCTGTGCTCTTGGAACGAGATTGGGAGCTCTGACCTCTCATCCGTCTCAATTGGTTGGAAAAGAAACTTCACGAGGTCAAACACATGTCTAGTTTGGCAAGTCCAGAATGGTATTCGAGTTGAGCAAGATCGGATGGACTGAAGGTACTAACACTGTAAGATGAGTAAGGAAACACCAGCCTAGGCATGAAACCAATCGCCAGAATAAATGTACAAATGTAGGTGAAAAAAATAGAACAAAAAAAATAAACAATGCTAACACGAAGTCTCGCAAAAATGAAAAAAAGAAGGGGGGAAAAACATCAGGTATTCGTCACACGAGTTGCAACTCATATGCATAAACAGGTGGTCCTGAGAAATTTCATCATCCAATCAAACCCGCATCGTTAAGAATACCAATGACATCTCCCATCTCCCCCAAAGACTCGGCTGTGCCATTCTCCTTGCACTTCTTCTCCTTCTTCTTCTTCTTCTTCCTCTTATCCGTAGACGACAAGGCGGAACCGACCGAGCCGAGTGGAAGGCCGCTGATCCGCATGAGCCAGCCGTAGTATAGAGTCAGTCCAACCACGACGATCTCATCACAGGCGGTACGATCAAAGGCTTTCGGACCCAGCATCTCGATCATGCCCACATTTTTCATTGCCCACATGTTGGCGGTGAATTTGGCGACGGTGTCCTGCCGTTCATTCACACAGACAAAATCCCATGTTTTGAGACCCCCCTGGCTGATCCATGTCATCTGGACGGGCATCCGAGTGGTTGGATTAGCGTATGCCCAAGACGGGAAGCTGTATGAGGTACGTAGATGTTTCTCGGCCCGGATAATTCCCTTGAACCCGTAGAGCTCGTAGTCGGGACTGGAGTTGCCAGAGTAGATGGTGCTGGTGCCGATGAGTTGGTTTGCGGGCATTGAGTAGATGGATAAGGTACGGTCCGAGTTGGAGTGGCAGTGAATAGAGTATAATTCGGGTTGGTTGGCTTGGTCGGTGTCGGTGATGTGAAATGTGCGCTTTCGCCATGAAAGGTCTACCGACAAAGTTCGAGACTGAGGCATGCCAGCTCCGTGTGGAGCTGGAGGTGGCATATGGGTTGTGTACATGGCGAAGTGATGCTTTTTTTTCTCTCTCTCTCTCTCTCTCTCTTCTTGTCCCGAGAGAAATGTTGTGCGTTCAATGTAGTTGATTAGAGTCCGATTTGGGGAGTCTTAGCAAAAAGGCTTGTGTAGATGGAAGTTTTCAGTGATGGCTATTCGGAAAATGAGTTTGGATTGTAATCATGTCGATGTTTCGTTGCCGTTTGAATTCCATTACGGTCTTATATATTCGCGATTGATTGCGCTCAGGCTTGAGGAGCAGCATGTATCAGCCTCAACGTCAATCTACTGCTCCGTGACGATCAGAAAGCCAGCTAAAGATCGCATAAGAAGAAAGACTTGCCGTTTTTGGCGTCTTGTAGCGCTTGTAAAAACACGCTTAAAATATCCACTCCATATGCTTTGATTCACGCACCTTACATGTTCCCTTTATTCAAATAAAGCAGAACGTTCAAGCCACACAAGTTCCTCGGTAATGCATAACGAAACATGAGTGGATATAAGCTTTGCCACCCCCATTTTAACAATTGTAGAGGGGGGGCCATTTTTTGTTCCCTAATGTCTTGGCCGACACAATCCGAGGGCCGTAGGAGATGGCCATATGAAGATCTGGTCCCAAGTTGGCCGTTGGCATAGCCGCATGGGCGCTGCAGCGCCCCAGCTTAGGCCTTATCGTTGTTCAAAGCTTCAAAGTTGCTGTGGTCATCTTCAATCATGGAGGCGTTTTTGTGAGGAGCTTGGCCTATTTCCCGATCGGTTCATACTCCCCGCATCAGCCAATGACTGTGGGGACTGTTTCCTCCGCCGCGTGGGAGAGTGTCAAATGATATCATTGATCACCGTCATGCGTATTTCAGGAACCCTCTGTCTCTCTAGAAAATCGTGTCATGTAAACGTCCTGACTTTTGACCGCAATCGTGCCTGAGATGGATCACTCAACGATTCTCTCTGGACAAAGTCGTAGATGATCCACGGTAGCCGAATACCGGTGGATCGCCCGCTCAAGATCGAAATTCTGCCGCGGAAGCGCAAATTGACTTGGAGAATAATGTATTTCTGTGTGTCGCCAAGAGATGGTGATGATTGGTTGGTCAGAAGGCATTCGTCGAGGGTCGACAGGTGGCGAGCATTTCGTTTCAGTTTGGAAGACTAAAATGAGGGCATGATGCATCCCCCGTCAACAGCAACACAAACATATGAGTGGACAAGGTCCCCCCACCAGAAACTGACAGGAGCCCAGCGCCCGCAGCTAATCCAATCCGCCCACTACAAGCTCCAACACTGGGGCGCCGGGACCTGAGCACATCAGAGTCACTGCTCACTGCCCAGTATCCAGTTCTCGATACAGTCTCGTTTAGAAAGCTTCTCTGAGGCGGCTACCAGAGCCTTGCGCCGATCGCATCTGTGAACCATGGCGACCGGTAAACCCCGCAAGCCCATCTATCCCATCCGATTGTTGCTTTCGGACATTGAAGTGACATGTCCACTCCGACAGCCCACTCCCTTGGAAAAGGATGCCATCAGTCGCCGCCGCTTAATCATTGTGGGCGACGTGCATGGTATGAAGAAGTCATTACAGAAGCTGCTCGAAAAGGTAGAGTTCGACAGGAGCCAAGGTGACCACTTGATCTTTGTCGGCGATATTACCAACAAAGGGCCAGACAGTTCCGGGGTGGTGGACCTGGCCATGAAGCTGGAGGCCAGCGCAGTGAGAGGAAACCACGATAATGCGGTTCTGGACGCAGCAGCAGAGTTGGCTGCTGCTGCTACCGCTGGCCACGGTCCAACCTCGACGTCGAGCAATCCACCTGTCATGATCGACGCTCCATCTGAGCATCACGAAAAGGCCGAAACCACCGCCGAGGAAAACCCGATGCGGCATGGCGAGACCACGTATCACACGGTATCCCAGTTGTCAACTCCTCAGCTGGAGTGGCTGGCCACATTACCCTTGATGTTAAGGCTCCACCTACCACAGGACCGCCCATCATCTCTGAACCACAATGTAGTCGTGGTGCACGCGGGCCTCGTTCCAGGAGTCGCTCTCGAGGACCAGGATCCTTACGCCATCCTGCACATGAGGAGCCTCAGGCGCAACGAGGAAGCTGGAGAAGGATTCGTGCCGGATGAGGAGTTTGGAGAATCAGGCTGGGTCGATGAGTGGGATCGGTGGCAGGAGAGCCATCCACCCCAGACCACAGTGGTGTTTGGTCACGACGCTAAGCGGCGTCTGCAGTTGGGCAAATATGCAATCGGGCTGGATAGTGCGTGCCTCTACGGGCATCAACTCAGCGCGTTGATAATCACCATCAGCGAGGGCCGAATAGAGCATGAGATCATCCAAGTCGACTGCGCGGATACTCCTGTCGCTCCCAAGGCAACGACTGAGGGAAATGGCCAGGCGATTGTAGACCATCAGTGATCGCATAGGACGGCCAGAAACTTGAAAGAGGACCACCACCAAGGCTCACGGTGTTCAATCAAGCAAGTTATTGTCAAGCAAGTCATCCGGATCAAGGCGACGACCGCTCTCGGCCATGAATGAGCGACACAGAACCACCTCGTGGTCACGAGTTGCTCTATGACCAATGGACCAAATATTTCCCGATCGGGACAGGCTATTAGTTGATTATGTAAGTCGCGTTTTGCGGCCGCGTCCGCCCCAGTCAATCAAGTACATCAAAGTCGCGCCCCCATAGCGCAGAACTATATGCTATTGTGCGATAGGTCATCAAAGGGACGCTGTATTGGTTTCAGGCCTTGCCAAGATAAAATGGCAGCTCTTTCTCTCTCCCTGGCTCCGCCGGCGATAGTGCGGCTCCATGATATGCTCATATGCCTGTCCAAATTTAGTGACACTGTCGCTATTGAAGCAGAGCATGGTCTGGTAAATGCAGAGATCGCCTGCTTCTCAGATGCAAAGCTTTCGCTAACATTGCAGTTGTAGCTTCGACTGAGTGTGTTGAACTCGTCCAAGACGGCCTTTGTGTCCTTCGCCTGTATGAAAGAGTCATTCTTCGAAACCTACTCATTCGCTATGCGGCAGAAGCCCGTGGGTCAGGCAGGAGATCGATTTTATTGCCAGATTTTAATCAAGGTGTGTTATGAACACTCGACCTCATTCACACAAACTGACTTGATCGATAGGCACTTCTGTCGATCTTCCGTGGAAGAGTGGATCGACACAAGGACACCGCCGTGGAGCGATGCGAAATGGAGCTCCATGAAGATCCTCAGCAAGCGGAGTGTCGACTGACGGTGAAGATGATATGTGGTCTTGGTACGTGGATGGCGTCAGCAATGAACCCCCCCCCCCCTTCTCAATTTTCTTTCTTTCTTTTCTTTTTTTTCAATTGGTGCCTGATGTTTCTTTCCAGGTGTGATCAAATCCTACAAGCTGACCTATGAACCCGCATCAATTCAACATGCTGTCTTTGATAAGAGAGGGGCTGTGAACCAATGGACCGCGGACCCTCGATTTCTGAAGCAAATCACTGAGCACTTCAGCCTATCCGCAGAGCAGCTCGACATGTACTCTGACTCTGGAAAGGCCGTATTTACAAGCTTTACAGCCAAGGTGATGGACGGAAAAGGTGCGAGATGACTGCCCTGTTTCTTCACCATCACATCCCACGGGGGGTTTTGATCCATTTCGCAGGTGCTGACCTGAATTAGAGGTACTGAAGTACCCTGTGCATACCTCTGTCGCCACTGACAAGCGCGATTTTGAAGAGTTTCATGTCGAGGACAAGATGCATATTGTGATTAATCTCAAGGACTTCAAGGCGGCAATTGCCCACGCGGAGACAGCAAACGCTACCGTTACAGCTCGGTATACTTACCCCTGCAAACCACTCCAGCTGACTTACGAGTTGGAGGGCATATCCGCCGAATTCACAATCATGACCGGGGGAGATGTGGATGGGGACTTTGCAGCGACCTCGTCACGCAATGGAATCCGAGAACTTTCACAAAGACAGACGCCCGGCGCGCCGATCTCGATTCAGCGCAATCGAACACCCCGTGAGACTACTCAGGACACACAAATGCCTCCGCCGCCGCCACCTGCTCGCTTAATCAAGCCTTTGAATGGAAGTTCAACCCAGGAGCACCTGTCACGGTCGATTGCGGGTGAGCGACCGAGCGCGTCCTCGCTTTCTCTGGAATACGACAGTCTTTTTGTACCGGCGGATGACGATCGCCAGTGGGATGAAATGAATGAGGAAGAGGAAGAGCCTCAGGATATCCTCGGTTGGGACGCGAGTGGCCGGGGAGATGTATTTGAGGCCACGCTGAGAGACGAGGAACCGGGATTCTCAAGAAATGAGAGCAAACCCGATCAGACGGAGAGTGAAGACATGGGAATTCCGCCCACGCAGCGAATTTCACAGGTGCGTATTTCTTCAGTCTCCTGCATGCGCGAAAGTGCGAACACCATCGGGTTACTAACACTTTGCCCCAACAAGGTCCGTGGGTTTGGTCTTTTCGACTGATGTCCAATGATACAACCTCTTCCACGGTCGGGATCATCTTTCGCAACTTCAATATTCCGCAATAATCCAGCTTGTCGCACATCCAGCTCCGAGGCCAGTCACTCGACCACCGCCAGCCATGACTGAGGTCAGC
Organism: Penicillium oxalicum; assembly: GCF_001723175.1. Taxonomy (NCBI): domain Eukaryota; kingdom Fungi; phylum Ascomycota; class Eurotiomycetes; order Eurotiales; family Aspergillaceae; genus Penicillium; species Penicillium oxalicum. The sequence continues at coordinate 1,876,231 of NC_064655.1, forward strand.
GGAATCTGACTGCATTGCCCAGTAACGTTACCTCGATCATCGGTATGAGTACCACAGTTGCCGTGTTCTCCCCATCCAAATGCAGCGACTATGCCATTGTCCATCAATGTCACCACATGCTCGCTCCCTACTGCCATTTTGACAGGCGATGGGAAGTCCTCAGGGGGCAGCTGGCCACGATCGTTTCGACCCCAGGCCATCAAGCGATTGGACTGTGCCTTGTCAGAGGCACCATATGAGATGGCATGTACGTAGATACCGTGCCAACTCGCTCCGATATCAGAGAATGGCATGAGGGTCTTGCCATTCCCATCTGGCGTGGACAGCTGTAGGCTTACGGGCACGTTCAAGACCCCCCATCGATTAGCCTTATCTCCAAGAACAACAAGTTCCCCTTTGCTACGATCACCACAGATCACTGTAAACTCGCGTCCGCATACGGCGGTCTGTGCAGCAAACGGCAATCCTTGAATCTCGGTTGGAGTCCAGACAACCTTTTCTCCTTTGAGACTATCGCCCAATTGGCCCTTCCGTGACCCGCCCCAGCCGTAGACATGGCCATTAGAAAGAATAGCAACGGAATGACCCATGCCACTTGCCAAAGCGACAATCTGGGTGCTGCTTGGCGGGAAATCCGGTATAGAGACACCGGGCTGAATCGCCTTAGTCGCTGATTTGACGCTGGCTAGCCATTCCAAGCCTAATTCTCCTTTCGGGCTCGATCCCATGACGAACACTTTGTCTTGATAGACGTCCTGATCAGAGGGATCCGGCACCGCAGCAACAAGAACACTTCCCTCCCAAGTCGCAGAGATGGTCGTGAAGGTGTCGATGTTCACACCCGTTACGCAGTCAGTGAGAATGACTCTTCGGAATGTGAGCAGATTGTCCACGTCTTGGGAGTCATCATCGGATGTCACTGGGCCGCATCGGCCGTCTGTGTTGCAGCCAGCTGCATATACGTGTTTCTTGTTCGTCAGAAGAAGAGTATGATTTCCACCAGCGACAATCTTGATCACGGTCTCATCTGGGCCCAGGTCTTCCTGGAAAAGACATTGGGTGGGTATTGAGACATCTTCGGCATGACCAAGGCCAAGCTGCCCAGATCCATTCGAGCCCAAAGCGAACAGCCTCATTACGTCGGACGTGATTCGGACAGTCCGCCCCTGTTTTTGTTATGAAAAGAGCGGATATTGCGCGGTTTGTGGCGGGGAATGAAGAGAGGCGCAACTGTCAAATGTCTTGTTGCCCGGAGACGTGGACCCTCGGCGGACCGCCTCGGGGTGAATTGCGATCACCGAAAGATTCCCGAACCATTGCCGGAGAACTCAACCACCATCATCAACTACGTATAACCTTCCCTCTTTGAGGCAGAGAGGGAAAGAGTGAAGCACGGCTATTAGGTATCAAAAGGCTTGATCAGAAATATTCAGCCATGAAAGTTGATTCTCACATTGGAGCCCTCGATCTAAATGCTGAGTAATCGATTGCCAAGCTTAGTTAGATCCATTGGCCGTGCGAGGACGATACTAACACTGGAGCCTGGTAGTCAGCAAGATAACGCGACTCAACTGCGAGGCCAGGGGAGCCATCCAAGCAACAACACAAGACGATTCTCCGCACCTGCTGGGTGAAGCGTTTTCAATATTACCGTCTTTTGAGCTTCAGTCCGTGAATAGAGTCATGAAACCCAATCAACCTCCTTTGTATGCGCCCCCACGCCATTCAAGTCCCCTAAAAACTGCGTTCAGAGTGGTCGCGGGTGTTGGAATCCTGGGACTAGTAGGCTTCCATGGATGGCCCTTATTGACCAACCTCGGGTTCAACCCGAGCCAAATCGGGCATCCACATTGCGGGCATCCTCATAAGCAAACTTCACCCTATGGGACTTTCCCGTTGAAAGATGACCCTTTTCAGTTCTTGCCTTGCACAAATGCAAGTCGTTTGCCATTGATCGATGACCCTACCCCGCGGCAATCATGGGCGTCCGTGTTCGACCCGGATCCCAGCCATTGGAATTGGGGGAGCAATGGCCAAGGCATCTACATGTGTGGATACCTCGATCTCCCACTGGACTATCACAACCATTCCGATACTCGGATTGCTCGAATCGCAGTGACCAAGTATCAGGTTGCAGGGCTGCCCCTGAAGAATAGCAGCAGCAACAGCAGCGACCGTGTCGCAACTGGAGATTCGACCGCCAGCTACAAGAGTGCACGTACGCTCATCATCGAGCCTGGCGGTCCGGGTGGAAGTGGAACCTTCTTCGTATGGGAAACCGCCGAGGAAATGACCAACCGCTTCAGTGATGGCCAGTATGATGTTCTAGGCTGGGACCCTCGTGGGGTCAACTCGTCGCTCCCAGCAGCGTCATGTTATCCGGAAAACTTACACCGCGATCGCTGGTCTCTTCTCACTATGCAATACCGGGAAGTAGCGCCCGAGGGACAATTGGAGATGATGGATGCCATGAACAATGCGACCTTCTTCGCCTGTCACCAGCGACTGGGAGATCTCGGTCGCTTCGTGAGCACGGCATTCGTGGCTCGTGATCTGGACGAGATTCGAAAGGCATTGAACGAAGACGAGGTCACTGGATACCTCGTCAGCTATGGGACAGGTATCGGTCAAACGTATGTGAACATGTTTCCAGACCGTGCAGGTCGAATCATTCTTGATGGGACAGAGTATGTCAAAGATCACCGTCTCTTGGGTGGATTCGGCTGGACATCCTACGATAATGCGACGGATGCCTGGCACGATGGATTTTTAGGTGAGTGTATCAGCGCTGGACCGGAAGCATGCGCACTGGCGAAACCTCCACCAGGCCAAACGGGTCCCGTCACCCTTGAACAACTGGAAATTCGCATGATGCAGCTACTCGAATCCCTCAAATTCCGTCCTCAGTCGGCATATACCGAATCGGGAGGTCCATCTCTCATTACGTACTCCTCTCTCATCGAGAACCTCATATACCCGGCCATGTACAGACCGGCAAATTGGCCACATCTCGCAGAAACACTCTACGAGCTTGCGAACGGGAACGCAACCCTGGCAGCAACATCACTAGAAGCTGCATGGACCGCACAATCTCAAGCACCGCCGTCCTCCTCTCCAGCCACCTCCGAACTCGGTGACCTGGTCATCTGTGCCGATGCCCACGACGCCCCCATGCCAAAGGATGGGCTCAGATGGTGGGACCAACTCTGGGCAAAGATGGCCTCTGACAGTTGGATGGCCGGAAACTCGCGCTTCTTCAGCGTGCTCCCCTGCCGACACTATAACACATACTGGGGCCCGCCATCAGAGGTATACCGCGGTGATCTGAACAACACGCTCAAGACGCCTGTGCTTCTGATTGCCTCGCCGTGGGATCCAGCCACCCCGTTGAGAAATGGAAGGAGACTCTTGAACGAGATGGGTGAGAATGCGCGATTGATCGTGCACAACGGATATGGACATAGTTCTCGACGGGATCCGTCCGATTGTACAGATCGGATTGCCAAGGCATATATCATGGAGGGTGTCTTACCCGAGGAACAGGAGGTGGCCTGCTACGCCAATGCGAAGCCGTATCGGAATGTTCCGGGAAAGATGAAATCTGCCATTGCGAATTGAGATCGTTCGATCGATCTGGTAGAACGAACACGGAGGATGGTTCGGATGGTGCAGCACGATCTTGCATGTCTTCGTTGCGAATTCTTGCACGTTCTCCGTTCGTATGTAAGGTGAGCGAAACTGAGGATAATCTAGCACTAAATGCTTCGAGCGTAATAGATACAACAAGACGGTGAAAGGTGCCTGTATGCTTTTTCACCCGAGGCGGTGCGCAGGATGTCAAGGCTGGATCTGCATAGTCAATTTAGCTACTGAAACCACCCGCAAATAGTCAATGTGAATTCATGTGGAAATTTGCTTCTCATGAAAAGATAGAAAATTGGAAAGGCTATGGTCATTCCAAAAAAAAGAAAGTATATAAAAGGTGGTATCGGCGTCTAATTACAAGCAGGCCACATTCACCTGCATCATGCAACTAAAGCAAATCGTGCAATATCCAGAAAGCAACGCCGCTGAGTGGTATATCCAAAATCAAACAAAAAGGGTCGTAACAAGCAAGAAGCAAAGGATCCCAACAGATGCAAGACGTAACAAAAATGCATGAGCGAAGGCAGTAAATCATCAAAAGGCTCAAGAGCCGCTTTTTGGCCAAAATTTTGGCGCATCAGCAAAAGACAGGTTCTTTCGCCTACTACTTCTCTCTTGGTTGTTGCTCATCGGTCTTCTCGTTGGAGAAGCTCCCTTCAGAACCAGACTCGGCAGCAGGTGGAAGACGGAAGTTGTCCTGCTTATTCGAGACCTTCTCCATGCCCTTGAACATGGGGCTGGTGCGGTGGAAGTAGGTGTGGACATGACCCTCCAACAAGGTGTCATCCGTGTCAAAGTTGTCCTCACCCTTCTCCTGCTCAGCAACGCGCTGAGCCATCAGGGCTTCCCACTCGATACGATACTCTTCCACCTTTTGTTGGTAGTCCAGCTCGGCGTCATAGAAGCGGCCCTTCTTCAACACAAAGCGCTCGTACCAGGAGAGGTGCTTTGGGTGGACGGCGGGGCCGTGGTAATCCTCCTCGCGGCCTTCGCGGAGGCACTGCCAGCGGCGCTCCTGCTCCTTGAGGTCAAGACCAGTAGTGTCGGGCAGGAAAGCCAGGGTGAGAACTACACCGGCAAGACCGAACCAGGGCACAACATAGAACTTGGTCTGCGTGTCAATGTAGTTGTAGAGGACAGAGGCCAAGAGAGCACCAGCCTTACCCGCGGCAGCGGACATACCGTGGGCAGTGGCACGGATCGGCGTGGGGAAGACTTCAGCGGCGACCAGGAAGCTAACACAGTTGGGACCAAACTGGTTGAAAAAGGAGCTCAGGAAATACATCGTCTGGAACTCCTTGATGTGGGCTTCGGACTTGTAGTACTTGTAGTGGAAAGCGGGTACGACGAAGAGGATGAAACACATGAGGAATCCAACGGTCTGCATCCACTTTCGGCCGTAAAGCTTGTTGTCGATGAGGAACGAGGCGAGGTAGTAACCACACAGCGAGACACCGACGTTCACCAAGTTCCACAGCCACGTAGGCATGACCGAGTCAGATGCAGGGGAGATGACTTTGATAAAATCGCTCTGGAAAAGCTTGTTTCCGTAGAAGAACACGTCATTGGCGAACCAACCGCCAGCGGTGGCGAGGAGACGGGGGCCAAAGTGCTTGAAGGTCAAGCGCAGAGATTCCACATCGTAGCCAGTGACCGAGGCCTTCTTCTTCGCAGCGTCGAGTTGCTTAGAAGCAGCCTTCATGTGGTAGGCACGGTAGTAGACAAGCCACAAGGTGCCCACCGCGGGGATGGCGAAAGAGACACGGTACGTCCACTGCACAGCCACAGTCGAGTAGGGGTTGTTACCACTGCCGTGATGGAAGCACAGCAGCAGGATGATCAGGATGACCTGGTTGAAGAACTGACCCCAACCTTGCATAAGGAACGCGCTGGTAACCTTACGGCCACGGTGCAGACGATCTTCCTTGGTGGAGATCTTTCCGGAGCCAACCGCGTTCTCCATACCAGAAGTGGCAGTCATGGGGTATTCACCACCTGTAAAGCAGAGTTAGGCACGTGTTCGAAGTTCTCGTTAGATGGAGTAGGAAGACAGTAAAAAAGACGTACCAACACCAACGGAATAGAAGAACAGAGACCACGCGTAGCAGATGACCCAGCCATTCTGGGTCACACCCCAGGCGGCAGTCAACATGATCAGACCGATGAACATGATAGTTGCATCCTGAATCAGACCCCAGCGACGACCGATCCTGTAGGCGCGCGTTAGCATGCATAAGCCTTACAACTTGTGCCGCGCCCCCAAGAGGCGCCCGGCACTGACGGGCTGAGCTAGGAAAAATGAAAATGCGGCGTGATTTGGCACTTACCAGTCACCAACAAAACCGACCAAAATCTGACCCACAATAATACCGATGATCTCCAGGTAATCAACGGCACTCAGCCACTCCTTGCTACAAATCTCGTGGGTTTCCCAGCACGCCGGGAAGGCCTTCTGCATGAGCGGCTTGATGTTTCCGATGGAGAACAGGACATAGCCCTCCAACCCCAGACCAGCACCGGGAAGCACCATGTTGCGGAAGTAGTATGAAACGGGAGACAATGGGTCCTTCTTCATCATGGCCCAAATGCTGGAAAGCTCGGTGCGGGCTTCCTTGGCATCGTAGGAACTGATGAATTTGATCTTCTCGCCCAAGGGCATGTCAGCCCAGTAGACACCCTGCTCATTGTAACTGTCGTCAGGGCGAATGAGGCGGTCGAAGGCACCCTTCTCGCTGGAATCCATATCCTCCAGCGGGTTGTGGGTGCCCGACATGTCGGGCCCATGGGGAGCACGAGGACCGTAGTCAGTCATTGGGACTTTGTGTGTCCGTTCGGCGAAGAACTCTCGGAGGGAAAGGAAGGGAATGAGGTCGTGTGTGGTTTCACGACTTGGTGGTTTTTGAGTTCACTGGCAAAAGGCTTGTCAACCTCCACGGACAACCGTCTACCGAATGAGAGTGGGTAGGTGTCTGTCGTGATGACCACCGAAGACGAGCGTGGCTGCAGGCTAAGAACAGCGGACTCGGGAGGTTTATATGGAAGAACCAAAGTGACGGATGACGATGGAAGAAAAAACGACAATCAGAGAAAAGGGACTCGCAGCGTGCGCGCAGGCTCATTGCTGATAAGTCGAGTGGCGGGCTCCACTGAAGGTCGCACTTTCCATCGCCCGGCAGAAGGAACCATCAGGCCAAAAAAAAAAAAGTGAGAAAAGAAAAAAAAAATCGATCCACCTCGATGGGGCGGAAGGCGACCAATCTGGCCAAGACCGGCTTTACGACCGTCCGGGGCAGAGGGGAAGAATCAGGCGAGATGTGCGTCCAACAACCCAAGTGCTCGCACTTTGGGGCAGTGGTAGCAGGGAAGCAGTGGATGGCGGGGTGGAGTTGTGATGTGGTGATGCGGCGACGAAAGCGGTGGAAGTGGGACCAAGAAACTTCTTTTTCTTTTTTTTAAGAGGGTCTCGGTCACGAGTGGAGCCCCAAGAAAAAAAAAGATGGCAGAAACGGTGGAAAGGGCCGCAACCAATCAGTCGAGCACGTGCAAGCAACAGGCTCACTCTGGCGGCTGCATTGAGTTTGGCGATCTGCCCGAAAGACGCCGGGTGGGACCTCTTCCGGTCTTCTCGTGCAGCGACGGAGCGTGGATGGCCCCACTTTGGATGTGCCCTCTCCGAGTGGGGGGTACCGGTCATGGCCGGGGCTTTTGACCGCCTACTAGATGGGGCTGCATGACCTGATATTCCACCCGCGCTGGTCAACCTACCTCCCTTAGCGAGACTTGATTTTGTTTGAGGTTTCGATCAATCCAGAAGTAACGGATTGCAAAATCATGAGTGATCGTAATCAGGGCTACTACGCCGGGCGTAAAATAAACAAAAAGCAGTCAACTCCACCCGTTTCCCCCTCTTTCACCCCAGACAATCCTGAAATAGGTGTGCATGGAATTGATCTCCGATGAGACCCTGATGGGTCGGCATGGACATCGGGGATACTATGGCAATCCCTTTTCGTCGGAAAGGACTTCCAGGTTGACCTTCACCTGAACTCTGTAGTCCACATTGTGCAGTACATTATTACAGATCCAGTGCATGCGATCACAGCATTACCGAGTCCCTCTAAGAGAATTGCAAATCCCCTCCTTTGTGGGTGGCACTCGGACTTGGCCAGGCGAAGTCCCGTGGTCAAGGGGAAGAAAAAAAACGTTCTACAGCAATGGATCTGCCCCAAAGGATGCGCAATCAGGCACTACCTCGGTTGGTGCGAATATCTACAGTGGCACAACTCTTGGCGCACCGGCCGAGATGCACCTTAAAGTGGGTTCGTGTAGAGAGTGGCCCAGCGGCGGACGCCCTCAATACGATCGCGCTCACCGACCAGGCAGGTGCACACGTGCTCTCCTGCCCAGAGCGGCCAGGCGGGTCAGGACAAGTCCTCGCAGCCTCGCGTTCCCGACGTCCCCCCCTCAGCACTTCTCTAAACTCCTCCGCACTTTGCTAGGATGGCCGTCCGTGATAGGTCTAGTTCATGTTGGGTGGGAATGTCAACAGGGACCGTCGACCAATTTTAAGGTTTCGAGGTCAGATCTGGCGACCATAGGGTGCTCTACAACTACACTGGTTGGTATTCCTCTCCATTTAGCCTTTTATGGTGTCTACAGAGCCCCGACTCAACCAGCCGCATCTCTCGATAAGGAGCGCAAGGTAACACGTGGCAGACCATGAACAAATGAGAGTGGCCAGTACAAGAATAACGTCTTGCCTGTATCGGGCATGCTACGCTCTACAGGTTGTCAAAGGTGGCTCCGTCAGCGCTCCAACAAAGCCTGGGCGATCATGGGCGGAATACGGACTGCGGACTGTCGACTGTGGACTGCGGAGGCATGATGGATTATTTTCACGCCGTCGCCATGAGACCACTTGAGTGACTTGACCCCCGGCTCCCCCGACAGAATGGCGCTAATCATCTGGGGCCTCTCCCGTCCGCAGCGGACCAGTTAAATGTCCTGCTCAGCCCATGTGCGCGCTTCTTTGGACCTCCGCCCTTCGGCCTCTGTCCTGGGGAACCAACCACACCTTACCTCTCCTAACGACATGCTCGTGGATGGCCAAACCCCCCAACTGTCCCAATCGCAGAAATCTGTCGCGGCAGGTGGTCGCGTGAGACAAGGCCAATCTTGACTAGCGCCTCCGAGGGCCTCAATCGAAGACACCTTGTCCCGAAATTCATAATCACAATGGGACTGGGACCGTTCCCCTGAGGGGACTCGGACTCCCGAG